>NW_027256886.1:18803345-19410845 GCF_029215685.1 Pituophis catenifer annectens
TACTCAAAACCATAGGGTGACTGTCAGTGGGCACAATGAGAGAACAGAAAGAACAGCGTTTCTCTGTCCTTATTACCATAAAGTAGAACCAAATATGGATTTTTATTCCATTTTTGATTGGATTTATGTGTGTTTTTGTCCAGTGGCATGAGTAATTTCTGGAGATTCATTTCCTGAAGTTCTTACAAAAACTAAGGTGTATCCTAGGATTGACATACAGTGAGAGAGATCATATAGGGACAATCCAGTCAAGGGCCTGTCATCCACCTATTTCAGCCTGCAACCAAGACTTCAACTGAACTGTTCAGCAGATGTTCAAAGAAAGTCCCAAATTCCCTCTGAACCCACCAGGTACACGAATCACCTGGCTTGGGCAAACCTAAGAGGCTTTATCTCTATGTGTGGGGATCAGGGGTATCCCCTGAGAATCACACCAGAGTTTTTTCCTATGAAAACACACTGATTGTAATGTTCTCCAATGCTAGATCAAACTGCAACTGCAACTTCCAAAATCAAACCTGGCATGCAACCCTCATATGTGTTACACTCATTATTATTTGGGAGACACCCATGGTCTGGCTCATGATTATAATTTCTGACATTCTCTGGCAGGTTACCATACACAATATCAGTGGAGAAACCAGCAGGAAGTCATAAATTTTAATCACCTGAAGTCCTTGCTTAATGACCCATAGGATTTTTAGCTTGCAATGGCAAGCAGAACTGCCAGTGTTACTGTCACTAGGTGGTCTGATCATATGACGTATCACATTTTGGTCCCATTTGTTCTTGTATCCTGAGGACTATTGTATGTACAAAGACATCAGCTTTCCAGACAAGGAGAAATGGGTGGAAGAATGTTTAAGAATACTCAGAAATACATTGAATTTTCTTTTGCCTGAACCATTAAATGTAAAGAAGGAAATTTCTTGGGGAATAAACTGGGGGGAAAAAGACACTAATTGCACAAGATATAAGCATATTCTGATATTAATCGGTACTATAAGACTGGTGTGTTTTATGGTGTTTTGAATACTTTCAGAATGTGATTGTTTAAGACTTTGAAGCACAGGGATGCTCACTCTTGTCATTCTTGTTTGCCACTAAGTCTTCCTTGGCAGTTCTATAATTAAAAGATGCAAGATTTTTCTTTCCTTGAGAGGAATTAATAATAATAATAAAAACCCTATAAAAATGGAAAGAGAGTACATATTAAAATACTGTCATCTTGCATTAGTAAAGGAAGCTTAAACATTACTGCAGAAAACCTATGACCTTGGAAATTAAGATGAAATATAATGATTCATAGATGTAAGCATAAAAAGAGAATTAAGAATTCCCAAGACAACCTGCTAGATGGACTAATACCTTCTTAGAAAATTTGATATACCTAAGACATACAGGATACTTGAAAGTTATAGAACTTCTGGAAGAACTGGGTCGAAGATAATGACGCCTGAAAGGGAAGAACTGAAATATGAAAATAAGAAGACTAAAGTAATCAAGAAATACATCAGAAACTAGCACTTGGTAGAGCAACCATAATCATAATCATAAGGGTTTTTTTTTTTTGTCAAGCATATATAAGATAACAGGCAAAAGTATAAACATAATTTGAATCCATGAAGGCCTTGGAAAAGATATTCAAATGTTATGATGTATGTTGTGAAAAAGGGGACGACAGAGAATGAGGTGGCTGGATAGAATCATTAAAGCAGTCGGCGTGAGCTTAAATGGACTCCAGAGGATGGTAGAGGACAGGAAGGCCCGGAGGAACATTGTCCATGGGGTTGCGATGAGTCGGACACGACTTCGCAGCTAACAACAAATTTTAGTAAAAAAAAATTGATTTTAAAAAACTTCCCAGAGATATATAGGAAGGGTGTGGTCACCAGAAACAATAAAACAAAATCATGCAATCTCCTTCCAAGTTCCCTGAATAGATTTTTAGTATTGCAGTGCCACCTAGTGCCCTTATTAGCTCCTGGGGCAATTCACCATAATTTGTTCCTTATCCCAACAAAATGCCTTTTCCCCAAAATCTTCATGCATTATGTCTGCTGGAAAAGTTCTTTGCGTGGAAGGATGAAATTACGTTCAAGGGAATATACTTGCAGCATTATCCATCATAAAAAGAGAATTCTAAGCATTTTCACTCCAACAGGCATGCAATACTTTTTTTATTATTATTATTTATTCATGCTAAACTTATAAAGAACTCTTCCAGCAGGCAAGGACAGGCAGGTCAGATGGTGTTTGCACATATTCTGCAGCCCTTTTTAGCCATTAACACGTGCAGGTAGCCTGAGTCTTGCTCAAAGGTAATTTGTATAGCAGTAAATGAGATATCACATTAAAGCGCAAGAAGGAACATAGGAGGAATGTCCTCTTGAAGATTGTGGTTTGCCAAACATGAAAGGAAATAAAGTGCAAGGTAAACACAGGCTGCTTTATTTGAAATCTCTATAGTAACTGGATGTATAAAATAACAACTGATTACTATAAAATGAAGTCTCTCTCTCTCTCTCTCTCTCTCTCTCTCTCTCTCTCTCTCTCTCTCTCTCTCTCTCTCTCTCTCTCTCTCTCTCTCTCTGCGGTGCTTCTATATTTGAGATGTATGAGAATGAGTCATGAACATCCCAGTAGCTCCGTAATGTACAGAAGAGCTGCCAGTTTAGCTTGGTCAAATGAAGCTAAGATTTAAAATTTACTACATTCTGTTTTAGCTCACTTATCGGGCATTGACATGACCTCATATCAGGTGTTTCATGCCGTCAGAGATTGATGGCTGCACCATGCCAGCTGTCAGATATTACCAAATATAGATTGTGACATGTCAGATATTGTCAGGTTCTGCCTGTCTCTGCGGTCCAGCTAGGAGATGCTGTCAAATGTTGAGTGCTGGATGTCAGATTTTGTCAATTGTACAACATAGTGAAAAAAAAAAATTGACTGCTACCAAAACACCGTGATGCCAAGTGCTGATACCTGAATATTAAATATTCATGTAAATCACCATAATTTGCAAATATGCCAAGGTTGTTTCTTATTTGAAACTGCAAAGAAGGTTTTGCAGTTTTCATTTATTAATTTTGAAGTCAGAGAAAGGACAAATATTAGGGTCTTAAACTAGGTTGAATGATATACAGCGTGGCTCTATTTCTATAGCATATCAGTTTCATTATTTGAAATATCATCCTGGTCTTAAAAGATATTGCATCTTTGAGACAAGAGGAAAAGTAAAACAAGAATACTATTTTCAGATCTGTAAAACGACTTGATAAAAAGACTCGTACACGCAGCTTTTTTCAGAAAGCAAATTTGGATATTTAACCAGAAAGAATTTTTTTAAAAAGTTTTTACATACCCATGATGGCGAATCTATGGCATGTGTGCCACAGCTGGCACACAGAACCCTTTCTGTGGGCACGCGAGCTGTCGCCCAGCTCAGCTCCACCACGCATGCGTGCACACCTCCCGCTGGCCAGCTGATTTTTGGGAGGGGGGCGCATGCAAGGACACACACGCATGCACAGGGGGTTGTGCGTGCATGTGCAGGGGGGAAGGGGGGTGCAGTGCACCCTTCCTGCGGCCAATTTTTTGGGCCCAGGAGGCTGCAGGGAGGCCTACTAGGCCCAAAACAGGGGACGGGGGGTCGTGCGTGCATGCGCAGGGGGGGCACATTGCATTATGGGTGCTGACATGTGCGCACGCTATTACATGCGGTGCACACATGTTTTTGGCACACGACAAGAAAAAGGTTAGCCATCACTGGTATATACATATGACTAATAACAACTTTATAATTCCTGTGAAAGCCCATTATCTGAAGGACTAAAATCATCATGTTTAAATATCATTTCAAATGGAGATTTCTACTAAAATGTGGTGGCTCTCCCCTTGTTTTTCAAATATCAGTATTCAAATACCAGTATTCAAATAAAGGTATTCTTTTATCTGGGATCATTATGGTAAGATGTTACTAGTGACTAATAAAATCTGTGCGATTACAGACATCATCTCATGACAATTTCAAAAGAGAAATATGTATAGCCACTTAGCTATTGATCTCACTGTGTGGGATTTTAATATGTTATCAGTCAAGTATGACTACAGATTATTATGCTGAAACTCCAGTCTATCTCCGCTTGAGCGTTAGACATATTTTTCTTCTGCTACATGGCCATGTACTTCGGCTACTCATTCTGTACACTTAAATGACAAGTTCAATACCTTTATGAAAGAAAAAACCTCTGTAATGACAAAACTGACCTGGATGACAGTTGTAGGGCATCATTGAAAAGCGACTTAATATTGGATATTTTACTATTATAGCAAAAATGAATAAGCTTAAACTATGTGTGAGCATATGCATTCTTTGATCTTTAAAGTAAAATAATTTACAAAGCTGATTAGGGATTTTTCTGAAGGAACATGAAAGGGCAAATGTGTTGAAGCTAAGAGGATGGGATGGGAGGCATTATTAAGCCCCTCCCACCCACCCCCCTTTTTTTTTAACCCACGGTTTGCTGAATATTTGGCTGAGTTCACATATTGCAATAGGCCAAAACTAAACAAACCACATTAACAATCAACATCATGTATGGAACAACATCAAAAGTCTCTATCCAAAATATTTTATTCCAACTCCTTTTCTCCTTTCCAACCAATAATACACTTTATTGCAGATTTTATAGTATTCTGTCTCATTCTTGTTTTTGAATTCTAGTGTCAGCCTGTCCATTTCTACACAAGTCAAAATCTTCCTTATTATTTCTTCTTCCGGGGGGATTTCTTCCTTTTGATTTAGGGTTTGTAGAATTAATACTGGATAGTATTAACAAATGTAAATAGTAAACAAATAGTAAATAGATAGTAAATGAAGACAAGGGATATGTATATAAGAACAAAGTAGCAATGTATGTTAAATAGTAATTATATTTATCGTTATGGAAAGAATATGTATGGATATGTCAAGACCAGGATGGTGACACTGTGTCCAATGTTTTTAATATTTATTAAATAAAAAACTTTTATAAAAACAAAAAGAGCTTTCCGTCCAGAAGACTGCAGTATTAGGAACAGCTAAGATACTGTGCAGAACCTTCTAACTTTCAGGTGGTGGTAGCAAAGGAGGAGGAGGAGGTGACAATCCAACAAGCCACAATGCTTTCCTTCTGGGAGGGAGATACCATCATCATCAATTTGCCTTTGATATTTTGTAATTAGTCGCATTTACCCTGGCTAAATCTTTGCGAGAACCGTCACGAACAGTGGTGGTATTCAGCCGGTTCTATCCGACTTGGGCGAACCAGTAGAGGCGGTTGAGGGAGGTTCCACCCGCCCACCCGGATGTCATCATGTTCTGTTTTTGACGATCTGCGCATGCCCGGAACTCCCTGCGCATGCATGGAAGTGGCGTGTGCAAGTGAATCAAGCATGCGCACCTGCACACTCACATTTGCAAACTGGTAGCAAAGGTAAGTGAATACCATCCCTGCTCACGAAGCTTCTCAAAATTCCAATGATGCTTACTTGCTAAAATAAAATTTAGGCAGTCTAGTTCCAAGAGTCAAATAAAAGTCAGTCTAATTTCTCGTGCCAAATAAGTGTTCCGGGGACTGTAAGAAAAGCAGCAAGTAGGCAGATGAGAAGCAAGAATGCAGAGCTGGCTAAGGAAACAACAACAACTGATGCCAGCTAGGGCAGTTATGCTATTTCAGTGTTTAAGAGCTCTAAGGCTGTGATCAGAATAGATCAGAAGAAAGAACAATCCTCCTTGGGGGGAAGAAACCTCAGGGAATTGAAGCTGAGTGATTGTTCTAACAAAAGAAAACTACTGGAGATAAAAAAGAGGACGGCTGAATATAATTCATTTGGACTTTGGAGCTACTGTAAACCCTTTGACCCGCAGAGAAATGGAAACTTTTTATTATTGATTAGATTTAAAGATTTTCTCAGAAGGTAGATAGTGTGGCAGTAGTTTAAATCAAATCGGTATTGCCAGGTATAGGAGATCCTTCAGTTTTAAAAATGGAGGACACAAATATAAAGTCTCCCTCAAGTCAAGCTTAACTACTGGTGACAAAATGTTGCTTTCTTGAAAATTTCTTCCTCCTCTTCTCCTTCTTTTATTCCTTTTTCCTTTCTCCTTCTTCCTCCTCCTTCTTCTCCCCCCTCCTCCTCCTCCTCAACACCTCACCCTCGTCACCTTTCCGATCCTTCTCCTTCTTCTCCTCCTCCTCCTCCTCCTCCTTTCCCCTTCTTTTAATCTCTCGTCAAGTCTACAAACTTGGAATTTCTCAGTAGTTTCCATGCACTTTATACCAATCAATCATATTGTAGATCATAGTAACTACAGTAGTGGCCAAAACACTAGAAAAAAGTGTATTTTCTAAAACTAGCTAATAACACCACTTTTTTCTTTAGTAGTACCATGAAATTATATATCAATGGAAAGATAATTTAATCAAGAATGTAATGCAATAACTTTTATGAAGGATTTGCTATTAGAATAGCAGTTACAATATAAAGAAGAAAATACACATAGAAACACATAGAAAATACGAAATATATAAAAATTATGACTATTGAAAAAACGAGATATACAAAAATTATCACGTCAGTTAATACTTAGTTGGGTAAACTTTAGCATGAATTACAGCCTTACAATATCTTCCCATGGAGTGAACCAAGTCTTTTAGTTCTGCAGATGTTATAATGTGAAACCAAGATTTAATGATTGCTTCTATTAACTGGGGTTTATTGCTGGATCGCTTCTGACTAACAAGTTTCTTTAGTTGGCTCCATAGATTTTCAATTGAGTTAAGGTCTGTGCTATTCCCAGCAGGGGAATATGATTATCTTGAAACTCCCCCCCCCCAAAAAAAGTGGTGTTATTAGCCATCAAACCTCAAAAATACACTTTTCTCAAAAGGTTTCCACAATTTTGGCCACTAGTGTAATTCTCTTCTTGGCAGTCTTTAACTGGTCTGCACTTTTCTGAACAAAATGGTAATGTCTGAATAAAGGTGTTTCCAACAATGTCCAAAGAAAAGCACCAACCATAACCAAACTTCCCTCCAACCTTTAAGTATGCAGCTTCTGGCTAAACAACAATAGCGAGAGAGGGGAGGGGGAGAGGGATTAGAGTTAATTACTCATTCATTTATTCATGTTTACCACCCACCTTTTTCTCATTGAGTGCCTTACTTAGCCTGTAGTATTATTTGAACTTGGAAAAAAAAAGAAGCTTGATTTGTAGTCATACAGAGGGCCTCCAGAGGAAATCAGGACTATTGAGTAGATTTTTAAATTAAAAAAAAAAAAATCAGAAGGAAAACCTGTTTTCTATTTCACCTTGCTGCTAAGGTGTCCTTAAGTCTGTTTTTTGTTTTGTTTTGTTTTTTTGCTGTTTTAATTGTTAAAACAAATCCTAAAATAGAAAGCAATTAAGAAGAAAGGAACAATAGCTTAAAAGTTTTAAACTAATAATATGGTAGAACACTCTGAAAATAATAAACCTAACAAATTAAGCAAATTGGAAAGTACAAAATAGCTTAAACCAGTAATGTGAACTTCAGTGAAATAAGAATGGGTTTTTAATAATGAAAAGTAGGTTGAAAAGGTTATAAAATGAATACTAAAATAATAATTAGGCCGATCAAAGTATGGGCTAGCCTAGTGCATGCTAGGAGTGCAAAATCCATATAGGGCAAATGCCATTTTGTTTTTAATATGCTAACAAGATACAGATACAATATGAAGCAGTATGACCATAGATATAGATATAGATATATTTACTGCATTGGACATCCATACTCTGGAGTCAGTCACCTAGAAAGCTACAGTTAATAGTGATACAAAATAGTTTTGAAGATCACCATAATGGATAGTCCTTGACTTACAACCATTTGTTTAGTGACCATGCAGTTACCTTGGCCAAAGTCATCTTCTTACATTCAGCAATTGACAGAGTTATGTCTTCTGTAATGAGTGGATTGTGACATAAAAGTTGGGAGTTTAAAACTGGAGTTAAACCAGTGTTGAAATTCAATTTTTTTTACTACTGGTTCTGTGGGCGTGGCTTGCTGGGCGTGGCTTGCTGGGTATGGCAGAGGAAGGATACTGCAAAATCTCCATTCCCACCCCACTCTGGGGACAGCCAGAGGTGGCATTTGCCAGTTCTCTGAACTACTCAAAATTTCTGTTACCGGTTCTCCAGAAGCTGTCAGAACCTGCTGGATTTCACCCCTGAGTTAAACTGACAGACAGATCTTTGCAATAGGCTTACAGTTTTAACCAAAAAGAATACCATTATATTTTACCAATATTCTTCTATCAAAAATTAGAAAGAGTAGCCTCAATAAAACTATTTCAAGTTTTCCGTAGTTCAGAGAAGTGAGGGATATAAACATACAGTTTTTTAATAGGATGTACGTCAGAAATATCTGAGGTTATGAACCCTAGAGTCCCTGCTGAAAAACTTTACTTTGTTATTTGATCAGGTTAGTTATTATTTACAAGGTGTCAGTTTAGACCTTGATATTTCATTCTTCTCCTATCCAGCTATTCATATTTCTTCATAATCCCTCTGGTCTGGCAGAAACTATTTAAGAAGCCTGCAAGCAGCTGCTGCCAATGACAGATGTTCCCAGAAGAAGGTGGAGTGACACAGTCCATTGGTCTAACATCCCCAAAGGGACTAAGGGACAAAACACATTGGTGAAACAAGTTTCAGAGTATAAAGGAAGGGCATGAATTGAAAGACTTGGAATTGAAAGACTTGTTTAATATATTTGGTCTCTTCATTAGCATTGGTTTCTTCTGTGACTAAAAAATGATGGCATTACATGCATCGAGAATTCTTTTTTTCTCTCCTTTTTTTCCTCTGTAGAGGAAGCATTAGAATCTCAGGGATACGGTGCTCAGAGACACATATCCTATTTCAGTTGGAAAATGGTAAAAAAAAAGAAGGAGATAATATTTCATTCTCAATCTGTGTTCCTGGTGAACTGCTCCCATATATGCTACTAACACCAACATGGAATGAAGAAGGGGATCTAATGAACAGAAAAACAAATTAATCATAGACACTGGAATTTAGTCTGGTCTCACTGTCATTCCTTCCTGCAGCTATCTCAAAGGTGCTTTTACAAAAGGCAAATGGATTTTGTTTTTCCTTGAATTGATCTTAATTTTATATATCCACCTGGTACCAATAATCATTTTATCTTTAGGTGCAATTGCAGGTGTAAATACATTTAATCCTTGTAAACTTTCCATCTCTTTTTTCATAGCTAATTCCCATTTTTCTTTTTCTTCACGAGGGAGTTTTAAAACTTCCTCATAAGTATTAGGCGTTATTGGCTCACCATCCATATGCATTATGTAATCTCTGTATTTATTTGGCATTTGATTTCTGTTGTTTCTAATGGCTCTTTCAGGTTTGCTATTGTTATCATGCAAATATCTTGCTTCTTTTTTTGTTAGTGTGTCTGTCTTTATTTTGTGTTGGCTATTTGTCCAAGTTTTGGTTTTGCTTTTATATTTGTTGATATTCTGTTTTTCTATGGTCCCTTCCTCATGAGATTTTGTATCTTTACATTTATTTGGAAATATTTCATTAAGATGTAATTTAGACCAGTTGGCCTGTTCATGGAACACAGCTGTTCTGGAAACTATAAATTTGTTATTATTATCAATGAATCTGTACCCTTTGGTGCCAGTTTCATATCCCATAAATCTGAGTCTTCTGGATACGTTTTCTCCCTTTCTTCTCAACTGTTTAGGTATGTGTACGTCTGCAGTGACTCCAAATATGTGCATGTGTGCTAATTTTGGTTTCCTATTATACATTACTTCATATGGTGTCTTATTTACAATAGTGGACCAGGTTCTATTTTGTGTGTAATTTGAATAATGTAAGGCTTCTGACCAAAATTGTTTGCTTAAGCCAGCATCCTCCAATGTGCATCTAATCATGGTTTGTAATGTGGAATTCTTTCTCTCTGCAATCCCGTTCTGAAACGCAGAAAATGGACTAGACGTGTAATGTAGCATTCCTCTATCCTTTAACCATTGGGAGAATTCTTTAGACATGAATTCACATCCTCTATCTGTCATAATTTGTTTTATTCTGATATTGTGTTGTGTTTCTATGCGTTTGTAAAATTCCTTAAATTTTTGAAAGGTTTCATCTTTGTGTTTTAATGTATAAACAAACCCATAACGGCTATAATCGTCTACTATTGTCAGGAAGTAACGTTTTCTATAGGTGATTGATGGAGTTAATGGGCCAACTAAGTCCATGTGTACTAAGTCAAAAATTTTGTTAGTTGATCTAGTAGATTTTCTTGGTCTGGGACTAGTTTTTAGTTTTGTAGATTTACATACTGAGCATTCCAAATAGTTTTCACAATTTTTTATTTTGACACCTTCTGCGTGTTCAGTCATTTTTTGTACTACAGGAAAACTGGCATGTCCTAACTTCCTATGTAAGATGTGAGCACACTCATCATGAATTGGTTTACCTATTTTTGGTTTTTTTTCATTGTGTGCATCTGCGTGATCATGAGATATTTTACATTCATCATTGTCACTGTTACTAATATTTTCATCATCTGCTTCAATACAATCTTCCATATTTGAATCAATGTTATGCAACCATTTTTCCTTTGCTATCAGATAAGGTAGGCCTCCTTTAATCATCACAGTGCCTATATTTATTTTATTCTTCTCCAAAGTCGCTTTTCCCTTTGAGAAAACTATATTAATGTCAGAATCTCTACTTAGTTTTATGGCACTTAGTATGTTATGAGGTATTTCAGGTATTAACAATACCCCCTCTATTTTTCCTAGACCAGGCAAGGTTACATTTCCTCTGCCTAACACTTGAACCTTTTCTTGGTTAGCTACTTTTATTACAAATTTATCTTCTGTAAATGAAGACAATATATTTTTGTTATTAGTGGTGTGATTAGTTGCTCCAGAATCAATAAGCCAATTATTGTTCTCATTTTGCTGTATTTTAGAGTTGTCTTGTTTATTTAATCCATTCAGTGAACCAGATTTTCTATCCTTTGAATTATCTCTGCCCCCTCTATTCTCTTTGTAATTTGGTGGGCTTCTATATCTATGTCTATCTATGGAAGACTGTCTATAATTGTATTTGTTCCTATATTCTGACCTATGTCTTTCCTTTGAAATTTTGGGACAATCTCTTCTATTGTGTTCCCTGGATCCACAATTGTGACATTTAAATGTTTCATTATATTTTTCTTGGAAAGCTACTTTCCTATAAGGTTTGTGTTCTGTGTGATTGCTAGAACGATTTCTTCTTGAATTGTCTTCTGCTATCAATTTATTGGATAGACTTTCTATGGATAAATATCCTAGATTGATAGTGTCTAAATGTGACATAAAACTGTCCCATGATGAATCAAGTGAGTTGATAATAACACTTTTCATTGTTTGGTCTGAAATTACCTCCCCCCTCAAATGCAGCTCAGCTCTTATTTTGTTTAAAGATATTAAATGCTCACTTATGGAAACCCCTGGTTTCACTCTAGATGAAAAGAAATCCTTAGACATTCTTGTGGTGGTAGCCACACTATCGCTGTGAAACAAATTAAACATGCATTGAATAATTTCTGAAACAGTCAGATTAGGTTTGATGCTATGATACATTGCAGGAGACACACTAGATATTATTAAGAAAAATGCTCTATGGTGTAAACAATCTATTTTTAAAGTCCAAGGTCTTTTTGGGGGACTAGTGATAAAAAATAGTAAATTTTCCTTCATAAAGACAACCTGGAGTTGTTGATACCATTCTTGCAAATTAATGCCATCAACCCTTAGTTTTGGGAAGTCACTGGGTAAATTTCCGACATTATTTTGTCCATTACTTACGACCTGGGGCAGTCCGTGGTCTCGCAAGTGTAGAAAATTGCAAAACGGCATGGGGATGCTCGCAACGAGTCTGCGTGGTTCTCTCGCCAGTTCATGTCTTCCCGGACCGTCTGCGTAGTTTCGCGCATGCGCGTTGTCCATTTCTTCTTTGTAGTCGTCGTGGAAGGTTCTCTCCATTGCGGCTCGCTCGCTCTGCTCTGCTTCAGACGAGTCGGTCTCTGGTTCGACCTTGGGAGTTCTGACGACGGCTGCTGCTTTCCTTTTTCTTTTGGGAGCGTTGGCACTTGCTTCGGTCTGTGGTGTAGGGCGGAATCGGCAAGGCTCTCTGGGTTCGGGCGTCGGCGCTTTCGAAGTCAGGATAGGAGCGGGCAGGTCTTGAGGTATCGGCTTGCTCGCTCACTTCTTCGGTGACTCTTTGGTAATTTTTAGTTTTGGCCCAAATGCAGCAAAAAGTGTTTTCATTGCTGATTTTATTTGGGATTTTGTTGAGTCATCTTCACTTTCTGATTCTGATTCTTCTGAGGAGTTCGAATCTTCTTTTTCATTTTCGTTGTCTGATAACGTTTTTCGCGCCAGAAATTTTGAATTGAGCATTTTGATTGGCTCTGCTTCGCTCACCTTGGAGGCCTGTTGAAACCAAGATGGCTGCCATTCAAAATTTCGCGCGGGATCACTGTTTTTCTTCTTCGTAATGACTTTTTCTGCAGTCATATCACTCACTATTTTTGGGTCTTTAGACTTCTCATTAGCGATGTTTTTCTCTCTCGCTGCTCCGCTGTTCTTCAGCATTTCTTGGAGGTTCGCGATGAGGCTTTCATCATTCTTCTGGCTTTTTAATAGTTTTAATATCTCTGACCTGAGTTCGTTGTTCTCTATTTCGATTTCTTCCTGGTCATCATTTTCGTCTATTATTTCTTCGTCTTCAGTGGTGTATTCTTCAGATTCTCTCGAAATTGCGTTTGTGGATTCGTTGATTATTTCTTGTTCTGTTTCCATTTCTTTGTTGTAGGCCCTGGTGTTGGGCCTATCTTTCTTAGACATTTTTAAGTTTTTATTGAGTCAATTAACCATCCTCTGCTACCAGCTTGTTGCAATATTTTCAGGATCAGACTCAATAATGTTAGTGAGAGTTAAAGTTTTAAATATACTTCTTTTTATTTACAATAGGCATTCTATATTCACTGAATATTCACAGATAGAAGCAAGGAAAAGGGTGTAGGTGGCTCCTTATATATACAATGGGTGGAGCTATAAGTGGGAGTGGTGAATTATGAATACATTAAGAAGTGAAGAATAAGTTAACCCCTGATACCCCATTCTTATATTATTTACACATTAGAGAATAAGGCATTTATATCTGACAATATATTTGCTTGAAAACCTCTAATAATGGGCTGATGAAATACAACAAGTTCATAAGTCTTAAATCTGCCAAGTTTGAAGACCTCTGCCATAGGCACTTCCTACAACTACTTTACTTGCCCTTTTCACTTTTCCTTCTATCCAAGTGCATGTGATGGTGGGAGTGATGGAGATACCATAAAAGTTTGAATATGTGGCTTAGCACATTTATCAGGAACCTTGGGAAATGAAATTTCTCTAGTTCCTGCTAGTCCATTACAGATGTCAGGGGAGAAGTTATTACATTTTTCATTGTTCCACTGATTCAGACATTATAGACAGTACACATAAAGAGTACAGTATTCAGTAGGTGGAGGCATAGAAAACTCAGAAAAACTGAAAACTGGTCCTAAAAGACTCCAAAGTTAAAGAGTCTCTGTTATGATGTAAGAAGTCTGCACAGCATGGATAACTACGTAGATCATACCAGGGGTGAAATCCAGCAGGTTCTGACAGTTTCTGGAGAACCGATAGTGGAAATTTTGAGCCATTTGGAGAATCTGTAGCGGAAATTTTGAATAGTTTAGAGAACCAGCAAATACCACCTCTGGCTGGCCCCAGAGTGGGGTGGGAATGGAGATTTTGCAATATCCTTCCTCCAGGAGTGGAGGAGAAATGGGGATTTTACAGTACGCCTGGAATGGGGTGGAAATGGAGATTTTGCAATATCCTTCCCCTGCCATGCCCACCAAGCCACGCCCACAGAACCTGCAGTAAAAAAAATTGGATTTTACCACTGGATTATACATATTGATTTCATATACAATAGTTTATGTATATGTATTAATTTTAGGCTAATTGCAGTGAGAATGGGAAGAATATAGCAGATCACTGGTCAGAAATAGATTAAAATTTATTGCAGAGTCCTTAGTGATCTCCTTGCTTGGTTGTTCAACCATATATGTGCTATATATGTGATCTTCTATTGGACTAAATTTATTAATAGCCTCCCCGTGCTGTTTTTCACGAAATATCAAGTAATTTGAAGTACCCAAACCTAACCTTTTCAAAGAGCAGCATATCTGACCATTTGATCTTTCTCAGTTTATAGATCCTGATATTACTTTATGATATAAAAATTTTCTAGCAGCATCAGCAAGCCCTTGCATTTGCAAACAGTATTGCTCCCATGTCCATCAGGACTGCAGAGGATGGAAGCATATCAAATGCCAAAAAATGGTCATATTGCATTATTTATTTAAAGATTGCTGGGTAGAGAAGTTCTCTTCCATACTTAAGCCATTGGCTAAATTTAAATGGATAGGAGAAAAAAACCCTCTAATCATTAAATGCTTGTATGACTGAAAAGAAAAGGTTTATAATTTATCATCAGTCTGAAATAGCTTTCCACAAATAAAAAGGTCAGCATGAGTGGCCTTTTTTAAAAATTTCATATTAATTAATTAAAAGTGTTTTGTTCTGGGTGTCTATGGAAATTCCCTTCATCCAGGTCATGGATGTTCCAAATGTGCTTTTTTTCAAGAGGCAACTGGACTTTCTGGTTTTTCTTTAAATATATTTCACTTCTCATCCAAGAAGCTTCTTCAGCTCTGACTGAATGATGGGAATGGAAGAATCCTTTCCCATCATTCTGTTCTGGGATTATATGTATGGCAATTCCATTGTTGATAACTTTGCTATCATCCACCATAAGGCATGCACTGAAGACTAAGCCAACTACAGTCAGAATTATAACAAGCAGTACCTTCATAAATTAGGTAGATCAGCTATTGCAGTCATCTTATCAACTTATTGCTTAACGCATTGTAAGCCGCCCTGAGTCTCCGGAGAAGGGCGGCATATAAATCAAATTAAAAAAAAAAAAAACTTGTAAAGCATTCCTGGTCTGCTATCAAGTTGCCATGGGCAAGAAAATGGGGAGGACTGATGGAGCAGTTCAGCAGCCACATGCAAAAGCACATTCCATGCTTCTTCAAGGTTGGATCTCAGATTACCAGAGGTTGTGAGGCATGAAAGCGCCTCACTGGATAATGTGATTTATGACACAGATTGAGAGGAGGGGGGAAACAGGTTCAGAGTTGAGCCATAAATTCCATGCAGCAGAGTTGACTTCACTTGGGTAGATGCTGATATGTTGCTCCTAATAAATAACGATTTCTTTTGAAACTTGGCTCGAGGCTCATGAATTAATTAGGGCATCTGTCAGAAACCCGCCACATGTCAGGAGACCCAAAGTGCTCCTGGGTTGAAAGAATAATCCAGTGACATCATAGTTGTAATGTAAACAATGTAAGAAAGTCTACATTTATTTTTCTTGAGAATTTTTTCCCCTCCTAAAAGATATTTTTGCATGCATTACTTCTAAAATATTGCCAAACATTTCCTCTGTAATATGTATCTTACTAAATTTTTTAACATTTCAAATTGGAAAAATGCATATTGGAAAAAAAAAATCTACAGCTTTATTCTATTCTATTCTGCACTAAATCCTCCAGCATTGATGGAAGGAATACATAATAAAACAGCACGCTAAAATATACCAGAAAATTGGAGACGAATGCAGGAGAAAAACATAAGAACGCCATGGAAGGATATTTAGCTGGATGATCTGTATAAATGTACTCTATTATAATGCCAAAGTCTACTCTTGTGGAACAAATTCCATCTCTAGAAAGAAAAAAAAAACCCCACAACCTTCTGGGAACATTATATGTTCCAATTAAATTAACAGCTACCGAACAGCAATGAGAATTTTGACTTGTAAGTAATTTTATAGAAAGAAGAATCAATATAATGACATCATTTTACCAAGAATGGTTTTGAAACCGGAATCTATGATACTCATAACTGAGGTGGTTGCCCTCCTTTGCTTTCTTACCAATAATTTGTTTCATTTCAATTTATTATGCTAACGGTAGTGACGCTATATGTTGTTGCTGCTGAGGTTGTCGTTTTATAAAAGAGGGAGAAAAGGCATTGGTTTCATTGATTTAGGACTAAAATAAATTAATTTTAGCTTTATTCATTTCATATAAACCTTCTAGAAAAGGCTGGTACACAATTGCTTGCCTTTTTAAAAAATCTTACTCTTTTTATTGTTCAAAATTTAATAATCATATAGGGCCGTGATGGCCAACCTATGACATGCATGCCACAGCTGGCACACAGAACCCTTTCTGCGGGCACGCAAGCCGTCACCCAGCTCAGCTCCACCATGCATGCATGTGCATCTCCAGCTGGCCAGCTGATTTACAGGAGGGGGGCGCATGCGAGGACATGCGCGCATGCACAGGGGTCATGCGTGCATGTGCAGGGGGGAAGGGGGGTGCAGTGCGCCCTTCCCGTGGCCTGTTTTTTGGGCCCAGGAGGCTGCAGGGAGGCCTACTAGACCCAAAACGGGGGGCAGGGGGGTTGTGTGTACATGCACAGGGGAGGCACATTGCATTATGGGTGCCGACACGCACACAGGCTATCACATGCGGTGCACTCATGCTTTTGGCACACAACAAGAAAAAGGTTAGCCATCACTGATATAGGGGATCCTCTCCCCCCCAAAAAAAAAAATTGACTGAGAAAGGCTTAGTGTTAACTTTTTCCATACATCTTCCATAACAGGCTTGTTATTATATGATACAAAATAATACGATACAAAATACTCTTGAATTTAGTCCCCAGTTTCCAAAACTTTCAGCAAATCCTTCTAAAACAATGGTTCTCAACCTGTGGGTCACGACCCCTTTGGGGGTCAAACGACCCTTTCGCAGGGGTTGCCTAAGACCATCGGAAAACACATATTTTCAATGGTTTTAGGAATAATTTTATGGTTGGGGGTCACCACAACATGAGGAACTGTATTAAAGGATCACGGCATTAGGAAGGTTGAGAACCACTGTTCTAAAAAGTAAAAAAGGAAAATGTGAAAAGACCAATCAAGTATTGGCTATTATAAAATCTTCATGATCATGATTCTCTCTCTTTCTCTCTCTTTTTGGACATTTCTGAATGTAGTAAGACACTCCTCAGTGCACGCACTGAAGCAATATACATTTAAAAAGAAACAATATTTTAAACCAGCAGCAAAATCTGCAATTACTGCAAGTTCAAATCACACCAGGCTCAAGGTTGAGTCAGCCTTCCATCCTTTCGAGGTAGGTAAAATGAGGACCCGGTTTGTGGGGGCAATAAACTGACTTTGTATAAAAAAGAACACTGCTTTTGGGGGGGGGGAAAGCCCTACTAAGCAGGTATATACAAAAGTATGAAAGCTATTGCTTAACACATTGTAAGCTGCCCTGAGTCTCTGGAAAAGGGTGGCATATAAATTGAACCAATAAAATAAAATAAATACAATAAATAAAATCACGAAAAGAGCATTCAGCTAAAGAGTTCTTAATAGAGCAAAACAAGAATAAACCAGAAAAAAAGTAAAAGGAAAGAATAACTCAGTTTTTAAAATTAAGACTTTTTTCCCTGGAATCTAAAGATTTGCAGTGAAAGTGCTGCAAAGAAAATCTATAGCATTGAATAAGCAGCATTTTCCTTAATAAACTCCATGGAATCTCATCATTTAAGAACAGCTAGAAAAGCACTTCCAAAAATTATCATGTCACTCTTTCCAAAATTATCTGCTGAGAAAGTATTATTCATTCCTATCCCTGTATGCTTTAAAAATAAAAATGAATTATATTTCTAGTATCATTCGGTCTCATTCCAGCCTTCTAAGAAATGAGCTGTCTAGTAATGTCAGAAAATAGAGACCTATCTTCTCTAACTAGAAGGTCACTATGCCAGAAAGACAACATTTTTTAAATAGCTCCTAGTCAATAACTAAGGATTTATATATGTTTTCGGGCAACCCCATTCTATTGGTAGTGGTATTTGAATCCTGATCTTGGCAATATGTTTTGTATCTCTTTTCCAGGCTGCCAAATGTTGGTTTTGTTTTGTTTTTTTGCATTGATAGGACTTTAGTTTTTGCTTACAGGTTACCGTATTTTTCAGAATATAAACCACTCCGGACTATTGGACGTACCTACCTTTTTTGGTGAGGAAAACAAGAAAAAGAAATCTGCCTCTCCCTCCCAGCAATTTTGCCTTGTTGCAGCAAACAGCAAATAGCCTGCTTTACTTTCATTTCGTTTTCAGCATGGCTTGATTAGCACAAGAAAAATAAATGCTCCCAGAAATTTACTTTCTTGCAGCAAGCAGCAGAGGCCCATGCAAAACATCTGAGAGTCAGGAGGCCAATCCAACAGACAATCAACTTGTGCTAATTAGGCTGTGCTGAAGCTGAAATGGGCTGTTTCTTCTTGCTGCTTGCTGCCAGGAGGTAAATTGCTGGGAGGCAGAGGCCAAAGGGTAGGGGGCCAGTGGGTGGGTGGGGCTACATTCGATGTATAAGACACACCTAAATTTTCACCCCCTTTTAGGGGGGAAAAATGTGTGTCTTATACTCTGAAAAATACGGTATTATGAAAATATATTAAGAATGAAGAGTGAAGTTCATAGAACAATAGAATTAGATGGTGTTTGAAGGGCTTCTACTTTAATCCTGTTGAGGACAAGAAACCTTAAATCATATCAAATCTTTGCTTGAATAGTGATTGCATGATCTCTGCAGTTATCATGTGCTAAAAAAAATAAAATATATTTGCTTGAAAACCTCTAATAATGGGCTGACGAAATACAACACTGTGTTTTTCATGGAAGTGACATTTGTGGACTTTTCAAAGGAGCCGACCCATACCTGGACTCCTTTGATCCTTCTCTGGATAAAAGAGAGAGGCATGAGATTGTCTAGGTTGCTTCCTTAAGGCCATCCTTTTTCCTCATGAACAGAATGTAAGACAGTGATCTCTGGTTTCTGGGGAAGGTGCAGGAACATGGAGATGGAGGAATTTGTTCTCTAGCCACAAATGGAGTCTTTCAAAGGACACTAAATTTGGTAATTTCTCTGCTAACCCCTTTTTAAGAAATTGCTTATTAACTGTTTTAAAGTTAGATAACTTCAAAAGGACAAGACTTGCAATATCTGGTGCCTGCTTTCAAACCTTAATATAAGAAAATGAAGATTTATTTTTGTAACTTTCAAAAATTGAAAACAAACAGAAAAAAAGTAAGAAAAGCTTTTGGCCACAGAATTATGGTGTTTACAGATATATTTGAGGAACTCCATCAAGACGTCAAATCAATTATGGCTGATATGTTGTTTCTTTTTGGGAACAGTTTGTCTTATAGCGCAAGATACACGGCAAATTCCAATTGAGAACAGTATGAATGAAACATTGGCTAAGAAACTGCAGTAGATGCAAAGAAAAAAACTTTATAAAGACTTAAAAAATAAAAAGGAAATTAAAAAGATAATTCCAGAAAGCAATAAGAATATTTTTGTTGTCATTGGATTTACAGAACAGACCACTTAAAGGCTGGAAGAAAATCACAACAAGAATCTACTGGAGCTACTGGAAAAGTTAACCGAGAATCTTATATAGAGAAATAATGTTCTGTTTTTAAAACAAGAAGACAAGATTTATTTCTCTGACCATACTTAAAATGGGATGTATTGTTATTGTGTGAAGTTCTTTCTAGATTATAATGATATTTTGGCTGGAAAAAATGTGACATACTGGATTTGCTTATTTTTTAATTTTTGTCTACCCTAATTGTTCATTATATATGCTTATTCTCTAGTTGTATGATTTTTTTTTCCTTCAAAAAAGAAACTATTTGTTAAATTATGTTTTAGGGTTTCTTTATATTAGGGATTACTTTATACGTGAATGCTTTAGAATTGAGATGTTGAAATGCTACACATTTCGAATGAGTTGTGTGTTGGAGTTTGACGTCTCTCTTTAAAAGAGAAAACATATCTTTTTCTTATGTTAAATTTTAGATTTGGTTTTCTTATGCTAGTACATTGGGGCCTTTTATGCCTTTTATATGGGGTTTTGCCTGTAGCTAAGAGTTAAGATGTGTGTGGGTGTGTATACACACACACACACACACACACACACACACACACAGAGTATATATTGTTTATAATGATATGTTAACATTATTTACCATTATAAAACTACAACATCCACAAAATGCAAAGAACTAGAAGACTTTTTAAGCATATAAGACTGCATTAAGGCATTGAAATAAGGTGCTTCCCTAAGATTTAGAGACCCAAACTCAAGTCCATCCATACCTAGCTCATTGACATCAAGTCCAGCTCAAGTCCATCGATCCATAGCTCATTGGTGACTTCAAACCAGTCTCTCTCTCAGCTTAACATACCTCATAAAGTTATTGTTGTGGAGGAGAAGTAGGAACAGCTAATCTTGATATTCTGGAAGAAAAGTAGAATATTAAGCTATATAAAAAAAGAGGTTGAGACTCTAGAAAGAGCGCAGAGAAGAACAACAAAGATGATTATTGGACTAGGGGCTAAAATATATGAAGAACAGTTGCAGGAACTGGGTATGTCTAGTTTAATGAAAAGAAAGACTAGAGGTGACATGATAGTAGTGTTCCAATAGTTAAGGAGCTGCCAGAAAGAAGAGGGGGCCAACCGATTCTCCAAACCACCTGAAAGCAGAACTAGAAGCAATGGATGGAAATTAATCAAGGAGGAACCAACCTAGAACTAAGGAGAAATTTTCTGACAGTTAGAACAATTAATCATATAATGACTTCTTCCAGAAATTGTGCTGCAACACAGGAGATTTTTAAGACGATATTAGATAACCATTTGTCTGAAATGTTATAAGGTTGGACTAGAAGACCTCCAAGGATCCTTCCAACTCTGTTATTCTATTATTCCTTTTAAAAGTTCATGGGCTCCTTGGAGTTAGAGTTATAATATGAATGAAGGTGATGAACATAAAGATGCTGGGCAAACTTCCCAAATGAAATAGAGAAGCCCATTCAATCTTATTATTCTGAGAGATTTACATAAAAGATTAATGTAAGCAGTGGCAGGTACGTTAATAATGCACTCTTGCATTTAAGGTAAAGGTACATCCTTATTGACTAGGCTAAAGAATCCATTTACTAGAAGCTTCTAAAGCAATTGTACCATTAGCTTCCTATAATTCCCATTAGCTCTTGATTCTTTACTATTCAAGCTATCAAATATAAAACAGCTGCATTCATTGTTGATTGGATTAATGAGTGATAATGCAAGCTTCATACAGAGCCCCTAAAACATCACTGTTCCTGCCATTTCTAAGAATTTTGCATCTCTCCTAAATTTCTCAGCCTAAAGGGCTGAGAAATTAGGTGCATTTCTCTAGGGCAGTGATGGCGAACCTTTTAGACACTGAGTGCCTAAACTGCGCACGCATGCCCAAACTGAAAGGTGCATACATGCGCCCGCATGCCTGCGCAGACATGTGCATACATGCATGCACATGCTCAGACATGTGCATGAATGGACATGTGCATGGTCAGACATGCGCAGGATGCTCAGACATGCGCAGGCATGCACAGATATGCGCGCATGTGCAGCAGAGACCTGAAGACAGCAGCGCAGCAAGAGGTAAGATCTTTTTCTGTCGTGAACTTCTGTTTCGTCATTTGTAGGAAAACAGAAGCTCACGAAAGAAACGCCACAGAAATCTGACTTGGGATGACGGCGCGCATGCCAGCAGAGAGGGCTCTGTGTGCCATCTCTGACACAAGTGCCATCACGGCTCTAGGAGAAGCTTTCAAATATGATGATAGTATTGAAAAAGCCCAAGAGAGAGCCACCCTTATAAAATCTTATTTTGGGATTAATTGAAGGATGGGAAGCCTGAGAGTCTGTGATCACTGGAAAGATAATAGTGCAAGACAAGACATCCACACACAACCTTAGCCATGTTGCAAAGAAATAAACACAAGGGTACTTTACTCCATATCTTGGAATTTCTATGGAATCCTTTGCTCCTTCAAAATAGTTTCTAAATCAAATTCTCCTTCATCAAGTAGAATTAGAACTAGTAAGAAAAAGGTACAAGAAATGTTCTCAACTCAGTACTATATAATTCTGTCATCTAAACATTCCTTCAGTCTTTGATTCCTGCATTATCTTTTATTGTGGGTTGATATCTACTCTTGATGGCATGGTCTCTCCCAGAGGCCTAGGCAGGGGTGAAATGCTCCCGGTTCAGACTGGGTCGCCCAATCTGGTAGCGATGGTGGTGGGTGGTTCGGAGAACCAGTAGCAAAAATCCCTGCATACCCCCATGCCCAGCTGAGCCGCACGATCATCAGAGGCTTTTTTTTTTTTTTTTTTTTTTACATTTAAAAGCATTTTTGTACAATTTCTTCTGTGGAAAAAATGCTTTTAAAAGTAAAAAAAAAAGCCTCTGATGATCGTGCGGCTCAGCTGGGATCGTCAGAGGCTTTTCAAAGCATTTTTTTTAAAAAGCCTATCTGATGATCAGGCAACTCAGCTGGGATCGTCAGAGAGGCTTTTAAAAAAATGCTTTGAAAAGCCTGTCTTGACGATCAGGCAACTTTAGCTGAACCTCTTCAGCGGAAGAGGTGGTAAAAAAAAAAGTGCTTTGAAAAGCCTCTGACAATCCCAGCTGTGTTGCCTGATCGGCAGAGGCTTTTCAAAGCATTTTTTTGCATTTGCAGAAGCCTTGGTAGTACAGGGGTTTAAGGCACCCTGTTATTAAGCTGGTTATTAAGACCAGCTGCCTGCAATTACTGCAGGGTTCGAATCTCGCCAAGGCTCAAGGTTGACTCAGCCTTCCATCCTTTCTAAGGTAGGTAAATTGAGGACCCAGTTGTGGGGGCAATAAGCTGACTTTGTATAAATATACAAAAGTATGAAGGCTATTGCTGAGCACATTGTAAGCCGCCCTGAGTCTTCGGAGAAGGGCGGCATATAAATCAAATTAAAATAAATAAATAAATAAATAATAAAAAAAAAAGTTGGCCATGCCGACCCAGTCACATTGGCCCCCCCACCAAGCCACGCCCACAGAACCAGTATTAACAAATTTTACATTTCACCCCTGGGCCTAGGTCTGGTTGTTAGTTTACAAATGACTCAGCTGGCTAATATTGTGCATATAGCAATAGCACTAGCACTTAGCCTTATATACATTTTCAGTGGTGCTCTACAGCAGGGGTCTCCAATCCCCAGCCTATGGAGCGGCACTGGGCTACAGCATGCCAGAAACTGTGGCTGTGGATGTGGAAACACGAGAAGCCCCATCCATGGGATGCAGGCAGTATGTGAAACCATGCCCACTCTGGTCCACAGAAAAACATCTCTCCAAGGAACAGGCCCCTGGTACCCAAAAGGTTGAGGGCCACTGCTCTATAGCATGCTCTGAGCAGTTTACAAATGTGAGCATAATTGGGGTCCTCATTTTACCATCTTTGGAAGGATGGAAGTCAACCTTGAACTGGTCAGGATCGAATTCTTGGTGTGTGGGTAGAGATAGCCTGCAATACTGCACTTTAACCATTGTAATATCTGCACTAAATTTTAATTTGCCTTTCTTTCTTGAGCCCAGACTCCTGTGACCTATGATTTAACTTGCACCAAAATAATATCGGCAAAGTTTTCTGCTATGTCTTTAACTGGCTGTTTATTCACAGGCTGATGGTCCAATCTTTTCAGAACATCATTTTCTATCTGGAATTGGGGGAAAAAACAGCATGCATTTCCTTTAACAACTAAAGCAAGTTATCTACATTTGCAATAAACCTCGGCTAGTAAAAGCAGCTTGTTTTAGCGATGGAAGTTGCTGGACTTCAGACAGATTGCTCAACTTGTATTAATCACCAAACTATATTTAATGAAAAGATGGAGCTATTGGGATAAATTGCTTGAAAACTAATCAGAGAGCTTATCTAATGATAGTTTATTTGTTTTACATATACCTTATTACATTTGCCCTTGACTCAACAATTTGCATAAAGGTTAATTTAAGTCATTTATTATTCATTTAAGAAAAGCAATTCAAGTAAGCTTGAAATGTGACTTTCTGTAAAACACCATATCAAAAATAACTCCTTAAAATACACACACACACACACACACACACACACAGAGAGAGAGAGAGAGAGAGAGAGAGAGAGAGAGAGAGAGAGAGAGAGAGAGAGAGAGAGAGAGAGGGACAACATGCACATAGTATACATGGACATGCATAGATTCTGGTGTGATTAACTAATTTCAACAAACAAAATTTCCAAATTAAAAAAAGCACACCTTCATGCCTTCACAAATTAGCTACCAAAGAAAATCCACCAGATTTAGTTTGGTTCTGTCACCCTTTTTGTTCAGATCATAATCAGAGCTATCTATATCTATCTATCATCTATCTATCTATCTATCTATCTATCTATCTATCTATCTATCTATCTATCATCTATCTATCTATCGTCTATCTATCTGTCTGTCAAGTATTTGCAAGCCATTGGCACATGTGTTATATAGACACCAGTGGAAGCAGAGAGTGTCTCCACCATTATGTGGAAAGGAGGGGCTTACCCTGAGTATAAAACACCCTCCAACCTTTTCCACCTTGCTCTCTCTCTCTCTCTCTCTCTCTCTCTCTCTCTCTCTCTCTCTCTTTTCGCGTTTGTTCCTCATGAGAGGAACAAATCTCTGTGTGGGTAGATCAGGGTAGTCACACACACTGTGTGCCCCCTATCCTATAATGAATACTGAGACAGCCTTTGTACATAGTTAATATGCTTTATTATATGAATAAATACATTTAAGATATTTATTCATGCATCTGCCTCTGAACTCTTCTGTGCTCCTGGGTGTTTCTACGATCCCAATTCCACACTATCTATCTATCTATCTATCTATCTATCTATCTATCTATCTATCTTTTATCTATCTATCTTTTATCTATCTATATCTATCTATATACATTCTCTCCCTCTCTCTCCCTCTCTGTCTCTCTCATTTATCTATTATCTATCTATCTATCTATCTATCTATCTATCTATCTATCTATCTATCTATCTATATCAAACAGTAGTGAAAGGCAATGATATGACTTTTGTGGAAATGTCATAAAACAGTAGATTTGATTAAAAACTAGAGTAAAAAAAAATCTTTAGTAGCTGCTAAAAAGGATCAAAAGATGGGAAGAGATTTCTACCAGAAGAGAGGTCAACGATCATTTCATCCTAAATTGAAAGTAACTTAAGTTTTTTTCTACATAGAAAAGTGACAGTATGTAGTGACAGTATGACAATTCTGAAGTAAGTTTAAACAGTTGAGTGGATTCATAAAGGCAGAGTAACTTTTTTGTACTAAATTCAGCACAGAAGGCTACCAATTAAAATCAGCAATGGTAGCAGTAAACTTACTGTTATATGAGCAGTAACTTTGTGTTATTAGGAACATGCTGATGTAAACTTCATGGAATTTTGGAATATTTATTTGTTATATTCATGCACCATCATAATCAGGTAACAATTTATTTTCCTCTCTTTCTATTATTAGAAATCATTTAGATACAAACAAATCAGATTCATCATCTGAGCCTGGGCATATTTTCCCCAAAGTCTTGCAAAATACAGAGCATAAAGCTTCACCTATATTACTCAGATTGTAGTAAGTGCTTTTTCTTGCAGAATGTGAATCAATTATTATACCCTTTTAAAAATTAAACTAGGGATATATATTAAGCCAGAATCATTAAAAAAAGAAACCTATAGCTCAGGGTCAACTTAAATGGAATATTATTCTTAGACACTGGCCAATATAATGAAGTAATAACCATTTTCTATTTTATTGCAGATGGCATAGGTTGCTTCTTTTACACAAAACAGATGCAGTTCCTATTTTAATCGCCCTTTTTGGCTTTCAAAGAACCAAAACATTTCTAATCAAGATTGATTTATAAATCTTTATCTCTATATATTGTAGCCTAGGGTGAAAGTTTCATTGCCAAGTTTCAATGTGCAGCATTTCCCGTGGAGATAGGGCTTTAAATGGGAAATCTGGCAAAGGGCTTTTGATATCTCAGCATTTTCTTTAGCTATACAGCAGCTTCTGTATATATTCAGAAATGCAGACATTAGCTCTTATTTATAAAGACCATGTCAATCAACCCTGCATTTGTATTTGAATACTACTACTACCACTAATATCAACTATTTGTGGAACCCCTTAGTACAGTTTTCTGATTTAAAAGAAGGCTAAACCAGGCTTTTAAACTCCTTTTGTTTTAATGTTAATTGTTCATTGTTTTAGATGTTACTATTTATATTTCTTGTTTTTATTTGGGTGGGGCTGACATTTGTTACAGTTCACCTGTGTCTAAAGGACAGTACTTTAAGCTTAATTTATCTGTTTATATTAAAAAGATGGAGCTGTTCCTCGTATTTTAGTTTCGGATCTTTTTCTATTTTCCTCTTATTTATTATTGTAATAGTTTGCAGTGTACTTTGAGATGCACTGGCATAAGCATATTTTCAATAGCTTTTATATGAATATAAAAGAAGCAATCCTGGAGATGAAATTGTAGTCAATAACTGCCAGTTGGGGAAATTGTCACTCTACTATTGATTTGGAAAACCTGTTTATAAAACAAACTTTCCAGAACTTGTACTTATAGGAATGTTAGAAGTACAACTCCCAAGTTTCTTTTTGGCCATTATTTGGGAAATTTAGGAAACTGTATCCCTGGCACATTTGGAAGGCTCTGGGTTTTTGAGTACATGGCATAAACATTTTTATTTTAGAAAAGTAGAAATATAGTGCAAAGTAATTGGCATTTCTAAGTTATTTTTATTGGATACAATTGCATTTTTTTGTTGTTGAAGATTCTGACAATAGTGATAATCCAAAATGAGTATGAAATCTGGTCTAGTTACATGGTAATTGCTAAACTGGTAGAAGCAAGCAGATTGTTTATTGGAACAAGAACAGGGTTGAAACCCAGTAAGTTCTGACAGGTTCTGGAGAACCGGTAGCAGAAATTTTGAGCAGTTCGGAAAAATGGTAGCGGAAATTTTGAGTAGTTTGGAGAACCGGTAAATATCACCTCTGGCTGGCCCCAGAATGGGGTGGGAATGGAGATTTTGCAGTATTCTTCTCTCAGGAGTGCGGAGGGAATGGGGATTTTGCAGTATCCTTCCCCTGGAGTGGGATGGGAATGGAGATTTTGCAGTATCCTTCTCCTGCCACGTGCACCAAGCCACACCAGGCCCTCCAAGCCATGCCAACAGAACCAGCAGTAAAAAAATTTGGATTTCACCACTGAACCAGAAGGTAGGAAGTTGCATGATTTGATTAAAGAAACGAACAACAAAGTGGAGTATTTCACTAATTGTATCATCTTGACGGAGAGCATAGTGCAGGACTCTAAAGGGGATGGACAATTTTGAAAGGAGAGATAAGGGAACCTACTTTATCAGTTGGCAATCTAAAGAATTCTTGGCCAAGCAGATGGGAGGAAAAATTATCCTTGCTTTAACAGTCAGCACAGAGATTTATTCAAGGAGGAAAGGGGGAAGGGAAGCAAATTTGTTTTATTTTGAGTTGAGTTAAAACTAATGCTGTTGGTGATAAAATTACAACTTTCCTGTAGTATCCTATTTATATGGCCTGTTTTCTGTCTTTTTGTTGTGTATTTTTCTAGTAATAGGTTTCAATCCTTTCTAAGGGTGTTTTCAGCCAATGAACTATAACGGTACAACATGGTTTTGTTTTATTTTGTTTTACTTCTTGTTCATATCTTTGAAGGCAAATGAATCATATTTCCTAGTCTGCTCACATCTTCCCTGAATTGGTCATGTAAGGGACTCATACCCAAAATGCTATGATCCAGGATCAACCTAGGAAGGATATGTAAACAATTTTATTTTTATTTTATTTGTCAAGTATTAGGTAATATATATAAGTATAAGCATGAATTGAATACATAAAATAGATACAAATAGAGGAAACATTAGGACAGGGACTGTAGGCACGCTGGTGCTCTTATGCACGCCCCTTAAAGACCTCTTAGGAATGGGGTGAGGTCAACAGTAAACAGTCTTAGGTTAAAATTTTGGGGGTTTTGGGATGAAACTGCCGAGTCAGATAGTGTATTCCAGGCATTGACCACTCTGTTCTGAAGTCATATTTTCTGCAATCGAGTTTGGAGCAGTTCACTTTAACTTTGCATCTGTTGTGTGCTCGTATATTGTTGTGGTTGAAGCTGAAGTAGTCATTGACAGGTAGGACGTTGTAGCAGATAATTTTATGAGCTATGCTTAGGTCATACCGAAGGCGGCATAGTTTCTAAGCCCAGAATTTCAAGTCTGGTGGCATAAGGTATTTTGTTGAAACCGAGAAGCTACAGAAAACTTTTATGGAAACTTTCATTTCTCATTGGAAGGAATTTAAGAAGGAAGTTAGTGATGGAAAATAGAATCGTTCATTTTTATTTCTTCATTGTCACAGCATGTTCAATTGAACAGAAGTTGCTTTGGAAATTATGGAGACATTGTCCTTAATAATGTGGGAATTCTGCTATTTATTTCATCACAAGATGGTCATGTTTTATGTCAGACAGATTTTCAACCTTTTATTGTACAATCTTCTCTCTGATGGCTTTCAGACTCTTGGTTTTTATATTTATTTATTACAAGGCAAGCAAGGACATCATAAAGGAACTCCTCCCATCTTTCTTCCTTCCTTCCTGCCCACAGCTAGGAAACCATAATAGAAATTTGATGGGAAAATAAAAGAAAAAACAAACAATAAACAATCCATTGAGGATCTTAGACCCATAAAGAACAATAAAAAGGAACCACAAATATGATTTAAACAACAATTAAAGCACACTGCTGCCTGGTAGAACTGATCCAGCAGCATCTGTGTTTGTTGAAATGTCTGTTTTTAAAGTTTCCATATTTCAAAAACCAGTGAATTTGGTAAGCAGTTCACTCTGGAGTATTAGAAAGATATAATCAATGCCACAAATAAGGCTGGGAGTAAAAAATGAGTAAACATGGACTCTTTACCACAATTGGAACTTGTCAGTTTCAAATCCTAACATTGGTATTACAGATGTTTAAATAGAAGATAATTCATTTGGCATCTTCCTTATCATGTTGGTTTATTTACCTCAAGCCAAACCAGTAAAATATATATTCTCCTTACTGGTAAAAATTAAAATAAAGAGAAATAGAATCTTCCAAAATGGTGGGCTTGCATTTAATTAAATTAATTGTTTTAAAATCTTGATATACCGAACCTGTCCATCTTCTAATCAACTCTGAGTGCTTCCCAATCAAAAGTTAAAACATATAAAATCATATGAAAATTCTAAAACTAAACAAATTAAAATTGATTGCTTCACACCTGTCTTTATTTTGTTTCTAATGCTTCCTGGAAATTGAAATTGCATAGCTAATTAGTGTAAGTACCTTTAACATATGAGAGACGTTAGGGATGACATTAGAATCTCTGAGATCCAGGAGAAAAGTAAGTGTGCTAATTTATATTTCATTTAAAATGCATTGATATATCTTTGATGGACCTTCAAAGTCGCTGTTACTGAGGTAAAAGAATTTTGGATTTTAAAGAAGGTGGAACAATTACAATTAGGAAAACTTTAGTGATTAATTCTGTAAGCAAACAGCTATCCTGTCAGTCAGCAACTCAGTGGGTTGATTTTGGAGGGCAATTTTTTATAGTTCTGCACCATGTCTTTACTCCCTATATTCCACTTTAGGTCTTTATGTTGCTTTTGACAATAAACAGGGAAACAACTGCATAGTTTTAGCACTACAAAAGAAGCTTTATGTTGGCATGGAGTAGATACACTTTCAAGTGTCTAGCAGGAATTGGGCATCTAGTTAAGGCAAATTAGTTAAATGAGGTCAAAAGGTGTATGTAATTTTATGGCTCACACAAAGCAAAGATCACACTTTCAGGGAAGTAGAGCCAGTAAATTTCAAACTCTTCCATAAATGCACAGCAATAAAAATAAGCATTAGGGTAACTGAAGTTTATGCAATCATGATTTTATTTAATTGCTAAGGTAATAGCAGCTCTCTTGTGCGATCCTTTACATTATAAAAAATCCATCAATACATGCATTTTAATGGGTAGGGTATATTTGTTTTTGAAATTTTTTCTATTCAGGTGACATGTTGTTTTTCCTCTGTGAAGGAAAAGATAATAAAGTTAAGCATTTCACTTTTTTAATTAGTTTAATTGCTGCAATATAACCATTATTCTTGTAAATTGAAATGCCATTACAGTAAAGGTTATGGGAGAAACAGTTCATTGTAAGGACAAGCCACAAAACATACTTCTGGAAAATTGTTTATAGCTAATATAAATGAAAGAATACTGTGGCATGCACAACCAGTTTGAAAGACAATCGTTCAGTAGTTCTTAGATACACTAGTTCAATAAAGCAACAAGGATCTTAAACCAGTTTCTTAGTCCTCTTCCAGTATAGCTCTTAAAATTTTATGCATTGTTAAAATAACATAACAATATTTGATGTGACATCTGCGAGTTCATATACTTTCAAGGGTAGAAAAATGGCAAGATTTATTTAAGTAGGTACTACAGTTCCTTAAAAACCTATATAAGCCAGGTTTTCCAAAATTAAACCAATTAAATTTTGCATATCAGTTTCCTAATAGGTTCAATATTATCCTTGCACTGTATGTGATGAGAATGTAGCAGTCTACTAAAATATTAATCTCTTTACTAAAAAAAATTAAGTATTTTCAGTACAGTCTGAACTAGAGAATATTGGCTAAGATGCCTCCTACTGTTCAATTTCAAACTTTCAATGTTATGTCAATTTTGATAGTACCAGGTACATTCACTTTCTTTAACTTGATTGCTGAGTATATATCAATTTATAAAATAATTCATACACAGTACCAGTGGTTCTCCTTGCCCAAAGAAACAAACAAGCAAGCAAGCAAACAAACAAACAAACAAACAAATTAGTTTGTGAACTAATGAGCAAGAGAATGGGCCAAAATAGCTTCATTTGTTCTAAGGGATATTAAGACTGTTCTGACATAGGCTTCCTTAAAAAGCACGAAGCAGAGTCTTGGTCCCGGCAAAACCCCTTTTATTTACACGACTGTGAATTCCTTTCATTCACAGGCCAGGCAAATAGTCTTTCAGAGGAATATTTAGCAACATGAACCTTGTCTCGCTTGGAAAGCTGCCAGGTAACTAATTTCCAAAGGCAGTGCAAGGCAAAACTTGACACAGAGTCTCTTAGAGTCACGAACAGATCAGGGGTGGGTTCTACTGATCTTTACTACCGGTTCGCAACGGGAGTGCATGCTTCTACACATGTGCATGCGCAAAAGCTTCTGCGCATGCACAGATTGTTAATTATGATGTCTGGTGGGTGGGCGGAGCCTCCCGCCACTTTTACTACCAGTTCTAAAGAACTGGACAGAACCGGGAGTAACCCACCACTGGAACAGATCTTTCCACTCTTGCAATGACCAAACAAACGAATTGTTTCCTGCAAAAGCCCACTCCCTGTTCACTCCTCTTTTATTTCCTATGGGAGGGGCCAATCACCTCCAAGGTGTGGCTTTACTCCCAAGTTGACCCTGCTTTCTTAGTTATTCTTGTCTTCTGGCAGCTATGCACATGCACATACTTGGAACAGGCTCCAGCTGTTCCTCTGCCTCACTGCTGTCTAGTTTCCTCTCTGCCTCTGATGCAGAGCCCTCGTCCAAGCTTTCCCCAGCCCTCTGGACTGGCCCATGTTCCTTCCCAACCTCCTCACTGTCTGACTCTGCTGCCAGCTCCACTGGCCACTGACGGGCCACAACAAAAACTGAGAGAGAGAGAGAGAGAAGGAGAAACAGAGACAGAGAGATAGAAAACAGCCATATACGTAGCTGTTATTGATTACATTTAGGGAGAAAAACAAACTACAGTGATATTTATTCAGTCAGTGGCTAACAGAATTTAAAAATATGCAATGCAAAAATATAAATAAAATACTAGCAGCATTAGTTTGGGGATCTCAATAAAAGTCACCTCCCACTGTAAACACCCAGTGACTTAAATTTCTTGAACTCTTATTTTTTCTTATACACACATCATCCGCAACTTGGGTGTCCTCCTGGATGTACGGCTGCCTTTGGAAGGGCACATGACGGCCGTGGCCAGGGGCGCTTTTTATCAGGTTCGCCTGATATGCCAGTTGCGCCCCTTTCTGGACCGGGACTCCCTATGCACGGTCACTCAAGCACTTGTCACCTCTCGTCTGGACTATTGTAACACTCTCTACATGGGGCTCCCCTTGGGGTGCACCCAGTGCAGAATGCGGCCGCGCGGGGGATTATGGGAGCGACGGGGCACTCCCATGTGACTCCTCTCCTGCACGAGCTGCATTGGCTTCCAGTGGACTTCCGGGTGCACTTCAAGGTGTTGGTGATCACCTTTAAAGCGCTCCATTGCTTAGGGCCGGGGTACTTACGGGACCGCCTTCTGCCACCAATAGCCTCCCACCGGCCGGTTCGCTCCCACAGAGAGGGCCTCCTCAGGGTGCCGTAGGCCAGACAATGCCGGCTGGCAACCCCCAGGAGGAGAGCCTTCTCTGTGGTGGCACCTACCCTTGGGAACAATCTACCCCCAGAGATACGAGTGATCTCCGACCTCCGGACTTTTCGTCGGGCCCTAAAAACTTACTTTTTTCAGTTAGCCGGTCTGTCTTGATTTTAGGGTTGGTTTTAAAATTTTGATACTGATTTTAAATTGACAAGTTTTAAATTACGGGCCAAATGTATTAATTATTTTAAATCTATTTTTAATTGTAATGTTATGTATAAATGTTTTTATTTTGGCTGTTCACCGCCCTGAGTCCGAAAGGAGAAGGGTGGTATAGAAGTTTGAATAATAATAATAATAATAATAATAATAATAATAATAATAATAATAATAATAATAATAATAATAAATTTGTATGTTCACATAAAAAGCTTAATGTGCTTGTGTCTATCCATTTGCACTACATGTAAAACTAAGTTGTCATTAACTTTTTATACTGGTAGTAATAGTATGTTGTAACTCAGTATTATGTTGATTCATTTCATTTTGAAAACCCCCCAAAATAGCTTACTTCAGTAACTAGGTACTATAAATTCTGTGAACATCTTATCCCATAATCTCATAGATACTGAGTTTGTAGTTTTGGTTTTATTAATTTAAACTATGTTGTTTCATAACAGGAACAACTTGCTGAAACAGACAGTTCTTCCTATAGTTCTTGTTTGTTTAACCTTTAAAATTAGGGGGGAAATGTAACCATAACTATATAACATGGAAATTAGTCCCTTATTTTAAGACAATGGAAGTGGAAATTTTATTCCTGGGTTTAGCAAACGATCAGTTATTTCCAGAAATAGAAATAGATTCTTCTGTATTTCAAAATGGTCCTTATTTGAATATCTATTTTTTTTAAAGATGGAAAAACCAGCATGTGTTTTGAAGGTGTCCAAACTATACCCCTAAAAAGTACTATTTCTTAATAATTGTTTCGATTATTTAATTTGCTTTAACAGAAAATAAGTTTTGAAAATGTTTTAAAAAAATCAACAACGCTAACAAAATTCTCCTAGTTCTTCCTTTAGTTCTAAAATTATTGCATTGAATTCTGCATGTGTATATAAATTGTCTGCCCAACTTCAGTCTCTTCAGCTCCCTATATTTATTTTAAAATCCAACAAACAATCTCTGTTGTGAGGCAGCTGTTCTTATGTTTCTGAATTTGCTACACATATAAAAATTACCATGTGTGGACATTATACAATGATTTATGTTTCTTCCACTCTTACATAAATAGGTGCTCTAAATAAAGGATTTGCAAGATGCAGAAGAGAATATGAGATGCCGTCCCTTAAATGGAAATGATGCTCCTGAGCACACCCGGAAGCATAATTTCTTGTCATGCCTCACAGAGTTTGTGCAGTTTTTCTCTATTGCTTGGTTGAACACAGGAAACAGAGAAAAGTCTCTGTACATTATGAACTTTTGAAGAAAATGATGCAATTCAGTAAACTACACGGTAGTTACAAAGTGAAATTGTTAATGGGGATAAAGATAGTTTTAGAACCTGGATGTGAGGGAAGTTGATTCAGAAAAGGTGTGTCACAATTATTTAAAAGTAAATGTTCCCCTCACACATATGTCCTAGTCGTTCTGACTCTAGGGGGCGGTGCTCATCTCCGTTTCAAAGCAGAAGAGCTAGCGCTGTCCAAAGACATCTCTGTGGTTATGTGGCCAGCATGACAAAATGCCAAAGGGGCACGGAACGCTGTTACCTTCCCACCAAAGGTGGTCCCTATTTTTTCTACTTGCATTTTTTTACGTGCTTTCAAACTGCTAGGTTGGCAGAAGCTGGGACAAGTAACGGGACCTCACCCCGTTACGCGGCACTAGGGATTCGAACCGCTGAACTGCCGACCTTTCAATCAACAAGCTCAGCATCTTAGCCACTGAGCCACCACGTCCCTTCAATAGAATAGAATAGAATAGAATAGAATAGAATAGAATAGAATAGAATAGAATAGAATAGAATTCTTTATTGGCCAAGTGTGATTGGACACACAAGGAATTTGTCTTGGTGCATATTCTCTCGGTGTACATAAAAGAAAAGATACATTTGTCAAGAATCATAAGGTACAACACTTAATGATAGTCATAGGGAAACAGTCAATATAAATCTTAAGGATACCAGCAACAAGGTTACAGTCATAAGTGGGAGGTGATAGGAACTATGAGAAAATTAATAGTAATGCGGACTTAGTAACTAGTTTGACAGTGTTGAGGGAATTATTTGTTTAGCAGAGTGATAGTATTCGGGAAAAAACTGTTCTTGTGTCTAGTTGTTCTGGTGTGCAGTGTGCAGGAGTTGAAACAGTTTATGTCCAGGATGCGATGGGTCTGTAAATATTTTCACAGCCCTCTTTGATTCATGCAGTATAGAGGTCCTCAATGGAAGGCAGGTTGGTAGTAATTGTTTTTTCTACATCTAATTATTTAGGTGCCCACAATTATTTAGGTGCCCACAAATCCATGGCTCTATGGATACAGGAAACAATGATTATCATTTCAATTTGATCCCAATTATAAGGACCAGTTCAAACCAAATCTTTATTGCAGTCATATACCAGCAGACAGGTAAAATAGAAATATTTGCAATTTTAGCACTAAAAAGAATATAAAATACACAAAATTAAAAAAAACCCCAAATGAATACAAGTATATAAAAATAACAACAAATAAAAAAAAGTATAAAAAGGTGTATGCTTGTGTTTATACCCCCACACACAAAACTTTATGCACACTCACATACACACACATATAAATAATATATGGCTACCTAAATTTATGTAGACAATGCAAAACTCAACTAACAAATCATGTACTCCTTAAGGTTGATTTGAGAAACATCAGACAGATGTTGATGACTACTGGGTGAAACCTGGCCACATGATATCTTGTAGCAGTATCTTGTAGAATCTGCAAGCAGTAGGAAGGTATAAAATTGTCCTGTGCACCCTGAGTATTTACATCATTGATGAGATGAGACTAGAATGAATGTCTCTTGTAGTACAGGCACTGAGGAAGCACATGCAATGTTGTTTCTAATATAACTATGACAAGTATCTACCTTGGCCATTTACCTTTGTTTTCCCTCTTTATTTTTCTTTCCCGACTTCCATTATCCTTTCCTTTCTTCAAAGTCTAGCTGGTCTAGTCAAAGAAGTAGTTTTTATACTACTTCACCAATTGTTTGGTTCTTTTTATTCAGTTTATATGACTGCCCATTCACCAAGCCACTCTGGGTAGTTAACTTTACAATAAAGAAAGGCAATAAAACACATTGCACACTGTGACAATGTCACAGAGACATTGTATAATTATATTTGTTTAACATCCCAATCAAGTACTCGGGGAAGAAGAACCAGGTCTCCAAGGCCTTCTTAAAGGCTAGCAGGACCTGGTCCATCCAAATCTGAGGGATGATAATGTTCCACAAGAGTAGGTACTTTGACAGTGATGGCCCATCTCTTGAATCCCATGAGATGATAGTGGCTAATTGGTGGAATCCAACTCTGCCTGATCTTTTATGATGAGCAGACATAATTGGAGACACATGGTTCAGTAAATATCCAGGGTACTCTTGAAGTCCACAATGCTCTTAATCTCCAGCTGCATAATTTAATGAGGATCTGTCTTCCTTTGGTCTTTTTTCACATGCTGTTTTTTTCAATGTCCAGCTTTCACAGGCATACATTATTACTGGAAAAAAACAAAAGCAACTCTCCTTTAATTTTTATAATCTTTGTTATAGAAACATCTTCACCTTTTACGATTTTGTCTAAGTCAGACACTGCCTTCCTCTCTAGGAACATATAGTTCATATTTATCAGTTCTTAAGTCCAAAAAAACCAAAACTGTCTATCACCTTCATCCCTTCAAGGTCAACTACGTATTCAAGGAAGCATGCTGTTTGATGTTACTTTTGTCTTCTTAATATTTAACATTAAGCTAGATTTTTTTTACTTTCCGTTTTTACTTTTATAATGACCTCTTTTAAGTTTCTTTATTTTCAGCTAACAAAGAATGGGATTTACATTTTTCAAACTGCGTTTGAAATTGAAATGTTGATTTCAGATGTCATGTATTTTACTATTTTCTTATCATGTATGCTATATAAGTTGCAATATAAATATAAAAGCCAGTTTGGTCTGGTGGTTAAGGCACCAGGCTAGAAAGCATGGAGATTGTGAATTCTAGTCCTACCTTAGCCATGAAAGGGCGGGTGGGTGGGTGGGTGATATTGAGCCAGTCATTCTGTCTCAGCCCAACCCAACCCACCTCAGAAGATTGTTGTTGTGAGGAAAACAGGAGGAGGAAAGTGTTTTGGTTATGTTCACTGGCTTGACGTACTTGTAAATAATAAAGGCAGGATACAAATAAACAAGTTAATAAATAGCTACTTCTTTTCTATTCTAAATACACTTTTTCCAAACGAGTTTCTTACTGTGTTTTAGTTTATTGTAAATAAACAGTTGTATGCCACTATTTTCTTACCTACATCCTTCTTCTAACTAGGGTCCTATGTTGGGACAGTACCTACCACTTATAGCATTCCTAGTCAAAATAGCTACTAAGGAGGTTCAGGGTAGAAAAGTAGATTATATGGTTCAAAAACATCATCTTTGCTCAAAAAAATTTCTAACTAGTCATTTCTCACAGCTTAAGACAGACTGGTCTCAGACATACAATTCTTTACTATATCAATGGGAGAACATTATTGGCCAAGATTGTTTATTATTATTGGCTGAGATTGCCTCATAATATGATTTGTCTGAGTTTACTTAGTCCTGCCAATTATGTTTAATCTAAACCAAGTTTGAGCAATTCCTCTCAATGATATGTATAAATTCACTTGTTATCTACCCATGTGTAGTAAATTATTAACTAACATTCATGAATCATTTTAATTTGTATGGACTAACACTTTCATGAATGAAGGCAAATATACATGTCCCAGGATAATGTTGCAGGATCCCAACTGGATTGGCCACCATGACCAAAAGTTTAGTCTTCTGAGCTTTTGGACTCATCCTGGAGCCCATACTCAGGAAAGTTCTCTCTCACCAGAATGTGACACTGGAACACTGGATGGGCTCCAGCAGGAATCCAAAAGCTTGGAAGAGTAAACCTTTGGTCCCAGTGACTGACTCAGATAGAATCCTGAAATAACACTTTCACTCTCTATTCCATATATGATTCCACATGTTGCTTAATTGCCATGCACTGTGTCACGTTTTATTATTTTTCTATAATTTCTCTCAGCCTTAGTAATTTCATGTCCTATCCTAATCCATGTGCACAAACTTACAGGGAGTTTTAACTATTTTATTGAGACACCACAAGCCCCTTGTTAGTAATCTTCAGCTCTCACTCATACAAATGGCAAAGTTCCACTGAGTCCAAGTTTAGTGAGAATAGGCATAGAGTTGCAAAGTCCACAGACAAAGTATTGTGGCCGGTCAGTGGCCTGTGCGGATTGTAACTGATTCTGACAACGAGGAGGCTGGTGTGGTGCTGCGCGAGCAGCCTGTGCAGCTGGCACTCAAGTCAGACAATGAGGAGGCTGGAGAAGATGTGGTGCCAGAGGCAGGGATTCAGCCAGGGCCTTCAGAACCTCCAGAAGCTTTTAAGTGAAGAGGATGAAGAGGAGGAGCCTCTTCTCGATGCACGGGTGCGCAGCGCTGCCAAAAGGCAGGAGTGGCTCCTCAGGAGGAGGTCTCCTCGAGAGCAAGGCTTGGGGCTAATTGGCCACTCCCTTAGCCTATTTAAGGAGGAACGCCGACTAAAGCAAGTTGTAGGGAACAACTTTAGTTCACTATCCTTTGCGTCTGGATTCTCTGCAAATTGCTTCTGGGCTTTCTGCCAACCTTAGTAAGATTGTGATTACTTTATCTTTGGTTTCTTGTAGGCTGTTAAGAAAGTTTATTAACAGCCTTTGTTTTGAAAAAGACTGAGTTATTTTAGTAAATTAAGTTTGGTACAAACTTTGTGTGTGTTGTGTTCTCTGGGATCCGTAGCTGGGGCAGAACATAAAGGTACAAGTCTGCAAGTCCACACACGTAGAGACAATCCAAAATTCAGGCATGGTTCAGAATCTGCATGTGGTAAATCCAAGCCAAGATACAAGTCCAAAGTCTGAGGTTCAAGTCCAAAACATGAGTTCTCATGAAGCACACGTCAAAGTCATAAGAACAGGAGTCACAGAGTTGGAGTACATGCATGGCAGATAACACGGGTGATTGTTTCCAACACTGCATTCTTCCACACATTGAGCTAAGGAGGAGAACACTGATGTAACTCATTAGGAGAGGAGAGGAGAGGCTATCTCCTAGCAAGCAGCCTCCCCGACCTCCATTGCACCTCCTTCCATTCTGTCCTCGGTGGAGGACAGTTCACTGACCAGCTTTATTCATAATCCTTCTCAACCCCAGGCTTCTGACTGGGTTTGTGAGTCCTTCAGATGCAGATGCATCTGTCCCCTTTCCTCTCCAGTTATTCATTCATCCAGTCATTCCCCTGATGGCCTCTCTGAGGTTACTGGTCTCACTTCTTCTTCCAGCCTCTCAATTCCTGGCTTGGAGGCTCCAGATCTTCCCTATGCTCCTCCTCACCCTCCCTTCAAAGCCCCAGAGTTGACCCTTCCTCTACATCCAAGCTGGCATCCAGGGAAGTCATCACACTTCATTTATATGGGGTCCTTAATGAACTTTTAAAAAGCACTTAAATGGTAGAAGCCAGTGATGACATAGCTATTGATAATAATGAATTTGGAATTATAGATATAAAAGAAACAGAAAAAAAATATTAAATGCATCTTCTGCCTAGTAAAGACTTTTGTTATTTTTATCATTTTCTTCGTCATTTTTATTACTCAATGGCAACTTTATATAGACCAGCAATATATTGCAACTTCAGATGGCAAAATAATGACACACAATATCCTTCTGAAAGTAATACTGCTAATGCAATTTCCCAGTGATTATACTAATAATAATGAAATTGTTTTGAAAATACTGCTAACAGAAAAGTATTGCTCTTCAAATGGTGACCAACAGCTGAAAACAATGTAATCCAGTCTTCAATCTAAATTGGCTTTAAGCTTTGAAAAACATTTGAAAATTACCCACATCTGTTTCTTCCTTTTTTTCTTTAGTTTTGCATACTCACAATTATTTTTCTTTGCATATTCAAGTTTCTTTTTTTATCGATTTCATGAATATTCATAAAATTAGACATGTTTCACAATGGTATAACTTTTAACTCTTAATTCCTGGTTTTAATTTATAGTTGAGTATACGCTTAATTTTTCATATATCATTCTAGTCAATTTTGTAACAATTTATGATACTGAGTTTCATAGCTTTGTTTCTTAAACATGTACATACTGTGTCCTTATATATTATTCTAAGAGAATCTTTTTTAAAAATTTCAAAAATATTAGAATGGAATGGAATGGAATGGAATGGAAGGGAAGGGAAGGGAAGGGAAGGGAAGGGAAGGGAAGGGAAGGGAAGGGAAGGGAAGGGAAGGGAAGAGAAGAGAAGAGAAGAGAAGAGAAGAGAAGAGAAGAGAAGAGAAGAGAAGAGAAGAGAAGAGAAGAGAAGAGAAGAGAAGAGAAGAGAAGAGTTGGAAGGGACCTTGGAGGTCTTTTAGTCCAACCCCCTGCTCAGGCAGGAAACCCTAGACCATTTCAGACAAATGGTTGTCCAATCTCTTTTTAAAAACTTCCAATGTTGGAGCATTTACAACTTCTGGAGGCAAATTATTCCACTGATCAATTATTCTAACTGTCAGGAAATTTCTCCTTAGTTCTAAGTTGCTTCTCTCCTTGATTAGTTTCCACTCATTGCTTCTTGTCCTAACCTCAGGTGCTTTGGAGAATAGCTTGATTCCCTTTTCTTTGTGGCAGCCCCTGAGATATTGGAACACTGCTATCATGTCACCCCTAGTCCTTTTCATTAAACTAGACATACCCAATTCCAGCAACTGTTCTTTATATGTTTTAGCCTCCGTCCCCTAATCAAATATTTGGAATTGTACAATTTTTAATACCTTCCTTCACAATATACATGGAAAACATATATAAAATATTGTTGGTAAGTCATTACTCCTACCAAATACTTTCAAGCATCCTTTTCTTCTCTGCTTATTTTCTGTGCTTACCTAGGTATCATCATGATTGTTATTTTTAAATTCTTGTTTTATGAACAATGACAGATGGAATCCTCTCTTCCTTATTCTTTCTTGGGAAATACATATACTAATAATTTGCTGGAATCAGCCTTCCAGTTTAATAAAAGTTTTCTATTCCTTCAGAATGTTATTTTATATGTTCTCTTTCAAATTGCTGTTCTTGGACTTACTTTATGTGTTGACCAGGGCCATCAATGGGGAGAAGATCAAAAATTCAAGGTGGTGGGCATGACCATGCAATTCTTTTTCAATCTACATCATGCTTGTCATCCATTTTGATCTTTGTGATGGTGATGAAAGCTACTGCTATTACTTTGTTTTGTTTTGCTACCAAACTTCATGTTATTCTTTATAACTCCCGTTGGTTCCTACATGGGAAGTGTTCCAGTGGTGAAATCCAAATTTTTTTACTACCAGTTCTGTGCACATGGCTTGGTGGGTGTGGCAGGGGAAGGATACTGCAAAATCTCCATTCCCACCCCACTCCAGGGGAAGGATACTGCAAAATCTCCATTCCCACCCCACTTCAGGGGAAGGATATTGCAAAATCTCCATTCCCACCCCACTCTGGGGTCAGCCAGAGGTGGTATTTGCTGGTTCTCCAACTGCTCAAAATTTCCACTACCGGTTCTCCAGAAACTGTCAGAACCTGTTGGATTTCACCCCTGAAGTGTTCTCTTGGGATTTAGTGGAAGTATGTATACTTTAACACAACACAAACTTGAAAATTCACCTGTAATCTTTGGTCCTCCTAATGAAACCAAGCAAAGGGATTTGGCTCCTTATCTCCCTGACTTCTTCACCTTTGAAAGTAAAGAAAGAAAAAATAAAGTCAATTCTTTTTTGATATGGTTGAAAATAGTTAGAATGAATCCATAGGAAATGCTTGGCACAGCAGTGGAATATATATATAAATTCAGATATCTCTGTAAATGGCACACTAAATGTAAAATGTTAGTATTTTCATTCTTTTCATCAATTAACCTTGATCTCAATGCTGCATTTTATAATGTATGTGTATGATAGAGAAAGAGAGAGAGAGAGAATGAGTGAGTGTGAGAGAAGCACACTTTTGTTCTTCTAAAAACAAAGAATGGAAATAAGATGATAAACCTGTAGTTTCCTCTGGAACTTTGACCCCGAACAGCAAATAAGATCAATATAATCTTATTTCTGCAGTTCAGAGTATCTAGACCTTTGGAAATGGGATATAACACTTGGAATTGTTTTGCTCTTCCATATTGAATCGTTTTGTCTTGACAATAAATCAAAGCAAATAGGGGAATCAAATTTAGCTGCATCATTGCCTCACCACACTACTCAAGGCTAGGGTTCTTTCCTCCCTCACTTTACTTCTCATTGGTATAAATCCTTAAATTAAATTCCTTAATGAATTTAAGGAAGAGCCACTATCTCTCCATCTACCATTTTTACTACAGTGAGTTGCAAAGTAAAATTCGTTACTATTCATTATTTCATATCATTTAATTTTTTGTTGTCAGATTTATACCTATTCAATCTCCATCATTTCTTAAATAGTCCAAACCTGTCAGTTTAAATATACCTCTTTGCTGTTTTAATACAGTGAGCTAGTTCCTACATGGTGCTATACTAAGTGTAGTCAATCGTTTTTGGCTGGAATATTTTGTTTTCTGAAAGCCTCAGTGGGCATGATCCAGTACATAGTAAAGACATTGAATGGGCAGGACTGAAAATATTCAAGCAGAAGCCAAGCTGCCTTCCTATCAAGGATCCTTGTAGATCCTCATTTCATAAAAGTTGGATGTATGGGTGTACTTGATCCTACTCAGCTCTTGCTTATTACAATTCTAGTGATAAATACTTACCAGTAAGAACATTTAAAAATAGTGCATTTATACAGATATTATGTTTTTGGATAAGTGGAGCAGGATTTAATGTGGAAGCTCTAGACCATGGCTAGCATAGCAACAAATGGTAGGAGATGTGGGGCATATCAGAGCATGGTTAATGCCGGATTTACATTGCACATTCTTTACTTTAGCTAATCCTTATAATTGTGATAACTAAGCATTCTTTTTTGCTAGAAAACAGCATTGAAATCTAAATAAATACTTAAGAAACAATTAAAATTAAAGTTTTAATTTTTTTTAACTTAAAGTTTAAATTAAATTAACTTAAATTAATGGGAGTCTGAATTTAACCCCATACTGGCCAAACATGTATTGTAATTAAAACTTTTAAAAATACATTAAATTCCACTACAGAGTTTGGTTAGGCTTTTGCAGTGATGGCTAATCTTTTCCATCTGAGTGCCCAAAGCATGCACCCGTGCATGCGAATGAGCACGGATGCCCCAACCTCCCAAAATGCAATGCAAGTGCAGCCCCCTGCATGTGACCCACCCCTGCACATGCATGTCCCCTGTGTATGCTCCCTGCCCCCCATGCATGCGTTCACAGCCCCTGCTTGCGCCCCGCCCCTGTGCATGTGTGATAGAGACCCAAAGACCAGCTTGGCCAGCGGGAAGCATGCTCGCATGCGCAGTGGAGCTGAACTGGGGTGACAGCTTGCATGCCATCAGAGATGGCACTGTGTGCACATCTGGCACGCATGCCATAGATTCGCCATCACGGGGCTATAGCATTTTTGGGTACCTCCACGAAACAATTCATTACAACTATGTGAATCTGTCTAATACTGGAGTAGATCACTGTCCCATCTACATCTTTATTATATTTCATTGTCCTGTTGCTGAATTGAAAGTAAGAGAAGAGTAGCAGAAGATAAGAAGGTGGGGAACTTGTTTTGCTTCCTCTATTTCAGAACTTTTTTTCTCATCTGTCAGGCTTTTCCAGAAATGCAGTATTACAGAGCAAGGCGAGAAAAAGCTAGTTAACAGAACTGAAAAGACAATAGGCTGGGGTGGAGCAGAAGTAGTTAACTTCATTCTCTATTGAGATGTTGCGAAGTCTGGGATTGTTTCCAAAACTTCTTAACATTGGCATGTCAGCAAGGAGGGCTTTTTGAAACATTTGGATTATATTCTTTATGTGTACTCCTCTGAACTATTGTTATAATTACCTGTTGTAATCTATTCTTGTTAGTATTCATCTTAAATAAGAGTTATTTTCCCTGCAGGAACATGTATGAGAGGGCCAAGAAAGGAAGTGATATCATATGTATCATAACTGCCATGTTGCAAATGAGATTAATTATGAAATTTGCCCGAGTAGAGACAAATCATATATTTCACATCATGACATACATGATGTCATCATGGATTGTTGGAGGAGATGCCTACTCATCCACCAAATAAATTATAGAACTTTTTAAAAATATATCTTGTAAAGGATATTTAACATGTGCTTTCAGTTAAAACAGAATTAAGAATTTATAATCTCCCAGGTGTCAAGGTTAGAGACATTTAGAGTACACATATATGATCACCTTCCTACCCACTAAAATTGTAGGAACGGTTTTATTATTCTGTCAGTGTTATGATTTGATGTCCCCAGAAAGAGTCATTAATATTTTATAGTTTAATATTGCAATATTTAACGCAGAGAGTTGAGCATGTGCTTCTATTTCTCTTATAAAAACCCATAAAATTTATGTGCATATCTTTGCTGTATTACAGGATTGTTATTGCTACTATCAATGTTATTATCATAACATCGCTATGATCAAAATCAAATTGGACTTTGAGCTCTAAATTTAGATAAGCTGCAGGGAATTTTGATCTCTGTGTCAGTTATGGCCATAAAGTGATTAATGTCACAGTTCTTGTTTCATGCTGTGAAAGCATTGATCCCTCCTCAGAACTCACAATTTACTTCTGGACAGTACCCCACTTGGAGTGATATATCATTTAGGAAAGCTACTCTAATAATGTATTACTGCAAAAGAATGAGCTGTCTGAAAGTGAAGACTGCATACTATATTATACAGATCCCAGCATTCACAGCTGAGTTCCGTATCTATGAGACTGTCAGAATTTTCAATTATAAATCCTTGTTTGCCACAGTTATAATTTACTTTAGAGGAAAACTTTCACTGAAACTTGATTTTTGCAGTCTCAGAAGAAGAACATATTGTTCGGCATTGGGAAAGAAAAAGGGGAAAATCAGGGGAGTTTAATTATTTATCAAGAATTGATATAGATTAATTTTGAAAAAAAAAATATGGTCATGCATTTTATAGGCTGGGTAGGGTTGTTTTCTATACAGACTAGTACAGCTGCTAAAGAACTCATGGGTTGAACTTAATGCATTTTTCATCTCTCTGCAGAAGTTCCAGCTGCAATATGAGATAGCCTAATTAATTAAATTAATTACTTAAAATTCATGTCTGTTTTTCTCTATATTCTGAAACAAAACATTATTATAATTTAAATTACAAATGATAAACATGGCAATCTTGACTTAGTTCTATTAAAATCAAAAGCAATTATAAGATTGATTGAAACAAATATATGTGTAGCTCAAACTGTGGGGAGAGAAAAAAAATTAAAAGTTACCATTAAAGTTATTAGTGAGGCACAAATGATATTTTGAAAAGTTCCACCAAAATGTTACGTGAAGAAACTGGGTGAATGAACTTCAAGCAGAGATCCCTTTAATGATAAGAGTAATACTTCTATTGAAAAAGCCAAATGGGATTTAGTTAAAATAAAGGAAGCTGAAGAAAGGGCAACACTAAGAAATAAAACCAATGATGCAATGAATTGCAGATCATTCAAGCAAAACCCCATCTTGATTGCCTTGTGCATAACTTATCCTGTAGGAATTTCACTAAACTGTCATCTTCTTCAAAAATGTCTAACACAACACCTCTTTAATGCAAGGGACTTCTCTGATCTTTACTTTTATTTTCTTTTTTCTGGTTTCAGGAAAACAATTTGGTTGGGATGCACTCTTTAGCTAGTAAATACAGTTTGATTCTCTTATCATTCATCTAAGGAAAAGATAGTGAAATTGCTATATGCTTCTCTCATCACAATGTCCAACAATATAGCACCACCTAGCAAACCATAACCATAACTGACTTTAAAAATTCAAAGAGGATCAGATCTACTTGGTACTTGAAAAAGACTTCACTAAGAAATTTCAGGACAAAAAGGTAGACTTACACATTGTCACCCGGTTATAGGTATGTCCATGAAGTCACCAATAATCAAGTTTCACTCAAAGGAGGTTTAATTTTATTAATAATTGTTTCTACATGCATCCCATATTGGATTCCAAAACATTTGAAGGCATCAAGTCGACTATTCTTATAGCTGAAAATACAAATTATCTGCATGCTCTAATAATGAAAGTTGAAGAGCATAATGAAAAATTGGACTAAGATTAAATATAAAGATAATCCTAATGAAAACAGGCACAGCAATTAGCCTTTCAACTGACAGTGAAGATATTGATGGAAATACTGTCTGGATTTTAGGATTGACTATAGTTTAACATATATTGTTATATAAATATTGTTAAATAAACAAATACTCTCATAAATTATCAGTTGTCATCAAAATGTAAGCAATACATTAGTGGGATGCATTATACAGAGGTATATATACCTATACTATGCATCCCATGTTAACATTATATACAACATGCATCCCATGTTAATATTAATTGTATAAACATGGGATGCATGTAGGACCAATGTAGGACCAATGTATGGTCCTAGGTAGGTGCAATGTAGGACCAATACATGTAGGACTAGTGCAGGACCATTGTAAGACCAATGTTGGTTAAATATTTTTGTTTCTTAAAATTCAGCTCCTTTGGTTAGTTTAGGCTTCAATGTATTGGAAATTAAAGCCGAGGGGGCACAGTGGTTAGAGTGCAGTACTGCATCTACTTGAGCTGACTGCTAGTTCAGCAGATCAGCGGATCAAATCTCACCGGCTCAAGGTTGACTCAACTTTCCATCCTTCCGAGGTGGGTAAAATGAGGATCCAGATTGTTGGGGGCAATATGCTATTTAGTATACTGTCTTTGGTGTAAGCCACCCAGAGTCCTTGGAGAGTGGGTGGCATAGAAATATGAATAATAAAATAAATAAAAAATAAAATAATAAATACTGTATTTTTCGGAGTATAAGACACACTTTTTCCCCCATAAAAGAGGGTGAAAATTTGGGTGTGTCTTATACACACATATAGCCCTGCCCATCTGTCAGCCCCTGGAAAATGGGATGCGCTGAGATGGCAATAGGCTATGGCAATCCCTGCAGCCTGAAACAGCTGATCTTTGGGAGGCCAATTCAACCGACAATCTGCTGCTTGGGTAATCAAGCTGTGCTGAAGCTGAAATTGAAAAGGCTGAAAATGAAAATGAAACGGGCTGTTTGATGTTTGCTGCAAGGAGACAAACTGCTGGGAGATAGAGGCAGATTTTTTTTTCTTGTGTTCCTCCTCAAAAAAAGTTATAGTCCAGAGCATTTTATACGCTGAAATATATGATAATTCAGCTTAATAAAGCTTAAGTGTGCTGTGTGAATTCTGTCACAAACCAAAATGCTTGTTCTCATCTATCCAGAAATCACATCTGGATGCTTTTGCAGGTTAGGAACTGTTGAATACTTCCATCCAATTTAATCACATACTTTCATTGTTGTTGCTGATGATCATGACAAGCAATACATTTCTGGAGTTTCCACAAGAGAAGGTGTAAATCCAATTGTTTGCCTTGCCATCAACAACCAGAACAACATATTTTCCCCTTAATTAGGTCCTTAGATTAAGTCTCATTTTGTATTAGCATAGTGATGTTTGCAAACAGTAGCAAATGGTTTTGTTGGCATACAGCATTAGAATGTAATGTAGCTATTCTCCAGCCAGACTGGCAAAATTCCCATGGAATCCCAAATCCTTTGTTTCCTCTCTTCCTAAATCCTATTTTCATCAAACAGAAAAGAAAGGTGGTAAATGTCTTGTTTCTAGTTGTTCGATAGAGAAGATTGATTTCTTTAGTGGTGATATGACTTTTTTTATCAAATGTATTTTTTTTTAATCACGAAATCTACATCTTTTGAGGTAACTAGGTTTAGAAAGAATGTTCTTGTATTTTCTTTTTCTTTTTTTAAGTATTTTAAGTATTTTTTTAATTGGAAAGGACTTTGGAGGTCTTCTAATCCAACCCCCTGCTCAGTAGGCCCTATACCATTTCAGACAAATGATTGTCCAATCTCTTCTTAAAAACTTCCAGTGTTGGAGCATTCACAACTTCTGCAGGCAAGTTGTTCCACTGATTAATTGTTCTAACTGTCAGGAAATTTCTCCTTAGTTCTAGGTTGCTTCTCTCCTTGATTAGTTTCCACCCATTGCTTCTTGTCCTGCCTTCTGGTGCTTTGGAAAATAAATTGACCACCTCTTCTTTGTGATAGCCCCTCAAATATTGGAACATTGCTATCATGTCACCCCAGTCCTTCTTTTCATTAAACTAGATATACCCAATTCGAGCAACTGTTCTTTATATGTTTTAGCCTCCAGTCCCATAATCATCTTTGTTGCTATTCTCTGCACTTTTTCTAGAGTCTCAACATCTTTTTTACATGGTGGCGACCAAAATTGCATGCAGTAATCTAAGAGTGCCCTTACCAAGGCATTATAGTAGTGCTGTAGAGCAGTTCTGTTGTTGCCTCAAGATGCACTTGTTGCCTCAAGGTACACTGTTATTATGGGTTAGATGCTACATGTACCAAAGGGGTAGAGTTTGATTCTAGTGGTACATCTGTCATGTTTTAGATCTTGACTTCCTCCTTTCTATGGACTCTCCTGTCCATAATGCTGACCATTTATGAAGATTCTTTCATGGTCTAAGGCTTTCAGTGCTCTAGATGTATTTGCAACATTATGGCAGTGTTTTAGAAGGTTGCTTGCCTTGAGAATTGTGCAATAATTGCACACCCAAGAATCATGTGCAGCAAACTCTAAAAGCATGGAATTATCACTGAAAACATTCTATAGTACTGTCATAAAACTAATATTTTCAGCATGCCACCCAAACAATGAGTCCTTGCTGAACTTGATAAAATATAATGATAGCTCCTCTGCTAAGCACTGCTATGTACTTCTTAAACTTGTCTTGAATGTCTATCACAAAACAATACCTTCTAGTTGTAGGATATTTTTTTTATTAATTTGTTAGATGTATAACCTGTCAATGTATAAGGAATATAAGGCAACATATTGTTTCTTCCTTTAATTTTCTCAACAACTACTGTTAGGTTGAACATGATGCATTAGCACTGATCTTCCATGGCTGAGGCTGGACTTGAAACAGAATCTCCCCAATATTAGTCTAACCTTCATATTATTTTTATTCTCTGTTGATTACTCATCTCATGCAAATATATTTCCATTTTTTTTTCTATACTATCATTGGATTAATTACAAGATTGATTCGTTATTCTGACACCATTTAAAGCACTTATGGTTCTAAAAAGTTCCCATTAGAAAATTAAGAAGCAAAAGTAGGCAAAATGGCTTCAGAATTAAGCTAGCATGGTGTGGCTGAAAAACTCTCTTTCAGCCATGCCATCTCATTTGTATTGAGAGTCAGTGGGATATATTGGTTGTTGGATTAGGAGTAAGACAAAAGTTCTATTCCACTTTTAGAGATGGAAGTTTACTGAGTGATTTGGTCATATCCTTATGTCAACCCATTTTGACATGATGCTGCCATGGGGAAAAACGGGAGAGGAAATGAACTACAGCTTTGAGCTTTCTAATGAAAAGCAAAACTTGAATCTAATTAGTAAATAAATAATAATGGTCCAGTTACTGTCAATCTAATTTGTATAACAGTGATTGTGGTGATAAAAATGGGAGGACAGCACTGTGTCCATGACTTGATTGCAAGTAGAGAAGGCGTTTATTCTTAGTTGTATTTTTTAAAATTATAATGTACATATATATATTTTTCTTTTTGAAATGTAAGCCACCCAGAGTCGTTGACTGAGATGGGTGACTATAGGAAATAAATAAATAAACAATTTAACAACCACATATGCACACATGTACACATCAATAGTTGACTCCATCCATGACTGGAATATATGTCATTGACGTTAGACATTCAGTCTGATATTTCTCTTCTTTATTCAGGGAATATACAAATGCCTGTTTCCCTAAATTCCAGTGGGTCAGATGGTTAAATATGATGAGTTAATTAAGTAAATTAAGGTTGTTAAGTGGTATAATAATTAAATACAAATAAAAAATATTTTTATTTGGACATATGCTGGTTTTTACAATAAATAGTTGATGGGGAAAAAGTGTGAATTTTTCTGATTGCATGATATTTTTGTCTACTTTATACTCTTATCCTAAAATATTCATTTTTCCCCTGGGTCTTTTATTATATATACAAACCTAAACCAACATACATATAGTACAATCATACTGTATTGTATGTAACCACAGTAGTTACATTACTTTAGTTACATTATTATTATTCCTCTACAATTGGGTCTAAACAGATTTGTGTGCCTAGTTGACTGTATTTACTCTCTGTTGGTCATAGTGGTATGATCCTTTAGAAGGGCAACGAAGACCTTTTTCTGTATTCTTATCATTCTCTATCTATCATAGAATAAATAGATCTTGCTAATTTGTATTCACTCATTACATTGTCCAGACAAAATCTACTTTGGAAAATGGCACCATCAGGAATCAATAGCATTTTTTTTAGAAGCATAATCTGGCAAGGTTACCATGAATAATATTAAAACCCATTTAGATAATGCATGACTAGTAAAATAAACTAGAAACTGTTGGTGGGGGTTAAAAAAAGTAATATTAGCCTCCAGGTCTAAGCCTTGACTCATAACAAAGCAATTGTGAAGTAGTTTGCATTAGAATATGATTGGCATTATGCATTTGAAGGAGAATGTCTAATTCCATTGAAAGTGGTGTAATGGGTAGAAATGGCATACCTGTTCTATAGATGTGCATCTCAATAATGTCCACAATTCAGTATTATGAAAGGCTGAGATATTTACTTCTATTAAGTACTAATTCTATTATCTAAAAAATTGCATCCCTTATAACCTAGAAACAAAATTTCAGAAAGGAATGTGGAATTAGGAAAAGGGGTTTCAATTTGAAAGATGTAGAAGTTTCTTGGTCGTTCAGGGTAACCTTGGTCTACAGTAAGATTTCAATGCTAACTGCTAAAAAGACTGAAAACTATTTTCCCACTTGATGAACACAGGATGGGACTTTTTCTCTCTCTTTTTTTGGCAAAAAAAGGAAATAAGAAAATAAGAAATTAATAAGAAACAAACACAGATTGTAGTGAAACAGCTGCAAATGTTTATCCACTACCATAGTATTACAGAGAAATCTGAATTGATGGCCTAGATTGGGGTCTGCAACCTTAAACAGTCAAAGAGCCATTTGGACCTGTTTCCCACAGAAAAGAAAACATCGGGAGCCACAAAACCCTTCCTGTGCCTGACTATTTCTTAAGTGGCCACAAAAGTAGCATATGTAGTTGAATTAAATGTTCTGTTTTCTTCTGAAACTTTTCTTTTCTTGGATTTATCTATGGTTGGCCTACCTAAAGCTCAATAAATTGCATGCCAGCGGGTGTCGCACATTGGCAGTTGTGATGCATATTTTGAGTGACAAGGAGCCACAGCAGAGGGGTGAAAGAGCCACATGTGGCTCCAGAGCCACAGGTTGCTGATCCTGACCTAGATTGAGGCATTTGTTGTTTTATCATTTTTGTATGGCATAAAAAATGTACAAAAACTATAAAAAGTATTGTGGAACTTTTTAAAAAAATGGAATTATTTTGGCATCAACAGTATGTAAGGCACTGACCATTACTGGCTGGTCTGCGTTGTTATTTTTCTTTCTGCATTCTTTCATCTTCAGAAGAAGGATCCTTATTCTCAAAATTTTAAAGTAGTTGTTAAGAGATCACAGGAAGGATCAATTCAATATCTCCCTCAGTCTTAAAATACCTGGGAGTGTATCTCCAGATGTACAGCCTATCCATAAAAGAGGAGTGATGGCAGAAAACATTTTGGGAACCCATTAGTGAATTGCTCTTTTCAAGGAAACTCAAATGATTATTATAAGATAGTTCTTAATTCCAAGTGAAGTCTTTTTTATTTTTTCAGACTTCTCTAGATTCCATGTGTTTGTGTTTCTTTTTGCCATACTTCGTTTGTGGCAGGCCTGTATTATTTTTAAAAAATGCTGCTGGACTTGAGGCTTAGTCCTTTACTAATGTTAGGAGGGACCTTTGGTCATAGATGTTTTGGAGTTTTTATGTCAGTGATTCATATTTATGTATTTATTTATTAGGCTGAGTTTTAGAGGTTTCCAAGCTGTGGAGTACCAACATTAGAAATTACAATGAAATTATTGAAATGGTATATATTTTCTGCCTTTTAGGATCAACAATCAACAGCAAAGGAACATATCAAAAGAAATGGACCACAGACTAGAACATGGTAAGACAGTGATGAAAGCTTTGAAAATATTAATATCAACAAAATCGGAACTATCTAGGCAATTATTTTTCTATGGAAACAAACATTGGATTTTGAAGAAACAGGATAGAAACTTTGGTGTTGAGGAAGACTCTTGAGGATAACATGGGTAGCCAAGGCAGACTTGATGTGAAAACTGAGCTCCCTGGAGAAATCTTTAATTTCCTTAATTTTAAATAAATCTTTAGGAAAGGTCAAAGAAAAAAAAAGACAACAATCAACAACATAATGGGTGAATTTAATTATGATTATATATTATGTTGTTGGAAGGACAACAGCAGGTAAATAGAATAGAATAGAATAGAATAGAATAGAATAGAATAGAATAGAATAGAGTAGAGTAGAGTAGAGTAGAGTAGAGTAGAGTAGAGTAGAGTAGAGTAGAGTAGAATAGAATAGAATAGAATAGAATAGAATAGAATAGAATAGAATAGAATAGAATAGAATAGAATTCTTTATTGGCCAAGTGTGATTGGACACACAAGGAATTTGTCTTGGTGCATACACTCTCAGTGTACATAAAAGAAAAGATACATTCATCAAGAATCATAAGGTACAACATTAATGATAGTCATAGGGAAACAGTCAATATAAATCTTAAGGATACCAGCAACAAGGTTACAGTCATACAGTCATAAGTGGGAGGAGATGGGTGATAGGAATGATGTGAAGATTAATAGTAATGCAGCCTTAATAACTAGTTTGACAGTGTTGACAAAATAATTTGTTTAGCAGAGTGTCTAGTTGTTCTGGTGTGTAGTACTCTATAGCGTCGTTTTGAGGGTAGGAGTTGAAACAGTTTATGTCCAGGATGTTAAGGGTCTGTCAATATTTTCACAGCCCTCTTTTTGACTCATGCAGTATACAGGTCCTCAATGGAAGGCAGGTTGGCAGCAATTGTTTTTTTCTGCAGTTCTAATTATCCTCTGAAGTCTGTGTCTGTCTTGTTGGGTTGCAGAACCAAACCAGATGTGATGGCATAAACAAGCAAGGTCAGAATTTTTGGTTTTGTGGTTGGAAGTTGAAGAAGGGAGCTTTGGTAAATTTATATGTTGTTTTTAAAAGATATATCAGATCTTTATTTTACCTCATATTACAGTTTCCAGATGTTTCATGATAGTATTTCAAAACAAAAACAAAAAAGTAACAGTTTTTAGCTATGGCCAGAGAAAGTTTCAGGTTGTTGGTGTTTACTGGAAGTTATAGCAAGTAGAATCAAATAGAGAAAACAGAAAAAGATTAGTTGCATACTTAGCCTCCTAGATCCAGAACACACATACATGTATAAGCACATATACATGTAGAGTACGTAGATATGATTATATAGATTATGCCTTTATCTTTAGTAAGAAAAGTAGGGAGGTAGATGGGAAAAAAATCACATGAATGATTCAAGGATTTCACTGAATTCTTTCCTATCTGCAATTTCAATCAAAAGGATACTCTCAGGTTTATATCCAGCTGTCTTCTCAAGTTTTTGCATAGCCATAAATTATTTAAAATATTGTTTATCTTTTCTATGTTAATTTTAAAAATTGTAAAGACTGCAAAATCTCTCAATGTAAATTTCCCCATAATTTGAAGGAAGCTTTAAAAATAAAACATGGATATTTTTTTATCCCTCAGAGACCCAGATCTAATCTTCTCTGCTACTGTATACTTTCTTTTATGATATCCATCAAACAGTTTTGAGATTTATCATTAAGCTATGAATTAACCAATGATTATGGCCGATGAAATGAAATGATAGCTAGCTGTAGGTTATAAAAGGACAAAGTCTGGAACTGCTGGAAGAAAGATGACATGAAATTGTTCAGAAAATGTTCTTTATCCTCCTAGAAAAGGAAGACTATGTCACACTATTTTATTTGAATAGTTTTGTGTTACTTGTCTGCTGTTTCCCACATACATGCCTAATCATTTCCACATCAGAACATTGGGGAAGATGCAGATTAGTGGCTAGGTTGGGATAGGAATGACAAAACTAGAACCTTGGACAAAAATAGTTGGCTGTTGAGAGTCTTCCAGAAACTACAATCCCCTATAGAAATCATTTTGAAATATGTTTGCTTCCCTTATCTCCATAAGTGTGGTAGTTAGGAAAAACTCCATGGCAGGTTTTCTTATGACATCTTCCATGCCAATGGATTGTTATTAGAGCCAATTTGGTCTAGTGGTTAAGGTTAGAAACAGAGGCAGTGAGCTCTAGCATGAAACTGTCTGGGTGACTTTGGGACAGTCACCAAGAAACTGTGAGTTCTCGTGTCTTCTTAAAATGAAAGTTGACTGAGTAACTTTGAGCCAGACACTTTTTCTCATCCCAATTCATAGGGTTGTTGTTGTAGAGAAAAACAGAAGGAGGACAGAATATTAGGTATATTTTCCATCTTACAGATATTTATAAAAATAAAAAAGGTGTGATAAAAATAAGTAAATAATTTATTGAATTGTTTTGCTTTTCATGTGGCTTTATTGAGAGTTTCATTCAATCTAGAAATTCCAAACTCACCTCATAATTTCAAACTATACTAAAATGAATTCTTGGGCTCATAAAGCAATTAGGACTATATAGCTGGAACCCACCTAAATAGACACATAAACACAGAGAGAGATTCATGGATACATGAATAAAGTGCAAGAAAATGCTTCTTTATTTGATCATTTGTTTGTATGTTATCTCAATATAAAAATGCAAAAAGATGTGTCTCTCAGCAAAGTGACTGTTTATATTTTGATATCTGGATTTTGCAGTTCTTCATCCAAAAAGGACTTCTGATCAAGTAATAGCTTATACATGCAAAATAAAGGGGGTATCCACAACACACTATTATAACTCAATGTATACTGAATTGCAGTTCATTTCGCCTTGAGTTGTTAATTGAAAGCCCCTTTGAACCTAAGCAGGTTTAAATCCATCAATTATCATTCAAACTGAAAAAGAATTTGCTTTTCAACTCTTTCAAAGAAGAGATTTTGATGAAATTTTCAAGGATAAGTGTAGCTTTGCCTTGCTTATTTATGATGACTTGTTCAAGACATGTGTATAGCACTGCTATCTACACAGTGTATAGTAATTTTCTGTGGATCTTCAGCCTTCTTGACTTCCTTGGATTTAATTAAATCCCAAGGGAATATTTCTTTACTTTGGATGCTTTTTACTGGGAAATGTGGGCGGTCAAAATAATTTGAAATGATGGGAGAGTGCAGAACAGAAAGCAACAGTGGTAAAATAAGCTTAGGAACAGTATGGGAAAAAATGAAATAAAATTTCAAGAACTCTGAGAATAAAAGAGAAAATTAGAAGCCTCTTGCGGGGCAAAAGGAATGTGTGAGAAATCGTAAGGAAAACAGGTTAAGAAAATCTGGGGTTTTGGCCACACTAATAATATGCAATGTCTTTGGAACAACTGAATTTTTGAGTCCCTTAATATAATGTCGCTAGGACTCGATATCTTAGCAGGGTGAAGAAAATCCTTAGGGACAATTCACATCCTGGTCAGCACTTCTTTACTATCCTACCATTGGGCAGGAGATATAGAAGCATAGCCAGTCGAACACTTACATAGATAGAAAAGTAAAATACCTTTTGGAAATTGTAAGTTAGATATCTCTACTGCAGAAGATGTAGGGTTTAAAGGGGAAAATAGTTTTTTGAGAACTTAAAAGAGAACATTATTCAATTCAAACCTTTATTGTCAATGCACAACATGTGTACAATGAGATTGGATGAGCCTCCCTTAGTGCAGCCTCCCCAAACACAAAATATATCTCAATGACACAATGAAAGAAGAAAAAAACCTGTCCATACTGACAGACACACAATCCTTTATACATATATGTGCATAACATTATATTATATTATATTACACCAGTTGTTAGGATATGATTTGAGTCTAACTAGTTTTCCAGGCAATATATGTGTACTGTAACTTTAATCTGTAAATGTATTATGTGACTTTAATGCTGAGTCATGCTGTAATTAGGTAATGACTGGTTGTGAGAGTATTTAAGCAAGGTATTGTAACATGTTCAGTTGCTGCTATGATATGCTGCCATTGATGATGAAGCTGATATGATAAGGTGCCATAGTGAGGAGTTGCTATCTGTAATCATCATTGGATGGATCTGTAACCATCATGGTTTGTGAACCAGAGTGAGTTTGTTATTCTAACCAACTACTGTTTGAGTAAGAAGATATCTGTAACTACTGGACTGATTTACTGGCAAAGACTTGGAATTTGTTTAAAGACTATGAGACTGTTTTTCTACTATAAAGTAAGCTTTTGATAAACCAGTTTGCATATCTCTTATTCATTGCTCTCAGCAACGTTTCCTTGTGCATTTACTCTGCTGGTTGGTAACACAACAACAATATCCTTAACACCAGTGTAGATATGTTGCATGTTGTGCTGGCCCTGCAAGTCTATCATACTAAGTAGTTATGATGTTATGTTGCATTCAGAAGTTTGACAGAAGCTATTTTTCAGCCTCTTTGTTCGACTGGCTATGCTTCTATATCTCCTAGGATAGTAAAGAAGTGCTGACCAGGATGTGAATCATCCCTAAGGTTTTTCTTCACCCTGCTAAGACATCGAGTCCTCGAGACATTATATTAAGGGACTCAAAAATTCAGTTGTTCCAGAGACATTGCATATTATTAGTGTGGCCAAAACCCCAGATTTTCTTAACACTCAAGACCAGGGCTGCTTCTCTTCTGCCTAATCTAATGATCTGAATTCTAGGCTCTGTGGCAAATCAATGTTGTGTGACTCTCATTTACTGTAAACCTGATATTTCTTGTCTAAATGTAATGGCACGTACATTAGATGTGAGTTATCCATTCACCTCTAATTTCCAACTTCACAATCAACAAACCACTCTAAGTAATTAAGCAGAGACATTTTTAATAACAAATGATTTAGGGTTGCCTGCAGATTATATGCTGCTCCTATTTCCGTTAACAGAAAAATGCAGACAATTAAAAAGTTTTTCTTTTCTTTTCTTTCTTTTCTAAAGGATCTGGCTCATCTGTGTTGATCACCTTTTAAGTTTCTCCAGTTTACTGATATATGCAGTTCAGTGGACTTATTTTCAACCTGCTGAAATGTTTGCACAACCTTTTTCACTTGACTGTTCCCCTATTTTATTGTAGGATCTGATGCCCAGTTTTTAGTTTCTTTCTATTTGAAACTTAGTCTGAAGCACATATAAATACACCATCTGATCAGTTAGAAAACATCGCTAACATCCTGGGGCATCAAGGTCATAAACAGCATCTGTACCAAGCCTACTATGAGTCTGTCATGTGGGAGAGGCAGGGAATGTTCCCTACTATGAATAATTATTTGAATATGCAGTAACTGTCCCCAAGAACATTTGTTCTAAATATTATTACAATGCTGTGCTCACTGAAGCCTCCAGCTCAATACTTCAATTACAGGAACGATAGAAGAGAACTGTGCCTTGAGTATAGTCTGATGTGTGTGATTATGCTCCAAAGGGTGCTGTTATTGTTAGCTTGCATGGGGAGATCAGTAATCATAGAAACAGATGAATATCTTAAACACAGTAGCCTATTACAACCAAGCAATTGTTGGCTGAACCGGGCTGGGTAGAAAGATTCATTCAGGATTTTCTTTGACCCAAGTTTGGAGGGGTGGGTGGGAATTAGAGGTAATGGGAATTGCTTTTCATCTTGTAAAGTCCCAGTCCAGTAAAGGAAAACAAAAATAGCTTATTGCTTTTTAAAAACAACACAATAAAAGCACTTCTGCAATATCCTACTTTCATTGCTTACATGAAATAATAATGTTTGCCAGAAATCATATTAAGCTCTAAAGGGAAGTAATCAATAAGTCACCTTTCCACACTGAAATCTAAAAGCTGCTGCAACTCCAGCTGTCTCTTTTTATTTGATCTCCATGCCTTGATCCTTCACATTCTGCATATAAGAAGAATCCTATGCTTACTTTAGTATACAGCTTAGATTTGCTGCTTCAGCTTCTTCTTTATTAAAAGATCTCCTGCAATAGGATCAAAACCAGTGGTGGAACTCAAATTTTTTTACTACCATTCTGTGGGTGTGGCTTGGTGGGCATGGCAGGGGAAGGATACCACAAAATCCTCATTCCCTCCCCACTCCTGGGGGAAGGATATTGCAAAATGTCCATTCCCACCTGACTCTGGGGCCAGCCAGAAGTGGTATTTTCCAGTTCTCTGAACTACTCAAAATTTCTGCTACCGGTTCTCCAGAACCTGTCAGAACCTGCTGAATTTCACCCCTGATCAAAACCAAATGAAACCAAACACCTACTTCTAGACCACACTTGCTGAGGAAGACCAGTGATGGGATAGTAAAAGTTTCAAGTGTACATTTTTCAGATTATTGTGCAGGAAAAAAAAAATCGAGATGGATAAATTAACAAAAGAGCCCAAAGAAAAGGAAGATACGGAATATTATATAATCTGGCACAAATTCTATAAATGGTTAGAGACTAGAAATAATAGATAATAAAAATAGGGGTGAAATATGAAAATGGAAAGAATGAATATGACAATGTATAGAATGTAAAAAATCAATATGATTGTTAAGAAGTACAATGTAATTAAAAGAGAAAGGGACAAGAAGAAAATGGAATAGTATAAAGGGAAACGGGGCAGAATGTAAATATTAGAAGATGACCACCATGAAATAGCTGTTAAAAGAGTGTGTGTGTATATATATATATGTGTGTGTGTGTGTGTGTGTGTGTGTGTGTGTGTGTGTGTGTGTATAATATAATAAAATAATAATATAATATAATATAATATAATATAATATAATATAATATAATATAATATAATATAATATAATATAATATAATAAAAAAAGAAAAAAACGGTATGGTAAGGATTAAAAGGTAAGGGCTTCCTCAAACCAAACTCCTAATGAAGTCATGCTCCTGTAGTTTATTTGCCAGTGCCACATTTTTCAATCCCTTTATCAATTTTCCAGGTACTGGGTACTCTTCTATCTAAATATTAACCATTGGTATGAATTAACCAATGTTGTTTTGGGATTAGCATTTTCAAGATCCAGCAAAATTGTTTTGTGCTGCCATCTGCTGTGACATATTAGGAATATTTAAACATAACATATTAGGGAAACTTGCAGATTTTTGTTTGTTTATCTCCGGTTGTGTTCATATAGGCGATTTGCCTTGATTATGGAATTTATCTAATTTTGGAATTTGCATGATTCATCACATCATAAAATAACCAAGCAGGCTACAGTTGTACAACACACACTCAGCTTAGGGAAAGAGAACTGGAGGTGGAATCAGACAAACTATCTGACTGCTAGGGTTTAATTGACCTATTAAACATGTTATGTGAACACAGCAAAGTGAGTGCTAGCAATTTGCATTTGTTTTTCACAAGATTGACTATACTTATTGACACGAGCAAGAGGTAGCCTCATTAACAAATAATTAATGCATTCAGACACACACATCTTATGTACATTTGTGCATTCATCCTTTCACAAAATGAATATGTGTTTCAATATAATATGGTTTTGCTGTGCTGCAGGTCTTCATATGCTTACCCACCTCCAGTGGTGAAATCCAAATTTTTTTACTACCGGTTCTCTGGGTGTGTCTTGGTGGGCATGGTGTGGCTTGGTGGGCATGGCTTGGTGGGCATGGCAGGGGAAGGATACTGCAAAATCTCCATTCCCACCCCACTCCAGGGGAAGGATATTGCAAAATCTCCATTCCCACCTCACTCTCCGGAACCTGTTAGCACCTGCTAGATTTCACCCCTGCCCACCTCCCAATGTAATTGTGTCCAACATATATTAGAGCATCATTTCAATCCTAGCTGGAACTTTAAACAGCACTAAGAGCCATTAAATAAATATTGAACTAAAGAAAAATGAGCTCTTCATGGTGTCAGCTGAAATCAGCGGAATTTTGCAAAGATGGCCATTTTGAGGGCATAATAATAATATGCACAGTAGTTGACACAGATGCAACATACAATCATAAAATGGCAGTTGCCTACTTTCACAGACAAAAAGCCACTACATTTTGCTGTTATTAAACTTCTATTTTTTAATGAATATTTTTTCCCAGAGAAAAGAAGAAAGGGGATTATCAGGGTTTTTTTTTTTTTTTTTTTTACATCCAGTAAATTGATTTGGAAAGCATAAATCATTTCTAAGCATAGTTTTTGCTTAGAAGTAGTGTGCATTTCACAGCATGAAACAATGTTCATTCAGGTCTAGCTCATCAGCTGAACAAGACTCTAATCCTCAGAATTAGTTAAAATCAATAGGCAGGAAAATAGCATTCTCTTTTCCTCCCATGCTGTTACTAGTGGTTCTGTCACTTCCACCAATATTTCCCTTTCGAAAGTGCATAATAGTCACTATTTAACATGCTACAGAACCTTTATCTGCTGACAGTCACATGCTTACATGCTAAAAGTGCAGAAGTAAAATGTAACGTTAGATTGTGTGAAGTACTGTGAGCACTGCGTCCCAAGACAAAGCAAAAGTGACAGCACCAATGACAGAAGGACATAAGAGGTCACTGAACAGGTGAGCAAACCAAGTTGAGGCCATGTAGGACATTCATGAATGTCATCAAGTTCAGACCCTCAACATTATTCAATAAAAAGTTAATAGAAGCTAATATGCAACCTCAGAAGAGGAGGTTGCGTGGAAAAAAAAGAAAAGATAACAAAAACATAGAGAAAAAAACCCAAAGTTAGACTCATCGTTAGACCTTTTGCATCAACTTAATTCAAAGAACTAAAGAAGGTATGACTAAAATGGACATGTAGGTAAACGAAAAAAATGGTGGATGGAAGAGATTACTAGATGAGGTATGCATGGCATTTTTGGACCAAAGAAGCAAGAATGTTGTTGTGAATATCCTGGGGCTAGATTTGGTAGACAAATTTAAGTACAGGAAATTTTACAATTAGTCTTCCCAAAGCAAGCCTATTGGTGTTTGGGGGCAAATTTTATTAGTTACATCAGGGGTCAGCAACCTGTGGCTCTGGAGCTGCATGTGGCTCTTTCACCCCTCTGCTGCAGCTCCTGCCAGTCAAAATATGTGTCACAACCACCAATGTGTGACATCCGCCAGTACGTGATTTATTGAGCTTTTCAATTCCCGGTAGGCCAACCATGGAGAAATCCAAAAAAGTTTCAGAAGAAAACAATATGTCGCATGATATTGATTCTATCCCTCTGTTAATGCAGTCTGTGTTGGCTTTTCTGGCAGCTGAACTTCAAATTCCCTGTTGTATTTACTATTATTGAACCAGGTACTATCGATACTATACTTGTCAATTTCATTTTTCTTGCCTAAATGTAGCTGTCATGGTCTCTTTCCTTAAAATACATCCGTAGCAATATTTTTCAGCCATGCCTCCAAGTAGATCTAACTCTAACTCTAACTCTAACCCTAGTTCCATTTTCTTAAAAAAAGCAGCAAAGAACCCATCCATCGCATTAGTTTTTGGATGTGACTCCATGTAAATTAACCCTAACCCTAATTCTTAACCTAGATTCATTTTCATTGGCAATAGGGTTTTCCCATGTATTTTGCTGTGTTCCACAAACAACTCCAAATGAAAAGTTGTTACCATCTCTTTTCTTAGAAAACAGCTCAGAACCTATCCCTAGTATTAGTTTTTCACTGTGACTCCATGTAGACCTAATCCTACCTCTAACCCTAACCTTTAACCTAGTTTTATTTTCATTGGCAATGGGATTTTACTATGGTCCACAACAACTCCAAATGAAATCTGTCACTGTCTTTTTCATTAGAAAACCTTTAAGAATCTATCCCTAGCATATAATTTTTGGCCATGACTCCAAGTAGATTCATTGATTCACTTGGCTGCTAATATGGATGGAATGAAGGAGATTTCATTGGTTGTGAAATTTGCACAACATTTGATTCACACCCATCTTCTGTACTTTGACTTAAGATGAAGCATAAAGTTTAACAATCTGTCATTTTCCTTTTTCCCCCTTGGCTTTGTTATCTTTTCTTTTTTTCAATCCTCCTCCTCTTCTGAAATTGCATATTTGCCTCCATTAATCTCCTATTGACTGATGTTGAAGGGCTGAACTTTTTTGGGGTGGGGAGTTGGAAATCTGGTAGCTGAATCCTTCTTTCTCCTCCACTGTATAATATTCAGCGCACATCCAAGGTAGACTGGGAACATGGATTTTTGCAACATGTGGACAACAGAGGAGGGGGAAAAATGTACTGGCTCTTGTATAAAGACTGAAAGTGTTGCAAATACATGGCTTGTATTTTCTAACCTGCAGAGGAGATGGCAAAAGATAGGACATTTCCTGTTGTTTAAAATTATTTTTGTTTCAAAATTGTCACCTACTACCTCTAGCTGCTAATGAGCATCTTATATCTCTCTGCAGCTTCTGAATTCCTTCTGCCTGGCAGTAATCAGTTTTGGACTATCCACTCAGTAAGGTAAAGGTAAAGGTAAAGGTTCCCCTCACACATATGTGCTAGTCTTTCCCAACACTAGGGGGTGGTGCTCATCTCCATTTCAAAGACAAAGAGCCAGCGCTGTCCGAAGACATCTCTGTGGTTATGTGGCCGGCATGACTAAATGCCAAAGGCGCACAGAACACTGTTACCTTCCCACCAACCATGGTCCCTATTTTTCTACTTGCATTTTTTTCGTGCTTTCGAACTGCTAGGTTGACAGAAGCTGGGACAAATAACGGGAGCTCACCATGTTATGCGGCACTAGGGATTTGAACCGCTGAACTGCCAACCTTTTGATCAACAAGCTCAGCATCTTAACCACTGAGCCACTGCGTCCCTCACTTAGCCACTGCATCCCTCACCCACTCAGTACCCATCACTAAACTGAGGAAACATTAATAAAAAGAAGGTTTAAAAAACAGACACTGAAATATTTCTTCCACATGAATCTCAACACTTTGGAAATCTTCCTGATTGTTATTGATCTTGCTTAGTATTTCTTTGGTGAAATAGTCCATTGTCTTTGCATGTTCCTGTTGCACTGATGCTTTTGATGGCTATAGGACCTTATTTGTTTATCAAATTTACATAGCCAGGTTTTTATTTTGGGCTTTTAATCCTAATATTACTATAGAATTGCCATTTCAAGGAGAGTTATCTTTTCTGCAATGCTTTTAGAACAAAGTATAACTCTGTAACTCTGTAGAGGCATTTTATGGATAGAATAAGAAAAGTGACACAGATGTGGGTTGTGGGTCAGCATGCCTGTGGTTAATCTGCAAATCACCTTTAAGCTCTGTCTGAATGCAGCTTTGCAGGCAAGGGGAGGATTACATCTGGAGACAATGGTTCCATATGACACTTTTGTGTCTGCAGAGACATCAAGGCCTTTAAATAGAACTGTTTTGCATGATAGATGTAGTTTTCATTTGACGGGAAGATTGTAATCATAATCCTGCAAGGCAAGGCTGTTTGCAGGCTTTCTAATATAGTGCTAACACAGCATTTGGTGTATCCGGTATCTAACCAAATTTGCTCACATAGCAATTCTTTAGAATAGATCACTAACATCAATGATTCTGAGGGTTAACACTTAAGATACATGATAATAAAATGTGGCAATATATCAGTAGATATTTCAGCAATGTGTAAGGCTTAATAACAGCATTATACTGTACAGATAATCCTTGATTTACAATCATTTGTACCATCCCAATGTTCACATGATTGCAATTCAGGCACTTGGCTACTGGTTCACATTTGCAATGGTTACATCATCTTGAAGTCATGTGTTTGTAATCTGCAAGCTTCTCAGTCAGCTTCCAACAACCGTAGTCAATTGGGAAAGCCAGGTTTACTTAGTGACCACATGATTCACTTAATGATTGAGGTGATTTGCTTAGTAACCATGATAGAAATAGTAGTAAAATCAGGTCCAGGAACATGATGACTGTTAAGGATATTCTTGGCTCATAACCGATGTTATGGGTTATTGAGCAGAGTACCCTTTGAGTATGCACATGAAAACGGCTGAGAGTGAATAACCACAGTTCATATACTGACACACTGAGTTGTGGTAGTCTTTTACTTTTTAGAAAAAAATAAAGCAAAGTCCAATAACAATGCAAGTTATACACAGATAAGGCGATAATTAAAATATCAAGTCAGGGATATTTCGAGTACAAAGTCTTCTTACCAGTTGTTGTCATTACACAATAAAACAGTTCTTCTTGAGTTTCAAACAGGAACAAGGTCAGTATTAAAACATTCAATAAATAGAAAGTAACAAGTAGCAATGATCAAACAGTGAGCATACAGAGAGAACAGGTAGAGTAACAGGCTTCCCCTTAAGTACATTGGCTACAGAGCTTAGCCAATCAGGATACAGGATGATGCAATACAATCTTAAAGCAATATAATACCTTTTGACAAACATGTATTGATAGCTTATATATTGCATGACCAACTAGTTAGACAATAGCCATTTCCTAACAATGACTCTTTTAATGTCTGCATTGTTTAGCAACTGAAATTCCAGTTTCAATTGTGGGCATAAGTGTGTACATATTTAGTCAGAAATATCCATCCTAAAAATTCCAGTTCAATTTATTTCCAAATATATTGGTGTGTAGCCAGAATGACTTATATAATAAACCTTGTAAATACAAGCACTATTAACATCCTGGAGAGTGTTGAAAAATAAATAGAAATAACACTAGTTTTATTAATTATGTGTTCTTCATTATTTAATCTCATACTGAGAAAACAAAAGGCTTGATGAAACTTCCCACCTTTTCAAACTAATGATTTGTAATTTTTTTCACACCAGGAAACATTTTTTTTCTGTTTTAAAAATACCGGGTATGCAACAATTTGGCTCTATTCAGCATTTATTTAACATATTTAATAACTAGCATGGTTCTCTAATGGTTGATCAGCATTGCAATAAAAGCAAACTGAATGGAATTTCATTTATTGATATCATTGGCAAATTGTGTGCATTCTGCACTGTTTAAAATATTATTTTGATATTAAAATCAAAGTTCTCCCTTCTAAGGCATAAATAATATCCTAATTAACAGGTATTTAATGTTGGAGATACATTCAACATATAAGTATATCAACTCACAAAGCCAACCCGACCTGCTCTCGAGTTTCCATAGTCAGGGGAATGGGGAATCGAGCCTCGCAGCTGTTTCAAGGAGTTTGCACCTCAGGCAAAACAAAGCACATTCCAGCCGGCAAATGTCAAGGTCATCTCCATGGAGATCCACAATTTCTGGAGGGAGTGACTTCCACAACCCACAAAATTGCTTCGTTGGGGAATGTGACTGATGACACACCTTGGGGGGACAGAAAACAGGGTCAGAGCCAAGGTGCAAATTAAGTGAGGTCAGAGTTGGCTTCACTTGGTACATGCCAACATGATGCTCCTAATAAATAACTGGATTTCTTTTGAACCTCGGCTTGAGATTCATGTTTTAATTAGGGCATTGGTTGGAACCCTGACAAGGTGTTTCTTTTAATAAGAAAACTGAGCCATTACATCTTCTTACCAAATGTTCCTATTAACAAGGAATGTAGAATGATAATACCCAACTTCTCATTTTTAGAGAAGATGTAACCATTTTTGTTTTGGCCAGGCACAACAAAGTTCATAGCATTTTTTTAGATGCATGAGAATCTGTAACTGATTGGAATGAGGTAGATGTTTTTGTAGTTTCTTTTTTTTTTTAATCTCAAACAAATGCAAGCTACTGCACTTATCTGCTGGATTGTTTAAAATCACTTCAGGAAAGAATAATGTCAATATAGTATGGTTCTCAGATTACTCCATTGATAAAATGGAATGATTGCTGGAATGAGGATGAAGGGAAAATGAATATATAATATATATAAAGAGGAAAAAATGGCAAAGAGAGTAGGGTATTGTTAAGATTAAGAGATGTAGAAAATGGAAAGAGATGTGTTATAGCAGGAATTTTTTTTAGAATATGGGTGAAAAGGCCTAAAGAAGAATCCTCCTTCTGAGTGAATGGAGTTAAAAATAAATATAATAAGATGGTACAGGATGAAAATGAAATGAAAGTATACTGTAAGTAGTATGCTTAGTAGTGTAAATAATATTACACTACAGTAAGTACAGTAGTATACACTTGTAGATGGACAGAATGTTGGTGATAAGAGAGAAAGTAAAATGGATGCTACAAATGCTACAAATTAACGGGGAAAAAATGGGAAATAAGTAAGCAATGCTGTAAAAATGCTTCAAAAAGTAAAGCTACCTGTGTGGATGGTGGAGAAATATTTGAAGTTTCTTCTGCTTGTTTGGTTTTCATTTTCCTTTCTGGAGCAGTTATATGTCTTGTTTAATATGTGTATGAGAAGGTCTAACATATGTGTAATGAGGTTTGAATGCTTGTTTAAAGACGTGAAAAGCTGTATCTAATAGTGGCTGTTTCTGAGTATTTAGATGGAATACAAATTGGGTATGTCAGAAGAAGCACAGAAGCACATTGGATGAAGCTGAAGATGACATATGTGACATATGACACAGGGTTGTGTTTGACTCCCCCCAAGGTCAAACACAACCCTGATGCGGCCGTCAATGAAATCGAGTTTGGCACCCCTGCTGTAAGCCAACTTAGATGGCAAGTCCAACCCTAACATGGCTGGATTTGAAAAATCTAAGCAAGGCTGGACTTAGATAATACGGAGTGAGAAAACACTATGAAAGCCCAGGAGTCATGACTAACCTGGATCGCTGCTGGTGGTGATGATTCTGTCTGTGTGTATTAGAAAGAGAGAGAGAGATTTTGAAAAAGTGGCAATCAATATGTGGAAATGAATTTGCATCAGTAGCTATAAATTGCTATTACACATTCACCATAAAAAAATTTAAAAACTGGTTTGCAAGTACTGGTAATCTTGATTTTTTAAGATGACTTCAGTAGTTTTCTTTTGTTGAATCAGGAAACAAACATCAATATCAACTAACACAACATAAAACAGTTATTTGGATTTTTTACACATAGCTAGGACTGAAAGGCATAAAATATCATTGTTACTTTGTCAGCTAGTGTTCAGATAAAGAAACATACAGCACAAATACAATAACACAGCTTATTTTTATGAGCATCCCAAAAAGCATAACTGTCCTAAAATACCTGCCATTTCATAATAAATTAGGTCTGGCTCTTGTAAAAAAAATAATTAGAATACAAGAAGATATATTCATTAACAATAGAAATCCTTGAATGCTAAACAGAATGCTAAACAAAAATAGACTTCCATCAAGGATAAATAGGTGATATTTTAAATTATAGAAGGATAGTGTGCAACAGTCAGAAAACTTTATGCTTTGCTACTTAGGAGCTCCCTTGTTTCTCAGCATAAGCATTCCATACAAACATCAATGACAAAAAAAGATGGAATATATCCTTTAATATTATGACACAAACCCAACCCTCTGTGCTTCTGTCCTGCCATCGGACACCACTACATAATGTGGATTGTATCATAGCACCACAGCTAAAGATATGTTATTTGTATCTCCTGCCACCTGTAGTTGCCTATGTTTCTAAGGGTGAAGCAGTTACAGTAAAAGATGAGAATAACCATGGATGATCAAGTCAAGCTCATCATATTCCAGTATTTTATTTCTCGTTGTAGGTAACCAGCTATATCTGGGGTGCTCACAAGCAAAAAATGAAGACATAAACCTGGTGTTGTTTTGCAGAATTATAGTCCCATCCACTATGAATTTATCCAATCTACATCACCATGTCCTCTGTCACGAGTTTCATGGGTTAAATATATACCTACCAAATGTTATGCTTTTTTTTTTGAAGCATGATACAAATTAGCAACACAACTTCAACTGATATTAATTGCATATTGAATCAAATAATTTGCATTTTTTTTTCTTCTAGATCAGTGATGGTTAACCTTTTTGGTGCCGAGTGCACATGCCCGCACGAATGTATATGCGTGTGCCAGAACCCCCAAAATGCAGTGCAAGCACCCCCTGTGCATGAAGCCCGTGCATGCGCATACATCTGTGCATGAGGATCCACACACATGCGCCGAGCCCCCCCCATGCCCTATTTTGGCTTCCAGGTTGGTGCAGGAGGTTTTCCAGGTCCAAAATGGGGCAGGCCCCCCCCACGTCCCATTTTGGGCCTGGAAAACCTCCTGCACCAACCTGCACCCCCCACGCATGCATCCCCCCTGTGCATGTGTGGCAGAAACCCGAAGACCAGCTGGTTGGTGGGAGGCGTACATGCATGTGCAGTGGGGCGATGGCTGGCGTGCTGCAGAGAGTGCTCTGCGTGCCACCTGTGGCATGCATGCCATAGGTTCGCTATCACGGTTCTACATCCTTTGGACAAATATAGGAACACAGTTCTTATTTCTCTAGGGTTAGAAGGCTGAATGATAGCATATCATTATAGTGCCTTTCAGTTTCATGGAGCAGAACTCCTGGAATGCTGTAATGCATATTTTCCAGAAGAAGAAATGGCAAGGAGAAAAGTAGTCTGGACATAGTTGATTGTATAGTGGTAAGAACATAGAAGAAATGATTGCAAGATACTTCTTATGAATGACAGATATTCAATGCTCACCATTGTCCTGAGACTGGAGACCTTATGTGCTGATATGAATATTTGCTTATAACTCATATTTTCACTTTAACCTTGAAGATCTGGTGTTTTATCTATCCTTTCCATCAATTTTTCCCTCCAACGTGTGTTCTAAAGAGCAACCAAATATTTTGTCCCTAGGGCATATTCTCACTGATGTATCAATGAAAGTTGGTAGTGGGTCTAGAAGTCACGGAAGTCCCTCTAATGGACAATGATGATCACAGGTTCATGGCAAGCTCCACACTGTATCTTTTAGCACTGAGGGATTTCAGCCAATTTCCATATCTGAGTATCACATTCATAAGATCTCCATTTTGTTAGCATCCAGCTTCAATTTCTTGTCCTTCATCCAGCTTGGAACTGCACTTTTGGCAGCTGTTCAGGATTATACAATCTTTTCTGGATTAGATGTTATGGAGAAGTAGAAATGGTTTTTTCCAGCATATTGACCCAGAACTCCTAAAAACATTGCAATATAATTTGCAGGGTTTCTACATACTCTTATCCAGGGCTGAAATCCATCAGGTTCTGACAGGTTCTGAAGAACCAGTAGCAGAAATTTTAAGCAGTCCGGAGAACCGGTAGCAGAAATTTTTAGTAGTTCAGAGAACCGGCAAATACCACCTCTGGCTGGCCCCAGAGTGGGGTGGGAATGGAGATTTTGCAATATCCTTCTCCCAGAAATGGGGAGGGAATGGGGATTTTGCAGTATACTGCGTCTGGAATGGGGTGGGAATGGAGATTTTTCTGTATCCTTCCCCTGCCATGCCCACCAGGCTACGCCCACCAAACCACACCACGCCCACCAAGCCACGACCACAGAACCAATAGTAAAAAAAAATTGGATTTCACCACTGCTCTTATCCAGTATTGTTTTCTAGAGCCATCCCTTGCAAATAAAAGTAAAATTACTACCTCGTTCCCCACCTCAGAGAAATTATTCAAAAGTATGAGTTTTTTGAAAGCAGTAAGAATCTTAAAACTGTATAGATGAGTAAGTAAAAATTTTACATTAGGTTTACATTTCCATACTGGGAGGAAAACTACACAAAGCATAATCTTCCTTGCCTTGCCATAAATATTAATATCTCTTAACTTAGAAACGCAAATCTAAAATCAAAATGTGGATCTTATTTTTATAGAAACCCCTGCTTTTTTTCTCTCCTGTATTATTCTGACAGGTTTTATATACAGATGGAAGCATATAATTTTGAAGTAAGTACAAAAGTTCAGGAGAAAATATAGTGCTGAGTGCTTTGAAATATTGAAAAGGAAAACAATACTTTTAAATGTTCCTAGAATATTCAGCAGGAATATGATACAAATTTTATTAGATTCCTGTGTTTAAAATAGAACCTTGGCATGAAACATGCATAATTATAAAGCAAAGCATATTTTTTTCTCATTTGTCTTTCTCCTTTATACATGTTTGCAAGATAAGCCAACAGCTACCAGGAGATTGGTAGAATTATTTATTAGTTTGTCAAACAAGTATGAGATAATAGGTATAAGTATAAACATGGGCATGAGCACAGGTAATGAGTACAAATAAATGGGACAGTGGGACAGGGATGGTAGGTACGCTGGTGCGCTTATGCACACTCCCTTACAGACCTCTTAAGAGTGGAGTGAGGTCCACGGTAGACAGTTTAAGGTTGAAGCTATGGGGGTTTGAAGATGTAACAATGGAGTCGGGTAAGGCATCCAGGCATTGACCACTCTGTTGCTGAAGTCATATTTTCTACAATCGAGTTTAGAGCGGTTTACTTAAAGTTTGTATCTATTGTATTATTGTGGTTGAAGCTGAAGTAGTTGTTGGCAGGTAGGATATTGTAGCATACAATTTTGTGTACTATACTTATGTCAAACTGTAGGTGGCGTAGTTCCAGGTTGTCCAAGTCCAAAATTTCAAGCTTGGTGGCATATGGTATTCTATTGTGAGCAGAGGAGAGGAGTACTCTTCTGGTGAAATACTTCTGGACCCGCTGTATTGTATTAATGTCCGATATACAGTGTGGATTCCAGGCAGATGAGCTGTATTTGAGAATTGGTCTGGCAAAGGTTTTGTATGCCCTAGTTTGCAGTTTGATGTTTTATGCCCAGTGAACCTTGGTGTTTCAAAAACTATAGAAATTGAATTAAAATTTGAAAGTTCATAATTTAGAAAAGTCTTGCTCTTCATTCCCAACATTCTGACATCTCTACTATCAGTTTTCCAAGGTTCTATCTTTGAGAAAATGGTCAAAATGCCTTTCATTAGTTCATATTATTTTGTCCAAGTGTTGCATATTGATTGTGAGACAGTACGGTTGTATTGTATTCATAACATAACATCATTAATTAGTTTGGATATAAAACCCACACTGGAAATTCAACTTATTATTTAGGTAGTTACTCAATCCGATCTGAAAACCAAAGAATAATTATAACATTTCTTGACATTTTAATCTAAAACACAGCAATAATTGAATGGTAAGTTTGTCTCATAGCAATTAAAAATAAGCAGAAAGAAACTGCTGTTTTCTTATTGTTTTGTTTGAAAATTCAGAAATGATTACCATTAAAATAGGATTGATATGGAAGCAAGAGTCCAATTTTAATACTAGGTGTGGAGGTGGGGATAAAGAGTCAATGAAACGGATTTGATTGAAACTTCATTCTACCTTTCTTGATTCTTCCAAGCAACCTGAGTACACAAATTTAAACAGGAGAATAAGGCATGCAAACAATAGGACCACTTTTCCAAGAACTTTTAATTAGTAGGATTTTAGAAATAGAAGAAATAAGTGGTTTGATTGTTGATGGTGGTTATCAGACAGCAGAGTTTTGTCTCTACAAAATAAATGACGCTGGTGAACTTCCATTGTAAATTTGTATTTGTGATGTATTTTCTCCGTTAAAGGTGGAGTAATATCATTTATTGATATACTACTAAATCTATATACAGCATTTTGGGAGGTTCTTCTTCCTTTAGCTGGAATGGCGTTTCACATAAGTGACTCATATTCAGTTAGAAAGTCTGCAAATTAATTAACTTTTCTTTTATGGAACTACTAGAGTTTTCCAGCAGGACAGAACAAGCGAACACAAATAATCAACATGCACTCTGCTATATGACTGTAATATAAATCCCCTGTGTTTCTATCAGCTATTGACAATGCTAATCTTGATGTTAGCTGATAATGACTACCTGCTTAAGAAGCCAGTAAATGCAGGTGAAATATTGAAGCCTTTTAATCAAAATCTAATAGAAAGGAATAGAAAGAGGGAGGGGGAGAGAGAGAGAGAGAGACAGAGATAGAGAAAGAGAGAGAAAGAAGTAAAAATAATTATTACTTGATTCGCTTTCTTGGCTTGATGGCCAGTATTAATGGTGATGCAAATTGTTAAGAATTATTTTAAGTCTACACACTAATTTTGTAAAATGAGTGTATGGCAATTATTTATTCATTATAATAAAATGTCTCAAGTTCAGGGGAAAATATGCAGACTCATCCTATAAAAGAATAAATTACTTACTTGGAGCCACTATAAGGATTTGAATTAATCACCACTGAGATTTACATTTGCAGATTAACATGAACTTTTCATTCTACTTTCTGGGTTAATTGACTTTCAGACTCAGGCAATGACCTTTTTCTTTTTCTTTTTTAACAGACATGTAAAAACCTGTGAAGTACAAGATCTACTGTATAAGTAAACCAAGAACTGTAACTATGGTAAAACGGCCTTGAACTAATATTGTTCGACAATAAATCACATATTATGTATGTATGTGTGTGTGTGTGTGTGTGTGTGTGTGTGTGTGTGTATGTATGTATGTATGTATGTATGTATGTATGTATGTATGTATGTATGTGTATATGGCTCAGAAGGTTAATTCAACTGCCTAACATGCAGGAAGCCCAAGTTCAAATCCGAGTAAGGGTATGGCTAGCTGATGAAAGCTAAAAAGCTTGAAATAGATCTATAGTCTCCCTTTATTTCTTTATCAGCAAAATATAAATTTGGAGTGGGGTGGGTGGAGCCAGCCAGGAGTGGGATTTGGGGTTCTCCAAACTGCACAGAATCTTAGCTAGAGGTTCTCCTGAACTCCCGCAGTTCGGAGAGCCCCAAATCCCACTCATAGCTGTCCCCGCACACCCCACCCTGCCCCTTCCATTATATCTATATCTATATCTATATCTATATCTATATCTATATCTATATCTATATCTATATCTATATCTATATCTATATCTATATCTATATCTATCTATCTATCTATCTATCTATCTATCTATCTATCTATCTATGTGTCTTTTTCTTTTTCGTAGGCTTTTATGTGCATATTCTTTCTAGCCAGGTTTTACCTACGTAAACTAAGTTTTTCTACAGCCCTGGTTCTGTGAAATCTCATTCACAAGTTTCTGGGCCTTTTTTCTGCTGACAAACTGCAACTCTGTGTTGCTCTCTGGGAGTCTCAGATAGCTATTTCTGCCTTTTAAGGCATCATCGGTGAGCCACACCCACTTCTCAGATATATATATATTGTATGTGTGTTTGTATATATATATAAATGATTTATTTATATATAAAACACAAAGTCATTATGTGTAAAAACATGAAAGGCCACAATAAAAGAGCATGAAAATTGTTCTAGAAATATGGTAAGTGGCAAAACTCACACTGTCTCAATCTTCAGTCTACATTAGTGCAAAATGCTCCCAATTTGTTACCTACTTCCAAATAAAGCTACTAAATGTTATCTGTAATTAGTGACACCTCCAATTATTATTTGATTTATTGCTTTATATTTATATAATGTTTTATAGTTTTATTGTGCATCATCCAAAACCACTTCTGTGTGATATGGTCAGCCATACAAATTTGCAAATATGGTTACTTTTCCTTTTTGATACACCGCAACAATTGCATCATCTTCCTGTTACTTTAGCCTTCTGTGAATTCACCTGCACTCAGAAATAGCACACAATTCCACTTTGTTTTTTTAATAGGACAGAAGGACTTACCATTTCTAGAATTGGCTCTTTCTGATAGCTATGCATCATTTCAACAATTAATTACTTCTTAAATTCTTGCTTTGAGTGGAGGCAAGGAGAATAGAATATATGGCAGTCCCCATTTGTGTCATTAATCAACTTCATGTTGGCCAAGCATAAAGTTAAAACATATTTGCCAATTCAGGCATATCCTGAAATGAGACAAATGCAATCTTAAAGCTCAGCTTTGGATAACATTGGGTAAATAAATTCAGGAAGCTGCCCAATGTAATTTTTCTATCAGTTAAAGTCAGACAAAATTTTGCAATTTCTCTTTAATGTAAAATTTCTGAATTTCTTTAGGAAGAGGACAACTGTGGAGCATTATATAACTGTCTGGTCTGAGACATAGACATAGACTTCAGAGGATGATTAGAACTGCAGAAAAAGCAATTACTACCAACCTGCTTTCCATTGAGGACCTGTATACTGCATGAGTCAAAAAGAGGGCTGTGAAAATATTTACAGACCCGTCCCATCCTGGACATAAACTGTTTCAACTCCTACCCTCAAAACAACACTATAGAGCACTGCACCCCAGAACAACTAGACACAAGAACAGTTTTTTCTTGAACACCATCACTCTGCTAAAAAAATAATTCCCTCAACGCTGTCAAACTATTTACTAAGTACTATTAATCTTGTCATCATTCCCATCTCCTCCCACTTATGACTGCATGTAACCTTGTTGCTGGTATCCTTAAGATTTATATTGACTGTTTCCCTATGACTATCATTAAGTGTTGTACCTTATGATTCTTGACGAATGTATCTTTTTTTTATGTACACTGAGCGCGTATGCACCAAGACAAATTCCTTGTGTGTCCAGTCACTTGGCAAATAAAGAATTCTATTCTATTCTATTCTATTCTATTCTATTCTATTCTATTCTATTCTATTCTATTCTATTCTATTCTATTATTCTATTCTATTCTAAATATTCTTAATATTAAAAATATTAAAAATATGTTCAGCCAAGGACCAAATTGGACAGGAAAATATTATTATACAAGAAAATGGAGTCAGATTTTACAAGCAAATAGTATCTTTATTTGCAGGTACATTGTTTCTGTATTTCTTTTTCAGTGTATGAACATACTGTGTGAGTATAAATCTTTATTTCTTCTATGGGGCACCAAAAGAAAGCAAACATTTCACTTTCATTTATTGGTAGTTTACAGAGGTAAACAGAAGCATAGGGACTGTTTATGAATTAGGAATATTTTTCTTGTGGATTTAGAAAAATATTTTTTCCTCTAACATTTTTTACAGTTACCTTCATTTTACCCCAGAACATTTTGAGGATATTAGAAGCAGAAAAATTGTCACTGTTCTGATAAGATCAATTCTACAGCTACCAGTTGTAGAAATACTTGATAAAAATGCAACACATACAGACTTTTAAAACGAATAAATAGAAGTAGGTGTGACTTCCACTCCTAGAAATAAAATCTCATTTTCTCCTTGAAAGAAACATATTGCCTTCTTTTCAACAAGCTGCTCAAATCTGGATGTTAGGGTGAAGAAAGCATATAGCATTTCCACAACATAAAACTAGTGGAGAGTTCAAAACTATTGTAACTGTCAAAACATATAAGATATTATATTTCCTTTTCAATTTGAAAAGATTCTTCTTGGAAGATATACATTTAAACTTGAGTTGTAATTTTGTTGTAAAGAGTTTCAATAAGTAGATTAATTTCTTGCTCCAAAAAGAGATGTGTATTGGAATCCAGGAATACTGGGAGATCTCAATTGAAGACATAGATGTACAAGTACAATATACATCTGCAGCCCTGTTTTTCATTAGTGTGTCTCAGATATTAAGCTGTTTCCATTCCAGTTTATTTTCTTTTGGAGCAGATTACCAGTACCTTACACTACTCTGGATTAAATTGGAGGGAGAAAAGTTAGAATTGGAAGGTAACCAATTTACCATCTAATCTCTTTCTTACAGTTCAATTTTCTGTTTGTTGGTCAGACTCCCTTCAAAGTAAATACACTACTGGCTGCTTTCCTGTTTTCTATGATGAGAACATATTACTACTTATTCTGGTGTCTCTTGGAGAAATAAAAAAATCTATCCATATATATTTCAGCAGTAAAGTTAGTGGAGTAATTAAGTATCAGTGTTGTTGAATATATATTCTCAGGATAGAATTTACTGTTCTGTTTCAATACTATTTTAGAATCTGTGGGTAGATTGATGAATCTGACGTCAAGCTGAAAATATCCTAAAGCAATAAAATCATGGTATCTTGTTATCTGAGAATCTGTTAATTCAGGACATCATCTATTCTAAATGCTGTATGATCAGAAATGAACTCATAGAATCCTACAGAAGTGAAAACAAATCTTTAAATAATTTTATGCAGGAAGAGTGATGATGATGATAATGATGATGATGATGATGATGATGATGATTGATCATTGCCCAGTGATCCAGATGTTCAGACTGGGCTTGACATTTCTGTCTACCTATCGAGTCCTGGGATAGGTAGATCTGGATGTTTGATCGTGTTACAGATATCATCGCAGGATGGAAGCTGTTCCAAGTAAAGCCACCTTCTGCAATTGACTGATAGTGAATTTGTCAATGCCTATGGTATTCAAGTGGTGCTCCAGTTGTTTTGGGATTGCACCCAAGGCATCTATTACTATTGGTATTATCCTTGCTTGCCTTTGCCACAGTCATTCTATTTCTATTTGTCGGTCTTTTTATTTTGTTATCTTCTCCAATTCTTTCTCTTCTATTCTGCTGTCTCCAGGAACTGCCACATCCACTATCCAGACTTTTTTGTCTTTTTTATTGACAATTGATTATTATTATTATTATTATTATTATTATTATTATTATTATTATTATTATTATCTTTTATTCATTAAACATGAAACTCAGTCAACTGAACATTTAAAAATGTATCACAAATATAATTGACTGGCGCTGATGGTTGATATGGGTTGCTGCCAGCATCCTAGGTATCAGCCAAGTACCTTCTTAAGATGTACAATATTCCGAGTGGTGCAGTTTTTTGCAATTTTGCTGGTGTTATTGCAGGAAGCTGCAGTTTATTGATGCATTTTGTAAAATTCTTGGACATGGTACCAAGTGCCCCAGTGACAATAGGTATCACTGTTACATGTTTCATCCATAATCACATAGTTTCGATGGCCAGGTTGCGATATTTCATGATTTTTTCCAGTTCTTTTTCTTCAACTCTGGCATTTCCTGATATAGCAATATCAATAAATTGTATGCTTCAGTTTTCAACAACTGTGATATCTGGTGCGTTGTGTTCCAAATGACTATCTGTCTGTATTTGAAAGTCCTTCACCTTCTCATTTTTGACAACTTTTTCCATTTTATGTTCCCATGACTTTTTGAATACAGGTAAGTTGTATTTTTTACATAATGACCAGTGGATTAATTTAGCAACTTGGTCATGTCTAGCTTTATAATCAGATTGTGTGATTTTGCTGCACTCACATGTTGTTGTTGTCATTGTCATCATCATCATCATCATTAAAAATGAAAGTGGTATATTTATCTAAAAATAAATTACATCAGATCAATGTTTCTATGTTGGCGATATACAGTTAAATGGTTCCACAATCTCTGGGTTTATATTCCACATGTAGGCCAACATTTAAAATTCAATATTGTGAGAAGTAATTTTGCAACATGAGAACTGCTGACTAGCTGTACGATTAGAAATTGATGCTCAGCATTGTACTCAGTCATATATATGTAGCAATAGCAATAACAATAGCACTTAGACTTACATGCTGCTTCATAGTGCTTTATAGCATTTTCCAAGTGGTTTACAGAGTCAGCATATTGCCACCAGCAATATGGCTCCTCATTTTACCAACCTCAGAAAGGTAGAAGGCTGAGTCAATCATGAACTCCAGGCAGTGAGCAGAGTCAGCTTGCAATACTGCATTATAACCACTGTGCCATGATGTACATACATGGATACCCATGCAAGTGCCTTTAAACTTTAAGGAGGCCACAATGGAGCATACCAAATTCAAAAAATTTATTCTATTTTATTTTCCTTTATAAATCTCTACATGTTTGTGAGAAGTTATGAAAGAAGGTACCTACACCAACTTCATTGTACATAATACAGTGCAGTTCATCCTTCACCTATATCTATGGAATTTGAAACAAAAGAAGAAACAGTAATTAAAGTCCCGATCAGAAAGATATTTCCCTTGCCTTAGTCAGGAGTTCTTCAGGGAAAAAAAAAACTGTGAAGAAGATTACTGTGGAGTCCAGCATCAAAGGTTCAATAGATAACACAAACTAAAACAATGAAGAGAAATTTCGAGTTGTCCATTACATGGTGTTATGCTATTTTAGGAATGGGAAGTCTAGAATCAGTCTCTAGAACTGATAGTATTATCCTTGAAATTTCAGCCTTCTAGTCCTGTGGCAATTCAGAATACTGTAACTCCATTCCCTCTTTTGTGTCAATTCTTCATATATTTGAAAACTGGTTTTGCAACTCCCTTTACTCATATCTGGCAGATCCTCCACTGAGCAGGAAATTGAGCTACATGACCACTGTGATTCTATGACATTTTTTAATATCTCAGCCTAGTCCACAGAGTAGAATTTCCCAAATTGGTCCCATCCTCATATTAAGCAAGGCTGCTTATGTCTCAGCCCCAGAAACAAGGTTCTATCCCCATATGCAGGCTTTGGGTCTCTCCCACCCTCCCCTTTTAAATAAGCCTGGTGTTTTCATCAGGGTGGGATAAAGAAAGCATTGAAGAAGAAAAAAGAGACAGGGAGCGTAAGGAACTATTTTGTAGTGAAAGAAATCAAGTGACAATGAATACTGGTGAAGAAAAGAGGCGAAAGAGATAGATGGTATCAAGAAGAAATTGGTGATTTGCTGCTAGCCTCTAGCTTGGGCTTTACTCTAACAATTGCTAATTTGGACCATACCTGTTTTTGACACACAGTTCTTTCAAAAATCCTCTGGTGGCTACGTTGCAGTAAAGTGTGTAAAACTACCTATATATACCGTTTGAAGCAAACTTGCTTGGTTTGGGCGACAATGCCTGTTTTTCAAAGGCTTTGCAGCATTTTATCTTTAGAGTGTTGTTTATGACAGAATAACATTTTCCTCAAGCCATGTATGCACCGCAGGACTGAATCAGAAGTGACATGCTTATGAACAGCTTGCAAATCTAAAAGTACAGCTTTCTCCAATCAGGTTATTTTGACGGAGGATGGAAAGTAATAGACTGCAACCATGCCTGTGACAAGAAAAGAACAAACTATATGTCTCAACTGGTTTTACAAAGGGATGCTTCACACACAATTTACATTGGGCTGAGATATCTGAAGAGACCAGTCATATGGAAAATGAAAAGATGTGTTACTATGCTTGGTGAAAGCACTTAACTTGTCCTTTTGTGTTTATTCCACAGTGCTGCATTCATTGGCCTCTTTAGGTTAGAAAGAAGTCATAGTTCCATAAGATTATCTTTTGTTTCTGCAGGATGCCAGGATCTATTTCTCTTAGAGTGGTGATGGGACAAAACAGTACTGTGCCTAATACTCCATGATAGCTTTCATCAAAGATGGATGAAAAATATCCTCAGTTTTTCCTGCCTCCTCCTCCTCCCCATTTTCACAGAACATCAGCAGTTATGTGGTAGTTAAGGGATCAGGTTAGGAGCAGACAGACATAGATTATAGATCCTCCTTAGCCAACAAAGTTCACTGAGTAATTTGAGGCTTAATTCTATCACTCTCCTGTTATAGAGGAAAGGCAATAGATAAAAGTCAGGTATTACCAATCAGTTTATTGACAATAATTAGCAAATATTATGCCCAACATTTATACCATAAACCTTTAGATTAGATATATTCTGAGAATATCTTGACACCCAAACAAGCAAGGTTTGCATCAGGATATTCCACAGTGGATCAGTATACAATTTGGTATCAGTTAGTTGAAAAATACTCTGCCCCTATCAAAGAAACCTTTTATGTTGCTTTTATTAAGGGCAAATTATAACTAATTCCTCATGAGACACTGTGGAGGAAATTAGCCACAACACCCAGTGATCACCACTTTTTCAGGATGATAATTGTGTTATATAAAATAATTGCAATAAAGATTGGGGGCAATTGTAATGATGATTTAATCTCACCCATCCCTGTTCTCAGGGGAGCTGACCCCTTGATGCACATATTCTATATAAATCATCTCATTGTCAATGTTTCTAAACTTGAATTTCAACCTCCAACATTTCCCCGCCATTCATTTCTATACATAATGCATCCATTCTAGAGAAATCTCAAGGGGTCTTCATAGATGTCAAGTTGCTTTAGGATCCTACTATTCTAGGAAATCAATTTCTCAAAATACTAAAGTTTTTGTTTTCTCTAGGGTGAATTTTAAGTCTCTGGTTAAATGAGAACTTACCAAAAGACCAATTTATCAAGTTCAGGATTTAAAATAAAGTTGTACCTCACTTGATTGCTTCAAAATTTGTCAAATTTGGTACTCAATGCATTTTGACACAAAAATGTTGTCCCAGTACTCAGCATTTGCTTAGTACTTAAATACCACATTTCGATTCTTAATTTGTTACAGTGCCCCAGATTACGACATTGAATATGTGAACAAGTTAACTTCACTACTAATCTGGGCAGCCTCCTGTCCACACTCAATAATCTTTCTTGGTGACCTTAATTTACCACTTATTAATTGGACGCTAAATGAATATACAACTGAACCTATGCATGCAACCCTGTACAATACTGTAACTAATCTGGGACTTGATCAACTAGTAACTAATAACACTAAACTCAACAACTATCTTGATCTCATCTTCTGCAATAGTTTAAATTCAATTTATGGACTACAAATTTATGGACTACAAAAGAACCATTCTCCAACAGCAACCACAGCATGATTGACTTTTGTCTCAATTTATGCCCTCTCAAAAATCATCATAATGATGGGATTCCCAGTTATAACTTTAAAAAAGCCAACTATGATCTCATAGACAATAAACTCTCATATCTTGATTGGCAAATTCTATTCTCTGATTGTAATACTGCTGACGACCATTACAACATTTTCTTGTGCGAAGTCAAAAGAATCATTAAACTTTATGTGCCACTGATATCCCACAAAACCAGAAAAAATAAACTACCAATAACAATAAGGAAATTACAATCCAGAAAAAAATCTCTCTGGCAAAAAAACAAAACTAACTACATAGCTAACTTCAAAAAATGCTACACAAACTTATGCCAACAAAAAGACTGAATGCACCAATTATCACATCAAGCAAGAAGAACACCTTCTACGCACAAAATCCACCCGTGCCTTCTATAATTTTTTAAACAACAAAGTTAAACACTCGAGATCCATCCCACCCCTAAAAGGACCAAACAATGAAGACTGTATTGATTAAACCATTAAAGCCAATCTCTTTAACATGTTCTTTGGCTCAGTCTTTGTAAACAGCAACAACACATACCCAATAATTCCCAGTTGTACTACAGACAATTACAACAATTACAGTGATCTTATACATATTGATTGTACAGAAGACAATGTTGAAAAGCCACTATGCAATCTAAAACCATCTCTATCTATTGGACCTGATGGACTATGTGCATACTTCTTAAAAAAGTTTTCCACTGCAGTTGCAGAACCTCTAAGCATAATTTTTGATAAATCTTTCAGTACCAGCACCTTGCTTTACCAATGGTCACAAGCCAAGGTCATCCCTATCTTCAAAAAGGGAGACCCTAGTCTAGTTGAAAATTACAGACCGATCTCTTTATGTTGCATCACCTGCAAAGTCATGGAATCAATCATTAACCAATTTATTACCCTCCAATTTATTACCCTAGAGACAAAGAAACCTACTTTCTAATAAACAATTTGGTTTCAGAAAAAAAATTATCCTGTAATCTACAACTACTACATTGCAAAAATATATGGACTACACATCTCGATCAGAGCAAAGCAATAGACACAGTTTACATAGACTTCTGTAAAGCTTTTATTCAGTGGTACATGACAAATTACTTCTAATACTAAAATCCTATGGCATTTCTGGACTCCTACATAAATGGATAGCTGCTTCCTGTCAAACAGACAACAAGTGGTCAAAATAGGAAGCGCTCTATCAAATCCTGTACATGTTAATAGCGGTGTTCCTCAAGGCAGTGTTTTAGGTCCAACACTCCTCATACTTTACATAAATGACCTTTGTGAGCATATTAAAAGCAACTGTGTTCTCTTCGCTGATGATGTTAAACTATTCAGCACCACCGACAATACAACTACCCTTCAAAAAGACCTTGCCTATGTGTCAGATTGGTTTAACAAATAGCAACTTCAAATCTCAACCAACAAATGCTCTGTCTTGCACATTGACAAAAAAAATCAAAATATTGTTAGGATATGATGTAAACCTAAAAAGTTGTCCAGGCAATATATGTGTTCTATAACTTTGAATGAGTTCTGTAACTTTAAGATGTAATGCTGAGTAATTTTACTGATGAGTCATTGTAACTGACTGCTGACTAACTGCTGACTGCAATTATCCTAATTGTACTGTTGAGTCATTGCACTGCTGACTTCACTTATCTTAAATGGATAATTACTAGTGTAAACTGTATATAAGGAGAGAGCCGAGCTATAGTCATTGTTGGTCAGAATTGCTTGACTTATTGGTTGGAACTGTTACCGTCGTGTGTGAAGACGTGGATGGATATGCTACCATCGTGATTTGTTACTAGCGTTGAATTGCTTTTATTACCTACTGCTGTTTGTATGGTAAGAAGATATCTGTAATTTCGGACTGATTTGAATGGCTAAAGACTTGGATTGACTAAAAGACTATGCAATTGTTTTTCACTACAAAATAAATGCTTTGTTAAACCAGTTTGTATGTATTGTATTCATTGCTCTCAGTACCGTTTCTCTGTGCACTTACTCTGCTGGTTGGTTAACACAACAATATCCTTAACAAATTAGATGGACATGACCTTGTAGATGACCCTCACTCTGTCAAGGACCTTGGAGTACTCATTTCTAAAGATCTAAGTGCCAGAGCCCAGTGTAACAACATTGCCAAAAAGGCATTAAGAGTTGTTAACCTAATCTTGCATAGCTTCTTCTCTGGTAATGTTGTACTATAACTAGAGCATACAAAACATTTGCTAGACCAATTCTTCAATACAGTTCATCTGTCTGGAACCCGCACTGCATATCAGACATAAATACAATTGAGAGAGTCCAGAGATATTTTACGAGAACAGTCCTCCATTCCTCTACCTGCAATAAAATATCTTATGCCACAAGACTCCAAATTTTGGGCTTAGACAACTTAGAACTATGCCGACTTCAGTCTGACCTAAGCATAGTACATAAAATTATCTTCTACAATGTCCTTCCTGTCAATGACTACTTCACCTTCAATCACAACAGTGCACGAGCAAATAATAGATACAAACTCAAGATAAACCACTCCAAACTCATTTGCAGAAAATATGACTTCACTAATAGAATGTTCAATGCTTGGAATGCACTACCTGACTGTATGGTTTTTTCCCCAAACCCACAAAACTTTAACCTTAAACTGTCTACTGTTGACCTCAGCCCATTCCTAAGAGGTCTGTAAGAAGTGTACATAAGTGCACCAGCGTGCCTACCGTCCCTATCCTAATATTCCTTTTTACTTACTCTTTTCATGTATTCAAATTATGTTTATACTTTTACCTGTTATCCTATATCTGCTTGACAAATAAACTTATGATTATGATTAAGATTACTTGACATGATGCAATAGGAAGAGGGGGAAGGCTGCATAGAATGGAGAGGAAGTTGGCCATGTGGGGAAGGTTGCAGCCATAGGGAAAGGAACAGACAGAAAGTTATTCCAGGATGAAATAAAGGGGTCACATGGTAAGTCACATGGTTTGTTTGGGACTCTTCCCTTTTAGTATCCATTGTATCTCTTAGAATCAATTAACAACATGTACCGAGGTACCACTGTACTAGACTTTACTTCCACCTCTCCACCTTCTGGAATAAGCTTATCCTTAGAGCTTAAATTGTTTTCTGACACACTCTTTATAATATGCTAGGCATCAAGGTCATGATACTGTTGCAGAATTAAAATTTCTGCAAAAAAAAAAGTTCTGGGTGTGTTGCTAGACAGTACAAAGTATTTAGTTTGTTAGGTGGGAATCATTGCAATTTTTGAAGGAAGTTTTGATACTGAACATGAATCACAAAGTACTAATGGTTTCCTACATATCTCCCTTTCTTTCTTTCTACATCTAAATGACTATATATGGCAGCAATGTGAGAAATTTCAGAATTTATCATACATCATGAAAAATCTATTATATGCCCGTTGCATTTTTATTGTCCTTTCATATAGTTTCCTCATTAAGCCTATCAGACAGATTTGACTGAGAGGTAACAATTGGATCAAGTATTGGTTTGATCTGAACGAAAGCTTAACTCCTTGGTTAACATTCTAATCATTACAACATGCTGCCTTTCATACTGCTAAAAGTGTTTTTCAAACAAAACTGTGATAAAAAAAAATTCTTTCAGGAATTCAACTGTAAGCTTAAGCAATGTTAAACTGAGAATTTTCAGTCAGTCTCCCCATGTTACTTTTCTGCAATGAACTCAAGCTAAAATGCTATGTATTTTTACACCTAAATTATAATAATAAGGGCCACTCACCACTCACAAGACTTGGGATTATAATAATGTAACTGAGATCCTTTCTTTTATTGGTACATGTGCACAAAGGTAAATGTTAGGCGTGAGAAGGATTATAACCTTCTGTAATTTCCTTTGGATAATTGAACATGCTTTTGTCTTGTTCGATTCGCTTGATGTAGCACAATTACTGTTGATGTAAAACAGTCAGAGAAACATTTCCCACAAACAGGTTTAATTGTTTTACAATACAACATCATAACTTTACTTTTCTGAACTATAGAATTAATCAATGTTAGACCAAATTCATGTATTAACTCTTTTAATAAAGAAATCTATTTCTTTCCCTCCTTCTTCCAGTGTAAATTATTACTGAAAGTAGCAATAGATAGGACCTGACTGGGTCACCAAACACCAAATTGTTTATTTATTTGCTGTTTCTTTATTTCAATATGAGAGCCAAATTAGTCCCTGCTGTATACTCTTTAATGTCCTTTTCTAATTACAGTGAAATATCTATAGTTCAGGGCTGGGTGAGTGGGTGGGAAATGTATGCAAATATTCGAAAGCACTATTCTTGATGCAATTAATCTTGATGACCATAAGCATGACAAACTGCTGTTAGATGCTCCATTTCTGAAAGAAGTGAAAGTTCATAATGAAATATTATAAGTAGGATTATTAAACCGTATGAGATAGAAAATATTCTGAGCCATCATCTGAAATTCATTTTCTAAAAATTGGTTTGTAAGTACTATTACCAGTATCTATATGTCAAATTAACTACATTCTAGTTATTGTGTGCATTATTATTTTTGCTGGATAATTTTAATTAGTATGCTTAGTTTGCATACTTATTTTTAGGGTTGCTCTATGGATAAATTAATAAGGTATAAATCCTTGAGCTTGATATTTCAGCTGTAAATGCCAATGTTTAATAGCTGAAATAGCACCCCAGACAATCAGCTTGGAAAAACTCTGGGTTGTGCAGGAGTACAATTATGGTTTAGTATGTATGTGCTTGTGTGTGTATATGTGTGTGTGTGTGTGTGTATTACAAGTCCAGCTTGATTTACCATCAAAGAATGACCCACTTATTCTCAAATTACTAAGAATAGGAATAAATAGATTATCCTTCTTTCCTGCTACTGCTTTTCATTCCGTTCTCTGGGTTTTTTCCCCTAGCTTCTGCTTTTATAATATGCAAAATTATAGAACTTAATTGTAAATTGAATATTGATTAGATGAAAGAATGCTCTTAAAAATTTGTCAGTCAGAGCCTGAAGAGCTGCCAGGTTATAATGTGTGATTATGCACATTAGCATATGAGTATGCATGCATTATTATGCTCTGTAACTGTGTTTTTTCAAAACAATTGCTGTTTCATCCTGTTTCTTCCCTTCACATTATGTGTAAAAGAGAGAAGTTGGAGTTTCGCCAAACAAATAGTGTATAGTTTGAATTGTGCATCAGGCTAGCTGACTGCTTTTGTCTTGCTATAATGGAAATACTCAATATTCAAATGGGTATGCTGGAGATATATCTCCTCCTTCTACTTTTAAGGATTGACCTCTTAGGTGTTCTCTTTGCTACCATTTTCCATGACTGGAAAGTTTTCTGACTGAAAATTTAAGAGCCCCCTCCCCATCTTATTTTCTTCAGGCAAATAGGAACATTTCTTTTTTTTTTGCCAACTACGAGGACAGAAAATTCAAAGATGCAGACTTGCATCAGAATACCGTACCTTTTGGAGTATAAGACACACTCCCCCTCCCAAAAGAAGATGAAAATTATGGTGTGTCTTATACACTGAATGTTGCTGAAGACCCACCCACCCGTTGGCCTCCACCCTTCAGCCATTCTCTGTGTTGAGTTTTTGGCCTCTGCATGCTCTGTTTTAGACTCGTTCCAGGCTACGGGATCACCACAGCACATCGCCGCCGATTGCCACCTCCATGTATCGCTTTTTTTGGCTCTGTGTATTGCATTTTCAACCGCCGCATGCCCTATTTTTGGTCTCTGCGCGTTGCATTTTCGACCGGTTCCAGGCAGTGAGGATCAGCAGCAATTGATGGCAGCAATCCCTGCCGCCTGGAACGGGCCAAAAACGGGACATGCTGGGGCAAAAAACGAGATGCACAGAGGCTGAAAATGGGATGCATTGAGACTGAAAATGGATGCACAGAGGTGGTGATAGGCAGTGGTAATCCCCACAGCCTGGAAAAGCTGATTGGCAGTATTTCAGCAGACCAATCCAACCGCCTATCAGCTACTCATGCTAAATCAGGCTGAGATAAGGTGTTGAAGCTGACTAGACTGTTTGCTGTTTGGTGCAAGGATGCTAGCCAGGTGTGATGGTTGCTGGGAGGTAGAGGAAGATTTTTTTTTCTTGTCTTCCTCCCCAAAAACTAGGTGCATCTTATGGTCTGGAGCAGTGGTGAAATCTAAAATTTGTTACTATCGGTTCTGTGGGCATGGCTTGGTGGTGGTGGGGGGGTAATGTGACTGGGTGGGCATGGCCAATTTTTTTTAACTTTTAAAACCATTTTTTCTACAACCTCTTCAGTGAAGAGGTTGTAAAAAAATGCTTTCAAAAGTCTCTGACGATCCCAGCTGAGTTGCCTGATCATCAGAGGGTTTTTTAAAAACCCTCTGCCGATCAGGCAACTCAGCTGGGATCATCAGAGCTTGGATCGTCAGAGGCATTTAAAAGAAAAAAACCTCTGATGATCGCACGGCTCAGCTGGGCATGGGGGGGGGCAGGGATTTTTGCTACCGGTTCTCTGAACCACCTGCTTCCATCGCTACCAGATCAGGCGATCCAGTCCGAACCGGGAGCATTTCACCCCTGGTCTGGAGCATTTTATAATGCAAAAAAATATGGTAAGTCATGTTATCTTGCTTTTCCTGTACTGTGACTGGATAGTTGACTAAGATTAAGTAGTACTATTACATTACCCCAAAATGTGATTCCTCAAAGACTATGGGTAGAAAAAAAAATAATTATGAGATTATAATCTCAGATTTCCACATCCAATGCCACTTTTTTTAAAAAAAAACAGAAGTTTTTTAACCGGAATATGAGAGGATTGGTATACTTGAGGTGCTATGCTTCCTCTCTTTCTCTCTCCCTTTCTCTCACTCTCTTTCCCTCCCTCGCTCCCTCTCCCGCCCTCTCCCTCTCTTGCTGTTTCCCTTTATAGCTGTACAGTAACAGTTTCACAGTGATGATCAGAAATTAGTAATGTTTTCTCATTATGTGACTCTCCTTTGTTTTGTTTTTTAAATACCATGTTTATTGAAGAAATTGTTAATAAGATAAACAATACTAATATTAGAAGAGAAAAAAGCAAAATAAAGAAGAATATTGTAAGAAATAAAATAGAAAAAGAAAAAATGAAAAAGAAAAGATTATAAAGAGCAGCTTCCAAACTTTTTGACAGCAATAAACACATTTATTTTTTACTCTGTTTCTAAAGTTACATCATGATTTCCTTCTCTCCATGACTAAATTCCTATCTCCGAAGAAAACCTTGAGAAAACTTGGAATAAAGTTATATTGATACATGGCTCAAAAATGTTAGAGGGTTTTTGGTTTTTTTGGGAGGACGAGGAGGGGGACGAGGAAATAATTTTTTTCTGCTTCTATTTTATTTACCTACTGATACTAGAGTGCTGAGAAATGTTATCCAGGCTCTCTTAGTAGAGCAGATTATTCTAATAGCATGTTTACCTTTAACAGATCATGATGATATGGTCCCTTATATAGGTTAAAATCTCATATGTATTACTCCTTTATTTTAGATTCTTGGCATTTTGCAGGACTTAATATCTGTGACTTTTTCTTTCTTTCTTTTTTCCTTTGGGTTTTTAAGTTTCTCAGCCAATAATGAAATCTTTCTAAAATGACTTCAGATTTATTGCTGTGTGTGGTTTGAGATGCTGTATTCCCTGAATTGGAATGAATGATTGGCCTGGAAGTTCCAAATTTTAAGGGGTACCAAAATTGAAAAGAAAATTGTGTTTCTGAAAAACACAAAAGAAAAGTGAAAAGCAGTAGTGGTGCATGTCCGTTCGAGGGGTTAAATATAAATTTGCCATGTAAAAAGGTTCTATTTAAGAGAATCTCTAAAATCATAGAAATGATTTGCCTTCCCCAAAATGTCATTGCATGGTTGAAGGTTGAAAGGTTGAAAAGTAATTGGAGGAAAATCCTCTAACGATTGCTAAAATCAAAATGGATTACAAAAGAAGTCACTGCGATATTCCTTCTTAGAACAATCCCAAACATTGATATGAGCTGTAGGTTTATAATGAGAAAATACCCTCATAAGAAATGAAGATGGAGAGGTAAGAACCAGTAGCTTTCAGGCTAAAAAAGAGCTGCTTTGTTTATTTATAGGAAAGTGGTCAAATATCCATTGCTTTGAAAAGATAAAGAGGAAAAAAATGAATGTTTATCTGGAGGATAAACATAGTTTATTTATATTTATTTATTTATTTATTTATTTTATACAATTTATATGCCGCCCTATCTCCGAGGACTCAGGGCAGCTCACAACAGTAAAATGCCTAATTCCTATTAAAACGATATAGAGTTAAAACCCAGTTTAAAACAGTTTAAAATTCATTAAACCCCCCCCCATCAGTCCAGGCTATGGAACAACCAGGTCTTCAACTCGTGGCGAAACGAGCGAAGGTCAGGGGCCATCCGGAGCGCCAATGGAAGTTGGTTCCAGAGGGTGGGTGTGCCCACAGAGAAAGCTCTCCCCCTGGGGGTTGCCAGCCGACACTATCTGGCCGACGGCACCCTGTGGAGGCCCTGTCTGTGGGAACGCACTGGGCGATTGGGGATTGTCGCTGGCTGCAGTGGGTCCGACAGGTATCCCGGGCCTAGGCCATGAAGGGATAACCAGCACCATATCCCACCTTTATTATTTTAATGAATAACTCAAGGTGGTGACAACATCTAACACACATTCCTCCTCCTATTTTCTCCACAACAACAATCCTGGATTGGCTGAGAAATAACGATTGGCTCAAAGTCACCTACCTAGCTTTCGTGGCTTATATATTGGATCGGGGATTTATGCAGTACTGCAGACTTTTGCAGTGCTGAAGGCAGATATTCTCTCTGTCTATGCCTTCTTTCTTTAATGGAATAAACCACCATAGTCATAAATTGAACAAACCAGCTTTTGCATTAGGCTTTAGTTTCTGGAAAGCAAATATTTTTTTTAGCCATTCTTATGTAAAGGTTGATGATAAAGAGCATAACTGAATATATGAGAAAATCATGAATATGTTTTATTTTTACTTACCGGTTAGTTGAAATGAAATTAAATAAAGATAAGTTTTTGCATGGCCTTGCCCACTTTTTGTTTGTTTTGAATATGCCATATCATTCTACATTCCACTAAAATTGCACATTTCCGGGATTCAAAGGCAACCATTATTATCCAGATTAAAGGAATTATGCTTTAATGTCATCGATATCAGAGACAAGTATATCTCCAGTAATTTATAGCACATTATTTCAATGCTTCTAGAGTACAATTTATTTTGTTTTAGCCCACCATTTTTGTTTACTGGCTTAAAAAATGCTGCAGAGAAAACAGCTTCAAGCAGCCTACACATTCTCCATTATTATTTCAGTCAATTTTTTCCCCCGTTTTGTATCAAACAGAGGAACATTTTTCCTCCAAGGTTACTTCTCTTGCTAGACAATAGTCAAACCATTGTCACATGCAGGTAATGTTAAGAATTCTATACATATAGGTGGTTGACCAGAATTCAATAGCCATTAAATCTGTCCCCTGAAGAAATATAGAGAGTTTAAATCAGGATCAAACATCTTCTAAAGTCACAAAAGAAAAATTTATGGCAAATGCTAAGGACATCTATTGTGCCTTTGATGTTTCATCCACAAGAAGAAAATGTGTATAGTTTGAGTACTTTTCTAAACAACAAGGTTAGGAAATTGCCTACACTTCACTAAATTTGAAATGAGAAAAAAAATAGCACACTTTTCCATCCTCTATTCTACTATATTGAGCCAAGCTTTCAGAAATTACATGTAGTCCTTGATTTACAACCACAATTGAGTCCAGAATTTCTCATTTTTAAGCAACACATTTGTTAAGTGAGTTTCACCCCATTTTATGGCCTTTCTTGCCTCAGTTTTAGCTTAACAACACTGCAGTTGTTAAGTTAGTAACATGTAAGTGAATCTGGTGTCCCATTGGCTTTGCTTGTCAGAAGGTTGCAAAAGGTGATTACATGGCCCCAGGACACTGCAACCATCACAAATACATGCCGGTTGCCAAGCACCCAAATTTTGATCATGTGATATCAATGTATGTATATGAAAGTATGAAAATTAGTCATAGTGCAGTTGTAAATTCAAACAGTCACTAAACACATGGTTGTAAGTTGAGGACTACCTGTGTAAGGAATTTAAGAAGAACCCAGGTGGGATTAGAACAGTGGCCCATCTAGTACAATAAATACTTTTTGTCAAATAGGATAGGATGGGATGGGATGGGATGGGATGGGATGGGATGGGATGGGATGGGATGGGATGGGATGGGATGGGATGGATGGATGGGATGGATGGATGGGATGGGATGGGATGGGATGGGATGGGATAGGATGGGATAGGATAGGATAGGATAGGATAGGATAGGATAGGATAGGATAGGATAGGATGGGGCAGGGCACGGCACAGCAGGGCAGGGCACGGCACGGCAGGGCAGGGCAGGACAGGACAGATCAGGACAAGATAGGACAGGACAGGACAGAACAGAGAACAGAACAGAACAGAGAACAGAACAGAACAGAGCAGAGCAGAGCAGAGCAGAGCAGAACAGAACAGAACAGAACAGAACAGAACAGAACAGAACAGAACAGAACAGAACAGAACAGAACAGAACAGAATTCTTTATTGGCCAAGTGTGATTGAACACACAAAGAATTTGTCTTTGGTGCATATGCTCTCAGTGTACATAAAAGAAAAGATAAGTTCATCAAGAATCATAAGGTACCACACTTAATGATAGTCATAGGGTACAAATAAGCAATTAAACATATTAGGAAACAGTCAATATAAATTGTAAGGATGCAAGCAACAAAGTTAGTCATACAGTCATAACTGGAAGGAGATGGGTGATGGGAATGATGAGAAGATTAATAGTAGTGCAGACTTAGTAAATAGTTTGACAGTGTTGAGGGAATTATTTGTTTAGCAGAGTGATGGCGTTTGGGAAAAAGCTGTTCTTGTGTCTAGTTGTTCTGGTGTGCAGTGCTCTATAGCATTGTTTTGAGGGTAGGAGTTGAAACCATTTATAGTGGCTAATGAAATAGATTTGGGTCACTCATAAGCATGGACAAGCAACCTCTACCATGGTTTCTATTTTTGACAGTTAAGTGATGTGGTTTGTGATTCCAAGGCAGCCAGAAATCAGTTCAGCAAAGAACTTTGACAGTATCTTATTCACTTCACTGAAATACTTTGCATTCTTCCATCTGCTTCTTCTGCTTCTTCATCATGTATGTACAGAAGTCCCTTCTAGCTGTTGGACATACAAGCCCTTGCAGCCAGGTGAACTTAAACAGTGTAATAGCTTTCCTTTGCAATATAAGTGTTTGGTTGCACTGCTTCACACAGTAGCTTCAAAGGGAAGTTAAATCAAAAAAAGCATTTTTGAAGAATTTATTTATTTATTTATTTATTTATTTATTTATTTATTTATTTATTTATTTATTTATTTATTATATTTCTATACCGCCTTTCTCCCGTAGGACTCAAGGCAGTGTACAGTCAAGAAAAATATAGAAACATAAAATCATAAAATTGCTAATTAAAATTATTACTTAGTTTGGTCAATTAAATAAAACACAGAATTAGATCACATTTAAAAAATCATTCACATGTTCGTATGTTTAGCCCCGCCTGTTGGAACATCAGGGTCTTGAGGGCACAGCGGAAAGCACGTAGATCAGGGATATTCCGTATCTCCGGGGGCAGTTCATTCGAAAGGGTTGGAGCCCTCACAGAGAAGACCCTCCCCCTGGGAGTCGCCAGTCGACATAATTTGACTGACGGTACCCTGAGTAGTCCCTCCCTGTGAGAACGAACTGGTCAGTGGGAGGCTATTGGTGGCAAAAGACGGTCTCGTAGGTACCCAGGTACTAAGCCATGGAGCGCTTTAAAGGTGATAACTAACACCTTGAATCGCACCCGGAAGACCACCGGGAGCCAGTGCAGCTCGCGTAGGAGAGGTGTTACATGGGCGTAACGAGCTGCGCCCATAATCACCCGCATGGCTACGAATAACGTAACTTTGAAGCTTTGCCATCAAAAGTAGTCAATCGTCTATTAATTTATTCAGTTCTGTAAAGTCTTCTAAATTGGTGGCTATCACTACAATTGAGGGCAACAGATTCAATACAATAACTAGATACTGTGATATCTAGTTCATTTTTGTATTGTCCTAAATCTTCTTGAGCTACTCTATCCTGAACATTGTTTGGTTAAACTTCTCCACAAAGAAAACCAGATACCTGTTAAAAAAAAAACCTGACGAGAAAAACTCAGAAGTGGTAAGCATTAAAATCTTTTTGAAAGTGTAACAGATTCAACCTCTCCTGGGAGAGAATTCAACCAGTGGGGTGCTACATTTGGGAAAACTAGGTCCTATTTTCCTGTCACTCTTCCTCTCTTAATTTCAGGTATATGTGAAGCCAGACTTGTTAATTAATGTGAATTAAGGCTGCAAGGAATTAATAAATGGAGGAAATTCGTAGTATATAATGCTTCTTAGTATAAATATAGCTTTTAAAAAGTTCCTTTTCTAAAATAACTGGATCTATTTACTTTCCAAGTAACCTTGGATTTGACGGAATATTTTCAGTTCTGGATTAGGCTATTAATTTTGACTATGTGGTGCTTGTATACCTAATAGAAAATAAAGAGACTTTCAGCTCCATTTAAGTTATAATGAATTTTAAGAATTATATACTGGTATATAAAGTGGAGAATTCCTGGGTTTTCTTCCATACTTCACCCAGTGGCTGAGAATGTTTTGATGGCAGAAACCCTTGGGAATAATGCTATATCAAGAGTCAGAATCATCCGAATAGTATTCTGTCCTGAAACATAAACAAGCTATTAAGAACTGCCAGGTTACTACATGTTTCCTTAGATAACCACCTAGTATTTTTCTGGCTAGATATAAATCCTTAGAAGTCCCTCTCCCAATCACTAAATCCTCTCAGCACTCTTGCTGGATAAAAATCTGTAAAAACCTTGTGCAGGGAATAGGAAGATACAATTAGTCATGTTTGAGCTATAGCATTATCATATGTTTTCTAAATTGACCAGTATCTTCAAGGAACCTAGTTTGTCAATTAACTTTTAAGTTAATTTACATAATATTTGACAATTATGTAAAATACACTTTGGAAGGGTTCGTTTGTAAGTAACCTTAATACAAAGAACACAGAAGTGGCTGAATGAGTGTCATATAACTTGAGAGAACTTTGGACAATAGTCCAAAGTTCTAATGTCTAGTAAAACAGACTGAATTAGACAGTCTTGTTTTGAAATAGAAACCATAGCATGCTCAGAAATTTGGAAAGAGATTAATACATACTGTTATTCATGATAAAAATATATATATTGTCTCCATAATACATCTAAATGTCAAAAATGCATAATTTACAACATTCAGCTTTTTCACATTTTGTCCCGAAATCACATACACCTGAATGATAACATCCTTAGTAAAAATTATACTGTCTTCAAAGTGGATTGTACATTCAGGATAAGTAAAATAACTTGCAGCAATATTTCAAAACTAATATGTCTTCTGCTTCAGTTTTACATTACTTTCATTTTGCATCACACTTCTCACAGTCTGAAGTATGTCAGAATATCTTCCATTTGTTATAATCTTTATAACAACCTTATAATGTAAAAAAAAAAAAAAACCTTTGTTATTATCTTCCAATTCTAGATCTTGGCCCAAGTCCAAAAAGATTGAGTGTTTATGAATTCTCTTATGGGGAGCCTGGAACAGCCACAGAGCACATCCACAGGTGGCGGATTGGAGGCCCCTACTCAGTATGCCTTTTAGGCTGTAATGGTGGGTTGGAGGGAATCAAATACCTTCGGTGGACCAACAAGCCTGTTAAGTGGCAGCTGGCTCATCAGTATCGACTGAAGGCAGAGACCAGATTGGTCAGAACGGTTTCAGAAGAATAGCACCTGGTGTGATGGCAGCCACTTGAACAGCTTGTGCACAGCGGTGTAGAAAGCAAAGGGAAGACTCCTACACTATATATTTCCCAGGAAAATCATGTTAATGGCAGAAAAATCTAACAATGGCCCCGAGTACAAGTGCCCCTTAAATGGGGCAGGGGTGCTAAGAGTTTCCCAGTCCACTAGGGACAAAACTCAGCAGTGCTTTTTCATGTGCCTGTTGAAAAAAAATAGGATCACCAACATGATCGCCAACGTCCGATGACGGATATGGTACAAGAAGAAAAAGACTGTGAATCACTGGTAGATGTATAACAGCACAAGATGCATATCATGGATTTGCACAATGGCTCTCATTGACAACACACCCATTCTCAGTTAGTTTCATCTGTAATAGCTATGTTTCAGGACAAGTTGTAAAAAAAATTACAGCCTCCTACCTAACATTTAGGCTTTACAATGAACTCTCTTACTAGATAAGTAGAAAATGAATGCTTTTGCCTAATAGTTATACATTGCTACACCAAGAACAATGTGTTTCTGAATAGGGGCACAGTGTAGGAAACATAGGCATGTAGCTATGGTCTGAAAACATCTTAAAATGTTTAAGTACGGTGGAACTAGAAAGAATCAGTCAGCATATATTTGAAGAGCAAATCAGCTCTCCTTGTGGATCATTTCTACTATTGAAACAAATTGCATACACATTCTAAAGTGTCTAGCAGTCTTGTATTCTGAATGTGCAGAAATATTTTAGATTGTTTCTTTATTATTCAGTTGTTCAATACTCTCTAATGAGCACAGTCCATCAAATGGTTTTTAGATCTCCCCATGTAATGAGATACAAAGAAAAAGAAAAACTTCTCTTAGAGTTCATCTCATGGCTAAAATTAAGAATTTGCACTTTTTTTTTAAGCAGGAGTGTGACAGAGAGGACATTTGAACAAAAAGGAAATAGAGGAAAAAAAGATACATAATTTAGGTATATAAATATTTATGAAGAATAGAATAGAACTACTGAAATGTTAAAATTAATGAGAACAAAGGAATATTGAATCTTCCTAATTATTTTCATGAAGTTGTGGCCTTTACCTTGCAAACCCAATCATTATATCTATCACATAATTCCTTAATAAACTCATTTACATCCTGAACATAAAATGGAGCTTCTTAAAACAGGCTATTCTATAATCTTTCTTTCCTCTGTATTTTAAAACCCACAAGCAAATATGTTCACTGTCAGCAGAAAATGCATTTCAGCTTTAATATTGAATGTGCTGCACCCAAGGGCAAAAATATATTTGTGAATAAATTTGGAAAAACTGAAATCCTCAGAATTTCATTTCTATGTAAGCATCTTTGTGAATATAGGTTTAAAAGACATTTTAGCACTAATACGTTCTGCTGTACCATCTCATCAGGGTAGGGAATCTCCCATGATGGATGAATAAAGAACCTTAGCATATAAAGGATCGCCCAATCCAGGGGTGGGTTCTACTTACCTTTGCTACCAGTTCACAGCGGGGCTGCACACGCTCTTCTGCAAATGCGCAGAAGCATTTTGATAATGTTGAGGTTGGTGGGCAGAGCCTCCCACCGGTTTTACTACCAGTTCTATAGAACTGGTGCAAACCGGGGGCAACCCACTACTGGTCCAATCCATGAATGAAAATTCAGCTGGTTATACAAGTAGGAGCCTACAACTGAGAACAATGATATAGGAAGTTACTAGAGTTAGATGATCACTTTAATGGCAATGTCAAATGAATAATTTCATGCTGCATGTGAGAAGGCCATTATGGGAGTTGAAGTCCACACATCATCAAGTTCATAAAGTTGAGAAAGGCTGATTACTCCTATATTTTACCTAGAAACCACATAGATACAGTGGTGCATAAACATTTGTGAATGCTTTTCAATTTTCAATATTTCTACATACAGTAGTGGCCAAAATTGTGGAAACCTTTTAGGAAAAGTGTATTTTTAAGGTTTAATGGCTAATAATACCACTTTTTTTGGGAGGGGGAGTTTCAAGGTAATCATATTCCACTGCTGGAATGGCCTGCAAATAACCCAGACCTTAACCCAATTGAAAATCTATGGAGCCGACTAAAGAAACTTGTTAGTCAGAAGTGACCAGCAATAAAATTAATAGAAGCAATCATTCAATCTTGGTTTCACATTATAACAGCTGCAGAACTAAAAGACTTGGTTCACTCCATGGGAAGACATTGTAAGGCTGTAATTCATGCTAAAGTTTATTCAACTAAGTATTAACTGACGTGATAATTTTTGTATATCTCATTTTTTCTATGGTGATAATTTTGTATATCTTGTTTTTTCTACTTTTCACTTTTCTTCTTTATATTGTAACTGCTATTTTAATAGCAAATCCTTCATAAAATCCTTTATATTGCATTACATTCTTGATTAAATTATCTTTCCATTGATATATAATTTTATGGTACTACTCAAAAAAAAAAAGTGGTGTTGTTAGCTAGTTTTAGAAAATACACTTTTCCCAAAAGGTTTCTACAATTTTGGCTACTACTGTAACTATGACCAAAATCGTCATCTGTTCTCCACACAAGTCTTAGAGCTGGATAAAGAGAGTCTTTTAAACAAATGAGTCAAAAACATTATATATATTATATTGAGGTAAATGATACAAAAGTACATATTTGTGTGCAGCAAAAGTAGGTGAGAGAGCCAATTAAGGTATGGATGTTAAGGGGTCAGCTTAGAAACCAGAAGACGATCAGTTCTAGTCCCACTTTAGGCACAAAGCTAGCTGGATGACTGGCTTTGTTATTATCAGATTTATTTCTTATGAAGCAAACTATTAGTCCATCTTCTAATGGAAGCCCATAAAATGTTTTTTCTGCTAATTTTAGCACCATGATTCTTTTTTTTTTAAGTTATATTTTTGCAACTTAAAACATAGTAGAGAAATAGTTGTAGAAAAATAAATAAAGAACAACAGACTGATGCAAACTAGTAGGTGTTTGCCAGGAGAAGTAAACAAGTGAAATGGGTCTTACAGAACTTGAGTCTGTAAGAAGTTAATGGCAATAACAAAATCAAGAGAGCAATAAAGGACAGATGAAATGAGAGATAAAGTAGCTACTATAAGACAATTCAGAATCAGTAAAAAAAAACCAACAACAACCAACAACCCTAAAATTAAAGTCCTTTGGACATGGGAAAGTGGTCCCAAGAAGCAAACAGACAATAAGGAAATGAAAGAATTAGGAAATATATAAAAATCTGTAGGGCTGATTACAAGACAAAGATGCCAAGGGGGAAAAGGAAATGGAGCAGAAGTTTAGACTAAAGCAATGATTTGGAAAAAGTAGAAAGAGAAAGCTTAAATCCAGATACTGAAAAACAAAATAGATGGAACTTGTCGAGATGGCCAAATTGATTACTTTAATTACTGATAGAACATTGTCTAATTTTAATGTTGTTTGGAAAATACCTTATTGGCTTTTTGTGGGAAAGAGAAAACTAAGTCATGATATATGGGTTTGAAAATTAGAATAAAAATAACACATTACAGAGAAAATGTAATAGAGAAAATGTAAACAATGCTATCACCATAGAATAAATTCAAATTCAAATCTTTATTGTTGGTGCACAACATATGTACAATGAGATTAGTTGAGCTCCCTCAGTGCACCCCCCCAACACAATACAACTCACAATGAAGACAGAAAATCCCTAACCCAATAAATCATATTAACAAAACACCCAGTCCTATTGCACCAGTCTGAACATGTTACACATTGCACCATCCCTGCAGTCAATCATACTACATAGTTATGATGTTATTTCTCATTCAGGAGTCTGACAGCCCATGGATAAAAACTGTTCTTCAGCCTGTTTGTGCGGCAGGCTATATCCCCTTCCCGATGGTAGGCAGGTAAAGAAGTGATGATCAGGGTGAGAGTAATAAGGGATTAACGCATATTTGTACTTATAACTGCTGCAAAAGAAAATTATTATTTCCAGTATGGAGACAATATTTCTTCCTACGTAAAAGAGGCTGATGCACATATAAAGTCGAAGACAAACTGAAGCTACTAGATGACATTGGAAGGGAAGGAATCAGATAAGAAAATGTAGGTTATTCTCTTTTTCTTGGTGTAAAATGAGTCAATATATGTGTTGAGGAATTCGCAGAGCAACCCTTGAGTAGCAAGGGTGTGCACATGAAATCAATTTAGAGTAGTTACAAAATAACACAGCCAACACAGAGATACACTGAGTTGTGTTTACTTTCAGGAAATAGTAATAAGGCACAGTCCAATAAACAGTCCAAGTCATACACAGATAAAGCAGTAGATAGTAAAACAATAGTCCAGGGATAATCCAGTAACAAAGTCTTCTTACCAGTTGTTGTAGTTATACACAATAATCAATTCTTCTGTATTTGCAAACAGTAGCATACAGAGATATCAGAGAGCAAGAACAGCAAAGAGAAACAAAGGGATCAGCAAGGAGAAACAAACCATGTTTCTAGCTCCTTCTTAAGGACATTGGCTACAGAGCTAACCAATCAGGACACAGTATGATGCAATACAGCAATACAGCAGTCTTAAAGCTATAATGATGGTTTATATATTGCCAACCCAACAAGTTAGGTAAAATCATTTCCTAACAATATGTGTACAATAAAGGATGTTGTTTATATTAGAAGGCATTCTTGTCATTGAATGGGCTTTGGGCTTTCTTGAAAGAAGCAGAAGATAGAGGAACAATGTCAGCCCTTAGTAAAGTCATCCCATGTTGGTCTCAGATTCTACATTTCTGCTGTAAAATCAGAACAAAACTATAACAAGTAAAACCATGTTATAATGTGCGCTGCTTTTGTAAATCCTATGTATCATCTCAGAGGGTATATAATCTGGAACCTTGTATGCTTTGGGTCTTCTGCATTTCTTTGACAAAGGAGCCCATTGATCACTGCCATTGTGAATGCCAAAAAAAAATACACTTCATTGCATTCATCTCCAAATTGTTTGGTTCCTTGTTTTTCTAACATTCGCAAAGAAAGCACTTGGTAAATCTGTCAACAGCAATATAGGCAAAACATTATCCTTTCCGGGAATGAAATTCCACAAAAAGGAAACTGCAACGGAAGAAGTATTTCTTCTGTTAACTAAGTATTTTTCCCCTGCTACCTGAATGCTTTTAGACAATTTTGCTAGATACCAGTAAAGAGAAACAAAAAATTCTAATACTATACCCTGAAATGCAATATATTAACTCTTTCCAGTTAGCAGCCTCTTGAAATAAATGAGGTTTCTGAACCATTTTCCAAAGAATTCTCGTCTGTAATCATAATAATCTAAGAAGGAGTTACCACAACATATATAACTACTGTTAGGTAGAATCTTGACTGGTAACGTGAGCATAAACTGATTAAAGCCATTTAAAAAAAAAAACAGCTTTAGATGTTCTATTCTTTAGATCATTGATTGAAACCCAACAACCTGATATTGTGAATGACTAGCTATATAATTTTCTTCTTCATATGTGTCCCTAACAATGAAAAATATAGTAGTGCTATAGAAAACTGGCAGATGGCAAGACTTAGTTTAGGCTTTTCTGATCTGGGTATACTTTACATTCCTAGAACATGGTCTCCTAAAATTTCTAGCTTTCATGGCCATTCCTGAGAATTTGGGGAAATAAAATTCATAAATTACGTTTGCTTTGGTGAAGCATGAGCTGTAACAGCTGGAGATGGGTAAAGTGTTAAGGAACACTTAGTAATGTCATATTACTGCTATGGCGGTAGTTGATATTTTGGGGGCTTTTTTATGTTTTTCAAGATGGAGTTATAAGAGATCCAATAGGTACAGTACTTTGACCCTTATAATCACTCATATTACCCTTTAAACACTAACCTGAGTTTTAAAACAATCACAGTGATTTAGTTATTGCTATTTTTTTAAAGAGATGAAATGAACCAATTTTATTATTTTGTGAGCCCTTTTTGCAAAAGCCTGTTTAAAAATGGAGAACATTTTAGCCCTAGTCATCTTGAGCAGGTTTTCGGAACTGTATGTCCTCCACTCCTCTGCTCGCAACACAATACCTTATGCCACAGACTTGAAATTTTGGGCTTAGACAACTTAGAACTTCGCCGTCTTCGGTCCGACCTAAGCATAGTGCATAAAATTATCTGTTACAATGTCCTACCTGTCAATGATTACTTCAGCTTCAACCACAGCAATACACGAACACACAATAGATACAAACTTAGGGTAAACTATTACAAACTTGATTGCAGAAAATACAACTTCAGTAACAGAGTTGTTGATGCCTGGAATGCACTACCTGACTCTGTGGTTTCTTTCCCAAACCCCCAAAACTTTAACTTTAGGCTGTCTACTGTGGACCTCACCCCATTCCTAAGAGGTCTTTAAGGGGGTGTGCATAAGCACACCAGCGTGCCTACCGTCCCTGTCCTAATGTCCCCTTTCATTCTTATCAATTTCATGGATTCATAATTATGTTTATACTTATATCTGTAATCTAATACATGCTTGACGAAAATAAATAAACAAATAAAACACCTGCATGTGGTCCATGGTTTGCCTTAGATCTTTAAATCTAAGCTCTTCTGCAGGACATGTTCCTCCCTTTCTGTTTTTTGTCTCAGTAAGGAAACTGAAGTGGAAAGGAAAACACCTCCACTCCTTTATTTACAGTTTAACTTCCCTCTCTCTTGCCTGCCCTTTCATCAATCACCTCCTTGCTGTCAGAAACATAAGGAGCTCAGCCAGCAACACTCATACTGGCTATTGTGATCCTGCTGATTAACGTAAAAGTCTCTGTAAAGAATGCTTTCACTTTCAACTGTTGACAATCATCAGTCACTGGAAAGAGAAATGCAGTGTTCAATTAGAATGTGAAATATGTAAGCATCAGTTGAGATCAAAGATGGAAGCATGTCACCTGTCTGTCTATAAAGAATAAACTCTATATTTTTCCATTCACAGGGCTGTAATCATATCTCCTCCCCATCCAAGCATGAAAAAAAAAAAAAGATCTTTGAAATGAATGACAAGCAGATGGCATATCATTTTCCGGACTAGAGATTTTTGGGTACTGTTTGTCACTCCCTGAATAGCAACAAATGTGATTTTTTTTATTACTATTATTATTTATAGTACGGAGAATGAGCTTGCTATCATTTCTAGTGCTTATGAGCTTATTGAAGTTGGAACATGAAAGCTCCACGAAAATTCCCATTTATGTTATATATATGTCTGCTTTTTAAAAATTGTGTTTGTGTGTTTTCTAAAACCTATTCAATGGAAACCTTTGTTATCCCAACGTACCAGAAGGATATCAAATTCCTAATCAAGGGCATGTTTAGTTCTTAATATTCAACAGATTCTGAAAGGCATGGAATATCAGGATTGAAATAAGATTCAACTGCACATTCAGTTGGTATCTGCTTCTTCATCTTTTAATAAAATATCCATCTTGTTCCTTGCCTTGGAAAGAAGTGAAGTGGGCCTGACACAAATATATTTTTTTTCCTTGGGAGATGCCAGTTCACAAAGTTTCTACCTGTACTGCTGTATAGTGCCTTCAGAAATTTTAAATTTAACGATGATTCTTTGACTTATTACGATAGCAAATATGAGAGATTTTCAATACTTAAACATCACCTATGAAAGATTCCCTTTGTTGCAATTGTAGTGCAGATATGTAAACTATGAAACATATTGTGCAAGATTGCACCATGACATGCATTGTCTTCTTCCCTAAAAGGTCTGCATGAAGCAATGCCAGAGGCGATCATCTTGATAGCTGAATTGGACATACCCCCATAGAAATTTTGCTTATTATTACATGGACTGTGTGTGTGTGTGTGTGTGTGTGTGTGTATACATACATACATACATACATTTACTTCTCTTCTGTCATGGTTTCATCCTATGCTAAATAATAATAACCTATGAAATCAGGAGTAGGATGCACAGAGTTTGTAAGATTGTGTGATATAGTATGGCGTCTTTCTTAGGTACTTTATTAAAAACTATATCTGCAAGATGATAAGCAAATATTTATGTGATTTATACCAACACTTCTCTTTGGAACTTATAGAATGCACATACCGTATTTTTCACGCTATAAGACACACTTCCCCCCCAAAAAAGTGGGTGGAAATATCTGTGTGTCTTATAGAGTGAATATTGTGGGGGGGAGGCAGTTGGCCACCACCACCACCAGCTGTCATGGCTGCCGCTGTTCACTGCCAGCAGGGAATGCTGGAGGCTTTGCTGCTGAGCAGCTGATCGGCGGTTGGATCAGAATATCCAACCGGAATATCGCTGATCAGCTATTCTAGGCAGCGGGGATAGCTGCTGCCACCAATCACCACCACTCACCGCCGCTGTTCGCTGCCACTGCCACTTGCTCCTGCCTGCTGTTTGCCATTTGCTAGTGCCGCAATGGTGGCAAACAGCTGCAGAGAGTGTTGGCAGCGGCGAGCGGTGCTGATAGATGGTGGTGAGCAGTGGCAACCATGTGTTGGTGAGTCGTGGCAACAGCAATAGACGGTGACAATAGATGACACCAATCCTCGCAGCCTGGAACAGCTGATCAGCCATATTCCAGGAGGCCAATCCAACCGCCAATCAGCTGCTCAGCAGAGAAGGGTCCAGTGTTCCCTGGCAGTGACAACAGCTCAGTTCAATTGACCAGTGGTAGGTATCTTTTTATTATTTATGAATGTATTTTATTCTCCTTATGTACACTGAAAGCATATGTACCAAAGACTCATTCCTTGTGTGTCCAATCACACTTGGCCAATAAAGAATTCTATTCTATTCTATTCTATTCTATTCTATTCTATTCTATTCTATTCTATTCTGTTCTGTTCTGTTCTGTTCTGTTCTGTTCTGTTCTGTTCTATTCTATTCTATTCTATTCTATTCTATTCTATTCTATTCTATTCTATTCTATTCTATTCTATTATTTTCCTTTACCTTTCCTCATATCTTTACATTATTAGATTTACTATATCTTTTCCAAAAGGGAATAGCATAAGTATGCATTTTGCTTGCTCTATTTTTGTATTTGTAACTTTTTGTGCCTGTCCACTTGACTCATTGGTGTTTTGTGTTGCATATGTTAGTTGAAACTGTAAAGAACTGTCATCAAAAACACTTGGAAATAAGTGTCATTTGCCATTTGTAATCAAGATTAGGTTGCACTTAGTTAAGGTAATCATGTGGATCTCATAATCCCTAAAACTGATTTGTGAATATTCTGAAAATATTTCACTGACATTGCTCTGATTCAGAGACTCAACTAATATAATCTTATTTGCTACATGATTTCTGACTGGAAAACATCCCTCATTTGAATGATTTAAGTAGTGGGATATCGCAACAGCAATTGGGAGAAATGGAACCATCATTTCAAAATATGATTTTAAAAACTGAATAATTATTGACTCAGTCAAAGGCTGTTGGGAATTCACTCACAAATGTCTTGCATGAATGACTGAAAGGGGGGAGTAAAACTACACTTGGCCAAATGAGAAATGATTCCCCCCCCAAATAATTAACCTTAAATCTAAAAAAGGTCAATCTCTTTCTATGTGTATGTCTCTTTGTGTCCGTTCCCCCCAACCCGCTGTCTGTGGTGTGTGTGTGTGTGTGTGTGTGTGTGTGTGTGTGTGTGTGTGTGCATTCAAGTCAGTGTGGAATCCTGATAAATGCTTGGACATGTCCTTCCAGTTTTTGCATTAAGATTCAGTAGTTTGCCATTGCCTCCTTTTCAGGGCTGACAGAGAGTGTCTGGTCTGAGGTCACCCAGCTGACCTTTTGTCTAAAATGAGACTAGAACTCATGAGCTTCTGATTTCTAGTCTGGTGGCTTAACCACTATACTAGATTAGCTCTCCATATATTCAATGATAACATGTTAATTAAAAACAAACATGCAGAAGTACTATTGACTTCACAGGAATCCTGGAGAGTGAAAGCGAGAGGCAGAGAGTGGGGGGAAAAAGTGGGAGGGTGGGAACGAGAGAGAGAGAGAGGGGGGGGAACCAGCCACACTAGCCATCTAATCCTCTTGTCATTTTCCACTTGTAGAGCATGAATGTCTGCTTTGGAAATACCCCTGTATCTGCAAAGACGCTTTATGCAATTAAATACTCCAGAAGATCAGGAGTCTCCATTGGTGAAGATATTCTATGGAAAGAGAGGCTCTTTCAGTATTTACCCTCTACCTGTGGAAGAGAGTTAGAATGAAGAAGACATGCTGACTGAACAGGATTAGAAAACCTAAGCTCCTTATCTGAATTAGAGGCACTGAACTCAGCAACAATGAGCAGGAAGCACTGAACTATTGACTAGATGTGTATATATGTATGCTAACAGATTTCCATAAATTACTTTCTGTATGAGTGCATGTATAATTGTATATGTCTGTGAGAAAGAGGGGAAAAAAACTTTTGTGAGACTGATTTTTAGAAATGTGATGTTTTATTTTAAAGGCAATTAATCAGTAGTGATGATGATATTGATGATGATGTTCATACTCTACCCTTTATTCAAGAATAGCTTCTATAGATACATGCGTGTTGGTATGAACATTCCGTACATTTTGCATGCATATCTTTTTATTGGTTTGTTTGCTTTTCCAGTGTGTGTGTGTGTGTGTGTGAAAATGATCAGCCTTTTGCAAAGCAGAGGAATCAGACCTTGTGTGTGTGTACATCAGATCTTTGTTAAAACCTATTACTTTTCATTATACATTTTTGAATCCTAGATTCCTAGCCACTTTTCCAAAAGTGGCTAGGAATCCACTTTCTGTCTAGAAACAGATTGATGTCTGTTTCATGTTCCCATAATGTTCTGCCACGTTTTATTTTCCACCCTCATTAGCTTTAACTTTTGGCAGTCCCAGTTAATAGTTTATAATAGTGGGCAGAGTGCAGAATTATATTATGTTTATAATCTGCTACATTATAATCTTCTTTCAGACCTCCTGGTCCAACTGAACAGAATACTAAATCTATTGTGTGCCTACTAAATAATGAGGTCATATACCAGCTGCAGCAGGTCGTAGGAGGACATGATTTTTTATAAAATAAATTTTCTTTATTAGTTTTGCATCTGTCCCTAATAGTATCTTGTCCAGTTCTTGGGGTTCCTTATAAAATCCATATATCTCTGTATCTTTCTTATGTTTCATTTGTATTTGGATATGTGGCCACCAGTCCAAGTCAATTCCCTGATCTTTTAGTTCCTGTTTTGATTTTAAATCCCCTTGTTCGTTTAATACAGGGCTGAAATCCAGCAGGTTCTGACAGGTTCTGGAGAACCAGTAGCAGAAATTTTGAGCAGTTTGGAGAACCGGCAAATATCACCTCTGGCTGGCCCCAGAGTGGGCTGGGAATGGAGATTTTGCAGTATCCTTCCCCTGCCACACCCACAAAGCCACGCCCACCAAGCCACACCATGGCCACCAAGCCACACCCACAGGACTGGTAGTAAAAAAATTTGGATTTCACCACTGATTTAGTATATCTCTGTACCTTACAATTTTGTCCAGATCTAAAACATTAGGATATATTAGCGCTTCCATCGTGGATTGCCAGACCGGTATTTTCATATAGTGATTCTATTTGATTTTTTCCCATACAGACAACAGAGCATTTCTTTTTTCCCCCCTTTTTTTTTAAAAAAAAATTATTATTAAAAAGTACGAATAAACAAACAACAAAACATTCAAAACAAATAAACATAAATCAAATCTTTACATCTTCTTTTTAAATTTATCGCATTAGTAATCTGTATTTATATTTATACCTTTTCTCTATCTTTTTCTAATATGTGTCTTGTATCTACATTCCTAGTACGTCATCTCTTCGCATTTTCATAATCTACATATTTATTTTACTATTTTCCTTAATTGGTACTTGATTTCTTATCAACAACAGAGCATTTCTAATATAATGCCTTTTTTTTTTAATTTGATTTATATGCCGCCCTTCTCCGGAGACTCAGGGTGGCTTACAATGCGCTAAGCAATAGCCTTCATCCTTTTGTATATTTATACAAAGTCAGCTTATTGCCCCCACAACTGGGTCCTCAATTTACCTACCTTAGAAAGGATGGAAGGCTGAGTCAACCTTGAGCCTGGCGAGATTCGAACCTGCAGTAATTGCAGGCAGCTGATCTTAATAACAGGGTGCTTTAGACCATTGTACTACCAAGGCTCCTTTGAAAGTATCTATGTAGTTTACTTTTCTTGTACCATACAAATACGCACCACCCCAATTGTAAATCATGCCCTTTTATCGTCAATATTCTTTTGTTCTTCAAATTTATCCACTCCTTCACCCTTGTGAGCACTGAGGCCTGATAATATAGCATCCAGTCTGGTAGCCCAAACCAGTGGTGAGTTTCCCCCGGTTCAGACTGGTTTGCAAGAACCGGTAGTAAAACCAGTGGGAGGCTCCGCCCACTGACCCGGACATCATCAGGAAGCTTCTACGCATGTGCAGAAGAGCATGCATGGCCCCATTGTGAACCAGTAGTAAAGGTAAGTAGAACCCACCCCTGGCCCAAACCCTCCCTTGTTTTTTTTTTTTTTAATTTGATTTATATGCCGCCCTTCTCCGGAGACTCAGGGCGGCTTACAGTGCGTTAAGCAATAGCCTTCATACTTTTGTATATTTATACAAAGTCAGCTTATTGCCCCCACAAATTGGGTCCTCATTTAACCTACCTTAGAAAGGATGGAAGGCTGAGTCAACCTTGAGCCTGGTAAGATTCGATCTTACTTTAATTGCAGACAGCTGGTGTTAAATTACAGTGCTTAGTCTGTTGAGCTATCCAGGCTCCTGGATAGTTTTTAGTATCTTGTAGCATTTTCAATTTGATTCTTGGTTTTTTGCCTTGCCAGATGAACTTTAACATCAGTCTATTTAAGTCGTCAAAAAACTTTTTTCCTAATTTTATCGGAATTACTTTAAACAAGAATAGCAATTTTGGTAAAATATTCATTTTTGTTGTCAAATCTTGAGCCATGTCTGCCTGAGCATCTTCGACATGGAGTTGAAGAAAAGAAAAGAAAAATGCCTCTAAATATCAGAGATGATGCAGGGTGCTATTTTTAATAACACAGGATTTGATAATTCATCAATCCTCATTAAAGCTAGCACAATCTCTAAGTTAACATTTGTGGATCATAGTGGACAAATATGAAAGATTTGATAGGACAGATGTTTTTTTCTTCTTCTTCCTAAAACATGTTACTGTAGGTATAAAGTGCGTGCACAACATAAACTGCTTCCCCTATGTTATTATACCCATTAGATTTTCCTATATGAAAGCTTTTTAAAAATAGAAAAGAATGGAGCTTGTTTTCCAATAATATTTGGTGACACAATTTGGCAGAAACCTGCAGAGCTGACATTGTGAGCCCAAGTTCAAACACGCCTCTGTCTGTCAGATTGCTTCCTTGACTTCTTTTATTGACGAGGCCAAATAGAAAGATTATACAAAGTCGTCATGCTGTACTAGATGCTTTCGCATCAGTTCAAGGAGAATTGACATGTGGAATAAAGAGTTCAAAATTCAGGACCTTTTCTGCATTAGAAACTGAAGGGCGAATGCCCTGACTTTGAATTCCCCTGCTTAAATTATACTTTGTTCAAAGGAGAGCATCAAGGACAAGGTATATAAATAGATACATTTCTTCATTTGCCTGTTCCTTGTACAGATTAGATAAATCGGATAAAGAGTCTTAGTCTTCTTAACTTATATTAGGAATCTAAAACAAGGCAAAAACAAGGCAAAAACTATCCAATCTTATTTCGTATGTAATGTATGTGACAGTTCAGATCACCATCATGAATATGGGCACATAACTTTTTGACAGTTAAGGGCCACAGTTGACCTTTAAATTGTTGATTAAAGTATGTAAGTACAATAGAGCCGGCTGTTAAATTTTATTTTGTTTATCTGATTTCAGTCACAAATGTAAATAAAATACTGTACTTTTCTGGTAAGCAATAAATGTCACCTTCTGGCTTCTTCAAGGATTACAATTTAACAGAAATTTAAAGGACTGGGGGACCAGAATTGGCCTTTACACTGTTTGACCTTGATGTATCTGAAACCAGCACAACATCAACTGTGAAGAGGACAGAGGTCTCCATATTTGCTTCAGATTAGTCCAGTGGTCAGAAACCTGCATGGTCCAAGAGATTTTTTTTCCCCAAGAGAAAAACAAATTACCCAATTACTTATCAGTATCAATATTCCATTCATTTGCTCATAGCTTTGTTCTATACAATTTTCATACTAGTCATTAAATTATGATGGGAGAGGAACAGGAGGACAAAAAGCAGAAGACACATTAAAATTAATTATGTTGGAAGTAGAATTAATTAATACAATGTTAATGATTGTGTGATTCTGTCACTTTGGTTTCTTGCCAGATTTTTTAATTTAACCAACAGCAAGTCTTGCCAAAATCCACCTGAACAAGGACTACATTGTTGTTTTTAATGCATGTTTTTGTATCCACTTCTTTTTACATGCATATTTTTTTGGTGAGAAATTTATCTTTTATTTCAAAATATAATAAACTGGAAGGTCTATAAGTTTTGCCAATAAAACAAAATACGTTATTTATTTACAGTATTTATCACAACATTCCTGAAATAAGGTTTTGCCATTGATGGGTGGAAATTAATCAAGGAGAGAAGCAACTTAGAACTAAGGAGAACTTTCCTGACAGAACAATGAATAAGTGGAACAACTTGCCTGCAGAAGTTGTGAATGCTCCAACACTGGAAGTTTTTAAGAAGATGTTGGATAACCATTTGTCTGAAGTGGTGTAGGGTTTCCTGCCTGGGCAGGGGGTTGGATTAGAACCAAGGTCCCTTCCAACTCTGTTATTCTGTTCTATTGTATTCTATTCTATTGTATTCTATTCTATTCTATTCTATTCTATTCTATTCTATTCTATTCTATTCTATTCTATTCTATTCTATTCTATTCTATTCTATTCTATTCTCTAAGAGGGCAGTGATCAGGTGCCCAGGCAATTGGTTGTTTTGGATTTAGAGACAATGAGCACTCCAGTTAATGAAAAGGTTTTAAGGTTTCTTATTCATTCAAGCAATTAATAAGGATTTAATGGATGACATAAAAAGCATACATACCAAGCAAGATCAAATTTCTTTCAAACTCCTTAATAATGTCAGCAAATATATCTCAAGGTTGGCCAATTTCCATAGTACTCAGTGCTAGGTTCCATCCAGAATACCTCAGCTCAAAAGCCAGTATTATATTTGTTATTAAAAACCTGGCACCATGACTTCATGAATGTGTTTCTATGGTCACAAGACTGCAAAACCTGACCTTGTAAAAAAATCCCAAGCACATTAGGACCACCGACAATGCAACTACCCTTCAAAAAGACCTTGACTATGTGTCAGATTGGTCTAACAAGGGGCAACTTCAAATCGCAACCAACAAATGCTCTGTCTTGCACATTGGCAAAAAACAAAAACAAAACAAAACTCAAAACATAAAATACAAATTAGATGGACATGACCTTGTAGATGACCCTCAGTCTGTCAAGGAACTTGGAGTACTCATTTCTAAAGACCTAAGTGCCAGAGCCCACTATAACAACATTGACAAAAAGGCTTAACCTAATCTTGCATAGCTTCTTCTCTGGTAATGCTGTACTACTAACTAGAGCATACAAAACAATTGCTAGACCAATTCTTGAATACAGCTCATCTGTCTAGAATCCGAACTGGATAATGGACATTAATACAATTGAGAGAGTCCAAAGATATTTTATGAGAACAGTCCTCCATTCCTCTACCCACAATAAAATACCTTATGTCACCAGACTTCAAATTTTGGGTTTAGACAATTTAGAACTACGCAGACTTCAGTCTGACCTAAGCATAGTACATAAAATTATCTTCCACAATGTCCTTCTTGTCAATGACTACTTCAGCTTCAACCACAACAATACACGAGCAAATAATAGATACAAACTCAAGGTAAACTGTTCCAAACTCTATTGCAGAAAATATGACTTCAGTAACAGAGTGGTCAATGCCTGGAATGCACTACCTGACTCTGTAGTTTTTTCCTCAAACCCCCAAAACTTTAACCTTAAACTGTCTACTGTTGACCTCAGCCCATTACGAAGAGGTCTGTAAGGGGCGTGCATAAGAGCACCAGTGTGCCTGCCATCCCTGTCCTAATATTCTTTTTTACTTAATCTTTTCATGTATTCAAATTACGTTTATACTCTTACCTGTTATCTTATATATGCTTGACAAAATAAATAAATAAATAAAATAAAATAAATAAAAAATGAGTTCTAAACTTTTCTTAATAAATCCCTTTTTATAGCCCTGTAATCCCTTAATTCAGGGTAGAGTTGGGGCAACTGGATAGGTGACCTTCCTGACATCACATGGAGTTTGCAGCAAATATTTTTTTCTTTGCGCCTTAGGACAAAAACATCTTTTGCCACAAGGATTGAACTCTCAACCTTCTGAGCGGGTGGCAAGCATTTTCACCTCTAGGCTACACTTCACTCTCTAGACTTTTCTTAATATGAGCCTGGTGGCATGGCAGACTAAAGCACTGTTATTAACAGTTATTAACATCAGCTGCCTGCAATTACTGCAAGTTCAAATCTCACCAGGCTCAAGGTTGACTTAGCCTTCCATCCTTTCTAAGGTAGGTAAAATGAGGACCCAGATTGTGGGGGCAATAAGCTGATTTTGTATAAAAATATACAAAAGTATGAAGGCTATTGCTTAATGCATTGTAAGCCTTCCTGAGTCTCCGGAGAAGGGCGGCATATAAATTAAATTTAAAAAAAAAGAAGAAATCAAAATATGTCACTAAGCTATTCAAAATACAATGGGCTTCTGCATTGCTAGCACAGCCATCATGCAGTAATGACAATTTATGGTAAGGGACTGCAATCTTTCTCTGCAGTTTTTTAAGACTTATGTTTCATGATATTGCAATACTAATCCAGGCAATATAATTCAAATGACGTTTTTTTGGGGGTGGTTCCCACTAAGAGACCGAAAAAGAACCATTTGATACTAACATCCTTGAAACCATCATCCTGCCAAACACTAGACCATTCACACATGTAGACTGCAAGGTGTATAAAAGGTTCATCCCTGATTATAAATGTCAGGTAACTTAAAAGAAAGAAAATTTGGCACAGTCAAATAACTGAGACACAACTGACAAATAAATAAGCAGATATTTTTTAAAGACTGGAAAAAAGTGTAGTCTTGGTTCCGTAATTAAATCATATTAATTTAATCATCTATTATAATTATGCATAACAAAAATAGGAAGGTATTCAGAATAGCCAATGACACATGCTTTCTTATGCCATGTACTGCAGGTACATGCTAAGTATTTATTAAGCTCAATAACATCTTCTGAAATACATTTTTACAGACTATGCACCTTCTGTATGCATCCCAATAGAAGGTGTCTCTTTCACCTTGTGAACTCACTAACTCTATTCTGGTGAAGTACTGTATTTTTCAGACTATAAGACGCAATTCGCATCCCCACCCCAAAGTGGGTGGAAATGTCTGTGTGTCTTATAGAGCAAATGTTGACGAAGCCCCGCCCTCCCCCACTCTTCGGCATCTGCCTCCCAGCAATTTTTCTCCTTACAACATACAGCCTGGTCAGCTTCAGCACAGCTTGATTTAGCATGAGCAGCTGATTGACGGTTGGATCTGCCTCCCAGAATACCTCCAATCAGCTGTTCCAGGCTGCGGGGCTCACCGCTTCCCATTGCTGCTGTTGCCACTTATCATTGCTTCTGCATGCCCCATTTTTGGCCTCCACGTGTCTCATTTTCAGCCCATTCCAGGTGGCAGGGATAGGTGGTAGCGATCCTCACTACCTGGAACAGGCCAAAAACGGGACACGCAGAGGCTGAAAATGGGGCGTGCGGAGGCAGCTATAGGTGGTGAAGGCGATGGCACTGATGGGTGGTGGCGATCCCTGCAGCCTGGAACAGCTGATAGGAGGTATTCTGGGAGGCAGATCCAACCACCAATCAGCTGCTCATGCTAAATCAGGCTGTGCTAGAGCTGACCAGGATGTTTGCTGTTTGCTGCAAGGAAGCAAATTGCTGGGAGTTAGAGGCAGAGGCAGACTTTTTTTCTTGTTTTCTTCCCCAAAAGCTAGGTGCGTCTTATAGTCTGGAGCATCTTATAGTCCGAAAAATATGTATGGTAATTCATACTGCCATCATTATCTTAACAGAGATTTTTAAAAAAGTCACTTGATGTAGGGATGTTACTATGTCCTTCAGTTTCCCCCTTCCACACATACTCTCTCATAGCTTGCATCAAAATGTTCCATCTTTAAACCCATCATGCCACTAAATTTAATCCAGTAAAAATAATTAGCAAAACTTCATTAAATGGCATGTGCTTAATTTGCTGCAATAAATAGTATCTTGTAAGATCTATAAGAATTGTTCTCTAATAATTAAAATGCTGTCATGAAGTCTTTGCAGTGGTTTCGCCAGGTATTCTAAAATATTTGATTTAAAAAATTCCCTGGAGTCAGCATAATCAGAATAATAAGTAATGTATTTCAATGCCATTATCTTAGATATATAAGACATATTTTTGCTTATGCTGTAAGATATCTAATTATCTCTCTTCAATATATGCAGATAGAATTCTTTGAATTGCCAAAAAAAAAAAAAAAAGAGGACATTCTGTAAGAGTGCTGTTTTATCTAATGCACAGTACGTAGTATGGATACAAGAAGTATTTATTTGTATTCCTTTCTTCCAACATGTGCTCTGAGTGTCAGTTTTTAAAATGATAGATTCAACAGTTCAAGGCTGGGCCACAGAGGGGAAAGTTTTGTCCTAATTCAAATCAAATACAGAAAAGGGGCAGAGTTTAAAAATAAATAACACATTTCCTTTCACAGCAATTAAAACAGGAGTGTTGTGGCCCACCAGCAGCCAGCAGAACTAGCAACAGATTCGGACAGTGAAGAGGTTGGGGAGGAACATGGGCCAGTCCTGGAGTCTGGGGAAGGTTTGGACGAGAGCTCTGAGTCAGAGGCAGAGAGGGGGCCAAGGCCATCTGGTAGTTCTTTGCTGCCTCTGGAGTGTCCGGAGTCTGACATCAGCGAGGCAGAAGAACAGCGGGACCCTGTTCCCAGTGTGCACATGCGCAGAGCTGCCAGAAGACAGGAACAATTAAGAAAACAGGGTCGACTTGGGAGTATGATTGGCCCCTCCCATAAGGCATAAAAGAGAAGCGAATGGGACGTGAGCTTTTGTAGGGAGCAATTAGTTTATCTGGTTGGTAAAAGCTCTGGGAAAGTTCTGTTTGACTCTGTGCTAAGTTTAGCCTTGCCCTGCGTGTGGCAATTAGTTCTCTGGCAGCATTCCAAGGGAGATAAGGTGGGTGTTTGTAAACACTCCCCTGAAAGACTGTTTGAGAAGCCTTTTGGACTGGGAATGACAATAATTCACAGCCATATGAATAAAAGAGGTTTGCCAGGACTAAGATTGTGCTGTATACTTTCTAAGGAAGCCTAGGTCAGAGCAAGGAGGTTATATAGGAGCCACGTCTGCCACATGGTTTTATTTTACTAGAGGTGGCACATTTCTAGCCACTGTAGCTACTGCAAGCCCAGAAAATATATTCCATAGTCCTCTCAAGAAAGCAGAGAAATCACTCAGGTTAAGCTATTTGCAAAAGGAGGGTAATTGTCTGCCTTTTTTTGCTTTCCACAGCAGAGCTGCCCCTTGTTGCTGAAAAATAATTTCTGTCCCATGTATATGAAACTTCAATTTAGGTCTAATGGCATGGAACCAACTCCCAGCTAAGCCTGCATGGGTTGGCAGATTACCCTTTTCAAAAAACCTGCTAAACATCTGAGGTCCTTATTTCTTCACCCTCTTGCCTGCCTAGTGCTCTAGAGACCAATTAAAGAAAGAGCTCAAGCATAGAATTAGAAAAATCTACTCTTCAAGCTCTGTTCCCCAACCTTCTGAAATGCTTTAACAAGACAATATTTGGCTGCAACTCTTACCTCTGTTGACTGAGGAAGAAGTAAGGCCAGCATAGGGTGGACTCTTATCCTATGAATCTCTTTGGCTTAAAGACGTGGATTTTTTAGTTCCAGGACAGATAAGACTTGTTTAAAAATAAACGGAGAATCTTCTATATAGTACTGTGAAGCTTCCAATCAGGGAAGACAGGAGCTCAGTTTCTCTGCTGCTTTTTATTTTAGTTATTTAGCTATACCAAATAAAGAATGCTGTAGAAAAAAAATTCTTCTCAGTGTATTTGGAAAACTTGGAACCATTAGCTAATATTTTATATTTATTTTGAAATGCAATAAATGGTGTAAATAATAGAATTCCAAATATGGAATTCCTCAGTGTTTCACTCTTTAGTTGGAATATTTTGATTGTTTTTAGATTCCTGAAAGGAGGGGAGATTCAGAATCTTAAAGGTAGATTTGTTCAGGATATGGGCCTATATAACAACCCTAGAGAATGTCTTATATAACTGGAAGAAGGTTATAGTTTGATTCATGATTTTACACTTAATAAAGTTTTCCAGTTTTAGCATATCACCAAAAGAATTCTAATCACTGGTATTATTCTGAATAGCATAACCTACCAGAACCATCCCCAAAAATTCCTGGAATCTCTACACTTCTACTTCTTAAGCTTCTTCTTGCAGATTAATTGTCCATCCACTAATTTTTTTTACTCAAAGACTAAAACAACTTTTATTGAGATAAAATGCAGTGTATGCCTCCATTTCAAATGAACAGTTCATTTGTCCTTACAATAATCTTGCATCAAATCATAGCAAAAATGAAAAGCCTAGAAACAGTTTTTTAAAAGAATGCAATCCTCCTATATCTTTCAGTGGCTTTTTATAGGTGGAGGTGAATATCCCAATAAAAATATGTTCAACCCATAAAACAAACTGGATATTCAAGGGGTTGAAACATACATAAGTGCATACAAAAACATACATACCAATAGATATCTTTCCTACTGTTGGAGTTGAATCATTCCACATGTACACATAGGGGCTGATAATGGTAGAGCTGCAGTGGAATAATGATTATTAAAGCAGATTTTACAACTACAAAGAAAAGAGATTTGTTTTCATGAAGTATAAAAACAAGCAAGCTTGCCATCATCCTCTCAGGAGGAGAAACTAAGAACATGTACTCAGTGTCTGTGGATAGAAAGAAAGGCGGAAGGAAGTTATCTCAGAGACAAAGAACAGGAAGAGTGATAGACAAAAAAGGAGCATAGAGTTAATCATGTCAGGGGTGAAATCCAGCAGGTTCTGACAGGTTCTGGAGAACCGGTAGCGGAAATTTTGAGCAGTTAGGAGAACCGGCAAATACTACGTCTGGCTGGTCTCAGAGTGGGGTGGGAATGGATATTTTGCAATATCCTTCCCCCAGGAGTGGGGTGGGAATGGAGATTTTGCAGTATTCTTCTCCTGCCACACCCACCAAGCCACACCACGCCCACAGAACCAGTAGTAAAAAAAATTGGATTTCACCACTGCATTAAGTCATTCTCTATATCCTTGAAATCAGTAGGGTATGAAATGTAGTAGATTCAATACCACTGGATGTGAACCAACACGAGCCCTAGGAAAGCAAGTTCTTGTGATGCATAGATAACCATAAGATCATATTGTACATGTCAAGATAGAATAGCTTAGCTCCTTTCATATGTTAATTGGTGGACACAGTGCTCTACCCTTAGGTCATCTCCCACAACCCAAATGTAATGGGCAATTATTAATGATGATGTTATTCATTCATGTCAGATTCTTAGTGATTCTATGGGGCAGGTCTCTCCATGTCTTCTGCTCTTGCACTACTTCTTTGAGCTGTTCTATGCTCTAGTTGGTGTCCAGCCTCTGTGTTCTTTTGAAGCCTGGTTTCCTTTTACCACTAACTTTTCCAAGCATATTTCCTTTTTCCAGTGAATTCCCCCACGTGACATGGCCAAAATAAGCGAGACAGAGTTTGGTGATTTAGCCTTCCTGTGACATGTCTGGTGTTCACTGGTGGGTTGCTCCTAGTTCTGTCCGGTTCTATAGAACCGGTAGTAAAACTGGCAGGAGGCTCCGCCCACCCAGAACGATGTCATCATTGGTGATCTGCGCATGCACAGAAGAGCACGTGCATGAGGGAAGGGAGCGCACGAGTGCGATCCCACTGCAACCGGTAGTAAAGGTAAATGGAACTCACCCCTACTGGTGTTATGTGCCCCAGTATTTCCTTGCTAATCACCTTTGCTGTCCAAAGAATACATAGGAGCCTTCTCCAGCAACACAGCTCAAATGAATCAATTTTCTTCCTGTCTTGTTTTTTAAAGTCCAAGCTTCACAACCATAGGTAGCTATGTGGAACACAATAGAGAGGACTAATTTACATTTGGCTGCTATGCTGATGTTCTTGCTTTTCCATATTCGGCTCATGTTCATCATTGCTGTGTTACTCAGTGAAATGTGTGTTTGATTTCTGGGCTGCGTTCACCTGCTTTGATTGATATGTGATCCGAGGAAAGTGAATGTTTCCACACATTCTCTGTTCACCATCAATTTCTATTTTGATGTTTCCATTCCTTGCAGTGGTCATGAGCTCAGTCTTTTTGATGTTCAGATGGATGGTATCCTTCAATAATTCTGCAGGGATAGTGTCAACACCTGGACCTGGTTGTTTGGCAGTTGATCATCATCCATATAATCTCTTCCTCAAGGATGACCTATTTCTACTTCTACTTCTCTTTCTCTTCTTCTCTTTCCCCATCATCCTGAAGCTGGGGCCTTTTGCTACCTGCATACAGCTTTTCTGTATATTCCTGCCATCTGTTCTTAATGCCTTGTTAGTTGACAGTTCTTTCTCTTGTTTGCTTTTAATGATGCCTTTGTGAGAAATAAATGGCATTCAGATCTTTTTGACTTGCATTACTGGTTGTGACCCTTCATATAGTCCACTTCAAGCTTATCCCAGGAAAGTTCATTATCCTTCCTATGGAAAACTGCATTCAGTCTTCTTGCTTCTTCCCATCTGCCTGTTGCTTTGACTGCTACTCTTTGCTCAGCTACTTTGATGGTTTTATTTGAAAGCCAGCTGCACTTTTTCCTCTGGTTTCTCATATGGTGTGTTGAACTCCAGTCCCACCAATAGTTGAAGGAATTTCCTGCCACAGTTTATCAGGTGTCTTCTCAGCAGTGTCCAGTAATTCTAATCTCTTTCAACTCAATTGTATATGTAATAGGGATTTTGGTGACATCAAAAAAAAAATGTCATCCAACATTCTTTGGAGGCATTGCCTTTTTGATGGTGGACAGTTTGACTTTAATTGTGGCCACCAAGAATTTGTAATCTGAGCTGTAATCAGCATTTGGATATGTCTTAACGGCAAGGACTGAACTGATCCATTGATGACTGTATAGGACATAGTCACTCTGATTACAATGAAGTCTATTCGGTAAGGTCCAAGCATATAACTGGTTAATACTGGAATGATGATGTACATTGACTGTCTTTAATGTACTGATTACATCCCAGCAGTTTCATGTAGATGTTCCTTATGTGACATAACATCTCTTGGATGTGGGAGTGAGAATGGCAAAAATTATCTACAGATATTAATAAAACAGCCTTTTCTTGATGCTCTTCGGAAATGTGGACTTTAACTTCCAAAATTTTCATTCCTGCTTGTAAATAACTAAACTAATAACATCACCAGAATTGTCATGATTGAACATATATACATATATATTCTGAATTTGGAGCTTTCAGAAATATTTATCATCTTAGTTCTATGTTAATCTATGACTTTTAAAGTATCCAGAGAGATGTAATATATAAACCTCTCTGTGTGAGACAGTTTTCTTTCAAAATATTTATTTTAAAACATTCATTTCTATGATTTATACTGAATATTTCTTCTGAAGAACCAATGGATCCACTGACAGGCAAAATTAAGACAAGTCAAAATATTTTACCCTTTCTACTCTTTCTTTTTTACTTACATTTTTTTTAATACTGTGCACTAAGAAGCCCAAAATGATTTATTATCTCAGAGAAAAGGTATTCCCCCATCTGTTCACTTGAGTTACTTTCTGTCCCAATCCTAGCCTGTTTTTCTGAGATGGAATGAAGATAACAGCAAACAAATATGATCATGTCATACATTTATTTATTGGTAGGAGTGGAAGAAAAAGTTGTTTCTTCCAAATGATCATATTGATTTAAACCATTCATTCATTCTATAGATATACAAGTAGGCAATTGTATATAATTGTTATTGGAGGGAGACGACTCCGAAGGTGAAGGAGAGGAGTTGGCCAGGCCTCCCTCTCCAGGACCCTCCTCTTTGGCAATGCCTAGGTGTCTCCCGAGGAAGAAGAGATTGGCCAGGAGCCAGATATCTCTGAACAGTCGCAGTCGGACAGTGACGGAGATAAGTCTTGGCTGGATCCACGCCAGCATCGGAGAGACAAGTGCACGCAGCAGAAAAGGAGGCATGCCAGAGATTAAGCTGAGTCACTGGACCACACCCCATAGGGGATAAAAGGGGGTGTGGTGGCCATTCAGGCTCTGTGACGGACAAAACTAAACAACTAGCAACTTGCATTGTATCTCTGAAACTACATTATCAGCCTGCCTTGGATTTAATACGGACTGGACTTGACAATTCTTTGACTTTGTGTATTTGTTTTGGTTTATCTGACGGAGGAGGAACACCTCCCTCTGTGAGTAAAGTTCTTGGCAAGCAGCTACTGGGTTGCTGCCAATCCTGTTATTGAAGGAATTTATTGTCTGCAAGTTTTATTTAACCCCTGGCTGACTGTTTGTGTGCGTGTGTGAGATGGGGACAGAACAACACAATAGATACAAACTCATGGTAAACCGATCCAAACTAGACTGCAGAAAATACGACTTCAGTAACAGAGTTGTCAATACCTGGAATGCACTACCTGACTCTGTGGTTTCTTTCCCAAACCCCCAAAACTTTAACCTTAGACTGTCTACTGTTGACCTCACCCCATTCCTAAGATGTCTGTAAGGGGTGTGCTTAAGCACACCAGCATGCCTACCATCCCTGTCCTAATGTTTCCTTTTATTCGTATCCATTTCATGTATTCATAATTATGTTTACACTTGTATAATTATGTTTACACTTATATTTGATGAAATACATAAATAAATAAATATTCAAATATTTTGCTACTACCTTCTTCCAGGATGTTTGTGTATAATTTCCCAGCCCAACCTACAGTTCTGACATTCTCTGGTGGTTCTCATATAAATACAAATCCTATTTTATCCTTCTTATATTTTAGAGGCTGTTGAGTTTACTGGAGCACTTCAAAGTCACATATATTATCTTCAGATTGTCATGTCCCACACTTTAAAACCAACTTGGGGTAATACAGTAGTAGTGCCAGAACAAAATGATTTTGTACTATATACCTGAAGCTTGAAATTTCATTTGCCTTCATTTCTCCCTCCCAGTGTATTATAGACTGAAACAGGAACAACATATTTTGACCTTTGTGCTATAAAAGTGCTAATACTGAAAATGTTTTGGATAAATGAGCATGTAATGTGCCTGGTTCCTAAAATTATTTTTGATCTAACATCAATCTAAATGTCATCAGGAATTGAAAAATAAAACAAAATCTTCTGTAGACAAACAACTATTTTTTTTTAAAAAAAGATGTTTTCGTTTTAATTTCCCACAACAAATGTTTCAGTTTTCCCCAATTACAATTTTTGTTGGTATGTCTACATTAATCAATACTTTATTATCTTTAACCAGTATTTATTTATTATTTTATTTATTTTGTCGCATTTCTATGGTGCCCAACTCCCAAGGGACTCTGGGCGGCTTACAACAAAGAATAAAACAATGCGAACAATCCCATAAAAAAGGTTAAAAAGAAAAACATTAAAACATTAAAAACTTTAAAAACATTAAAACACATGCACTCCAATTCGTGGCCGGGTCTCGCAAGATCATTATAATGAGATCAACGGCCCCAGGCCTGCCGGAAGAGCCAGGTCTTCACTGCTTTGCGGAACGCCAATAGAGTGAGGGCGATCCGGACCTCAGGAGGTAATTGGTTCCAGAGAGCCGGGGCAGCCACAGAGAAGCCCCCGCGGGCCTGCCAGCTGACATTGTTTAGCTGATGGGACCCGGAGGAGACTGACTCTGTGGGATCTTACCGGTCGCTGGGAGCTATGTGGTAGAAGGCGGTCTCGAAGATAGTATGGTTTCCACTGCTAGTATCATGCATAATAAATAGAGCACTGCACATAAAGTCCTATTGACCTTCACAGTGTTTTATCTGTAATTCCCATTATTTAGGATAACCTGGTATGATAAACAAACAAACAAAAAAACTACTGTTAAAGTAGGAAATGTTCACAAGGGTATTCCAGTGTAATATCATTGTTTTTCATGTTTTAGACTTCCCTACATATATTAGAACAATCCATGTGTAGTTGTTCCAAAGCAGCCTACTGAACGATCTTTGCTATATGCGCCTGGGATCTTTACATCCAGGATATGGATGACAAAAAATGCTTTTAAAAGTTTTTAAAAAAGCCTCTGACAATCACGCGGCTCAGCTGGGATCATCAGAGGCTTTTAAAAGCATTTTTTTCCTGCAATCTCTTCAGCCAAAGAGGTTGTAGAAAAAAAAATGCCTTTAAAAGCCTCTGGCGATCCCAGCTGAGTTGCCTGATCATCAGAGGCTTCTAAAAGCATTTTTTTCTTCAACCTCTTAAGGTTGTAGAAAAAATGCTTTTAAAAATTAAAAAAAGGTGGCCACGCCCACCCAGTCACATTACACTCCTCCTCCCACCAAGCTATGCCCACAGAACCGGTAGTAACAAATTTTACATTTCACCACTGACTAGCAATACCTAGTCAGCCTTTCAAGACATGGCTAATGGGAAATTATTGGAAAGTGTGTGTGTGAGAGAGAGGGGGGGAGAGGGAGAAAGGGAGGGAGAGAGAGAGAGAGGGAGGGAGGGAGGGGAGGAGGGAGAGAGATTTGGGAAGAAGACAATGGCAAGAAGAAAAATGTAGAGAATGTGAAATTCTTAAACAATAATCTGGGGCAAATATACAGAAGCAATACATGTGATATATCATCAATATCCAGACTTCAAAAGGCACCGCATCACTATATTTTTAAAAGCTGTACTAGTTTTTAGAAGGCAGCCAGTTTGGTGTAGTTTTTAAGGCACCTTGTAGAAACCGGAAATGCCTTACACACAAAGCCAACTATGTACCATTGGGCAAGTCACTCTCTCTCTCATCCCTAGAAAGAAAGGAAGGGCAAACCACTTTCAAAATCTTGTCAAGAAAGCTGCAAGGACTTGAGTCAGACACGATTTGAAGGTATATATATATGTATTTTAAAAAAAAAATCAGGATTCAGTGTTGAATCAGACTCAGTTCAAAAAGACGGAATAATGTCTTCTAAGACAATGCTGCAGGTAACACAAATCCCTGAAGAAGACTAGGTGGACGAGCCCATGACACAACTGGGTTTTTTTTAATTGGGGATATAAGGGTATGAAAATAGCAGCCTATTTTACAAGAATATTAGGACTGCAAATATAATGTTAACATCTACTGTATGATAGTGTTTTCTTTTTTGATCCAAAAAGTGAAATTATTCAAGGCACAAGCCACAAAGAATTCAAGACACAGAAAAATCACTCAAAGTCTTTCAAAATAGATGCCCAATATAACCTTATGTATTTTAATTACAGGGACCTGAGGCATATCACCAAGCCCAAGTTCAGCTTATTTTTTAAACAAATGCTAGGAAGATAAGTTGGTGCAGTGTGGTTTGATAAACCAACTTTATTTTTTTGTTCTTGAAGTCCAATTGCTCCTGATCCCTTTCCATATCAAAGAGCCTTATGGTTTTGCTTTGAACATTTTTTTTAAAGTCTTTAAGTAGTTTCTATATGGCATTTTTTTGTTTTTGTTTTCCAGACATATCATGACTCTTATACATTAAGTACAATAGCTTTTTTTCCAGTAATCCATAAAGAGAGCATCCAAAGAGATGTTTAATTGTTTTTACTTCCTCTCCTTTGCAAACAAGCTTTGGAATATAATAAAACCATTACTTCAGCTCATTTGTCTCTGAGCAAAAGAGATCAGAAAGATTCCATCATTTATTTCCCTTTAGTTCTCTTTTATGAAATTTAACCTACAGCTCACTTCCCTTTTGGAAAATAGTAGTTAGTTATCATAGTAATAGCCAGCCAGAAATGATACTTGCTATTTTTGTTTAATACAATCCCATTTAGAATCAATGTAACCGTCTGATATCATTTTTGGATGTTCTTTTTTGAAATAAATGCTGCTTTCGTGCTTTATTTTATAATCATTGGCAACTTCATTTTAGGAAAAGTTCTGAGGCTCCTGGAAGGACAACATAACCTCAAGGCATCTATTGTAAAGGTAAAAGGGGGAAAAATCATTAGAGCTCTGGATGACATATAGTGTATAAATGAGTTTCAAATTTCATCATATGCAAGCTGTTTTCAGTAACACCCCAAAATGTACATTGAAATAATACTTGCAAATTAAAATCTGTTATTAAGGTACAATCTTCAGTGAGACACCAAGAGAAATATGGATGTGTGTATACTCTAATGTAAATGGAAATGTAAAACCAGTGAACATATTTCTGTCTTGTTGGAGTTGGAAATTATTAATTTAGTGTGCATTATGTACGTAAAGCAATTTTAATCAACTAACTGATTCATTCTGTTTGGGTTGAAATATTTGAAACCCAAATAGTAGTAACTGTGAGAGGGATCTTAGAGTCCTACTGGACAACCATTTAAATATGAACCAGCAGTGTGCAGCAGCTGCCAAAAAAGCCAACACAGTTCTGGACTGCATAAACAGAGGGATAGAATCAAGATCATGTGAAGTGTTAATACCACTTTATAATGCCTTGGTAAGGCCACACTTGGAATATTGCATTCAGTTTTGGTTGCCATGATGTAAAAAAGATGTGGAGACTCTAGAAAGAGTGCAGAGAAGAGCAACAAAGATGATTAGGGGACTGGAGGCTAAAACATATGAAAAACGGTTGCAGGAACTGGGTATGTCTAGTTCAATGAAAAGAAGGACTAGGGGAGACATGACAGCTGTGTTCCAATATCTCAGGAGTTGCCACAAAGAAGAGAGAGTCAAACTATTCTCCAAAGCACCTGAGGTTAGGACAAGTAGCAATGGGTGGAAACTAATCAAGGAGAGAAGCAATTTAGAACTAAGGAGAAATTTCCTGATAGTTAAAACAATTAATCAGTGGAACAACTTGCCTCCAGTAGTTGTGAATGCTCCAGCACTGGAAGTTTTTAAGAAGATGTTATATAACCATTTGTCTGAAGTGGTACAGGGGGTTGGACTAGAAAACCTCCAAGGTCCTTTCCAATTCTATTCTATTCTATTCTATTCTATTCTATTCTATTCTATTCTATTCTATTCTATTCTATTCTATTCTATTCTATTCTATTCTATTCCATTCCATTCCATTCCAATAAATACCAAAAGGTACATTAACATTCCCATTATCATCAACTAGAAAGCTTCCCTTGTAGCTCTTCTTTTTCTGAAATTAGAAATAGCCAGGCAGCAATGTCCTTTTTATTGCCAAATCTTGTACTCTCCATTGGTAACAATATTTCCTTCCTCCCTCCCACTCTCCCTCCCTCCCTTTCCCCCTCCCCTGCTCTCTGCTCTGCTCTTCCTTCTATCTCTTCTATTTGACAAGCGGGACATAAACTACATCCACACTGTCTGATCATACAGGAGACGGAAAACTATAAGAGACTGATAATCCCTTGGATAACTAGGCCTTCTACCATTTATAGTCTTGAAATGTAAATTAAAAGTAAATCTTAGTTTCCTCCCCAAAGCTCTTGATGATTTAATTTAGCAGAATTCTGACATTACTGTTTTGCTTTGTTTTGTTTTCTGTTTGTTTTTACTCTGAAATATTACAGTTATTCTCAAATTATTCATCTCTTTATTGCTAGCCACTCAAATGCCTTACATTGAAAAGTGGGGTAAAACCATTTGAAATAATGAAATAAATACAACAAAAGGAAATACAATTTCATTTTAATCAATAACTATATACTGTATTTCATCATTTGAAAATGTTAAAAGTAAGGTGCAAAATGTAACCATCATTTTGTAACCAAGCTATTATATAATTTAATTGTATTTGCCAAGGGTTGTAATGGATTGGTATGAATGTTTGCTCATTTTATTTTAAATAAGTACTTTAATTAAACTTTCCTTAAACTAAAAGGAATATCATTAAATCAGTGCTTTTGTTCTTCCTACTAGTCTATTTAAGCTGCAACTAGATCAAAATTGTTCTAGTTCATATTATGATTGAAAGGCTTCTAAAGTCAATATTCCTTCTCACAATGAAGAACAACTGTTGCTCATTAATAGAGGAAATCTTTACAGAAATGTGGGGTTTGGTATTTGTATTTCTATTTGAAATACTAAACAGTTGCCAGCCCTTGTAATGGCGATATTCAATTTCAGAGGCCATTTTGGCTTTGCTTAAGGCAACTTCCCAGGTTTCAGTGACATGATGAAGTTAAAAGTGACCAGTAGGAAAGTTTGGATCAGTATATGCAGTTTTGGACTATAATAGAGATACCATAGATCAATGTGAGACTCAGATTCCCAAATGGATAGAGGAGATTCAGTGTTATGGAATGTGTTTACATACATACATACACATTAGGATAGGATAGGATAGGGATAGGGATAGGGATAGGATAGGATAGAATAGGATAGGGTAGGGTAGGGTAGGGTAGGGTAGGGTAGGGTAGGGTAGGGTAGGTAGGGTAGGGTAGGGTAGGGTAGGGTAGGGTAGGGTAGGTAGAGTAGGGTAGGGTAGGATATATTGAGTCTGGCAAGATTCTATTTGTTATATACAATGCAGAACTGAACTTTGGCTGGATTGTTTTATGTCATTCTTGGGCTAGGCCTATCATTCAGGAAAGTAAGAGAACGCTGAATAATTTCCACAGAGAACAGCAAGTGGGATGGTATCTTCCTATAAACATAGCATTACCATAAAGTCATCCTCAAAGAAACATATGCAATGTGCCCTCATGATTCACAGATAAGCATTCCCTCTCTCAAAAAAAAAGTAGCAAAATAATCAAAGCATTTTAGAAAACATAATCAAATGAAATCATAGCTGTCTTACTTGAATGAGTTGTGGTGCCAGGGTAGATAAAATTATTTGTTTAATTTAATCTTGGCACTGTGTAGATTTGTTCTGAAATTTTGGGGCAGCAGCAAAATTGAATTAAATTAGTAAAAAATTAAAAAAGAAATAAAATTCATTCCAATGTTAGCTTTCTAATCTTATTGGTCTGTGTCAACTTCTGGCATACATCAAAAACTCATCTCTCTCTCCCTGTCTCCCCCTCTCTCTCTTTCCATATGTGTGTGTCTGTGTCTGTGTACATGTGTTCAACCACCTGCATTTATGTATGAGCTGGAATCTTTCAGCAACAAACTTAGAGGATGACTAGGTGACATTTTAAGACATTTGTAAATTATTCTATGACACACCGGATGTTAGAAAGAACATTTAGTTGATGATTCTTCATATCCTATATTTAAAGTCCCCCCAAGTATTCATTTTATGTTCTGTTCCCATATTTCTTACACATCTAGTTATGTCAGAAACATTTATCATGACTTTTAGAAATACAATTCTGAGCACTAATTTCCAGTCTGCTATAATTTTCATAGCCTTTGTCTGGCTGTTCTTCTTGACCTTGTAAAATCTCATTTCATATGACCTGGGTCATGAGTTGTTATATAAAATAATAGCCTAATCTCTATGTGGTATATATTTTATCATCTTTTACTGTCATCATAATAGTATTTGATGCTATGTCTACTGGAAGTGGACTTCAAGAAAAGATATAGATAAGTGAATTATTTTTGCACATCAAGAGTGTCAGGGACAAGTTTTACGGCAATATATATATATTTCTTTCCTACTTTCTGCCCCAGGGTCTGTAACACTGCATTCTACTTAAAATTAAAACTACAAATTCCTATAAAACATTATTGATCACAGAAATTGAAATAAAAAGTAAGTGGGCATAATGAAGATCATATTGTATTAATATCTGAAAAGGTATCTAGTAGGAAGATGAGTTCTAACAATGTTCAATATATTTTATTGAACATTAAACAGTTATATTTGTTTTTTAGTTGTTTAGGAAACCCCGTCCTGAACCGCGAAAGTTTTTGTTTTGTATTGTCACTCCTCTTAGTCACATTCTACTAACATGATACATTTTTTTTTCATAATGGTAGATTGCAATCTTGATGTTTATCTTCCTTGATCTTATTATTATTTCAAAGGGGTACGTCGGTGTTTTATCACATGGAAACGTCTGTTGTACCATATGTAGAAGAATGATAATGGCTTTTGTGTGGGTTAGTTCAGAGAAAGTCTCATTTTCACATGTACACATGTAGGGAAAGAGGAAGAGAAAAAGGAAGTGGAAGAGAAAGAGTTAATCTGATGAATTAACTCCATTTTCTCCTAGAATTTTATAACATCCTTCTCATAACTCTTCATAAAGGTCTATACAGTCAAGGCAAAAATTTAGCAAATATTTTACATCAAGCCTTTCAAATTACAATCAATCAACCACTCAACTTATTTACTTACCTACCTACCTATATATATGTGTGTGTGTGCATGAATATCTTCAAATCAATTTTTGACTCCTGGTGACATCTTGGGCAAGTCCCTGGATTTTTCTTGGCAAGGTTTTTTTATTTTCCCTTGCTTCTTTCCTAGGGTTGACATGAGGGACTAGACCAAGGCAAGGGTGGGTTCTACTTACTTTTACTACCGGTTCACATCATGCCCATATGCATGCACAGATCAATTATGATGACGTTCGGGTCAGTGGGTGGAGCCTCCCACCGGTTTTACTACCGGTTCTTGTGAACTGGTCTGAACCATGGGCAATCCACCACTGGTCCAAGGTCACCCTTGTGGATTTGTGCCTAAGGGAACTCACTGGAACTCACACTCTCAGAACTTACAGTCTCTCAGTGTTTAGCCTGATGCCTTAACCACTACACCAGACTGACTCTCTAAGAAATACTATCTCCAGTGAATTAAAAAATTTAGCTGCCAAATATAGATTTCCCTACCACTGTGTAGCCCCTGATGGGCAGCATGAGGAGAAAATACAACTATTGCTGGTTGCAATTCCAATAAGAAAAAAGACTGATTGCCAGACTCTGCTTCTTAGAGATGGAAAAATAGTACTCTGCCTTAGGCTTTCCAGCATATGCCTGCAATTGCATTTCAAGTCAGTATAACCTTATTGCAGAAATGGCTTACTTTAAATTGTATGGAATAACCTGATTTCAGAAAATTCTTGCTTTCAGTGGAAAAGCTCAGATTCAATGAATGGACAGCTGTGTGTCAAGGGCTGTGCAGTTGCAACCCTTTGTTTATACAATGCATCCAGTTAACAAAAACTTGACAGTAACTATCTCCTATTACTTCAACAATCTTTAACTGTATAATCCAACCATTAGTTCGGAAAAGGATGTGCACGTATCATAGCTTTGCTCATATAAGTTTATAGGCTGCCCACCTTACCTCATGGTAACTCTGGGTGGCTCACAGTTATAAAAACTATATAAAATAAAAACATAAATAAGTTACTAACAAATCCAAACACTTTGACTCAATTCAAAGATGAGGAGGGTGGGAGCAGGATAGGGGGGCAGGTGTGATCCATTGTTAATTGATCAAATCCAATGTGATGCTCCACAACTTAGTTTGAAAGAATCCAGAATGACCTCATTGGGTTTCTCCTACTATATTGTACAGAAAATATTGATTTTTGGTACATTGAGATACTTTATTAAAAACTTGCAAATGTCAAGAATTGTAATGAAGTAAGACAGCCATTGCAAAGCAGTACTTTACCAAGATGTCAAATATCAAATATCTCTGAAAACCGTTACAAGTGCAGCCTCCTTTCTTTATTTAGGATTAAAAACTCCCTTTACTGGCAGCAGGAAAGACAAATTTCAGACATGTATTTTGAAGCATCTGCTAATCCTTTGACCTAATAGGCAAATGCCATACTTCAAAATTCACCCAAATAATTTGCCAGCTATGTGTTGTAGAATTTCTCTGATAGATACATTATTTACTGTATTTTGTCCCAAGTGTCAATACATGATTTTAAGTTCTCTGTTTATACATGTGCAAATCTATAAACATTTCTAATCAGAAGTGGTATTCAGCAGGTTCTGACCAGTTTTGGAGAACCAGTAGCAGAAATTTTGAGTAGTTCGGAGAACTGGCAAATACCACCTCTGACTGGCCCTGTCCCCATTATTCTCTGCCTCTGGAGTCCCAGCTGATCAGGAGAAAATGGGGATTTTGCAGGAGTGGGGAGGGAATGGAGATTTTACAGTATCCTTCCCCTTACATGCCCACTAAGCCACGCCCACCAAACCATGCCATGGCCCACCAAGCCACACCCACAGAACCGGTAGTAAAAAAAAATTTAAACCCACCACTAGTTCTAATCCAACATAAATGCTCAGTTGAAACAGGATTTCCTTGGTGAAACAAATGTTATAGGTCAGTAAAACTCAGTAACCAATGATTAGAGAATAGGATCTAAATAAAAACAAACAAATGAGAATGGTGAGATGGGAATTATAGAATTTACCATTGATAATAATGTCTAAAACAAAAATGAGTGATTTTCTAAGGCTGGGACCAAACATATGTTTGTTTGTTTGTTTGTTTTTAACTTCTAGTGGATGTAGAACATTCTGAAATAGTCTTTTGCTAAAGCTAAAATTCATTTACCAAACAATTACAATTAAACAGGGATATCCATTAGAAGCTGGGACTTGAGACAGGGCAGGTTGAGACAGGTTCCTTCTTGATTAAGGAACTTGTACAAGTAGTTACAGTTAGAACTCAGTCTAGTGTAAAGACTCAATGTGTCAACACAAAATAAAGGTCAATCAGCCAATTTCTGGATTTTATGAGTTTTGTAATTTCATATGGTTCTCTTCGTTTGTTTTATTAAATCTCATTTTGTGATTCCCTTTAATAAAAAAAAATATCTATAACAAAAAAGAAAAAGGAGGAAGTGTTGTGACTCCGGCTCCTGAGCCTGTCCTCATGGAAGAAGATGACTCTGAAAGTGATGGGGAGGAACTGACAAGGCTCCCTTTCCAGGACCCTCCTTTCTGGCAACGCCTCAGGTTCCAGCTGAAGGCCAGGAGGAAGGCATGTCAGAGCACCCACTAATAGGGAGTCATGAAAATCAATCTTGGATTGATCCCAGGCAGCATCGGAGGGAGAGACGTGCGCAGCAAAAGAAGAGGTGGGGAAGGGCCAGAGATTGCTGAGTCACTGAGCCATGCCCCATAGGGGATAAAAGTGGGTGGGGATGCTCTGCAGGCTCTGTGATGGACAAAAACTGCATATTGTGAGCTTCAGATGGGATATTTGTTGGAATTAAGGCTTGGACTTTGTGAATGACTTCTGACTACTCTTTGAACTCTTGGTTGCCCCAGCAACGGATTAAAGATACGCTGACTCCTGTTTCTAGAGGTGATAAGAAACTTGGCAGGCATTCAGAAAGTAGCTGCCAGAAGTTTTATTTGCCAAAGGGATTCAGGTCGGCTTGTAAAAATAAATTACTGGTGGACGTCTTTTACTCGTGTGTCTGCCAATGTGAGGTGGGGGGACAGAACAGGAAGGGAGGAAAGGAGGAAGAGCAGTGAATGATCAAAAATTGCTAAAAATTGGCAGTTTGGCACCAAATATTGACAGTAAGATCAGAAGTTAGTGAATTCATAGAGAACTTTTAGGGAGAGGTTTTCCCTATTCCCCTTCAAATCATTATCATCATTTCTAACTATGAGCAGAATCAATAAGAGGATTTCCTTCAAGTGGGATAGAGTTAAAGTAAATTTAATTAACTAAAAAAGAGTTAAGAGTTTTTTTCTTTTCTCTCTCTACTCCATATTTTTCTTTTTTCAGTATATATATATGTGTGTGTGTTTTCTGAGGTTTTTGCGGGTGTTTGTATGTAGGTCTTTGGTTTTTTGGGTTTTCTCCTGCGTAAAATTTGAAGTGTCTTGGCAATGTTTTGTTTTACATGGGAGAAAACCTACACACCTAACCAAAGACACACACACACACACACACACACACACACACATATGTCTTTGGTTATTCGGGTTTTCTCCCGCATAAAATTGGAAGTGTCTTGGCAACGTTTTGACGAAGTCTCATTCACCATCTTCAGGCTGGTGTTTTCGGCTTCGTGCTTCTAGGAGCAATGTGTGATCGCAGCTGTTTCTTCCTTTTAACTGCCAGTGGGGGTGAAAACTGATTGGGTGGGAACTTGGCTGTGTTCTGATTGGGTAAAGGTGTGTTCTGATTGGTTGGGGGCTTGGCTGTATATATATATATGGAGAGAATCCAAGGGACTCACTGGAGAAGACTCCTGGGAGTCCCTTGGACTGCAAGGCAATCAAACTGGTCAGTCCTAGAAGAGAACAAGCCTGACTGCTCTTTAGAAGGCCAGATCCTGAAGATGAAACTCAAATACTTTGGCCACCTAATGAGAAGGAAGGACTCACTGGAGAAGAGCATAATGCTGGGAAAGATTGAGGGCAAAAGAAGAAAGGGACGACAGAGAACAAGGTGGCTGGATGGAGTCACTGAAGCAGTCGACGTTAGCTTAAATGGACTCTGGGGGATGGTAGAGGACAGGTAGGCATGGAGGAACATTGTCCATGGGGTCGCGATGGGTCAGACATGACTTCACAACTAACAACAAAAAATATGTGTATGTATGTATGTATGTATGTATGTATGTATGTATGTATGCATGTATGTATGAATCCATATAGAATCAGCCTTCAGTAACCTATTATGGAGATGTGCAACATATTCTGGATATTTTTTTAAAAAAAGATTTTCGCTATTTTTACCGTGTTCAGCACAAGTAAGCCCAAGTCTCCTAATCAGCCTCCCATTCTGGATTTGGCTGACAATTCTGACTGAGATGGAAGGGAATTGATTTTGGTAGGGGGAGTAAGACCATTGTACACCCCCGCCCAAAAAAGCGTTGATATTAGTTCAGATGAAGGGAGATGCTGCTGAAGACGTTGACAATAAAGGACTCCACTCCTTTCCTGCTGTTTGTTGATAGAAGAACAGAGGATTAAAGATCCCCAAAAGGGGACAAAGCTGTCCTATATCCCCAAAGAAGAAATGAAAATATCTTAGAAATAGAGATAGTAGAAATATCCAAAATGGTAGGGAAGAGGTGTATCTGTGAACTCTGACCATCAAACGAATGGAAATGGACAATTAGGAGAAGGAATAGTGAGATTCCAAGGAGTAGAGGAAAGAGAAAACAGAGACAGAAGAAGTATGAAGGCTGATGTTGCCAAGTCTGGAAGAAAGAAATAAAAGCAGACATTATCAAAACAGAGCTGTGTCCTCCATATCCAAGGCTGAAAAAATGAGTAGCAAACTATATAAGTGTGAAGGAATGAGACATAAATTTAAATCCTGGAACTCTTATATACAGTTGGCTGGATTGCTGTATTCTGTAGCAGTTGATCTTGTATTGGCAATAAAAGCAACATATCTATCTGAGCCCTATGCACTTAGCTCCTAAGTGCTGATTGAGTTTCAAAATCAGAAATTCATTGTTGTGCCCTGAATGAAATTCTGACATGGGGGTCAAACAAGATAGATTACTCTTCACTATTGGAAAGACAGTGCAACCTCAGGTTTACAATCAATATGTGCTCACTTTCTATTTATGAACTTGCTCTTTTTCAATGCAAAGGAAAGACCGATCAATGTTATTATGCCTTTGAAACTGGATTAAATGACATTTATAGGTAACATAATATCCTTTATTTCTTTCCTAAGTGTTCATTAGGTTTTTTTTTCTTTTTCTATCTCTCTCTTATAGAGAGAGATATTAACACCTCCAAATAAATTTATTAGTCCATATTTTCACATGTTCCCATAGCAATCTAGATGACATGAATTCATACTTGCTGACATATTAGCTCTTTCATTTATAATTAAACCTGAACTTTCACTTTCATATTTATATTCATCCATTCCACTCCAGAAGATCAGACTGTCTTAATTCAGATCACTTACTGTATAGCCTTTCCTTCCTTTTAGTTTCAACAATATGCAACCCAATCTATTTTTATTTTACTTCATTAATTTATGTTTTTCACCATTTAATCTTCTTAAATCCCCAAATGCAATCTTCCATATGCCACAAAGATTAACAGATGAGCCCCTAGCTGAACCTCTATCAACCTCATGGATTTGATGAAGTTCACAATAAAACAAGATAAAACTGGGCACAATATACAAACAAAAGCAAACATAACAGACATCTACAGTACAATAAGGATACTCATCCATCTCCACCTAAGGCGTGGGAGAACAACCAGGTCTTCAAAGCTTTATGGAATGCCACCAGGTGGGAGACACATTGGTTTTAGAAGAGGTGTAATTCTGAAAGGAAGGCACAGTTGCTGACAGAAGACATGTTTAATTAAAGAGACTGGGACTACACCAATTCTCTCTTCATACATTGGCTGGGTAGACTTTATTAATAATAACAAGCACCTTGAATTGCATACAGAAGCATACTGGAGACCAATGAAGCATTCAGGGCAAAGGTATTACATAGGCACACCAAAGCACACACATCATAACCTACATTCTGGAGTAACTGGTGAATCTGAGGGCAATCTCACGTAGAGCATATTGCAATAGTCAAGCCTTGAGGTGACTACAGCTTGAGTGACTTTATGGTTAAAACCTAGCTCGCTTAAGCAACCAAATCACTCTGAAGATAAACATAATTTTATTTGCAGGCATATGAGTGATAATAAGTATAGAATTATTATAGACATGAAGGGTTTGTCGGCCAGTTACAAATCCATCTGGTGGTGATACTGTCTAACCCACATTTTTCTAGTTTACCAAGAAGTAGGTTGTGGTCTAATTTGTCAAATACCTTGCTGAAGTCAAAGTATACTATGTCCACAGCATTTCGTGGTCTACTAATTTAGTCACATTCTCATCATTCTAAGTGGGCACTAGACAGCCATTATAAGATGCAATCAGGGCAGATGAATATCCTTATTAACACAAGGCAATTACCTGTATTTATTTACCACGGATGCATGCCAGGTCTTCTTTGAGTGTCTCTTCAGGCATCTTTTCTAGTTCATTATCTCCTGGAGCTTCTCCATAAACTAAGGTGCACCCAGATCACTCTACTAATAAAGGTAACATAGAGTTCAATTCCCCAGCCACTCACTATTCCAAAGAGTGACTAGGGCCTTGGTACTTGTGAGATCATCAGGGAAAATATAATTATCTGGATTCCCACTGAGTCACCTGGAGCGGGCTTCTTCACTAGGCTCTCCCCCCCCCCATGTAAATAAAAAAGCAATCAGAGTGATTTCTCCATTATAATAAACTATTAATGTCCTCCATTACTGTAGGATATATCAACAGGCCTGGTGTATGTCTGCATGTTTGTGTTGGGCCACCAATGACTGAGATAGATCTATAGTAGCCAAGAAGGTCACAAACATCCTACACTCAATGTCATTAGGTGGCAGTTAAAGCTCCCAAACAATAATATTTTTGATTATCAACAATCCAGTGATGGAATCCAGCAATTCAGGTAGGGATGCCACTGGGCAATAGGAAGATCAGTACAATAGCAGCAATATCAACTGTTCCCTCAGTTACAAGCCAGAATAACTCCAATCTGATTTTCTGCAGAGCAGATACCCAGAAAGCCTGTAACAAGACACTTCTTTGGGGTCTCATTCTCTTTAGCAGCTCCCATCTATTTAAATGAAAGAGGAATATTTAACCTTGGTATTACATTGGAGTAAGATATTTTTCTGTGGCAATTTTCTGGTCTGCATTGTTCATAGCTACATAAACATGGTTACACAAAAAATGTCAACTAAAAAAAACCCCACCAGCCCTCACCTTTCAGGTTGTTTAGGGTCTTGTTACAGGGTAAGATGGAATTTAATAGTAGATCTGTGTATACTTTCCATATATCCTCTAGAGTTCCATCTTAGTAGATGTGCTAGGAAGTGCACTATTAGTTCTTACTTTAGCAATATTGACAGTGACAAGATATGAGAACTCTTGCCATGTCACAGAATAAGAAGTCCTGGAAGTCTGATAAGCAAAGCATATTACTTATGTATTGAAATAAATTTCAAGCTCTTCCTCATCCATCATTCATCAGCCATGCATTCATGATAACCCAGGCTCACAAAGAATTCATGACACAAATTGTTGATAACTGGTATCATCAGCAAAATAGTGCAACAAGCTGCGAAGACATGGCATCTGAAGAAATGTGACACATCCATCAAGAAGGCACAGGCTTTTTAGTGTAAGAGCTTTTCTATAATGGTGAATGTTTTGCTGTAATTGCATATTATGGCAGGTCAATTATTCATAGATATATATTGGCCTAAAAGTGTGTGTGTGTGCATACACACACACATACATATATAAAGTATTTTTTCTGTCAAAGCACCTAGTCTACCCCTATATGGAAAGGAGCATACTGCTTCTCTTTCATCTTTCAGCTCCAATCCAGGAGCCCTCAGGCAGTCACTATCACTACAAACTATTACCCCATATTGGGGTAAGTCCAAGTTCGAATCCGAATAAGGGTATGGCTAGCTAATGAGAGCTAAATAGCTTGAAATAGATCTATACTAGTCTCCCTTTATTTCTTTATCAGCAAATATAAATTTGATACAAAATAGTTTGTCATGACAGTGACTGCCTGAGGGCTCCTGGATTGGAGCTGAAAGGCAAAAGGGAAGCAGTATGCTTCCTCCCATATTGGGGTAGACCAGGTGCTTTGACAGAAAAAACACTTAATCTCTCCCCTGGCTCAGCTGATAAAGGGAGGAGAACTTGTGGCTCAGAGGTTAATACAACTGCCTAATATGCAGGCAGCCCAAGTTTGAATCCGAGTAAGGCTATGGCTAGCTGAGAGCTAAATAGCTTGAAATAGATCTATACTAGTATACCTTTATTTCTTTATCAGCAAATATATATATATATATATATATTCTGATACACACACACACACACACACACACACACACACACATATATATATATATATATATATATATATATATATATATATATATATATATATATATATATATATATATTTGTTTATGTAAGTTTTCACGGGTATATATGTGTGTACACTTAATATCTCGGGTTTCTTCCCGTGTAATTGTAAACATATCCTTAAAAGGGTAGTAGCAACGTTTTGACAAAATCACATTCATCATCTTCTGGCTGAAGTTCTCGGTTTGGTTCTTATGGGCAAACTGTGTGATCGTAACTTAAGTTATATATATAAGTTATAAGTTATATATTTAAGATCATAAGTTACGATCACACAGTTTATGTATAAATATAAATATAAATATAAATATATAACTTATAACTTATATAACTTATATATATAACTTAAGTTACGATCACACAGTTTGCCCATAAGAACCAAACCGAGAACTTCAGCCAGAAGCTGACGAATGTGATTTCGTTGAAATGTCACTACTACCCTTTTAAGGATATGTTTACAATTACACGGGAAGAAACCGGGGATATTAACTGTACACACACACACACACACACACACACACACACACACACATAATCATCACTCTTATTCTGCCTCTCTTTTCCATCATATAGAAAGCCAAATTACTTTGTCTAATGATTATAACATGATGTTTTGATGCTCTTACCTGGTATTGACAATTGTGAAACACTACAAAGAAGATCACAACATTTTAGGATGATTAGCATTCATTTTTATACTATTCTGCTGGTACAAGAGATGAGCTTCATCTTCAGAGTTATATCAGAAAAGCAATTATGTTCCCTCACAGTGTTTTTAGCCAGTGATATTACTGTCCATCAAATGTAATATTATGGATTTTACCCCGTGAACTGGTTTATATTCTTCCTGGTTTTGTGGCATTCTGAGTTTCTGATGCCCTGTTAAACCTTCAAGTTATACCTGCAAGAAAATCACCAGGACAGCATATGATGATAGGATTATTCAGGTTATTTTTAATTTTGCATCATAGGACCATATAATCAAAACTGAATTTTTTTATTTATTTTTATATTACTTTTAATGTTTTTAATGACAAAAGCTGAAACCAAAATACAATGATTAAAATGCATGCATTGTCAAAAAACAACAACACTGAACGTGTTTTTTTAATGAAAAAAATACAACAAAGGAAGAAAATGTATAATAAATCATTTTATCCATAAATTTATCCATTCTATACATAGTTATCTAACCCAGTTATTATTTAAGTACATAAAAATTGAAAATACAGGAAAAAAAGACATTTTTTAACATATCAGCCATCAGAATGTCATTTGCTGCTTCTGCTGACAAAGTCCTACATGTAAAAGAGTGCTGAGGTTTTGATAGAGCAAGCCTTCCTTTTAAGAAAGCAATTACAGGACTGAGTGAAAATGAGAATCCAAGGGTCAGCCAAGTTAGCAATAAGACTTCCATTGATCAAAGGATAAAAAGGAAAGAACTATTCAGAATGTCAGTTGGGTCTGAATCCAAGAAATTTATCCTACAGTACAGGTCAAAGGTCCCAACAGGGACAAAAAAGCAAGGTTTGCATTTGTACTAAAAGGAGAAAGAAGAGCTAGTTTGGTTTAATGGTTAAGGCGTCAGCCTATGAAATGGGAGACTGTGAGTTCTAGTCCTATGTTAGGATTAAAGGATTAAAGCTGGGTGACTTTAAGGCAGTCATTCAATTATGATTCATTCATTCTTTGCATTTGAACCTTTGAAAAGGTTTTCTACTGTTTTGTTTTTCTTTTCATTCAATCGTGTTCAAATTCCTACAGTTTTCTTGGCCCTATTCCTCAACCCTAGGAAGGAGGCAGTGAGAAACCATTTCAGAGAAAAAAAAAAACACCTTGCCAAGAAATCTGTAGGAAATCAAACATGATTGAATGGGAAGGGGGTTCTGAAGGTTCAAGTGCAAATGAATTAATGAATCAAAACTAACTCTGTCAATCTAATGGGCAGAGAGTAATGAAACTGGTTAAATCAATATAACCAACCAGGAGCAGAAAAGTACTCCTCTTTGTCAAGGGAGTTTTAGATGGAAGTCCTGTTCCATTTTCTTTTGTTCTTTTGCTTTCCATGTCTAGAATACCCAAGTGGCCATATTTGCAGATACATTCAAGATACAAAAAAGACGTTAAAACATGGGGTGTTTATAAAGAACCAAGAATACTTGTCTTATTACGGACAGATGAAAAACTGATTACACACATACTAGTCATTCCTGACTCTAGGGGGTGGTGCTCATCTCCGTTTCAAAGCCAAAGAGCCAGCGCTGTCTGAAGATGTCTCCATGGTCATGTGGCCAGCATGACTAAACGCCAAAGGCGCATGGAACGCTGTTACCTTCCCACCAAAGGTGGTCCCTATTTTTCTACTTGCATTTTTTACGTGCTTTCAAACTGCTACATTGGCAGAAGCTGGTATAAGTAACTGGAGCTCACTCCGTTACACGGGACTAGGGATTCAAACCATTGAATTGCCGACCTTTCGATCAACACTCTCAATATTTTAGCCACCACATCATATAATTACTTATTGAACTATAAAATGAAAGAGGAACAAGTCAAAGAAACAGTGATTGTATGGGCAATTTTTTTTGGCTATGCTATAGAAGCATAGCCAAATGGCAAAAACTTTGGGATAGGAACTGTAAATAGACAATGGCTACAGCATATAAGGAAATCCTTTATAAAATGTTTTACTGGTGATATTTGCCACCGGCATGACTGGCAAAAATGTTTAGTAATTTGTTAAATGCTAGAACATCCAAAGGAGAGGTGGAGAATCAGACGAATATCACCATCTATGGAAATGTGGAGATAGATCCAAATTAGAAATTATATTTGTCTGTTTTTGGAAAATAATATTATAGACAGGCTTAAACTTTATAGTCTTACTCCTAGGTTGCTTTATTCTGTTGAATATTTATGCAGTGTTTATTTCCCTTTCTCCCATTGTGTTCAATAGGTCTTTAACTGTAATCAACCTAATAAACTCCTGAATCTTCTATATCTTCTTAAATCAGCAGTCTCTTTCTGTTAATCTCTTTCTGTTTAATCTACCATGGACACCATATTCTCAATTTTTGCCCCTAATGGTTATTCTCACTGTTTGTTTTTTTTTAAAAAAAACTTTATTAATCCTCTTCTAACTCAGAAGCTTTCCAGTTTCATCAGAATTGATGAAATTGATCTTTCAAAGCATACTAAAAAATATCTTGAGGATGGGCAAGAAAGGCACATGTTCAACTATGACATGAAGCCCTAAAAGCCCTATGGAACTAGTGAAGATTCATGAAGTGATTCGTCTCTGGAAAACAATTCAGTGAGTGAGGGTGCTTCCTTTATGCCACGTAACTTTTCAAACCCTTACATCAGGGGTGAAATGCTACCAGTTCAGGCCAGTTCACTCGAACCGGTAGTAATAAAAGCTACTGGTTCGGGCAAACCAGTATTTGCGATTATCAGCTGTGCCGCGTAATTTATATTCACTAGAAAGCAGGAAATCCTGCTTTCTAGTGAATCTAAATTGCATGGCACAGCTGTTCCCCCCCTTGCTGTTCTACTTACCTTAGAAAAGGCTTCTTAATCCTCCTTTTTCAGTGCTGCGTGGTAGCGCCTATGGTGCACATGCACACAAAGTGTAAATTTGGTATGCACCACACATGCACATGAAAAGCGCACATTTGGTATGCACTACGCATGCACATGCGAAGCAAACCGGTAGCAGACTTCAAAGCATTTCACCCCCGCCTTACATTCAATTAAATGTAATTCAAAACATATTCTAAAGGACTTTTCCCCTAAAAGAAGGTGCATTCTCCCTCTCTAACAGATCTCTGAATAGACCTTCAGACCTTCAAATTCTTCCCAAGAGTACATTATCTTCTGGAGCTATTGGCAGAACAATGTTCCCTTTTAGTCAATAAAGTGTCTTTGATATACTCTTATATCTACTAGGTACATACAAACACACACACACACTCACACACACACACACACACACTCCCTGACAACATATACATATTGCTTAACCTTTTGGAACATCCTCACATCATTCCACTTGCTGAAAAGCACAACCTTTGAGTTCAGTGAAGGCTATTTCATTACCTCCTTGGAAAGTTGATTGGCTTTTCCATCTAAAAATTGGAATTCTTCCATGCCCTTCATAAGTGCAGCTTTTTTATTTGTTCTTCAAACTGCTCAAATTATGCTTGCTGTTAACAACAATAGAGCAAATGGGCATAGATGGACTTGTCATAAATTGGTGACACTTTCCCTGAGCCAATTCTTCGATATTTTAATCTCACAAGTGGACTTTGAAAGCGACCTGCTTCCTCTGATAAATGCAGAATTGTGTTCAAGTTTAAACCCACAAGTATTCCAACTGTGCTACTTAATATCAAGAACTATCTGTCTTTTCTGTAAATCTACTTGGGTATGTTGTATTATTTGAGTTTAATATTAATCCTTTGATTTCTATCTCTGACGGTCAGCGTAACACATAGCAGTAAAATGAAACCAGCTTCAATCCCCTTCAGTTGATATGATAACTTTGAACAACAGTCAAACTTCAGATTAGAGAACATCTTCTCTACAATTATATTATTACTTGTTCTACCAAAGAAAGTACCATACTGAGTGTCTTCTCACAAATGACAAAGAATTAGCAGGACACCATCCTGAAAACAAGCCGTGTCTAATTTATGGTTACCAGCATTTACAGCTTTTAAGAAGAAATAGGAAATGTGTCCTTTAATTGTCAAAGATATAATTCCTTGTGATTATAGTATCCTATCTTTTTTAAAAAATCGATTTCTCAATGATCTCTTAGAACTGTAGGCAATGTCGTTCTTGCAGGACAACAATGGGATCCCTGTGCTACCTAAAACTGTCTTCAGTAGAGAAAGTAGAGGAATTCTGATATAAACTTTTAGATCCAGCACAAAAGGGCCTTTATAATGCAACAAGGAACAGACCTCAAGCTTCACAACAAAGCCCAAAGGCTCCTATTAATCTTGAATGGTAGTATATCTCTAGAACCATGGATGGTTGTTATCATGGAACATTGCTGGCTGATATATTAAATACAGGGATCCTGCCTTCATCACATTTTTGAGGTAATCTGAAACTCTTTTGCAATATATATGCATGCACACATACACATAAGAATAGAGTAGAGTAGAGTAGAGTAGAGTAGAGTAGAGTAGAATAGAATAGAATAGAATAGAATAGAATAGAATAGAATAGAATAGAATAGAATAGAATAGAATAGAATAGAATAGAATTCTTTATTGGCCAAGTGTGATTGGACACACAAGGAATTTGTCTTGGTGCATACACTCTCAGTGTACATAAAAGAAAAGATACATTTGTCAAGAATCATACGGTACAACACTTAATGATAGTCATAGGGAACACATAAGCAATCAAATCATATTAGGAAACAGTCATTATAAAACTTAAGGATACCACTTTAAGGATATAAGCATAACTACATACAAATCCTTACCAGCAACATCTAATTTAAAAATTGCTCATGCCCATTCTATAATTATGATCATATCCATGTTTTCAGTAGGACATCTATTTTTTTATCCAAAATAGGTTAATTAAGGAGTTTGATTAAGATCAGGAATTCATTTCAGCACCAAAAACATATCAGAAACAACCCACAAAGCACAAACCATTACCATCAGGTGACAACAGTGTAGCACACAAACCAACTAAAGCCTTTACAAACATATTAAGTAAACCAAAAGACCAAGTAGCCCTCTCTCAGTAACCCAACTAGGCTTGTGAATCTGAATCTGGGCTTCCCAAATCCAGGTTACTATTAGATTAGATCACAGTAAAGTCCTAGGATTTTCAATATATCTTTTCTGACATGAGAAATCAACTGAATTTTAGCAGCCCAGATATGGTAGCCTTAATACCATAATCTTTATATAAGATACACACACAAACATTCACAATGGAGTGCCTCACATCACATCTGTTGGCATAATTTTCAGCTTTTAAGAGTGATATTATTGCTTTTGGACAACGGTTTTAGAGCTCCTTCTGATATTAATTCTTCAAAGCTGAAGCTTAATCCAGTCTTTATTACTTCTGTATGTGAGTTCTTAATAGAAATGAGATTCTAATAGCCAGAGTCTCAGTACTCTCAAACCATTTGAAAAATTTCTCCTGCCTAGAGTTTAAATTAAGATATTATAAAATGATACGGGATGAGGGGAATGCTGCTCTTTATAAAACTACAGTGTCTTATCTTTTATTTAACTTGGAGTTAAGTGTCATCAAGCAATGGGATACTTATTTTTGAACAAATACATATGATATTTTTATTTATTTATTTGTTACTTGTTATGAAAATTTGGTATCTTTCACCCAACCTTATATAAAATAGAATGAGAATTTGAAAAATAACTGGAGGTGATTTTTTGTTAGAAAACTAAATTTTATAATTAAAATGGATTAATCAATTTTAATTTTGATTAAAATTTAATCCCCTATTTAATATCATGTTTTATAAGATCTACTTATACCTAGTATATATAAATCTAATCTAATGCTACAACATAAGTGATTTTGATGGTTTATAATTGTGATTATGGTCACCTGTTCCTTCATTAAGTTCTTTTTCTACTCATTTGATTGTAGTTATAATAATTGCAAAAATAATATTTTTAAAAAGATTGTATGGAAGTGCAATTTTTCATAAGAAAAACCCCGCCAAAACTGAGTTCTTTATTTATTTCATAAATATAGACTAAATCTTGCCAGGTTTAAGACTCTTGTTATACAGGTTCTTAAAGGGATAACAGCCCAAAAAAATATTGCTGACTCATTCCCATCATTACATCATTGCAGCAGCTGGTCACTCTTAAATCATTACTCTGACATTTGGCATATAGCCATGCTAGTCATATCACCATAAAAAATGTCTTCAGACAATGCTGGCTCCCTTGGCCAAGAAACGGAGATTAGGACTATGCCCCAGAGTCAGACATGACTGGACCAGGGAAGCCTTTACCTTTTCTTATAGAATCAACTGTATAAGGCTCTGACTTTGAATCTGCTACAATATCAAAATCCCAGCATCAAATTGAACTCTTGCAAATTCTATGCACAATTGCAAAGCTAGTGAAAAAGAAATGTATATTTCCTCAGGGTGGAAAAATCCCCAAGGAAAATATTCTTGATACAAATGGACAAGCAAAACCTCAAACAGATAATGTAAATTCACCGAGAGAAGCAAAACAATATGACCATCATAACATCAGAGATGCTTTTGCAGCATATGGGAGTAAAAACGAAAGCTCCCCATGACATGTTCCTCCTAGATTCACATAAGAACCCTGATTAGATTAGGCTAGTACTCTGATGAACCAGGAAGGAAGGAGATAAAAGTCAGGCACACACATTGTATCAAACATAAATGTATTTTCTCATTGCAGAAGCCCTTTCAAGGATGAAATAGGTCTATTCATGGGATTTCATGGCAGATACTAAAAGCTGTAAGGGACTATTTAAAGATAAAGTCAAGGTAAATTGATTTTTTTTAATAAGAATAAATCATTCTTCCTTGTTTCCGTATGTACAGAACAGCTTTGGTGAAATAGGGAAAGAAAAATGCTTTCATTACCTAAAGGTAAAGATTCCCCCGCACATGCATACTAGTCACTTCCAGCATGACTAAACACCGAAGGTGCATGGAACACTGTTACCTTCCCAACAAAGGTGATCCCTATTTTTCTACCTGCATTTTTTACGTGCTTTCAAACTGCTACGTTGGCAGAAGCTGGGACAAGTAATGGGAGCTCACCCCATTACGCGGTACTAGGGATTTGAACCGCTGAACCACCGACCTTCTGATCGACAAGCTCAGCGTCTTAGCCACTGAGTACCGTGTCCCTCTTTCATTACCTAGAAAAGATAAAAAAAATAATACATTTCAATTCATTGAAAGGAACATAACAAGGGGAAGGGCAACATGGAATGAATGAATGAATGAGAATGCATTTATGGGAAATTCTGATTTCTAGTGAGTATGCAAGGTTCAATACATCCGATTTAGGAGTATCTCATTGACAAGTCAAGATTTGCAAAAAAAAAAAAAAAAGACCTGATTAAAGGACCTTCTCAGAAGCAGGCCTATGACAAAACAGAATTAACTCTGGAGAGGGGGCGGTATAAAAATTTAATAAATAAATAAATAATAAATAAAATAAATAAACTCTATAGCTACATAGACAGTCTTCTCTGTTATCTGGAATATAACCTTTGGCAGCAGTAGTTCCATACTACTTGGCATCTGAAAATTAGTCTCTCGTGAAATAAGGAACCTCAAGATAATGTTGGCAGGTTTACATGTTTGCTAAGTCGCCATAGATGTTATTCTTATTTTGCCCAAATTTGTGCCCCAATCCAACCTTTCTAAATATCCTGAATTTAAATAAATGAATAAATAAATTAATAAGTAGGAGCAACTTATTTTCATTCTTTTCAATATGTGGAACTTTTAAAACAAGTAAAGCAAATTAAAAATGATAATTTGTAAAATTTCTGTCAGCAAATAAAAACAGCAACAACTTTAAAGATAATCAAAATTTTAAAAGACAGGATTAAAAAAATTAACACCAAACCCAAGCAACAGTAGCACTCTAATTGAAAGTTTTAAAAATTGAATTATTTTAAGTTGATGTTGAAAAATCAGGGGCTTTGCTCCATCAGTAATTGAAGTAGAGAGAGTATTCTCTCTATTTCAAATACCGCCGTCTGGTTACTGCACAGAAGTAATTAGCTAATTACTTTTAAAGAGCTATTCTCACTAAATTTTACCTCAAGAAAAAATATACACAAAAATATCTAAGGAAAAAAGAAGAAAAAAAAAGCAGAAATATTTATATATACATATATATGTAAAAGGGGGCAATACACCGTATTAAGAACTGGGGATGTAAACTTGTGATCAGGGTCATTTGGGTAGTTTCTGTTTTCATTATAATTGAAAAAGAGTAAAGACAGTTGATTGATAATAAATGGCTTCAGCCAAACACTAACCATGAATGAAATAAAAATTTTCATGTTATCAGTCATATTCTCTGAAAAATGGCCAAGAAATCATAAATTCTGCCAAGGTATTTAAACTTATGAGCACAACTGTTTCTATTAGGAAAAATACATCACAAGTACATATTTATTTTTCTGCAGATCTTTCTTGCAATCATTTTGCTTTAAATTATTGAACTTCACAAAGTCCAAATTCTGTATTCTTCTAAAATGATACTGTTTGCAAACTTTTGAAACCAGACATGTATTTAATCACATTCATTTTTTTAATTTTATCTGTAACATTACATAAAAAGTAAAAGCACCTTCTAAGACTAATTTTATTACTTAATTTTTTGATGTAATCAATAAATTATACAGCCACCCAAGTTAATATTACTCTGGGCAGCTTGCAATTTAAAAACTAAAGTTAAAACTTGCTTAGACACTTCATTGTATTTTGCAGCCAAGAACGCCTATGGTCTCGTTAAAATTCCTTTTCATGTTCCTAAATTCAGTGCCTTTTGAAATCAGAGCTATTGATGCTTTATGGAAAGATATCCTTTGGCTCACAGTGGTGCCATTTGACTATTTAAGCCAACAGGTTTTTATAGATGCCCACTATTTTAAATAAAAGCTTTGGCTCATGTCATTTAACCAGATTGCTTCCAAATGTTAATCTTTTCCATTTGCAAACAGAATTATATTCAACAATCATACCTTGTCACTATAAACATACAATGAATTCTATTGTACCACATTGGCAAAATTTCCAGATGGCAGCCATTTTGAAAAAAGGACTCTCAGTGCATTCCCAAAATGTCAAAATATGTCCACTGCCCAATAAGGAATCAGTTCATTTTAGTGACTCTTAAAGCAGCCACATCATTTTTTTTTCAGGTTCACAAATCAAAAATTCCACTTTAACTCATAGCAGACAACTGCTATTCTTAAGTGAGCTGCAAAAAAAAAAAAATCTTAATAATTTTCCTAACACAGACAACCTTAATTGCTAATTCTATGTTTTTTGTATAAATATATTTTGTTCTAAATGGTCTAGATTATTTCATGTTATTGCTTTTTTTAAATTAGCAAACTGTGCTTAGAGTAATTAGGTCTGGGCTGATGACTGGTGATGTAATAAAGGCTGCACTGAATGGCAGTATAGGTTAGAGTGCTAAATAATATAATTTGAATTTTTTTAAATTGGGAGGAGAATGCAGATAGATTATCTCCTTGGCATTTTAAGGTTATGAGCAAGAGTGCTGATGACAGTTCACAGTATGCAATTTATCTGAATTTTCAAAAAAGCCATTCATAATATGCCATTGACAGGAAACTACAGGATTCACTGGGTAAACCTCAGAGATTGATAACAGTTTAGAGAGATGAATAGTTGTCTGGCTTCAAAAAATGAAAGTGCAAGCTTTGATGTAAGTGATAAAGAGAGGAAGCTTCTGAGTAATTTCTCCTTATGAACTCAAAGGATAGCAAGGGAAAATAATTCAGGGGTGAAGATGCAGGGAGAAGACCTTGTCCTTGTGAACACTTGATTTCATAGTGGGTGTCAGGCAAAAATAATCAGGAGCACTCACTGAGTTCAAAGCCCAGAAGAGTTTATTATTGCTATTTATACACAAGAATCTAGTCAACTAATGGTCAAGGCTGAAAAAACACCTTTAGGACAGTCAAAGCAGCTAAATTGGTGCTAGAATAAGAATCAATAGAATTCACAGGAGGTCCAGGCTTGGGTCTCTTGTGGCAGTATAATGACTCCAATGACTCATTTAACCTTGCTTTCCAGCTCAACCTGCTCTTCTCCTTCAGTGGACTTGCGTGAATTTTATGCCTACTTGGAATTATATAAACCCACTAGCTGGACGCCCGTGTTTCGCTATGAAACTATGTGATCAGGCGTGATAAATTGACACTTAAAGCCTGAAACTTAATGTAGAATGTGTAACTCTGTAATATAAGGCAACTGGCAGTTGGAACAGAGGGGGGAGGGGAAGGAGTAGAATGTCCCAGCCTACAGGCCGGATGAGTCATGTGCTGGCCACGCCCATGCCCAGTTTAGTGAAGGGGTAGCATCAGAGAGTGTTAATATAAGGCAACTGGCAATTAGAACAGAGTTCTTTTCAGGTGGGGAGGGGGAGTAGAATGTCCAGCTCCTTAGCATCAGAGTGTGTTAATATAAGTAAATATAATATAACTGGCAGTTGGGACAGAGTTCCTTTCAGGTGGGGAGGGGGATTAGAACGTCTAATTTCTTGGCATCAGAGTGTGTGGATATAATACTGTATATAAAATACTAATGCTCTGATTTCTTAGTGAGAACCTAGAAGCCAAGAGGAACATATGTGCCAAATTTCAAGTTTGTAGGCGTTACCGTTCTGGAGATTTCGTGATGAATGAGTGGTATTTAGCTTTTATATATATATAGATTACACGTTAGAATCTGCATTAGTTGAGATGATACTCAGGTGTGTGGTTTATTTCTTAATCTGATCCTTAAATTTAGATTTACCTATGACTTTTGTATGTGTGTTCTCTCCCTCTCCCTCCCTCTCTCCCTCCCCCCCTCTCTCTCTCCTATCACATTTGTAAAACACACAATTACCCAGATGTAGGGGTGAAATCCAGCAGGTTCTGCCAGGTTTTGGAGAACCGGTAGTGGAAATTTTGAGCATTTTGGAGAACCGGTAGTGAAAATTTTGAGCAGTTCGGAGAACTGGCAAATACCACCTCTGGCTGGCCCCAGAGTGGGGTGGGAATAGAGATTTTGCAATATTCTTCCCCCAGGAGTGGGGAGGGAATGGGAATCTTGCAGCATCCTTCCCCTGGAGTGGGGTGGGAATGGAGATTTTGCAGTATCCTTCTCCTGTCATGCCCACCAAGCCACGCCCACAGAACCAGTAGTAAAAAAAATTGGATTTCACCACTGCCAGATGGAATGCTTTCCTAAAGAAATTTTTCCAAAGTTTGCTTTTTCTCCACAACTAGCATTTAATTATGTTTTGTTAGTTTGTTTGCAACTTTCCTAAATATTCATCAGAAAATGATGAACACTATTAACTTCTGCCACAGTGGAATTCATTTTAGCATATCGTATCAGTTTGATTCCCTAGAACTCTATGGAATATTTCATTTGCTTCTTTTAGGGGAGTGTGTGGTTTATGTTTTATTTTGTTTTGTGTGTATAATATCAAATGCTTTTAATATTTCTCCTGTTCCCATATGGACACAGTTAAGTGGTTAAGCAAGCAAGTTCTTAGATGTGGTGTTTAAATGAAGTCCTTAGATAGCATTTCTGCAAGATTGTTCAGTATTCTTAAAACAATTGATGTTTTACTTTTGTTCATTAACAGTTCTGTAAGACAGGCCAATTTACAAGAAACCTCCCCTCTTTAGAAAGAGAGAGGGAGAAAGAGAAAATGAATGAGTAAGTGAGTGGTGGACTAGAAATTAAAACAACAACAATCCTGAGTTCTAGTTTTCCCTTAGATATGAAAGGTTGGGTGATTTTGGGTCAATCATTCTCTCTCAGCCTAATTGACTTTACCTCTTGTTATGGGAAAAATAGGAAGCATGTCTGCAAATATAGAGAGATCTATAATCAATACACACGAGTTAAATCCAGTTAAACCCATTAACTAGGTTTTCCAAGTATAAATGTATTGTATGTATACATGTATTGCACATTTACATTCATACTTTTTTACAGCTTTAATACTTTTTTGCAGTTTTAATTCTCGGTGAATAAAAACCCTTCTTTAGGAAGTATGACATAATCTTCATTGCATCACATCCCAGGTAAATATTTCACTACATGTTATTGCATGTAGACACTCATTCATTTCAAATTGATCCTTTCCCATTATTAATTTATTTCTTATAAAATATAACACATGCATTCCTATATGTCATATATATCCTAGAAGATTCCATATACTTTAAATGATGTCAGAAAGTGCAATGGTTTGCATAAGAAACCCAATGTTTGCATTGGAAAAGGCTACAAGAAATGTAGCTGAATCTATAACAGCTTTTTTAAAAGTATATTTGTTACAACATATGGCATAAACAATGCATAGTCTAAAGCAGTGATGGCGAACCTTTTCCGGACCAAGTGCCTAAAGCACCCATGCACGGGCGCGAATGTGCCCGTGCAAGCACCCGAATCCCCAAAATGCAATGTGCACGGCCCCCATGCATGTGCCCCCCATGCATGCATGCACACCCCACACATGCACCCCCCCAAGCATGTGTGCACAGCCCCCCACATGTGCCTCATCACTTATCATCCACGTATGTGCAGCAGAGACCCAAAGACAAGCTGGCCGGAGGGAGGCACACGTGCATGTATGGCGGAGCTGAGCTGGGGTGACGGCTCGCATGCCGACAGAGAGGGTGCTGCATGCCACCTCTGGCACTGTGCCATAGGTTCGCCATCCCTGGTCTAGAGGGACCTCTACTAGTAGTTTATACCCAGCGAAAAAAATCAAAGTTAATTGTTTTATCAGTAAATAGAACAGTGAGGAAAACAAAAAAGGATAACATTTCTGTGTTTGTTTATTTTCAATAGTAACTTAAATGACTAATAGGGCAATCCCTTTAAATGATGCCATTGACCTGGGTCTATATGTAAGTTAGAGGATAAAGTACAAATGCGGTATTTTGCCATATTTTCTTCCTTCTCTCAGAGCACCAGAAGGAATGGTACAGTGATAACATGAAGTTGCTGGATTTGCTAAAATTTACAAACCAGTTTACAGGTTATTGTAGGTTTTAAGAAATGAATGGATTTTAAGTTCATCTCTTGGTAATTAGATCAACCAACAAGATTCTCATAGTCTTCTTTAACTAGATTTATTGAAATGAATAAGAATTCAATAGATTTTCTATAGAATTCCTTTAGATTTTCAGCAGTTGGTTTATTTTCATTTAAGAAGCCAACTTTTCAGTTATTTAGGGCATGACTTCTATTGACTTTTTTAGTAGCTGGTTTTTTGTGAGACAATGAGCTGGCATCTCTCTTCATCTAGGAATTCCCAGGTAATGTTCTGACCTAGGCTTCCTGAGTCAGTAAAACACACAAGTATCCCAAAAACCTGTATTATTCTGTTAGCTGTGAATTCTGTTCATTCACAGATTTTTATTTTTATTTTTTTTATTTATTCATTTTTATATGCCGCCCTTCTCCGGAGACTCAGGGCGGCTTACAATGTGTTAAGCAAGATGAGTCTCAAATAGTTGTAAAGAGTTCTTCGCGATAAAGCTGATAATTACCCACCTTTATCTCCCTTGATACGCTGCCAAATACCTAATTGCCAAAGCTACACAGAGTCCAGAATCAAACAGAGCTTCAGACTTTAAACTGCACAGAATTAACGTTACTTTCTGCAAAGGCCCACGTGCCTTTGCTCCTCTTTTAAGTCTTATGGGAGGAGCCAATCATCTCCAAGCACTACTGAGTCGTCCCTTTTGTTTTAACTGTTCTTGCCTTCTGGCAGCTGTGCACACGCGCGCACTGGGAACAGGCTCCCCCTGTTTCTCTGCCTTGCTGAGGTCCAACTCTAGAGGCTCCGTAAGCAGCACGTACCTCCCAGATGGCCCTTTCTCTGCTTCCAATGCAGAGCCCTCGTCTGAGCCTTCCCCAGATTCCAGGACTGGCCCATGTTCCTCCCCAGCCTCCTCACTGTCTGACTCTGCTACCATCTCCGCAGGCTACTGGCAGACCACAACAAGTATCTGTTATATTTCCATTCATCTTTCAAATCCCTAACAGGATGTGAAAAGAAAGCCAATGTGTTTCTTATACTTCTCAAACTGTGAAAGATTAGTGCTTTGAAATGGGTGCCTTTGGTCTCCTCCCAATATTATCTAAGTTAGACTGCTTCTCTGGGTGTGCCTTGATTCCACATAAACCTGCAATCAATGGGTTGTTCATTTATGCTTTAAAGAGTATAAGTGTGTGAATGTATATGTGTGTACACATTGTTGTGTAAATGAGTTAATTCAGTAACTAGGTTAAACATGTTTTATGAAGGAAAGAAATATATGATTTCTCAGTTGTACTACGAACAAAGATGATTATTGACAGAAAAGGTAGGACAAGAAGCAATGGATGAAAAAAAATGAAGGAGCGAAGAAACCTAGAAATAAGGATAAATTTTCTGGCAGTTAGAATAATTGATCATTGGATTGCCTCCAGAAGTTGTGTGTTGTTCCAACACTGGGGTTTTTTAAAAAAAAAAGAGATTGAACAGCCATTTCTCTGAATAATACAGGGTTTCCTATTTGAGCAGGGGGTCGGGGTGGACTAGAAGACTTCAAAGTCCCTTCAAATTCTGTTATTCTGTTACCATCATCCTGACAGGAAAAAAAAATACATCTAAGACTATGTTCAAAATATAAATGTAAAGTCAGCTGGCAGCAAGAAGGGATAACAAACAAAATAAATAAATAAATAAGTAAGTAACTACTAACAATAATAATGTGAATTGGAAAAAGGTAATTGTTATCAGAAGAAAATGAAAGCAAGAACAGTTTTTTTAAAAAAAATCCTACCACACACACAATCTTTCTTTGGATGTACTTGTGGTCCAGTATTGACTTGTGCTGGAATTCATAAAACCTCTTTCTAAACATTTCCTCTATGCTGCCAAATATTGCCTCTACCATGCATATAGTAGGCTGTCTTACCTGTCCAATTGGTCATAGAAGTGCAGAATGCATTCTAACTTAGATGACATCAGTCCAAAGCTTATAACTAAGTAAATACCACATCTTTTATTTGAAAGGCATTTTGGGGGGAAAAACTTTGAAATGTAACACAAATCTGTGTAAGCAAACACTAAAGTGACGTTCTTCCCTTTCAAAAGGTCCACAACCACAACTATAGGAAACATAATAATTAAAAAACAGAATTATGTTTCCCCCATATACATTTATGATTAATGTATTTATGATATATTATGATTCATGATGAATGTATTTATGATGTCTGTGATCATGATATATCACTTGTATCTGATGGAAGTGTATGCTAGTAAATGAGAAATAAACCAGGGATTTATTAAAACTTGTAAAGATTCCCAGTGAGCATTTAGTTGTCAAAGGCCAGATCCAAAGGTAACATGGCAACTTTTGGATGTGATCCATCTTGTATACATATGTAAATATATGAGGAGGCTTTAGGTTAAAATGTAAGAGAAACAGCATCAAGGGAAAAAATGTTCTTCCTTGCACATCAGGGATTCCAAAGGAAGAAATTAGAAACAGATGAGAAGAGAAGTCTCCGTTGACATTAAAGTGAAACTATTTTACCCTCTCATTCTACAATCAGCAGTTTAAAAGAAAATGCATGGTAGACTCAGTAAAATTACTATGCATTAATATAAAGTTTAAAAGCAAACATCTAAAATTCAAATTCATAAAAAGACAAATCCATAGAGATAACTTAAAAACAATCTGGGTTGCTGTATAGCTTTTTTTTTTTTTTTTTTTGCTTAGAAACTTTGTTTGCCTGTTTTCTCCTAGTGTTAACTATCTTACAATGTAAGATAGTTAACACAATGTAAAGTTACAAACAATATTGTTTGTAACTTTATCTTTCATTGAGCTAATGTCTATGAGATTTTCACTTATCCAGATCATGGTTGTCCTAAAGGTGCTTTTTCAAGAGACAACTGGAATTTCTGGTTTTTCTTTGAAGACTTTGAACTAATGCTCTTTTTTGCAAAAAAAGAGGGAGAGAGAGGGGGAAAGAGAAAGTTCCAATTTGCAGGAGACTTGCAACACAGAAATGAAATATATTTTTATTTAATCTATCAACTAGAAAAGTTCAGCACTTAGGAAAATGTCTATACCTTCAAGACAGTGGTAGAATTCATTTTTTTTTACTACCAGTTCTGTGGGCGTGACTTGGTGGGCATGGTGTGATTTAGAGGGCGTGGCAGGGGAAGGATACTGCAAAATCTCCATTCCACCCCACTCCAGGGGAAGGATACTGCAAAATCTCCATTCCCACACTACTCTGGGGCCAGCCAGAGGTGGTATTTGCTGGTTCTCTGAACTACTCAAAATTTCCGCTATCGATTCTCCAGAACCTGTCAGAACCTGCTGAATTTCACCCCTGCTTCTTAACTCATTAGGATCAGTAGTAGCAGGCAACTGAGGAGAACTTCAAAGGGGCACTTTGGTTCAATCAGTTGTTGATCAAAGCATATTTTCTAAGTGAAGAACCAAATGGAAACAGTACTATTCTTCAAAGCATAGGAGTGACCACTGTGCTTCAATTCACATGATTACAAGTGCTTCTGTACATGATATCCATAAAGAAAAGGACACTGCCTAGAAGAGATGATAGCAGGAGTGAAATGTTCCCGGTTTGGACTGGATCGCCCGATCCGGTAGCGATGGTGGTGGGTGGTTCGGAGAACCGGTAGCAAAAATCCCTGCCCCCCCCCCATGCCCAGCGAGCTGTGCAATCATCAGAGGCTGGGTTTTTTTTACTTTTAAAAGCATTTTTTTCTACAACCTCTTCAGCCAAAATGCTTTAAAAAAAAAAAAAGCCTCTGATGATTGCACGGCTCAGCTGGGATTCAGCCAAAGAGGTTGTAGAAAAAGAAAATGCTTTTAAAAGCATCTGACAATCCCAGCTGAGTTGCCTGATCATCAAAGGTGTTTAAAAGCATTTTAAATGCTTTTACAAAATCATTTTTGTAGAAAAAATGCTTTTAAAAGTAAAAAAAAAAAAGTTGGCCACGCCCACTCAGTCACATTACCCCACCACCACCAAACCATGCCCACAGAACCAGTAGTAACAAATTTTACATTCCACCACTGTATGATAGCCATATAGGATAGTTAACCAGGGGAAATGATTCTTCAGAATTTATACCTGGATAGCTCTCAAACACTTTGCGTTCCCTTGCAATATCACCAACTCAGGAAATAAAACTTGAATTGCCTCTTCTGTCTAGCCCTCTGATTATGGATGTTTGGTCACATTTTCTACATTCCTGGTTTCCTGCTCAGAAATGTTTACTAAGTTAGGCAGCAATTTTCTAACCAATGACTAGCTTCTGCACTGTTTATTTGTAGTTCTGGTCATCATCTAGATTTTAGTTCTAAGTCACTATTGTTTGATAGCTGAGTGAGGATTTACACCATTTGCTACTTGACCAAAGCTGCCACTACATTTGCAGTAGGTGGCCCTGGTAAGTTATATGATAAATAGCATGCTGTAATGCAAAGTACAAGGATATGTTTAAAAAGATCTACACTCACTCCCAATGCCTACCAGCCAGAGTTTAAAGTATTAAACATTTAGAAGTTGACTGGGGAGCTATCTTCAGTTACTTACTGAAGTTACTCCACCTACTTAGTTCAACAGCCAGTCGTGAGAATGACTAATGGTCAGATTCCGAAAGATGTCCTGTATGGAGAATTAGTGGAGGGAAAGCGCCTCAGATCACAGCTGCAATATAAGAATATCTGCAAGAGAGACCTAAAGGCCCTGGGAATGGACATTAACAACTGAGAAACCTTGACCTCCAATCATTCAGCTTGGAGGCTAAAGATGCACCATGGCCTTCTCCAATTCGAAGAGACACTTGTTCGGCAGGCTGAGGCAAAGAGGCAGTCCCGGAACCAGAGAAATCTGGGTGCTGGGTAGGGGACAGAATGTATCTGCCCTCAGTGTGGAAGGGATTGCCACTCTCGAATTGGCCTTATTAGTCACACTAGATGCTGTTTTAGGACCTCTTTCCAGAGCACAATACCATAGTCTCTTGAGACTGAAGGATGCCAATGAACAGTTCAACAGTAAACCCTTTTTGAAGAAGCCCCTATTATCAGAACTCTAATTATTTGTTACCTGGAGACAGCCTTCTTCTGTATGGTTTGCAGTCTATAAAATGCTTTCCTTAGGGCTGTGATGGCAGGCAGAGCCCTCCCTGTGGTATATGTGCCATCGCCAGCTGTTCTTCCAAGTTGTTGTGGCCCGTTAGCGGCCTGTGCGGATTGTAGCTGATTCTGACAGTGAGGAGGCTGGTGTGGTGTTGCGCCAACAGCCTGTGCAGCTGGCACCCAAGTCAGACAATGAGGAGGCTGGAGAAAATGTGGTGTCAGATGCAGGGATTCAGCCAGGGCCTTCAGAACCTCCAGAAGCTCCTTTAAGTGAAGAGGACAAAGAGGAGGAGCCTCTTCTTGATGCACGGGCGCGCAGAGCTGCCAAAAGGCAGGAGTGGCTCCTCAGGAGGAGGTCTCCTCGAGAGTAAGGCTTGGGACTAATTGGCCACTTCCTTAGCCTATTTAAGGAGGAACGCTGACTGAAGCAATTTGTAGGGAACAACTTTAGTTCATTCTCCTTCGCGTCTGGATTCTCTGCAAAATTGCTTCTGGGCTTTCTGCCAACCTTAGTAAGATTGTGATAACTTTATCTTTGGTTTCTTGTAGGCTGTTAAGAAAGTTTATTATCAGCCTTTGTTTGGAAGAGACTGAGTTATTTTAGTAAATTTAAGTTTGGTTCAGACTTTGTGTGTGCTGTGTTCTTTGGGGTCTGTAGCTGGGGCAGAACACAGGTTCCAGCATGCGCATACAACAGAACCTGGAAGACCATCTGGTGACGGTGTGCCTGCCCACAGAGAGGGCTCTGCGTGCTACTTCTGGCATGCGTGCCCAAGGTTCACCATCATGGCCCTGGGGAAAGCATTTTATAGACTGCAAACCGTACAGAAGAAGGCTGGTCCAGCTGTCTAGTGTATATGAGTGCACCAGAACCCAGAAGAGCATGCGTGCCCACAGAGAGGGCGTGCATGTGCACGCCGGAACCCGGAAGAGCAGCATTTTTTTTTAAATTATTTGATTTATATGCTGCCCATCTCCGAAGACTCAGGGCGGCTTACAATGTGTTAAGCAATAGCCTTCATACTTTTGTATATTTATACAAAGTCAGCTTATTGCCCCCACAATCTGGTTCTCATTTTACCTACCTTAGAAAGGATGGAAGGCTGAGTCAACCTTGAGCCTGGTGAGATTTGAACTTGCAGTAATTGCAGGCAGCTGATGTTAATAACAGTGCTTTAATCTGCTGCGCTACCAGAGTTCTTATCTCTGTACCAGCCAGCTGCTCTCTTCCAGGTTCTTGTACTCTGGCACCCACACATGCTCCAGTTTTGGCACTCGGTGCCGAAAAGGTTAACCATCACTGCCCTAGGGAGACATGTTTGGGTTATCTTGCACTATTTTAGGAAATGATTTATCTTTCTCAAATTTCTAATTATTAAACTGATTTTATCAGTCTTGATTTTAATTTTCCCAGCTTTGTCATTGTTTTATTCTATATTTTAATGTAATGTTGCAATATAACTTGATTATTTACATAAACAGAAAAGTAATAATAATAATAACAATAACAACAACAACAACAACAACAACAACTCAGAACAGCTTACATCCTCCGACGATACCTTAACAGTTCCTAGGTCCTTGGTTAGGACTCGAACTGCTGAGCTATTAACCAGCCTCAAAGGCTGTGAATCTCACTAAAGATTAAATAATAATAATAATAATAATAATAATAATAATAATAATAATAATAATAATAATACTCGGCACACTGGGTGCTGTGCCTAAAAACCTAGGCAAGCACTTAAAAACAATTGGTGCTGACAAGATCACCATTGGTCAGCTGCAGAAGGCCACTTTACTGGGATCTGCTTGCATAATCTGCCATTACATCACGCAGTCCTAAACGCTTGGGAACTGTTGGACTAGTGATTTGGGATACGAAATCCAGCATGGTCATCTCGTTTGCTGTGTATACTATTTAAATAATAATAATAATAACTTTATTGGTGGTGGTGATGATGATGATGATGATGATGATGATGATGATGATGATGATGATGATTCCATTCCCTGGTGAAATCTCAATTCTTATACTACTGGGCATTTTGCATACCGGCAAAATATAGTTTATTTGAACAATTCCATAACATGCCTGGGATAAGTGAATCTGCTTTTTTCACTTTCTATAAATATCATTTTTTCCCAACCAAAAGTTTATTCTGTGCTGTTTCAGCACAAAATGACTAGTTTTAATCTGCATAAAATTTCATATGCTTGTTATACACTGTTTCCTAATATGCACACAAGGGAAAGCTTTTTGTGTAAAGTTTCCTAAATGCATGTATTTTGGTATTCATTTTTATTCAGAGAAGTGCAAAAATGGAAAGCTAATAGCATTCTGCTTTGCCCCTTGGTTGTAAAGAGAGACTTAAGTCAGTTTATTCAAAGGAGAGCTGTATTAATATCATCCCCATATCTAGATATTTTTTGTATGTAATTTCTGTAATCAGATTAGGACAATGGAAGATCCATCTGTTCCCTTCTATCGCTAGAGCTGTAAAATAAGACCTCCCTGTGGACAGGCAATTCATCATGTCATGGCTACTAAACCAAGCATGTATTTGACATACAGTCCTGATGAATTCCCTCTTTCCTGCTGTTTTTTAGAAAGCTTAATCTACAGATAGTATTGTAGATAAAGCTTCCTGAAGCCACTATTCCCAACACCATCCCCATGACAATCACAACAATAACAATTTTGTGAGGAAAGAAAAAAAACACATTAATAAATATTTATTTTGACCATGATTAATGGTTCAGAGCTACACGGATTGTTTCCTTTCATTTTCTTAAATGTTTTAAATGTTTAAAGACCAGACAAAAAGATGGCTGATGATATTACTCTTAATTCCCCCCCTGTATGACAAAAAAAGAATGTATTGCTCTTTGACACTTACATATATATTTGATTAATTGGTTATGTGCCATCAAGTCACCTAATAATGGTAGCCACATAAATATATTTTCTCTAGGATGAAATAATGTCACCAGCTTGGTCCTTCAGGTCTTCCAATGGTGCACCCATCATTCCTGTAATTTAGTCCATCAAATTCCTTCCTTCCTTCCTTCCTTCCTTCCTTCCTTCCTTCCTTCCTTCCTTCCTTCCTCCCTCACTTCCTTCCTTCCTCCCTCCCTCCTTCCCTCCCTCCCTCTGGCTGAAAATTGCTGAAAAGTTAATTCTTTGTATAATGTGTTCAAAATATTATTATTTAAACGTGGTCATGCATGCCTTGAGTGAGAACTCTGCATTGATTTGTCCTATGCTCCATTTGTTTGGTTGGCTATCTATGGTATTCTAAGATGTCTTCTTTAATATCCAAATTCAGAAGGGTGCATATACTTTCTATCCTACTTCTTCAAAGCTACGTTTTTGCTTCCATAAAGTGTAAAAAGGAAAACTACTTCCCACATGATTCTGATAGTTGTACGTAATAATATGGCATGGCACATGAATACATTTTCCAAGGCTTTCATTGCTAGTCTGCCAAGTGCTAGTCTGAGATATATTGCTTGGCTACTAGTTCCCTTACTATTGTTATTCAATATAAAAAGACAGAAGCTATCCCTATTTCTTTGAAGACTGGTTATAGTTATTTTCTTTGGGATGCTCTTTATATTTAATATAAGTCTCATTATTTCATTCTGCTATCTTCCATGTCCTTTGTCAATAATAAAATCCACTCAATTTCTGTATATTCCATCCTAGTGATGCCCATGTATATAGGTGTCAAGATGATGTTACCAATGAGGAAATAATTTGATTGGCGTAAATTGATCAATTACTCTTCTCATTCATTTCTGTTTCTTAGGACATATAGTCTAACATTTTTTCCTCTTTAACATTTCCAATTTTGGCATTTCAGTCTCTGGTTTCCATGTTCTATCAACTTTATATTGATTCCTCATGCCTGTTAGGAAAACCTCCACCAACAGAACCATGATCAGACAGCACACCAATGCTTGAGGGGGTTAAAGTATTTGATGCAACTCTATTCCCTGATCATTTAACACATTCTTTTAAAAATTAAATAAGACATAGCATTCCACTTCAATCTTCTGCCTCCAGATATGTTGGTTTTCAGTACCTGGAACTCCCAAACATCATGATATGTTGGCTTAAAAATTTATGAGCAGGTTCACAGAACACATTAAACTGGCTACAAAGTTTGCATGGTGCATTAAAAAAAATATAAACCCAAACATTAGGGTCAAGATCTTGTATGTTGACATTATTTAATCTTGTAAATTGTCCAGAATCATGCATTTGAGATGGGTGATTATATACATTAATAGATAGAATTGCAAATAATTAACCAAGGTTAACACTAATCAAATTACTTATGTTGCATCCAGGCATCCATTCAATTGTTATATGACCTGTCTAAACATGTTAGATGAACACAGTCTAAAGAGATGAAGTTGAACATAAGAGAAAGAGGACCAGTCTGAAAAAGCTGCATCAGTATCACTTAATTAAAGTAAGAGTATATTGGATTTATATTCACAAATAAATCAAAGTGTACATCAATGAAAGGAAGACTTTATGTAATCTGCCTCTTACAAGAAGTACTGCGGTTCAACAATACTTTGAGCCTTCTAAGTTGAACATTAGTGTAAAATTAGAATGAATTAAAAAAAATAACAATCAGAGGAATCTAAGTTTTCAAGTTACTTGTCTGTGGAAAATCAGTTTTCTTTGACAGGAACTATTTGGAATTTTAAAATTGAATGATATCCCCTTCACAAAATGTAAGGAGGAGATCATGGGGGTGATAGTCTTTTTTCAAAATGGCTGCCATAGCAATTGGCAAATAAGTCCTGCAGATGCTTTCTTCCATCTCAGATGGATTTATAGGCTCAGAAAAATTCGTCATAATAAGCATGTCTTTACAGCATGTCAGTTTCAATTTCCTTTTAAATAAATAAACATTTTAAAGATATCAGTGTGCTAATAGGATCAAGGGAATTATTGGTATCTGCATTATAATTCTAGATATCATGTTGATTATTCTTTCTTGAAGTTATTTGACATCATGATCAAACTCATGATATATATTTGCTTTATGAATAATGCAACAAAGCTTCATACTATAGTGAGTTCATGAGATGGTTTTAAATTCTAAATCATGACATGTTGTTGTTTTTTATCTGTTGTGTGGAGAAAGTTTTGAATGGACCTTGTAACTTTAAAAAAAAAACTTTGATTAACTCAGGAAAACAGTGAACAATTCTGAATTGAATTGCCAGTAATAATGGTGTTGAATTGCGGCCATTATCCAAATATTTAATCACTTTTTGTCACAACTAACTTGTCATTGTTTTTAATGGGGTGTAACAGTGACTGACACAGAAATTGTAGTTAATCACAAACTGACTGACTCAGCAGTATGTCATGACTGCAGTAAAATTTTAGGCTGCATCAATAGAACAATATTTTCCAAACCAACAAATGTCTTTGTTTATTCTGTATTGGTCCCCACCTTGTCTACTATGTCCACTTCTCAACATTAGTCTTTAACAAATCAGACCAGTTCAGAGGAGGTACAGAGAATAGCAACAAAGATAATCAGAGAACTCGATGCTAGATGGAAAGATTGACAAAAAATAAAATAAAATAAAATAAAATAGATATTTTCAGCATTGGGAAGGCGGAATTCTCAACTAAACAGTATTTACAGCAGAAAGCCACAACATGTTCCAATTTATACATTAAAGTATAAGGAATTAAGCTATAGGAAGGCAACATTATGATCTGTTCAACAATGGAACCAATCTGATTTGGTGTATTCTTTGTTGATGAATATGTTCAAACAAATATTGGACAGTTATTTGTTAGGATTGCTTTTATTTTTTATTTCTGATTTGAGCAGGGCAAAAGATTTAAATGGCCATTAAGTTATTTTATTTGATGAAGAAATGGCAGCCAATGATTGCAAGTGAAGTTGGATGTGGTCACAGGTACAAGTTTGACTAAATTATAGTAGTGCATAAGTATAGTATTGTTTCATATGTAAAAATAAAAAGAATAATGTTATAGAATGATACCTAGTTTGCTGGATGAAATAGCTAAGGACCATGTATAAAAAACCTAGAATGCATTATTAGCACATAAATAGATTTCATCTCGCTTACAAGTCTTGGACAGTAATGTCATTAAATCAATATAATATTTTATACAACTGTGTTCTTTTTCTGGAGTACCATCTATACTCCCGACTGTCTCAATCTTTTATTTCATCTCTTTCTGGCCTTCTAGGTAATGTTGCCTATTATCTTCCTGTGCTTGTTCTGATTTCTATAATGATAGAAATATCACACACACACACCTCCAAACATCAGCACTCTTGATGGAATGAAAGGCTTTGTTATTTGTTGGCTCCTTGTTTTAAAAACACTGTCCAGTGAAATATTGTGCTTATAACTTCTGAAAAGCACACAGTTAAAAATAATCAAGGTATCTAAATAAGGACTTGTTAGAATACAAGTTTGTGGATGCATGAAGAGGATGATTTCATGAATTTCTCCTACTGATGAAAATAATAGAAGCCATGGTGGCTCAGTGGTTAGAATGCAGTATTGCACACTAAGTCTGTCCATAGCCAGGAGTTCAATCCTTACCAGCTCAAGGTTGATTCAGCCTTCCATCCTTCTGAGGTTGGTAAAAAGAGGACCCAGATTGTTGGGGGAATTTGTAAACCTCTCAGAGAGTGCAATAAAGCACTATGGTGTAGTATATAAGTCTAAGTGCGGTATTTCTAAATGGGTCCTTAAGGACATAATTCCTTCTTAATTATGGAGCCATTACTTAAAAATCCTTGCTCAGTTGAAACATGAGAACTCAGGGAAAATAGACTGCTGGAGAAATATTATGCAGTGGGAAAATGGATATTTACAGGAATAAGGTAAAGGTTGACCACAGAGAATCAACCACAGCAGGAAGAGAGTAACATATGTCAAAGGTAAAATGGAGGCACATGATACACAATAACAAACAGCTTCATGTTTATCTTTTCCTTACTTAGTTTGACAGAATATGGTTTGGATAGCATGGACCTACTAGTCCTAGACTGCTAAATTTAGAAGAATGAATATGTGAGTGAGAACACAATAAAATTACAGAGATAAGAGCCTCACATACATACATACATACATACATACCAGAGCTGGGTTTCAGCAGGTTCTGACCAGTTCTGGAGAACCGATAGCTGAAATTTTGACTAGTTCGGAGAACCGGTAGTAAATATTCTGACTGGCCCTGCCCCCATCTATTCTCTGCCTACCAAGTCCCAGCTGATTGGGAGGAAATGGGGATTTTGCAGTAACCTTCCCCTGGAGTAGGGAGGGAATGGAGATTTTACAGTATCCTTCCCATGCCACGCCCACCAAGCCATTCCATGCCCACCAAGCCACACCCACAGAACCGGTAGTAAAAATTTTTGAAACCCACCACTGATACATACATACATACATACCCCATATATTTGTGTGTGTGTGTGCGTGTGTGTTTGAGTGAATGTTTTATTTGTGTATCTTTAAAAAGATAGATGTATAATGTTGCAATTTCTCAGTCACCTTTAAAACATTACAAAATGCTAGGATTTTATCTCACCCTTTTCTCATTAAAACATTCTTATAAGAAGAAGCCTTTTCAGCTCTTCAAATTAATCCATTTTTATTTTTGTTCTCATCATGTAGCAGCATATCTTCTCTCCAAGTTAAGAGTGAGCTTAAGAACCATCCTTTTTCTATTGAGACATTCTATAGATGATCGTATCCAGAAAATTCAAAAGTATTCCTCTTCATGGTCCTTTAGACATAAAAACTCTTGATCCTAAACAGTAGTATCTATTCAAGCACCAATGTACATCCTATGAAATTTTCAAAAGATTTTAGCAACACTCCAGAGCTGCTCACATTATTCAGAGACATAATGGACTTTTTCTACTCTTCTAGTGTTTCTCAATAATGGGGAGGGGAATGAAATTCTCTCCAAGCACACTTCTAGGAGAAATCCTCTTTGAAGAGAGAACATTAGATACTTTTCTATTTATATTGAAAAATAAGGTAGAACTACTTCACAATCAAGGTAACTAGACTTCATTCCTAGCAGTGGTTACTGTAGTGCTGTTACTAGCCCCACATTATCGATCCGTGTGGTAGTGTGAATGGAGTCTTTGTGTGAACCTAGAAGGAGTTTTTCCAGAAAAGGTGTTTCCATTGGTCCAGCACTTAACATTCATGTAAGACTTCTTGCCCAAGCCATTTTATTTCACTGGCAAAATGACCAAGAGCAGTCTATTGGTATATCAACAAATAAGTAACATTGGCTAAATGCCACAAATAGCTATCTTTTTTTGCATGTAAAATATGTGCTGTCCATTTTTACTTGAAAATGTATATCAAACAGATGTCTTTCTTCATTTTGAACATAGAAAATAATATATTGTAGTCATCATCATCATCATCATCATCACCAACTTCATCATTAGGTATTAGTAGACATTGACATCTTCCCCAATCCATAAAGGCTTTAATATTCTTTATTCCAGAACTAAGATGTAAAGGAGACTTTCTTCAAGGAAAACCTGACATTCACTATTTATAATGCCACTACAAAGCTATGCTGTACTCAAAATCAAGGAAAGTGTAATTGTACACATGTGAGACATAAAGGAACGAGGAAAAGAAAACCTCAGTCACTAAAAATAAACCATATAATATACATGTATAATAAATAATCTATCTATCTATCTATCTATCTATCTATCTATCTATCTATCTATTTATCTATTCTCTACCTTTCCTTTAGGGAATAGGCCAGCCAAACTAAAGAGCTTTAAGCCTCATTTATTTCAGTAATGTTAAGCATACCCAGCATTTTCCTCTTTACAATCATTTTCTATCCATCTTAGTAGTTGTTACCACTGATCGTTTCATATGGAATATGCCTACTTGGAATAAATGGATTATTGCTGCTCAGTGGTCTAGAAAATATGAAGCACTTTTAGACACTTACTGATAGGACAAATGGGTGGGTGGAGAGGGGGGTAATGCCTTGAAGACTTAAGCATTTATATTTTCTACCCTCAGAATTTGTTAGCAATTTCAAAGACATGGAGTTTTAATGCTTTGCATGCAGCTCTTATCTAATGATTGCAATCAACAAAACTGTTGCCTATGCAAAAAATAGTTTAATGTATGGAAGAAATCTAGAACACATCTGGATATATTCCATAGCAGCTTATTTACCCAGCTCCTTGTCCTTAATTTTCTAAGAATGCACATTTTATTTAAAATAAGAGAAAAAATGAGAAACCAACATATTTCCAAGTGCCAGATTTTGAATTGTGTTTATAATGACTCTGAGCACTTTATCTTTTTAAAAGGTGCAAAAGGCTGCAATCCAATGCTTAGTTTGGAAGACTACACATTTGGTTTTGGTAAAACACTGAGAGACTGCAACACTGAGACTGCAACACTGAGAGTGGTGTCAAAATGACAATGTCCACATTGTCATTGTGGTGCATAAATGCTGGCATTAATTACTTGTATCTCTATATCTCAAACAAGTGTGCCACAGATGTGGCATTCGCATGATGATATTATCACATTAATTCAGACATTTCCTCAACTAAGAAGATGTATATTATGTATACATCTATGTATAACATACTAAGAAGATTCCTGCAAGTCCCTTGCACTGCAGGGCAATCAAACCAGTCAGTCGTAGAGGAAATCAACCCTGACTGCTCTTTAGAAGGCCAGATCCTGAAGATGAAACTCAAATACTTTGGCCACCTAATGAGAAGAAAGGACTCACTGGAGAAGAACCTAATGCTTGGTACGATTGAGGGCAAAAGAAGAGGAGGACAGTACAGAACGAGGTGGCTGGATGGAGTCACTGAAGCAGTAGGCATGAGTTTAAATGGACTCCAGAGGATGTTAGAGAACAGAAAAGCCTGGAGGAACGTTGTCCATGAGGTTGTGATGGGTCAGACACAACTTCACAACTAACAACAAGAAGATGCAAGAAGCTTTTACCTTTTTGCTTTCTCTTCAGTGGGTAGGTTCAGACATTCTCATATTAGCCAATATTAGCTATGCTATGACAAAGCCCACAATCTTTCAAATTCCAAATCTTCATACCGAAGGAAATTCTCTGCTTTGGCCACACAGTATAAAATATCATAACCCAATTTATAAAACATGGGCATATAGTATTGCAAAATTTATTCTTTTAACTGCCATATAATCCAAGAAATGTGGCTTCATCCACTTCCTTTAGGACTATCATATCTTCTGAGGGCAAAAATAGAGGTCAGCAAGGAGATGAATAATTCTAGAAATGTTAGTGGTTATCTAGTGGTCAACTGAATTTGCAAGATTTGGGTGTTACCTGAAGGAGTAAAAATGAGATCTGATCATAAATTGCATTTCTTAAATCCTCAGAAACAAGATGGAAGGACACAGTTACCCCTACAGGCAAAAATGTTACCTGACTAACCTTCCAGTGAAAGAAAAAGTGCCTCACCTGAACTGGCCAGGACGTAGTGTCAATTCTGCCACAGCTTCCAGCCACCACAACCATGAAGATGCATTTCCAACTGAGCAAATTATTCAGGGTCTCCCTCCCATTAGCACTGGAGATGTATTATTCTATGGAGGCCAGTAGCAGTGACCAAGGAGAACAAGTATGGCAAAGAGACTTTATTCCCCAGGGTAAGCTAGTTCCAGGGTTCATCCCATCTGCTTTATTTGGGAGGAAGGGATAGTCAATCACTTTCTCCAATGGAGATGGTTGACCATAACCACAGTATTGCTAACCACACTGTCCTGGCTATATAGCACTCTTGAATATTTGTGTTATGTATTCCCATTCAGTCAGAACTTCTTGTAGCTACTTTTCCAGGGACAAGAAAGATGTCAGCTCTTTAAGGTTGTCCTGACAAGAAACCATGAATACTAATACTATCGTTATTGTAAGGTTAGGCAGGGGTCTCCAACCTTGGAAATTTTAAGCCTGGTAGACTTCAACAAAGCTGGCTGGGGAATTCTGGGAATTGAAGTCTGTCGGGCTTAAAATTGCCAAGGTTGGAGACCTCTGGGTTAGAGTACAGAGTATTGCAAGTTTTAAAGTACTTTTCCCCTTCTCTACCTTACTTTCCAGAGTACTAAGGAGGGTCCCATCTGAGGTGCTTTTACCCATTCCTTCTGTGGGATGATACAGCTCTTCTCTGACCATTGTCTAGGCCAGGGGTGTCAAATTCAATTTCATTGAGGGCTGCATCAGGGTTGTGTTTGACATTGGGGGGCTGGGGTGGGTGTGGCCAGGGTGGGCATGGCTAGCTTGACGGCACTTGTGTCAGGAATACCTGTGGTGCCCCTAGTGCTTTATCAGCGAAAATGGGCTCCTGAGAGCCATTTTGTGATGAACTCCTGCAACCCTCTGCCAGCAAAAACAGAGCTCAGGGGCCCTACATGGGGCAGTCCTTTGCTGTGTCCAGGTCAGCCCATGGGCCAGATCTAAGCACCCCATGGGCTGGATCCGGCCCATGGGCCTTGAGTTTGGCACCCCTGGTCTAGGCTGTTTCTTTTCCTTCTATCTGCCAAGATTATTCTTACATCCCATTACAAAGGGGACCTTCCTTTATTTAAATTCCATATTCAAAATTGTTTTCTTTCCTTTCTTCCTCTTACCCACTGGAATTTAATATATTTTTTAGATAACACTAGAAGAAAGAGACGAAAACAACTTTCCCTCCATGACCATAATTATTCTTTTTTTAAATTTACAGCAACTACTGCCAATTAGATAACTTTGTGTTCAGGAGGCTAAACATTGGCACAATGGTTAAGTTTATTAGGGAGCAGTTCAGATTATCCCATGTTGCCAGTTCAAACCCAGATCAAATCAAAGAATAAACAATAAAAAAAGGTCTCGCCTTCAGAAGTTGTGGGTGCTCCATCATTTGAGGATTTTCAGAAGAGATTGGACAGCCATTTAACTAAAATGATATAGGGCAGTGATGGCTAATCTTTTTGTCATTGTGTGCCAAAAGCGGGGGGAATGCGGGAGGGGCACACACATGTGTGCCCACACCCATAATTCAATACGCCCTGCCCCCCCATGCATGTGCGCATAACCCCCCCTGCGCTCCCCCCACTTTTGGCACGTGATGGCATGGTAGGCCCATTTTTCACCCTCTTCAGGTTCCAGAGGCTTTCTAGGAGCCTGGGGAGGGTGAAAACGGCCTTCCCCACACTCCTGGAGGCCCTCTGGAGGCCAGAAACTGCCCGATTCCCAACTTCCATTGGGCCCGAAAATCAGCTGGCATGCCCACCATTATGGCTCCATGTGCCACCTTCCAGAAACAGAACTCAAAATCAGAGTGGTGGTCCTCAAATCTCAAGATCAAATCTTACCAGCTCAAGGTTGACTCAGCCCTCCATCCTTCCGAGGTGGGTGAAATGAGGACCCAGATTGTTGGGGGCAATATACTATTTAGAATACTGTCTTTGGTGTAAGCAGCCCAGAGTCCTTGAGAATGAGCGACATAGAAATATGACAAATAAATAAATAAATAAATAAATAAATAAATAAATAAATAAATGATTTTGCATTGACTTTAAAAAAATAAAAAAGCAAAACGTAGCATTTTTTTAATAAAAAAATCCCACCTTCTGTGACACAATCACAAAGCCTGAAAGAGATACCCTGTGAAGAGAAAAGATAGCCTTGGAGCTCAAGTCATTTTGTTTCTCTATTAAAGAAAAAAGAAGACAAATGCTAATGCATCTGTTATCACAGTAGTAAACATCTACATTCTGAGCCATTAAAAACCACCAGGCTAATCAGTGGGCTGGAGAATTAAAGAGCAAGTCAAATCAGTCCTACTTTCTCCAAACAATTAACCTATTTGACATCCACCACTGCCCCCAATAATAAAGTTAAGGCTCACAAAGATTGCCCCAAGAAATTCAAAAGAAATTCTCAAGCATCTTAAGATGAAGGTAACCAACAGACAAACACAGATGGCTCTTTGGTGGGCACAGATAACTTTGAGAAAATGCAAGGCTGATTGCAGCAGGAATCCTTTTGAAGATCCTTGTTTGAAAAGGATTAGAAAGTTTCATTTCTCTTCTGCCCTAAAGGTCATCACTTTTGCTCTGAATTAAACATATTAAATATGAAATACATCAAAATCCCTTGAATGATTAAAAAAAAGGGGTTTCACCATGCATTTCTCTGGCTGCCATGGAAGTCAACAAACTCAGGTGGGCACTTGGAATCTTCCTGGAAGATGCTTTGTTTGTTTTGAAGTGGTTTCACCCCTCTAATTCCTTATTTTAATATTGTGTTATTCTTTTTAGCTTGACTCTGACTTTAGCCCTCTTCTCTTTTTTTTGTTTGTTTGTTTTAGGATTCAGCTACTTGCTACGATGCTTTCAGATTCACAGCATGGATGTGACTCCATCAGAATTCGTGCATGGTTCAGATCTTGCAGAATTGGAAAGTGATAGAAATGATGGGCTATACACCATGTTGTCCAAAGGCCTTCCCTTTTCTTTTCACTGTGCACTGACATTTCAAAACATTACATTTGAGAATTTCCTCATTGGTTTCTTTTATATATATAGAGAGATAATTTTTTATTGAAAGTTGACAGGCATAATAGGAACTAATACAAACTAAAATAGAATAGAGAAAATGAAAAGAAAAAAGAGCAATTAAAAAAAAAGCTAAAAGTGCAATAAGAAAAAAAAAATAGAAAGATACCAAGATTTCCCAGCAGTTATAAGAATAATTATATTTTACCTATCCCTCTAAAGTTACATCATGATTCTCTTTTTTGTATAATCTATCCTGTTTAATCAAGATAATGAATCACAAGTTGTTGTTTTTTTTTTGTTTTAATTTTAAGCCAAAAGTCCATAAGGGTTTCCACTCAATCACCAATAAAGTAGAAATTGTCTTTTCTCTAATAAATAAATAAATAAACAAACCAGTTTCTCCATTTCTGTCAATTTCACCAACTATTTTTTCATAGAGTGCAATACCAAATATTTCCATCTTTGTGCATATAGTAATCTTTCCATAGTATTCATATATTGAAATAATCTTCTATAGCTTTTTGTTATTGTTTATCCATCAATTATAAACATACAGAATAAGAAAAAGTGCTGGATTCAATTAAACATTAATCGTTAAAATCCTCTGTACATATTTGAATTCAAAATTTTTAGCTTTTTTACATGTCCACGTAATGTTATAAAAGTTCCTTCATATTGTTCACATTTCAATATTCTTTTGAAATTGCTGTAGACATTCCAAATAATTTTTCTGGCATCGTGCACCAATGTTATATTATATTATTTAAAAAATTATTCTTAAAACAATGTGATTTTCAACCCTTCAGGCACATATTTTCTCATTGTTCCAAAATTTTTGGCTCATTTTATCATACATTCTTTAATCTGTTATTTTCTCTTTCAAATTTCAGCACACACACAAATATAATTTTAGCAATTACAAGTTCATCATTGTAATATTGTAATAATTCTACTGTCTGACATTGTTCTATATGATAAATTGTTTATCTATGTATCCATATAACTATAATTGTTGCTGAAGACTGTTTGATAAAATGTGCTTTTCAGCTGAACTTTTCATACAAAAGTATGAAGGCTATTGCTTAATGCATTGTAAGCCGCCCTAAGTCTCCGGAGAAGGGTGGCATATAAATTGAACCAATAATAATAAACTGTCCTCCTGCCTCTTTCATTAGTATTCATTCATTCACTGAACCTATACCCCTTATTTCCATAAAAATGGTTCTCAAAGGGACTAATGAGAATAAAAATAAATCACAAATAGGATAGATCAAATTAATTAAAATCCCTAGGGAAACTTATCTAAAATCTCTCTCTCTTTTTTTTTTGCTTGATGAATGAGATATGCTTTAAATAATAACAAAATAATTAAAACCCAATTATAAATAATCAATAAAAGAAGAAATATCACCTATGTAATTAAACTATACCAAGCAGTTTCTAAACTATCTGCCTGAACAAAAATGTGTTAGCCTTCTCAGAGGGATGAGCAAGAAGATAGTCCCTTGAAGTCCCATAGTAAGGAGCTTCAAATTTTAGGAGTAGATGTTGGAAAGGTTGCCAGTTGGAATTTCTCAAAGTTAAAGTGGACAGTATTTTCTTAAAACCAGGTAGTGTTAGAAAATGCTGATTCCAATCTGGTTTCAGGCCAACTTTTGACCTGATTTACACATAGAAATGAACAGAGGCATTCAACCTTGAAATGCTCAACAGTTTTCTAGAGTGTGCCGTTGAATTATTTAGCTGGATAAAGCAGCTCACCCAGATAAATCTGTGTTAAGGTAATTCTAATCAATTCTTTTTCTGAAGACAGTATCCTGAGACTTCTTTCTGGCCCATAAATTTTGATATCAAATTCCATTTTGTTCTCCATTTTAGAACATACATCTGGGAAAGCCACTCTGAAGGTTTGGGCTGTCATGCCACCAATGTACAGTTCTACCTATGTGTTCTACCTCTACTACAGAGTTTCTCATCTTCAACAATTTCAAGATTTTTGTGGACATCGACTCCCAGAATTCCCCAGCAAGCATGTACCTTAAAGCTGCTGAGATTGAGAAACTGTGTTAATGTAAAAAAAGCTGTGAAATTCAGATTTGCTGATAGTTTTTGGATGAATGAGGACGATCATATTTAATTCACCAAAGACCTTTGCAAAATATTTTAATTTAATAAGATGTTCATGCCATCCCAATCAATCAATTCCAAAGTGAAGCATAATTGTTGTGGTCCACCAGCAGTCTGCGGAGCTGGCAGCAGAGTTGGACAGTGAGGAGGGTGGGGAGGACCATGGACCAGTCCTAGAGTCTGGGGAAGGCCTGGACAAGGGCTCTGCATCAGAGACAGAGATGGGGCTAGGCCCATCTGGGAGTAATGCACGGACTCCAGAGCCTCCAGAGTCAGACAGCAGAGAGGCAGAGGAACAGGAGGAGCCTGTTCCTAGTGCACACATGCACAGAGTTGCCAGAAGGCAAGAGCAGCTAAAGCAAAAGGGATGACTCGGGAGTAAGGACAAGAGACGATTGGCACCTCCCATAAGGCTTAAAAGAGCAGCAAAGGCTCTTGGGCTCTTTGTAGGAAAGCAATGTTGCTAAATCTGTTTCCAGTCGGTTTCTCTCGTTTTGGAACTTTGTGGGGCTTTGCCAAGAAAGGCCTTTGGCAGGGTGCCAAAAGAGATAAAGGTTTGTGATAAGCCTGAGGGACTTTTTCTGAAGGACTTGTTTTGGAATTAGTTTGGACTAAGATGGGAATGAAGTAATTGTCAGTTGTTATAATAAAATAGTTTTGTTGTGTCTTGTAATGATTAAGTGAGCCTAAGTCACAACAATAATAACTTCAAAACACAAACTCAATACAATCATACAATTTAATTTTAAAAAAGCCAATAAATCAGTGAATTGTGGATGAGAAAATTTGGTAATCTGATTAAATGAATTCATGAGCACCTAGCAGTCTTTCTCTGAATACACACACACACACACACACACACACACACACACACACACACACTCCATTTTATTTTCTCTAAAATGGATAAATTTCCTTTCAGTAAGAAAAGTTCTAAAAATAGCTATTTATCCACTTCAGCTACGCATAGTAAATGTGTTTCTTCATTTAATCTATTTTATTATTTTAAAAGAGAGTGATAGTAATGATCAAATATCCTTTTAACAGCATCTCACAAGTATAATAAAACTAGACCATCTGTTACTCACACTGTAAATAAAATTAATCCAAAAACAGAATCCTAAAAAAATTTTGGATGTTTCTTTTTTTTTTTCTTGTGATTACCGATTATTAGTAGTATTCTTAGCATTCTCATAATATATCATAATAGACCATTCTACATTTCCCAGAAGTTGGGAAAGAGATGAAAAGTATTTAAATGTTGGCACAAATATTTTGTTCATCCTGCAGTTTATTTCACTCTCCTTTTTGCCAATTTAAAGCAATATTCTCATAAATTATCATTGTGTAGAGTCAACGGATTTCCTGAGTATGAATAAGCAGATACTATAAATTTCCCTTTGCTTTACTGCTTGCTTTAGAACAGACGTTTTGGTAATTTTAAAAAATCCCCATAGAATTAGTTATATTCTTTAATTTGAATATTAATAAAATGACATACTATATATTTACTAGTGCCCCCCGTGCATGTGCACGCTTCTCTGCACGTGCCCCCGCATGCATGTACCTGTGACCGCCCTGCCCATGGCCCACCACCCATGTGTGGCAAAATCCCAAAGAGCAGCTGGCCGGTGGGAGGCGTGCGTGCATACGTGGCAGAGCTGAACTGGGATGACAGCTCACACGCCATCAGGGTCGACACTGGGTGCCACCTCTGGAACGCGCTCTATAGGTTCACCATCACGGCTCTAAAGAGTCCAGCAGGTCTACAGGCCTAGGCATAATTCATATATTTTAAGAGAAACATATTCCCTTTTCTACTCCTTCTTTCAAATTTCTAGTTTTTCCTTAGAAGATGATATTTCTTAAACATGATCAGGTGAAGGAGTGATAAGGGAAGAATTTCTGTAAGGGTCATGAATCTCTGAACATATATATTTTTAAAAAGTAATTGCAGCCTCCCTTTATAAAAACTGTGCTAAGTTTAGTTGCACAATAGTTTGCTGATGGCTAGTATTCCTCCTACCATGATTTATTTTACTGCGGTCCCTACCTCCAAATGTGCTTTGAAGCAGGGTGAAATCTAAAATTTGTTACTACCGGTTCTGTGGGCGTGGCTTGGTGGGGAGGGTAATGTGACTGGGTGGGCGTGGCCATTTTTTTTTCACTTTTAAAACCATTTTTTCTACAACCTCTTCAGCTAAGAGGTTGTAAAAAAATGTTTTCAAAAGGCTCTGAGGATCCAAGCTGAGATCCCTGATCGGCAGAGGCTTTTTTAAGCCTCTGCCGATCAGGGAACTCAGCTGGGATTGTCAGAGCATTTAAAAGGAAAAAAACCCTTTTTAAAAAGCCCCTGCCGATCAGGGAACTCAGTTGGGATCATCAGAGCATTTAAAAGAAAATAAGGGTTTTTTTCTTTTAAATGCCTTTGACGAGCCACGCGATCATCAGAGGCTTTTTTTTTAACTTTTAAAAGCATTTTTTTTGGCCGAAGTTGTAGAAAAAATGCTTTTAAAAGTAAAAAAAAGCCTCTGATGATTGTGCGGCTCAGCTGGGCGGAGGGGGGGGCGGCGGGGATTTTTGCTACTGGTTCTCCGAACCACCTGCCTCCATCGCTACCGGATCAGGCGATCCGGTCCGAACCGGTAGCATTTCACCCCTGCTTTGAAGTGAATGAACAGCCTTATACGTTCTTATCTACAACATACAAGTAATTCATTGGATCGAACCAAACACATACCAGGCAGCTTTTTCACTATCCATGCCAGTGTATCTCACTGTTATTGTTGTTTACAAGCATAATTTTCATATCAATCATGCTTTCCTTATATAACATTAGTACATTTTGCTGGGATTGGGTTTGCAAAAATATGCCAAACAATGCCATTGTTTGGGCTTATCCATTTCAATGGCAGTTGCTAGATGAATTTCAATTGCCATTTCAATGGCAATTTCTCTATGTAATTTGACTACCATGAAAACACAATGGTTTATAATCCAAATTCTTCATATGTTTATTTTCAACAGTATGGATCTTCATCTGTGTTAACATTTAATAAGTGCTAGACAATTTTAAAGTGCTTTGACAATGTAGTGTTTTAAATATTTCAAAAAGTACTTTGACATGTTATATTTATTAACCCACCTGATGCTTCAAGAATCCCTGCCCTAGGGCTAAAATAAAATTAATTCAATTTCCCACCATCAATTGGCACCCCAGTCATCTCATAGTAATATGAAATAAATACAACAAAGAAAAAGTTACTTGCTGTGAAGATACAGAACAAGCTTTGTGTAAAAAAAACATTTAAATTGAATCTTGATTAGAGATGGATTTCAGCAGATTCTGACCAGTTCTGGAGAACTGGTAATGGAAATTTTGAGTAATTTGGAGAACCGGTAAATACCACCTCTGACTGGCCCCACCTCCATCTAATCTCTGCCTCCGATGTCCCTGCTGATCAGGAGGAAATGGACATTTTACAGTATCCTTCCCCTGCCATGCCCACCAAGCCATGCCCACCAAGCCATGCCATACCCACCAAGCCACACCCACAAAACCGGTAGTAAAAAAATTTGAAACCCACCACTGATCATCCATCTGAAGTGATTTAGATGACCAAAACTGGGAGATATATCTAAGACTAGAAAATCATGATCATTTTGCTCAGTTCATTTTTTAATAAGATTATACAATTTGCTATTTACAATTTGTTTGACGATGCAATGAAACAAACTTGACGCTGTACAGATTTGAGGAAAAGCAAAACTGACAGTTTCATCCATACAAAATTTAAATATCTTTCATGTAATTCAGTAAAAATTTACTGGCGTGTTTAGAGAAAATGGAAGGTGAATTTAATAAATAAATTTAAAAAAGCAAAATCTTACAAATAAAATAATGTTATGTGTGTGTGTATTATGTGTATATAATATCCAATACAGAAAGACTGTGTTAATATGACTGTTTTGTTGTGCTTTATATTATTGTAAATTGCCATGAGTTGATGAAAGATTTTGTGGCATATACATTTGAATAATAAAGATGAACCATGCCAAGTTACATCATCCATCTGACATTCTGCCAATCAGAATTATACTTTTTCTGACTTCAGTTATGAATATTTTGCTGCTATTACATTAATTTCAAAAAAGAGTAAAATATTCTGGGGTTTGAGCAGTTTGGTTACAAATATCTCCAGAATTAACCCCAATAGACTGGTCACCCAACAATTTCATAATTAAGAAAATTATTTGTACAGTTTTGGATTTTTTTCTCAATATATATTTAAAAATATGTATGTACTGTACTTTGGCAGAGGTGTAAAACGTGAGGATATAAAGACTTTTTTGTTAGTATTTTTACCAACCTGGGATCATTTTCATTATATATTTTTTTTGAGTAATTTATTTTTGGTTTAAAGTTCAATCAAAGTAATTTGACCAAGCTTTTAGGAATATGATCCCTGAGATATCTGAAAAGGTGTTTACAAATATTAATTCCTTTTGTTTGTTTAATCAATCTGTCAAAATTTATTTACAGAGCAAGATCAAAAAAAATGTGGTTTGTTTAATATAATTTGGATTGTCACAGGAATAATTTCACATAGACATTATGATTTAGAAAAAAGCAATACTTAAACCTGCTGCACAATTTGTGAACTTTTTTAGAATTCCAGGCAATGTCTTAAGGGAATTAAATATAATCAGTGTAATGTTATCATAAAACAGATTTATATTGTATACTTATATTTTCTAATGCTTGTGTTTCCAACATTCTTTTCAATTCCTTCCTTCCTTCCTTCCTTCCTTCCTTCCTTCCTTCCTTCCTTCCTTCCTTCCTTCCTTCCTTCCTTCCTTCCAACATAAATTTCAATGTAATGAAAATACTAAAATCATTAATAAGAAACTTAAAGAAAAGCATCTTGTCTCTTGTAGGAAACTGTCAAAGCTATACAGTATAAAGTAACAAAAATATTTTGAAAAAGTTTCTTCAGAACTTGTGGGAACACAAACATATCATTTGTTTGCAAAAACTTTCTACAGAATTACGGAGCTATCCATTTGTTCTGGAGTCAAATCCATTGCAAATTTTATACATGGGTTTAGGTATCAGTTATTTTTTTCCATTCCAAACTTCACCCCACCTCATCCCGTTAAGTCACTTTGTAAATATTTCGTATACATTCTGGAACTCTTGCTGCATGACATAACCGCTACACTGTCCAAGCAGAAGGAATCAAATCAGTCACGTTCCATCTTCTTGTGAGCCCTGTTCTTCTCTTCTGCTATATGTGGAGATAAATAATAATTCTTCTTTCTACCATACTTTATTAGCAAAGGTGCACAGGACATTCAAATTATTACCAGGCTTGTCTTCTTTGAAGATAAAAGGATGTAACTCAACTTTGTTTAGTTTTATTAATTCACTGTTGAACACCTAAACCAAATTTATTTGCCTGTATTTATTTACTTATCCAATTTATATAGCTGTCCATCTCACAAGCAAGTGACTCTGGACAGTGCACAAATACTTAACAAACTATAACAAACAAAGATGAAATGTTGAAACAATGCATTAAAAGCTCAAATCTATACTGTAAATGAAATTAACAAGTTTACTCTGCTATTTACTTTCAAACAGCAGTGGCAGTTCATCAGAATTTTACTGCCCTTCTGGTGATTACAGGTGACTTGTCAGCTAAGGGGGAAAGAAACTCTTCCTCTAGGTTGCATATCTATAAGTTAGCAGAATATTATTCGATTAACTCACCAAGCTGTATTAAAAGGGCAGTGGTAAAGCACACGAGAAACAGTCTTTATCTTCCCCAGTGGACTGGGGAACATTACTAAATCTTCCTTCTAGCAGCAAATATAGCAAACTTTAAATCAAAAGGTTGTAAAGGCTCTGCTGTGTGAGCCATACCAAGAATATTAGCTAGATACTTGGCATAAGACTACAGACCAAGTGAGGGTAGCAGTTTGAATTTTATTGTCAAGTCCCATGACTTCAGTTCTAAGTAACCTAACTCAGGGTCAAGTGAGGAAAAATATTGAGCTGATAAACCATAAATTTTTAATTCTAGATCAATACCTACTTTCTATGATACTATAAAGTTATCCCATAAGGTCAAGGAAAGCAGGAGGCTGCCAGTGAACATTCATTCGAAGCAAAATTTCAGAAGGCAAAGCCACATTTGAGTTTCAACAGAAATTAGATCAGATTCTATTTACAGCAGAGAATTAGACACACATCATGGAACTCACAACAGGGTTCTTAAAATTTAAATTGGAAAGCTTCAATAAAACTGAAATGATAATAGCAAATTTCGACAGCGTACCTCTGGTGGCCAATGACGTTTGCTCCAAATGTTTTATTGCAACTAAGACATAATTATCATTTCTGCAATTTGTGTATCACGGAATAGCTTTCAAGATTTTGTGTATTCAGGTAATGGATAGCCTTTTGTTCTATTAACCAAGGATTGAAAAGAAGCATTCACTTTAATTTCATCAATACAAAAATGGGTGATTTTCCAAGGCTTTTATCATGGGACAAGACTTTTATCATTGGACTTTTCTTGTAGAAGGCAAAAGTCAGAGATGCCATCACAGGCTAATTTACACCAAAGACAGAAACAGATTTTGGCCGACAAAATTTAGGTTTATTGAAGCCTTGTATCAAAGAATTAATATAAAAAGTTTAAAAGGGCCAGTATCAACATGCATCCTAAAATATTACACTGACTGACAATTCTGTATGAAGAAGGCACTTGACTAAATAAATAATAAGTGAAGAGAAGGATGTAATAGGAGAACAAAAATTCTAAATCCAGTTTAAATATCTGACTCTGTGACCAACCATAGTAATAATACACAGCAGTACTTGGAGATAGCACAATAGAAAATAAAAAACTGGAGAAGATAACAAAAGGTAAAGACCTACAAATAGAAATAGAACAACTATGGTAAAAGACAACAGAGATAGCACCAATAGCAATAGGTACTTTAGATGTAATATCAAAACAACCAGAGCACCATTTGAACACCATAGGTATTGACACATAGACCATCAGTCAATTGCAAAAGAGAGCTTTACTCAGAACAGCTTACATCCAATGACGATACCTCTAATATCATCAAGCAGCATAACTGCTTATCACAGATCTCTGATAAAAACTCAGTAGGTGAATAAAAATGCCAAATCCAGTCTAAACATCTCTGCTGCAAACCATAATAGCCAATCCTAAACCACCCAAACATCCACACAACAGACCAAGTAATGCTGTCCAAAAGCTCACTGATGGTGGCCCTTTAGTTCATTGTTGAGTGCAATTATAGCTCTGGGATAAAAACTATTTAGAAAACATGTGGTCTGAGTTTTAATTGTTCTGTATCTTCTGCCAGAAGGCAACAGTCCAAAAAGATTGTAAGCAGGATGGGAAGAGTCTCTGAGAATGTTATGCAACTTCCTCAAATAGCAAGATTTGAAGATGTCATCCAGGGCTGGTAGCTGGAGTCCGATGATATACCCCATGAGCCTGAGAAGGGTCCATGTGTCTATAGAAATTCTACTCTCATGTTATAAACTGAAATGATACAGGGCGTCTTTCAAGTTACAGGGGATAGAGAAAAATATTTTATTCTACTAAACAATCCTTAATGTAGTTAGTCATGCTTTCTTATAGACATTTTGTGTAATGCCTGTTTGTACTCTACCTTGGGGTAACTTTCAAGTAACTGAAAGCAATAGATAATTTGTAAAATTGAATTTAGCAACTTATTTAAAAACTTACAGAAACCAAAATGGAATAGCAAACAAAATGTTTAAAAAATGCTTAGGGCACTTAGTGCCAAGATATTTAAATTACAAGCTATACAGTAAGTCTCATTTAGTTCAATAGGACTTGCAGTAAGCACCACTGAGTTTTGAAAAGCTTATTGCCAGGTAAGGATTAATAGGATTTCAGTGTAAACTGAAGGACCAGACTCTAGGATTTTGGCCAGTAGTGGGATTCAGCCAGTTCGCACCACTTCGGGAGAACCGGTTGTTAAATTTCTGAGCAAATTGGTGAACTGGTTGTTGGAAGAAATAATTAGGGCAGAGAACTGGTTATTAAATTATTTGAATCCCACCACTGATTTTGGTTAGGAAGTAAAATGTAAGCCAAATAACAGTGTTATTTCTAGTTATTTTCTCCAATTGGCTACTAGGCATCTTTTTTTTTTAAGGTCACTATACCTCCATCTTCATAATGCATTCTTAAGAGAATGCTTACTAAAGGTTTACGTTTAAAAAGTGTCAATTAAACCCACCAATTAAACCATAAGTAAGGTCAAAGGGGAAAAGAAGTAAACTCTTATGGCATGCTTGAATTAGATTTTCTACCTTTACAGTTGGATCCTTGGAATTCATTTATTTGTCTAGGTATAGGATAAATTCCTCTTAAAATGTAGTGGCAACCCATGCAGTAAACTCACAAACTCAAAGATATATTCAACATGAAGATACTTAACTGTTCAAATATTTTACAGTTTTCAATTTTCTTACACGGCTTCTTAGCAATCTGCATCTCTCCCAGCTTCATGATTTCTATAACGCTATTTCTTTCTTTCTTTTTTAAAGGAAATTGCTGATACCTTTTGAAATACCAATCTCTCACTGACTACTTGAATTTTCAATTTCGTCTCAGAAAGCTCACTGCTTTAACTTTGGAGAAAAAAAAATCAAACTAAAAGGCTTTGCCTATTTTCAAGAGCTACCTTTCCCATATATAAATCCCCTTTTAAAAATTGTGTTGTCATTTTTTTTCCGTTTGTTTTCATTCAATATATTGAAAGAAATTTTGCTTTCAAATCTCCCTTCAAAGAAGAAGATAACTTAAGTGCTTTTTTTTTAATAGATACAATATAATATTCTTGCACTTATTATTAAATGAGATAAGAATGTGTGTGAGAGAGAAATGACCTTTAACAATATGAGAGCCTCCCTGGTGATGTGCAACATATGTGGCTTCCCAAATTCTATGAAAGATCAAGGGATGTTATCATGAAAGAACTCTTCCTATGGAGCAATTCTTGACCGAAAGGTGGAAAGCGTGGTGGGCTTCCAATGTGACAGAATGCAATTCCTACAATAGTCCATTCTGCTTTCTCCAGTAATAAGTACATCAAAAATATCTCCGTAACAGATTAAAAGATCCCCTATACTTTAGCTGGCTTCTTCTATAGTCATCCAACCATCCTTATGCAAAATAACAGCCACAGGCAGTATAATTTTATCAGTGGTGTATTATTCCTTTGGGACATCGTGGCTCAATGGCTAAGACGCTGAACTTGTCAATCGAAAGGTCGGCAGTTCAGCGGTTCAAATCCCTAGTGCTGCGTAACGGGATGAGCTCCCGTTACTTGTCCAGCTTCTGCCAACCTAGCAGTTTGAAAGCACATAAAAAATGCAAGTAGAAAAATAGGGGCCATCTTTGGTGGGAAGGTAACAGAGTTCTGTGTGCCTTTGGCATTTAGTCATGCCGGCCACACAACCACGGAGACGTCTTCACACAGTGCTGACTCTTCAGCTTTGAAATGGGGATGAGCACCGTCCCCTAGATTTGGGAATGACTAGCATATATGTGTGAGGGAACCTTTACCTTTATTGGTCCATTGGCTTTAATTTTTTTTCATATTTTTTTGGTGATTTTTTCTAGAGTTATGGTCAGATGGATGGCTACATGAATTATTTTGATAAACAGATGTAAATACAGTGGTACCTTGGTCCTTGTCAATAATACATTCTAAAAGATGTACCTCATCAAGGTCCCCGAACCTCATCACAGTCCCCGAGAAACTTAAGAGGCATTCAAGAAACAGAAGGACACCTCTTTAGTATCTCCCTGTTTGGAGCTCTTTCAAATTGGGGAACAATTATGCCAAACATCCCAGAAAGAGCATTGCAGAAAGGGAATGAGAGGTAAACCTAGGCAAGGATCTGCAAACTTATTTTATTTTATTTTATTTTATTGTGACAGGCATTTTGCCACAATTTCAAAAGAATGTTGAAGTTAACTAGCTAGGTAACATCATCAATGCAAATGAATTTGAGGGTGCTTCCTATTTATATATGGTAGCTTGCTCTGCCGACCAATTTACAGGTTGTTTCTGAAATGTTTTTGATATATGAGAGTGTTATCCTTTTCATAGCTTGGATTGATCGGGCTGTAGTAGTTTGAGGAGTCAGGTACATTTTGATAAAATTGCGTGGATGTCCATTTTATTGGAAGGTGTTGAACAGCAGGTCTGTTTCCTTTTTCTAGTGTTCTGTGTTGCTGTAGTACATTTGTAGTCACTAAATAATGCTCCTCTTAACAGAAGTTAGGTTATTACTTTGGTAATGAAGCACTTCATTAGTGTGAGTTGTTTTTCAATGGACCTGCATATCTGATTTGCCATCATTTCCTCTGTTAATGAGGATATCCATGAAGGGGAGTGTGTGCTGTTTTCTTCAACTTGATTCCTTTGAAGATGTTGTTTACTTTTTCATGTGTTTTCTCTAGTTGTTCCTCTTTTATTATGAAGGTTTGTGTGGGTGTGGGTGTATGTGCGCGTATGTGTAGGTGGAGCGGTAAACTATGTATGTAGATGACACTTTTTGCAATCTAATGTAGAAGATTAACAGAGCACATCCATGAATGCCAACTACTGGTCAGAATACAAGATGAAAACTTTTTAATCTTGCAAGAGACAAGGAGAAAACCTCAAATTTACTAGCACTGAATTGCATGTAGTTGGGTAACAAAACATCTGCAAGAAAACTTCCAATCTCAAAGAGCACTAAAAATTCTATTGTTATTCCCTCAAACCAGAGGTGGGTTTCAGCAGGTTCTGACCTGTTCTGGAGAACCAGTAGCGGAAATTTTGAGTAGTTCAGAGAACTGGTAAATACCATCTCTGACTGGCCCCGCCCCCATCTATTCTCTGCCTCCCAAGTCCCAGCTGATCCAGAGAAAATGGGGATTTTGCAGTAACCTTCCCCTGCCACACTCACCAAGCCATTCCCACTAACCCATGCCATGCCCACCAAGTCATGCCCACAGAACTGAGTAGTAAAAATTTTTGAAACCCAGCACTGTCTCAAATCCCCAAAACTTTAACCTTAAACTGCCTAGCATAGACCTCACCCCATTCCTAAGAGGTCTATAAGGGGCATGCATAAGTGCACCAATGTGCCTACCATCCCTGTCCTACTGTCCCCATTTATTCATACTCATTTCCTATGCTATGTCCATGTTTATCCTTATACCTGTTATCTCGTACATGTTTGACAAAAATAAATAAATAAATACATAAATAAATAAATAAATAAATAAATCTCTTCTATTAAAAATAACATCACTAAATAACACAGGGTCTCTGATCATGTTAAGATTAGTAGTAGATTTTTAAAAACTGGAGTAAGTAGTACATGGATTTCAGAGAAGGATATTTAATACTTCCAGGGTAAAACAGTATTCAGGGTAAAAACATAAACTTGAAAACTATTAGAGAAAACTCCCAGGAAAGTTTATAGCAAATCCGTTAAAGTTGAGTCTCCTTGAAAAGTTTCCTTCCCTCAGTTCCTAAAACTGGGCTGGTCTACCTGTTTTCTCAGCAATTGAATTCTTCTAACTCTCTCTCTGACCATAAAGTATTTCTTTCTACTGCAATTATTTTATAAAACCTCCATTCCAAGGCTGCAACTAAGCTCTAATTGGTCATATGAGAAAAGAAAAATCATTAAATATATGGGGAATCCCGCATATCTGCAAAAAATCTCAAGGTTGGAATTCTGTTTTTATTTCACTGGCTGTGTTAGATCATTACTCTTCAGACTTACTGGAAATAATCTAACCAAAAGGGACTGTTCAGCTTGTATAAAAGAGGTTAGAATGATCAATTTCAAGATCTGATCACTTTTGATGTGTCAGAATAAGATACGTGACACAGCCATGCTGGCTATAGCACCAAGGTAGCATATATGGTCTCTCCATGGATCACTTTACCCCCGATAAAAAGCTTAGGACACAATTTATATGCAGAGCACATCATGAAAAAGGCGAGGCTGATGAATCAAAAGTTGGAATTAAGATTGCCGGGAGAAATATCAATATGCGGAGATGATACCACTCTAATGGCAGAAAGTGAAGAGGAACTAAAGAGCATCTTGATGTGGGTGAAGAAGGAGAGTGCAAAAGTTGTCTTGAAATGTAACATTAAGAAAACTAAGATCATGGCATCCAGCCCTCTCAACTCCTGGCAAATAGATGGGAAGAAATGGAGGTAGTGGCAGATTTTATTTTCCTGGGCTCCAAGATCACTGCAGATGGGGACTGCAGCTAAGAAATTAAAAGATGCTTGCTCCTGGGGAGGAAAGCTATGAAAATCTAGACATCATACTAAAAAGCAGAGGGATCACCCTGCCAACAAAAGTATAGTCAAGGCTATGGTTTTCCCAGTTGTATGGCTGTGAAAGTTGGACCATAAGAAAGGGTGAGCACCAAAGAATTGAGGCTCTTGAACTATGGTGCTGGAGAAGAGTCCTGCGAGTCCCTTGGACTGCAAGGCGATCAAATTGGTCAGTCCTAGAGGAGATCAACCCTGACGGCTCTTTAGAAGGCCAGATCCTGAAGATGAAAATCAAATACTTTGACCACCTAATGAGAAGGAAGGACTCACTGGAGAAGAGCCTAATGCTGGGAAAGATTGAGGGCAAAAGAAGAAGGGGATGACAGAGAATGTGGTGGCTGGGTGGAATCACTGAAGCAGTAAGCGTGAGCTTAAATGGACTCCAGAGGGTGGTAGAGGACAGGAAGGCCTGGAGGAATGTTGTCCATGGGGTTGCGATGGGGTGGACATGATTTCGCAACTAACAAGAACAACAAAGATTCAAAGATTTCTGCACATACCATATGTTAGATTATGTATGCTTAATAAAAAGCTTCCAGCTTATATTGGACTTTATGAAGAATAACTGTTATGGTTAATTAGATATAAACCAATCATTTCTTTCTTCTTCATATTCTAAATATGTTTTATATAAATATAGCCAAGGCTTTCAAAGCTCTGTTTAGAGAGGTTATTATTAATAAGTACTCACAGAGGATGAAAATGGAGATCAATGAAACTGGATTTAAAAAAGCAAATTAAACAATTTGAGAAGGGTTAACAGAATAGTGTTCCTAATGAAGTCCTTGCAGTATTCTGAAACCTCATTTAATTGATTTAAATGTATGCTGTTCTTTTCCCATAAATAAAGTTCCCAGGTACAATTTTTAATGAATCTTAAAAGCATCCTGCAGTAAGAACAGGAGCGAAGGGCGTGAAATGAATGAACTTAAGACAAGTTTTAGTTTGGAAATCCAAGGTTGATAGCAGAGTTCTAAATTCACTGCTATTTTTAAAATATTCATTTAAATTCAAAACTAAGGTGTGATATATAGGGTCAGATTTTCAGAATTTTTTTAAAAAATTGCAAAACTAAAGCATCAATTTCATTTAGTGAAATCTCAAAGATAGACATTTTGATGAAACTCCTTTCATTAAGCTTTTAAAAAAAACTTCTGGAAGTCTGGCAACCACAGACAACTGCAGAGTAATGGAGAAATATATATCCACAAACAACAGCAAACTCACTATCTCTCAATCTCAAAGTAAGCTTGCAATATTTTAGTGGAAAGACATTCTAAAGAAATTCCCAAGTATTCTGGGTTTGAAGTAGAAAATTAGACACCTTTTTTTCACAGCAGACATCAGCTTTCAGGAAACTGAAATACAGAATTTGGTGCTGTACTACTTTAAATAATGACCTCCAACCTTTATTTTTTTGATTTGCTAGGCACTGATTCTAAGTCTTACCCATTTGCATTTTCATGCAACACTCCAGTGCTTGAACAGACTTTCTCTTCAATCCCTGCTTCGCACCTCTTTAAGAAGAGTTCTGAGAGGCAGTTTGATGCCTGCTAAAAGAAGTTCACCCTATTAAACATTTCACTTTACTTACTTCGTCTTTCTTATGTCTAAAGAGGCAGGCCATCACACTTTTATCAGGAAGACTCAACATCTATTAAATGACAATGAAGAGTACTCCTGAAATTGCTAGATCTTCCATCCCTCACTATGTCTCAATCTAAATGCTAATTTCTTCACCCACCCAACTTCCATATCTCTTGGGTGAGCATATCTTTATAAAAATTCTATTGCAGGACATTTTCTCTGGGTCTCCTTGAAAGGGATATCATTTTAAAGAGATTTAAAATGTTCAGTCTTATTTTTTTTTCTTTTTCTAGGGAGGATGTCAGTGTCAAATAAAGTTTCTGGTAAAATGAAAACATGTAGCTATCTTTCCATGATCTGGAGAGTTTCTGATACTTACTATGCATCCCAATCAGTTTTATCGCTTAATAGCATGTGTAGTAAAAATAAGCTATTTTTTTTAAAAAAAATCCAAGCATGCAAAACAAGATTGACTAAAGCAAAAAGTGAGTTAATTCTCATTTTGTTCTGTTTTTCTTTGTTCTTGCTGGTTTTAATCAAACCTCAGCAGCTTGCTTTTCAGTGTAGGAAATATACAGTATATTAAGGCAATTTTAATAAGCAACAAGTTATTTATACATGTATGTGTCTGTGCATCATTCTTTAAAACAACCTATGGCAGTCTCCAACTGTCAAACATCTTTTTTGGAAATGTATATAGCGACAACAGCATCTATTACACGTTCCATAAAACAGGAATTTGTTATGCAGATTTGACAGAAAAAATAATATGCTGGCTAAAAAGGTGGTTTCAATATTCAAAAGAAAGCATTTATGTCAAGGGCTGAGAAATATCGGCAGTGGTAGATGAGTTACATCCTTTAAATAAAAGTATACATAAATATATTGGACTGAACTACCTCTAAATAAAGCAGATAGGCTTTATGTGATTAAATAGACATTTTCTAAATAGAATGGTATATAAGAGACAAAATTATTTCTTGTGGTTTTTTTTCTAAAGCATTATTACTCTAATGTTTAGTAAAACTGACAGTGGTTTATAAAAAACACTATGATAGTTCATGCACTCAGACATACCATCTAAAATACATAATATGCAAGTTAGAGGAGCTGTTAATTAGAATGGGAAGTTAAACAAAGCACCAAAGACAAAATCCAATTCATTTTGAAGGCAATGCAGGTGAACTGAACTCAACTAGAAAGATCACATTATTTATTTAAGACCTGAAATTTCATGAGTGATAAATAGGATATCCATTCATATACAATTTCTTTTGAAGGGTAACTCTCTGTAGGCAAGACAGGGATTTATTAAATACAAGTGTTAGATCACTGAAAATATTTCTGGTAATTGAGCAGTATTCCCATTGTTTTGGTCAGAATTTGGCCCTTTGATTTCAATCCAGTCCAGAGTGCTTGGGACCAATCAGTACACCAACTGAATATGGGAATACTAATACTTGTGGATTGTTTTTTTTTTTTTTTTGCTGTTGACAGTCCATGTAGCATGTTAAATACAGGTTTACAAAACACAGCTGCTACGTTCATGTAACATAAAATGGCCAAAGAAACTATGTGGTTTAATCAGATGGTCTTGTTCATGCATCATGTTAAAACCCATCTAGCCTATAGCCCAAATATATTGTGCAAACCAGCCATTCAAAGTCATTGAGTATCTTCAAATAGCTTTATGAATTTTCTAAAATATACAGAATTGGATGAAAGTTCCCACAATGAACCAAAATGAGATAAAAACATTTTCCTTCCTTCCTTCCTTCCTTCCTTCCTTCCTTCCTTCCTTCCTTCCTTCCTTCCTTCCTACCTACCTACCTACCTACCTACCTACTTACTTTACTTTACTTTACTTTACTTTACTTTACTTTACTTTACTTTACTTTACTTTACTTTACTTTACTAAAATTCAAAGAATAGTTATCAATTACTAAGAAATTGTTATCAATTACTAAGAAATTGGACAAGCAGGGACATTTTAGAGGCAATATTTTCTAGTCTAAATGGGTCAAGTCTTCCAAATAAATATGATTAGGTTCATCTTCTGTACAAAACAAAACATTACTTTTTCTTCCTCTGAGTTAAAAAAAAAAGATGTAAAACCTGAAAATAACTTGACCTGACAAATCTGAAAAACATCAGGGCAGATGCCTCATTCTAATCTGAAGATGGAATAAAATGTGGAAGGGGCAGGGATGGGGGACGATAGAAAAAAGCTGCTAAAATCAAAATAAGTGCAGCTTCTAGATAGTTATGATAAATGAAACAATTTAAATCATTTCGTTTTGTGTAACACTAAAAGTCATAGGAAGTCTGATAAGAAAAAGGTACACTGGGAATCTGGCATTTATTCTTTTGTCTTATCATAGCTCACAGCAAATGGATGTTTTCTCTCAATTTATCTCCTCAACTTTAACCTTGAGACACATCGGTGTGTGTGTGAGAAAGAAATAACAACTGGATCAAAGTCAACCAGTCAGTTCCATGGAAACATTGGATGCCTTGGATGGAGAGTAATATGTTTTAAAATAATTAATCCACTACATGGAATTTCAGGGACAAAAGTAAAAGGACTTAAACATCCAGCATTCTCTAAGCTACGGCTGTCAAACTTGCAGCCTGCGGATCAGATGCGTCATGCGCTGGCCACGCCCATCCTGTTTAGTGAAGGAGAAAAAGTGGTGATATGTCACATGACAACGCCATGACGATGCACGTTTGACACCGCTGCTGTAAAAAACACCCAGTGCTTTTTCAAGAGACAACTGGACTTCCTTTGTTTTTCCTTGAAGACATTTCATTTCTCATTCAAGAAGCTTCTTCAGTTATGAAAAAGCTGAAGTTAGAACTGAAGAAGCTTCTTGGATGAGAAGCAAAATGTCTTCCAGGAAAAACAAAGAACGTCCGGTTGCTTTTTGAAAAACCATCTTTGGGACACCCAATGTTATAAGATTCTGGATACTTGCAGAGTTGATTGAACATCTTTAAAGGTGTCTGCTTATGAAAGAATAAGCACAGAATTCTGAAGCTGCAGGTTTTAGATGATTTTACTCAAACATGGCTCTTCCTCAGCATTAGAGATCCCTCATAAAATAATTGCTGTTATTACTGGTAGTTAAAAATGGATGTATTTCTTCTTCCTACTTGCTTTTTCCATCTATACATTTCCTTGTACAGAATGCTTAAGATTTATTTTTATTTTATTTTTTTTGCAGATAATTGTCTGTGTTCCACAGAAGCTTACAATCACTCTTGAACTATGAAATTCAGACTCAAATTTAGTCAATATCACTGGGCCTTTGCATCTTTCTGATTCTAACCATTTCAGTTTGGGAATTTGGCTGAGCCCAATACACAAAATTATTGGTAACTGATAAAAATGGAATATTTGTACAATAGAATATGCAAGCACTTATCAGCTGCCTAAAGCACTGGCGTAACCTAGATCTTTTATCTACTATAAAAACATTTCCACCTTCTAAATGCTAACATTCACAAAAGGAAGCGTTTTTCTGTATTTCTTAAAGCAATAATGTTGATCTTTATTAAAATCAGCAATTCAGCAAGGTATTCTTTCCGATGCAGACTGAGAGTTCAATAGAAAAAACTCAACATTTCTGCAACATACACCCACAGAAAGAAAATTGTACGTTGTAACTAGATTAGTGGTTAAGCACAGCTTTTTACAGTGTGAAATTAAAATTTCTCTGAGGTTCTTCTTTCAGCAATTTCAATTTATTTTGCTACCTTTTGCCAACAATTTCTGCTTGGCATATTTGTACTGCTCATATAAAAATCAATTTCAAATGGTTTCAAACTGTCCAGTGAAGCCCTCTACTTTTCTATCTCAAAGGTTCTGATTAATTATTTGGAAAGAAGTTGACGCAGGAGAGACAATATTAGCAGCAGAGGTTCATATGTGCTTATTTGATAAATGGCTAAACTTAACAGACCTTCAACAACAACAAAATTGCTTGTTAAGAATGAAAACAGCCTAAATTTCTGAGAAGCCAGGCAAATGGAAGAAAATGACACACAGATAGCAATATTTTCATTTCATTCAGTGGGTTTTGTGTGGAGCCAACTCATCAGCAGAACTTTGAATTTCTGTTGCCTTGCCTTAAGCCTGAATTAGAGACCAACACCAAAATCATGAATTGACATAAAGTCCTGTGCCCTATTAATCATAGATCAAGGTTATGCATTATCTTTTTTCCCCCTCGACTTGTATAGAACCCTTGATCACAACCATCAACAATAGGGACAATTTAGAATTTACTGTCAGTACTTTCACCACCTGCAGAATCTTGGGATGCTGCATTGGTCTATTCTGGCTTTCACATAGATACCATTAAAACTGTCTGATTAGCTATGTTCCACAACATCAGATAGATTTTTAGACTTGTCCCAACTTGGTCATTTAGGAAAGAAGAGCCTTTGACTGCATTCGTGTCAGAATGTTCATGAACTGGAATGGAGACATGGTAACAAGGTCAGCCAATGAATAGGCATAGCAACTGGGTCAGCCAATGGGGACTGTTTGGAAACTGTATTTGCTGGAGGCAGCAGGGAGCCTGGGAGTGGCTTAGCAAACTAAACTAGTCTGTTTGTAACTCTGAACTGAAAACTGTTCTCTCCTCTGCTGTTGACATTGCATATTTATTTTCATGTGTTCTATTATATATAATGACTCCTGCTGCATCAGTTACCTGTGAGTGCTTTCTGGATTTGATTTCTGCAATGAACTCTGAAAATTCATAGTGAAAGATATACTTTCACTAAAGCTTGGTTACAAGTTAGAAAAAGCCAGCTCTGAAGTTGGCGGTGAAAGCTGCCTACTTACTTTTCCCTTCTCAAGCCCTTCCCTCCCCCATTTCCCTGGTGTCCAAATGGATTCAAACAAATTGTTTTGGTAACAGTTCTGATGCTGGGCGAGCTCTGTAATGGTCCATATTCTATTCCCATGCTTGTGGTCTTGGAATCGGCTGGCTAATGTCTCTGGCAGGCTCAGAGCGGCTCTGGTTTCTGGTCTCCTCTCCCCTCCCCAGGGTTCATAGCGGTCTGGCATCAGTGAAGCAGCGGTGGGACAAAACAGGATGGCAGCTTTGACAAATTCTCAGATAGTCCAGCTAATGTTTGGAGGAGTTGGAACAGGAGCAATTGCAGGATTGAGGATGGAGTGAGATGAAAGCAGAGTGACTATGTCCTGGAAACTAGAGGAGGGCCAGCTAATTAAATTGCTGCTAAGGTAGAAAAAGGATGGAGTGGCTATTATTGTCTAATTGAAGAGGGGGCAAAAAGCCCCTGATTTGACTACAGATACCAATCATCAGTAGAAACATCAAGAAACTGAGATTTTTATTTTTAAAAGGATCCTCAAACTTTATGTTTCGGCCTTTAGGGATCAGTATGGACTCACTGATTGGCTATTGCTTAACGCACTGTAAGCCGCCCTGAGTCTCCGGAGAAGGGCGGCATATAAATCAAATAAAAAAAAAGAAAAAAGATTGATTCCCCAGATTGGGTAGCATTGCTGTGAACAGGATGTAGGTCATCTAGTTCAGTCCACCACCCAAGCGGACCCTATACCATTTTTGACAGATGGCAGAACAGTCTCTTTGAAAGGTTCCAGCGATGAAGCTCCCACAACCTCTGAAGGCAAGCTGTTCCATTAGTTGATTGTTCTCACTGTCAGAAAATTTTTCTTTATTTCCAGGTTGAATCTTTCCTTGTTTAATTTCCATCCATTCCTTGTCTGGCCTTCAGGTGCTTTGGAAAATAGCTTGATCCCCTCCTCTCTGTGCCAGCCCCTCAAATATTGGAACACTGCTATCATGTCTTCCCTGGGCCTTCTCTTCTCTTCACTAGACTAGCCATGCCCAGTTCCTACAACCATTCAACATATGTTTTAGCCTCCAGTTCTACTCATCCAGGTGTATGAGTAGGATTATGCTTCTTAGGATCTTAGGATGAGTTAGCATTGACCTGAAAAGATATTGACAACCACCTTTGGGTAGGTCAGGAGAGTGATATTTTGTAAGGGATGCAGGGTTCACTGTAACTGAGCTTCAGGTAAACTTGAGAGCATCTTGCAGGTGTCATATTTGTGAGCTTACTTTTGTGTTAGAGGGCTACAAGGGGTTGTGCCGTTTCATGGATCAAAGTTGTTGTTTGTGCCAGGCCTTCTCTTTTAAATAATATGTTTGGCTGCTTGTCTTGGTCCTGAAGGAATTAATCGGCTCAAAAATATCAGCCATAGATTCATTAAAGTATGTGGAATATTCAACTATGCTCCCTGTTGCCAAGGATGAAGGTAAGTGGACAGTTCTTGGCAGTCAACCATGTCAAGCTCAGTGTTGCCCTGTGGGTATGCAGTTTCAGCATTAAGCAAAAGATCCTTTTTCTTGAGATCGCTAAATACTCAAAAGCTAAAAGAAAAGTTCTCATTCTCTGAAGCAAGGAAGTGCTGAAAAAAGATGATAATAATGGCCTGGAATTCAAGTAACTTATTCATAAATTCATGGCACAACATAGAAGAACAAACACATCAGGACTAGATTCAGCAGTCCATCTACATTTAAAAGACACAGGCCACTCTTTTGAAGACAGTGAAGTCTAAATTTTGGACAGAGGGGACCACTGGTTTTAAAGAAAAGTCAAAAAGGCCATCTATGTCAAAATTGAATAGCCCCCTCTCTACAGATATCATCTATCTCCAATCTATAACACAGTCCTTCAGGTGATGCTGATGACACAGATAAACCTCCTAATAACCCACTAAAAGAATGCAAATGACCAGCTGTCTGCAAGAGGCTTTCTGGAGGCTTTCCTTGAGTCTATGGGAGGGCGAAAACAGATTCCACCAGGCTCCAGAGGCCCTCTGGAGACTGGAATCGGTCCATTTCTGGACTTCTGGAACCTCCAGTAGGTACATTTTTTGTCCTCCCAGACCCACCGTATGGCCCTGCACTTACCTGGAATGATGAACGGGCTGTGTGGAGATTCCTGGGAGGGGCAGGGTGGCCGTGGCCAGCCAAGGGGGGCATTTGGGGGTTCACTGAACCACGGCGATCCTTGGCTAGAGGATTGCCCAAACCCTTCCGAACCCCCAGAAGCCCACCCCTGGCAAAGAAACTACAGCCTATAGAAACTCCAACATTTCATCCTCAGCATTCCATTTCTTTCAACTGTGGGCTTCCTCAGCAATGAAAGGTCCATTTTTAACAATGATCTCATGCAAAGTGTACTGACAAGGACCTCCCTTGCTCAAATCGGCCAGCAAACCAGGGCCCTAGGATTTCCTCACTTATATAAAAATATTTGCTTGGTTCTGGCATAATGGGTTTCCTGTAAAGCAGGAACCCAACAATTATTGCAATACAGCTTTGCTCTTCTCAAGATGTTGATCCTTCTTTTAAATGGATCTATGCTAAGTCTTCCAACTGTATCTGGCGGCTGAGAATTTTGCATAAGAAGTAGCAATCAGAGCCCTGAGAAGCCTTCTCAGGGCTTCTAACTAGAAAATGGATTCTAAGGGCTCTGATTGCTGTACTCTTAATGCTATTACATTAATTTCTCTGATTATCTAAATCTAATCTTGTATTTTGGTAAACAAAAAGAAAATCCTCTTTTTACAAAAGGGACATCTGAGTAAGCTGAGTAAGGTCTTTTTGAGACTGCCTTAGAGGACTGATTGAATAAATGGCAATGTTCTGACAGTTAAATAAAGAACACCTGTAATATTTGCCTCAATTGCTCAGTTTTAGCAAAGATAGCTACCAGTTGGTCAAATAAGGCTATCACGGGCAATAAATGGCAGTATTATGCAAAAAAACAAATTGCTTTGCGTTCAACTGACTTCACATTCAGATCATTGGCTAACACAGTATATAAAGTGGAAAGATATGATTTCATCAATCCAGTAGCATGTAAGATAGTTTGTTAGTCAAAGTAAGTCCCTGGAGAATCACTTTGCTCTTGAGATCGATCAGAGATCTGCCCCCAACTGCTTAGTAGAAGTTGTAAAAGCAATTGTGGTATCTGCTGGATTTGAATTGTGGTATCTGCTGGATTTATGACTGAAGTTGGCTTCTTACATATGATTTCAGAGCAGTTGTCTCCTTTGTAAATTCAGGTGGGGGTTTCCTTTACTATATAATCATTTTTATATGTTTAGCCAATTTGCACAAATACTTGCAGAATTCCAGGACTAGAACTAGAGTTCTCTACTTTTCCTTACACATCATAGATTGCAACTACCAGCATTAAAAGAAAAAAAAAGCAAGAAAAAGGAGTAGGAGATGCTCTATAATTGAGCTGAGTTGAGGGCATCCTGGGAAAACAAACAAATTGCATGAATTTTTCTTCCAAATGGTACAGTTCAACTGGAATTGTAAGCATAATATGTTAGAATCGGAGAAAATATTAAATGCATCTCATTATCATCTCTTCTGGGTTTAATTAGAGTATTAAATAAAAATATATATAATCAAATTTAGAGGGTTTTTTTGTACTATTGCATGATTTTTAAAGTACACTGTCTGACTCACTTTGAGGGAAACCAAGTGCCTCCCCTCAAAATCTGTAAGGCTTTTTTATTTAATTTGTATCCCACAATTATTTTTAGTAGTAATAGGTAGTGAACATATCCAACATACCTTTCTCCTATTTTCTCTACAAAAGCGATCCCGTGAGGGGAGTTGGACTGAGAAATAGTGAATGACCCAAAGTCATCTAGCTGACTTTCATGGCTAAGACAGGACTTGAATTCATGTCATTTGCTTTCTAACCTGTAGCATTAACCACTAGACCAATTGACTCTAAGCAAACTAGTTGAATTCATTTCTCAATGTAATAATACAACCTTAGTTAACTCTGCCATAGCTAAAATGGGCATCTAACAAGTAGTTCATTATTTATTGCCTGCTCTGGCAAATGTTTAGCAAACAGATCCCACATCTTATGTTTATAGACCTCATGCCCTCATCCCCTGCTTCCCTTGATCAAAGATTCAAAGATTGTGGTTCCATACAATATTTCTGATTACATTAATAGAGCATAAATTCATATTTACTTACCATTTCCTTTCTGAAAGAGTTTTATCCTAAGAAGTACAGTGCTGTGAATTTGTGACACAGGAGCCTCTGTGGCAAATCTAATTGCTATTGAAATTATCAAATTTTGCACATCCTGGCTGAGTTATCTCTGCTACACAAGAGCTCTTTCATTAGCCAGGTGGAGTGGAATCAGCCAAGCAAACATACTGAGAACCACCTGAATTTCACATGCAGCTATTAACTACAAACAGCTGGGGAGTTTATAGAAGTAATTACCATTCAATAGAATCAACAGACAAGTTGTATAGCAAATAATGCAAAGCCATTCTTCGCTCAAAGGAGCAGCATTCAGATTCCCCCTCCAGAAAATTGAGCATTGCGAGGGAAAAGATTCTTGAATACAAGGACCTTTTCTGTTTGCACCTGACAATGTTTAAGAAGGGAATGAAGATATCTATTAGCTGGCATTGTCAGACATTGTTGGCTTGACTTTCCAAGATCAGCATGTGACTTGTGCATTGAAGTTTTAGTGAAAGTGAATTACATCACAGATTGGCCACAATGGGACTGGATTTCTGACAAGATTCTTTCCCAGCTTTATGTGGAGATGCCCATGAGTGAATCTGGCATTTTATAAGTGCAAAATGTAGCGTCCCACCATATGGTAATTGACAGCCACATCTTCTTTTGATAAATTTCCTAAAACTCATCTTAGTTGCCATTCATGTGAAATTAGGCTTTTTCCCTCCTTCCTTTTTTGCTTCAGTGACAGGTGAAAGTTACATTCAAACAGACCAATTCAATGTCTATAGATGTCTGACTTTTCATTGGAGAGAGGATATTTATCAATATCTTAATTGAATGATATTAGGGAAAAATCTAGCAATGCCAATTCACTGGAATGAAGTCCTTGCTGATTTTGGTGCTATAAATTAACATACCCTGACTAGAAAGCTCATCTGATGCTGACCCAGTGAATAACTTCTCAATGGATTTGCTGAATGGTTTTCAAAACAATCTTCCTTGAAAGTTTTTGCAAAACTGCCACATAAATGTACATAAAATAAATGAATTCACTGACTGGTTGCCATGTAGATTGTAGGAAGATTAGAGAAGCTTAATTATTTCTGTGAAGATGACATATGTTTAATCATGGAAACCTGAAAGAGTAAATTTGGTGATTGGAAAAATCTGAGGTAGAGCATCAGGTTTATTCTAGACCAGGGGTGTCAAATTCATGTCACGGCGGCATCACATGACATATCAGGACTTTTTCCCCCTTTGCTAAACCGGGCGTGGACAGTGTGTGATGCATCCGGCCCATAGGCCGGGAGTTTGACAGCCCTGTCAAACAATAGACTGATATTGAAACTCAAAGTCTAGCAGGCAGAGATTCATGGCCATAGCTCTTTATAAATCAGTTTTATTACAGACATTAGAAAAAAGTTCAAAGGAAGAAATCCAGCAACTGGATTTAAACAGCAAGGTTCAAATGTTATGTCTCTTTCTCTATCCATGTGGCATAGCTTCATCCATTTTGGTGGAAGTAGCAGTTGACGGTTTGCACTGTTATTGTAATGGACCACACTGGCTTTGATCTGAGCTTCAATCAGAGAAAGTGAAAACGGATTAGCTCACACTTCTGTACTTGATAAGTGGAAGCAAGGGTTGCCTGAAGGTGTACACTGCCAGACAATGTTCTCCAATCTGAGCAACTTTAAGAGGTCTGGACTTCAACGCCCAGAATTCCCTAGCCAATGAGATTTCCTACATTCATATATAAGGAGACAATTTCATGGAGAAAGAGTTTCAAATCTATAAGAAGTGATATTGCAGCAGGGAAAATGTGCATTGAGGAAAAAAAAGACCTACCAGAGAATTATTTGGTGATCAGACAAATGAAATATGCTCCACTGCTGAGCTATGAACAGTTTCCTTAATAATAACTTGCACAGAATTCTGAAAACACGATGAAAACCATGAAGATTATTGGAACAGAGGAGGTTGTCACTTAAATAGTGGAGAAAAGAATACGAGATGACTTGTGGATGCAGATACAGTCCAGTTGCATTATAATCCTTTCTTACTCCATTTCTTTTTCACACAGTTTAAAACATCTAAGTAAAGCAACAAACAATATATTAACAGCAGCAAATACAAACTAAAGTCAGGAGGTTTAACTTGTTTTTTTAAGACAAACTTTAAAAGCAGAAAAAAAATTGCTCAGAAGAGTTTCTAAAATGAATTCCCATAGTTTTTCACCTTGTTTCAAGTTTTCTGAACACAAATATTTAAATAATGTAGCTATAAATCTTGAGCCTTCTGCTTAGCTATATTTTGTATGTATTAATCCTTGGGGATGTAGTGGAAGCTAAAGGGAGATTAAGAGCCTTGGTAGTACAGGGGTTTAAGGCACCCTGTTATTAAGCTTATTAAGACCAGCTGCCTGCAATTATTGCAGGGTTCAAATCTCGCCAAGGCTCAAGGTTGACTCAGCCTTCCATCCTTTCTAAGGTAGGTGAAATGAGGATCCAGTTTGTGGGGGCAATAAGCTGACTTTGTATAAATATACAAAAAGGATGAAGGCTATTGCTGAGCACATTGTAAGCTGCCCTGAGTCTTTGGAGAAGGGCGGCATATAAATCAAATTAAAAAAAAAAGTCTTCTTTTATGAATTTTTTAGTGAAAGGTCTTCAAAAATCATCAAAGCACTGTGACAGGTAGGTAGGTAGACAGACAGACAGACAGACAGACAGACAAATATGTGATTAAAAATAGGATTAACAGCTGAATTAAACATGACATCAATTCCTACTAACAAAAAATCCTTTCATTTTGTTTTATTATTTTTAAATGTTTTGTGGTCAGAGTTTCCATTTTAGATTGGATCTTTGTAAGACAGCAACCTTTCCTTCTGTTGCCATGGTTCCTAATCCAATTCAGGGCTCTCACTTGAATATTTTAAGTCTAAATATTAGAAAATCTAAGCCTGTTTCCTCAAAACAAAGGTGTGTTTTTATTAAACTACATATCATCGTGTCCAAGAGACCGGTATGAGCCAGGCTTGAAGCAATGAATGGGCCATGATCTAACAAGCATAATGTAATGTAAGCATATGACTTTTAAGGCTTAGGTTGATTAATATCACATTCCATGTTTTAAGAATCCATGGGGTGTCAAATCAAGTGGCATCTTCAAGATAGAATGGGTTGACATACACCATCTGTTGTACATTTAGCATATCTTAATACCACTCATGGGATTGCAACTACTATGTGACCGTACACATAAGAATTCATATCCAAAAGTTATCCTTCTAAAGGAAAACAGATAACTTTTCCATAGTTTTCTTTTTCTCTTTTAGATCAGATTAATATAAATAGTCAAGGAATTGGCAATTGAAAGACCAAGACAGGCAAAAGGATTAAATCAACTCCAGTTTCCAGTTAACATCATTTAATAAAGAAGAATTATAAGACAGTTCTTTAGCTGGTGTTGACCTTCAGTGCATTGAGTTCTTCCCAAGAACCTAGGATGTCATAAATCTTCTGCTCACAATCATAAAATTTTATTACTATTACTATTATTATTTTATCCTGCCTTTTTATATACTCAGATACTAATTTGGCACTTAAATAGAACAAAAGAAGGACATTATTAACCCAGACTTATCCAGCCTACCAAATTTATCAGGAATCTTAATCTCTAAAGATACTTACAAGATGATTATCTGATCAGAAATGCTGATCATCTGACAGCGTGACAGATGACAATATCAAGGGTATTCTAGGACATGAGAGTACTTCCAAGGAAAAAAAATCAAGATGATAAATTAATATTTTGAATAATCTGGTTTGGTGCCTTCCAGGCAGGTTTGATTTAAGGAGAGCTTAACATTTGTCTTGGGCTCTAGAATTCTGAAGGTAATTAATCAGAGCAATAAGCTACAAATAAACCAGGATATCTGGCACTCCATCCCCACTAAAGTATTTCATAATTTCTGCAGATTGATAGGAGTTGGGATTAGGCAGGACAATTTAAAAACTAACAGCTCCATGTTAGAAAATAGATAGAGTTAGTCGATTTATCTTTAGTTATATTTTAATGCAATAGTAACTTTTGTCCCAAATGTGCTTTTCTCAAGAGACAACTGGACTTTCTTGATTTTCTTTGAAGATGTTTCACTTCTCATCTAAGGAGCTTCTTCAGCTCACAGCTTCTTGGATGAAAGAAAAACTGCTTCAAAGAAAAAAACCAGAAAGTCCAGTTGCCTCTTGAAAAAAGCACCTTTGGGACAACCATGACCTGGATGACTGAGAATCTCCATAGACAATGGTGACTTTTATTTCTAGTACATTGCATATTGCTCTTCAGAAATGTTTAATTAAAATATCCATAATAAATACTGCATTTTAGTACTTCACTGTTTTCAGGGCCAGGATCCATTATTTTCTTCCTAAATACCAAGTGCAAGTTTGAAGAAGCTTCTCCAGGTATCAAAACTATATTAATATTACCTTGGAAATTTTTGTGTATTTTTTGTGTGATTCAGGACTCAAAATGACAGGAAACCATGTCATCAATAAAAGAAGCGAGACAGAGCATGATGACCTTTTACTGATATGTACTGTATTTATTTATCTCTAACAGATAAATAAAACAGTGTTTTAGCTTACCAACATCTGACACTTAAAATTTTTAATCCCCCCCACTCCTTCTAAAATATGTATTTTGTGTTCATGATCAAATTACAAATTTGCAGTTCACTTACATTGTAATTGTGTTTTAACCTGTTTTATATACTCCTTCCTGTTTCACCACAACCAATAGTTCAGTCAGACATTTTTCAACAATATAAGCTTCCATGTGAGTTATTGTGATTGCTTTGCTGTCAGTGTTTATTACACAATTTATCAAATTTATTCAAAGAAATCAAAATAATTTACTCTTAAATACAAAGCACATGCTGCAGTGTTCATAAAGCAACATGGCTACAAAAATCCCTACTGCACACAGCAACACTCCAAATAATCTCCAAAAGGCCAGAATCAAACTAAGGACGTTGTTTCATTAGTTATTTGAGTAGAGTTGTGAGCAAACAATTTGCCCCTTTTGGATTTGATTTTTTAAACTGGGAAAGGAGCAAGGATAATTAAAGATTTGGTGCACCTGCTTTGAGACTGCATCCCTCGCACCTCACCAAGGTTTTGGACATTCATATCTTCATCTTTAACATTGCAAAAGGCTACAAAGTGATTGCATTAGGGCTTCAAGCAGCATTTTCACTTCATTGTCCACTGTGAGTTCAACGAGGAGAACCAAAGGAGCATCTTATCAAATCATTTGGACAGGCCCAAATTTTAGGTGTGATCTCCTCAAAAGATAATACCTGTTACTAAATATGTTGACAGCAGCAAGACTATTATATGGGCAAAAATAGAAGGACACTTCGATTCCTACTATGGGAGAATGGTTTCAGAAGCTAACGGAGTTGGCTGAAATGGCAAAATTGAATACATTGCTTAAAGAAAAGAATATAAGTACTTTTGTTTCCACATGGTAACCGTTTCTGAACTTCGTGCTTGATGTGGAACAGAATGAAATTTTGATTTTGGGTTTTACAGATTAGATTGATAGATCTTTATAGAAATGACTGGTTCATACTATTATGGTAAAACAAAAAGTTGTGATCTGTTGTTAATGCCTTATTCTATTGTAACAGAGTCGAAAGTCAATGTTTCTTTTTCTTTCCCTATCCTTCCTCACTGTAACAGATTAACAGAATTGGAAGGGACCTTGTAGGTCATCTAGTCCAACCTCCCACCCAAGCAGGAGACCCTACATCATTTCTGACAAATGGCATTCCAATCTCTTCTTAAAAACTTCCAGTGTTGGAGCATCCACAACTTCTAGTGGCAACCTGTTCAACTGGTTAATTGTTCTCACTGTCAGGAAATTTCTTCTTAGTTCTAGCTTGAGTCTCTCCTTGATTAGTTTCCATCCATTGCTTGTAAAAGGGGATCACATGACCCCAGAACACAGCAATGGTCCTAAGTATGAACCAGTTGCCAAGCACCCATATGTAAATCACGTGACCCTGGGGATGCTGCAAAGGTTGTTAAGTATGAAAAATGGTCATAAGTCACATCTTTCAGTGCTGTTGTAACTTTGGTCACTAAAACTTTTCTTTCCCCTTTTCCTTTCCCCCTCACTGTCCTCTTATTTGCTTTTGTACTCTGTATTTTATAATGCTTTATAACTTAATAAAATTTGTGAAAAGGAAAAGATAATACCTGCAGCAGAAGATAATACAAAGATGAAAATAGAATCTGTAGCGTGTCTATTTCAGTCTGTAGGAGGTGATCATTTGGAGACCTAATGACAGGTTTTTAATAGCTTAAGCAAAGGCACACTACTGAAGATATCATTGTTCCAAAATCCCTCAGATGTCATCCCTAATTCACATCCAACATTTTAAAACACTGAAGAGCCAGTTTGTTTAAGACTCAAGGCTACAAACCAGGCGACTGGGAGTTCTAATCTTGCCTGCCGAGTGTCTTTGAGCCAGTCACTCTTTCTCTCAGGTCAATCCACTGCCAGGCTTCTGGGGGAAATAGGAAGAAGAAGGAGTACAGGTAATTCTCAACTTACAACATTTAACTTAGTGCCTGTTTAAAGTTACAATGGCATTGAAAAGAGTGACTTATGACCGTTTTTTCACAGTTACAACAGTTGCAGCATCCCCATAATCATGTGATCAAAATTCAGATGCTTGGCAAATGGTTCAGACTTATGACCATTGCTGTATCCCAAGGTCATGTGATCTCATTTTGCAACCTTCTGACAAGCAAAGTCAAAAGGGGATGCCCAATTCGCTTAAAAACCAGGTTTCTAATTGGTTAACTACAGTGATTGACTTAACAACAGCAGCAAGATACTGTGGCAAGAAACGTTTGCAACTGTGATTGTAAAAACGGAGCAAATCTCACTTAATAAATGTCTAACTTAAGAACAGAAAATTTGGGCTCAGTTGTGCTCATAAGTCGACCACTACTTGTATTTGGTGTGTTTGCTGCTTTGAGTTATAAAAATAATCAAGACAGTGAATAAATATATTTGTTTATATATTTATCATATGGTGTTATATTAGCCAGGACACTACAGTATTAATAGAAAGCAGTCATTTGGCTGCTGACGATTACTTGTCTGCTCAGTTTACACTAGTGTCCTATCCAGAGTGTACCATAGGGGGAAAACTAGCTCCATATTCAGAAGGCTTACTGGCATTCTGCAGCAGCATCCAGAGCTTTTCCAACCACCAAAGTCAACATGCATTCAGGCATTGCAATCTAGCAGGTCTGGCACTGGTTGAAATCATACTGCTTCTTGAAGTGCCATTTTTCCCACCAAAGTGGTACCTATTTACTTACTTACATATAACTTGCTTTCAAACTGCTAGGTTGGCAGAAACTAAGGAAGTGACAAGTCTCCATCATGTGGTGCTAGAACCTGAATCATCGGAGTATAGACCTTCTCTAGCATCATTAAGCCACTGAGCTATAAACAAAAAAAGAGAAAAATAATAATTCTATTTCCACATTACAAGTTTTTGTATATTGAAAACGCTCTCCATGATTTAATCAAATGATAATGGTGATAAATACAGGGTGTAATTTTATTAAAATACACTTATTGGATATTTCTTTTGTGAACTGGATATAGTTCAGCAACATCTTAGAGTTTAGCTTCGTGCTTGATGCTTTAGCTTCAAACAGTTTCGGCTTTAAAACCCAGCATCAGTGTGTTGGACTTGTCAATATTTCAAAGCTTTTGCATTGCATAATTATATTGCTTAACTGCAGTCAAGCATCACGTAATTCTGAAAGTAATCGAATTTTCAGAAATATTTCCAATGGTCATGGGTATAGACAACGTATCTGTTAGATGCGATCAATCAGAGCCACACATGTAGAATTCAAACCATCTCCTTTATTGTTCTCTGCCTATAGTACAGGAATCTTGTCAGATCGGCAACTGGGAAAGATAAGGCTTTAAGGCATTTGGGGAGGGGAGATTAGACCTTGCCCTCTTGTGTATATGAAGGGAGTCCAAGCTATTGGAGAGTCCATATTGAGGACTCTCCCACCCAGGATGGCTGCTCTCCAACAACATTAGCATGATGATGTTAGAGCTCATAATCACATCTTTGTGCTGTATGTTTCTGTATTATGAAACATAGTCCTTGTAAATACCTTAGGTCTATTTTCACTGAGAGACCCTTCAAAACCTTGCTTTGCAGTCTGATTTAGTAACATTCAATTGTTGCAAATAGTTTCAATACATTTTTTGTTCATTTTAATCCATTATTTTGTTTTAATATAGTTAAATTCCAATGTAAACAGCCCTTAGGAAGAAAAGCGTAGAAACAATAAGAACAACAATAAAATCCACAATCCACTTGTTTATTTTAAAAGCAACATTACACATTTCACTAGAGTTTGAACATGTTTTCTTTTCTTTTTTCTTTTTACTTGCTTCAAACAGAACTCTATCATTATATTTGTGATTCTGCTTACTTTTTAAACCACTACAGTTGAAAGAATAAACGAAGTAACTTCTTTGGCATAAAATATATAAATTACAGCATACAGAAAGAACAAGTAAACAGTAAATATTGTATTCTTCCTCTAAAATTACACAGGATAATGTAGTGGAACTCTATTAAGCAAAACAAATCTGTTGAATCAGAGTGATATACTGGTCCTCATAAACTCTCAGAAGGAAAATAACATATGCAGCTTTAATAGCAGGGTGTTTATATTAAAATAAAAAATAACCCACCCACACTTCCATTATGTCAGCTCAGAGAAGGAAATAAAAATTAAAAGCCATTATGGGAATAAAATTTAAACGTGTGTGAATATATTTGACATTAAGTATTTATTTTTAAAATGTTGCATAGTGTTTTGTTGCATAGTGCAACAAAAATGATATAGTTTATCTCCCTAAGTAATTTGAATCTTCTTTGAGATAGATCAGTTGTATGATACAATACATTAATAGGAATTGAGAGAGCAAAGTACTATGGACAACCTTTTGTTGGTGTGTGCATCTAAACCAGATTGATAAATCTTTGATGACTAGGAATGGACATGAAGGTTTGGGGAAAATAGAGGTCCATGTAAGGAATTAAAAAATTGTGGAAAATGGATGAAACCTTATTAAGATATGAATATAGTCAGGATACACTAATTTGCCATTCTGGGAATGGATTTTTATTTTATTTTTTCCAACTCAACAGAATGTTGCAAAGAAATTGTTACAGGTTTCGGATTTCTGTGGTCAAAAGGATAGTTCACTAAACACTGGTCTGAAAAGGACCAATTTTGGTATAGGGAAAGAAACCAGCAAAAAAAAAAGTTCAATTTTAAAAAATAGACAAATTTGCCTGGGCACTACAGAGGGGAAAAAATCCCAATGCTGCAGTTGGATAGTGATTCGGATTCTATTCTAAGCTTTCTCTTTCTTCCTTTTCAGTTTGGTGTTCTACAGAAAGACTATTATTAAAGGCATGTTCTGTGTGCTTTGCTTACCTTGTTTAAAAAGTGTATTAAACCCAATTTATGCTATCACTAGGAGGCGTAATGGTGCAGCAGCTTAAAGACACTGGATCTGCTGAACAGAAATGGTCAACAGTCCAGCAGTTCAAGTCCTGGTAATTCCAAGGGACGGGGTGAGCTCCTGTCAATCCCTCTAGCTCAGGGGTGTCAAACTCGCATCATCATGGCATCGTCATGTGATGTATCACAACTTTTTCCCCCTTCGGTAAACCAGCCATGGGTGTGGCCAGTGAGTGACACATCCGGCCTGTGAGCTGCGATTTTGACATCCCTACTCTAGCTCCTGCCCTGCCCTGCCCACCTAGCAGTTCAAAACATTATTGCAAGTAGATAAATGGGCACCACTATGGCGGGAAAGGCTAGCTGTACAAGGAGAATGGAAGCAGATGCTAGATCTGCCAGACATGAGGTGAGCTCAGCAGAAGATGGTCCAGGAGATGTCATCAATCTGAACACTACTAGCCAGATTGTGCAAGCTAGTTCGCTTTCTCTCTTTCCTCTACCCGCCCATGGCGCATCATGGATAAGCACATAGGCATGAAACCAAATGAACTAGAAATTAGGCTGTTAGGACTAATCTGTAATGTGTAGATTTCCCTGATAAATGTATGCCATGTAAAATAAATAGATATGCTTCCACTATTACACCCTAATATTTTGCAATTATAGTTGGAAGATGCAGTTTGGAGTTTCAAGTGGCCTTGCAGTCACAGTATCTGGATATAAACTAAGTACTGGTATGTGCTCTTTTATTACTTGAAAGAGAATAAACAGTCAGCTCTCTTTCTTTTCTACCTCAAAGCTAGATGGAACCTTGCCTGTAAGAGATTTCCAAAATGAACAAAACAAAGGTGTTCACTCAGCAGAAAGGACCATCAAGTAATTGGTTTTAAAAGAGGAAACATATATTAGTAGGTCTATCAACTTCATCACTCACAGATTAATAATTTAAAAAACAGAACATGGGTAAATTATTTGATACAAATCAGGGTTTTCTGCAACATTTAATCAAAATGGGGGAAAATTAAAGAAATTGCCTCAAGAAAAAAATTCACATGTATTCAACTATGTCCCAATTTTGAGTCAAAATGCAACATCTACTGTGTAAGGCGAAGTATGTTGAATTTCCTTGAAAAGGTTTAAGGAAGAAATACAATAAACAGATTCAATATAATATATATATTTATCAGAGTAAGATAGCTGTTAGATCAAGCTTGTCTTCCTCAAATTGGGGACCGCTGGATAGATCTGATTTTAGTTTCCAGAATGTTTACCATGTTGAATAGGAATTTGGGAATTCTATTTCAACATATCTTCAGGGCTCTAGTTTGAAAAATGTTGCATTAAACCTTCTACATTAAAATACACTAAGAACATAGTATAGCAAATGGAACATCAGGCAAGCACATATAATTGCACTTATACCAAGTGGAGGGAAATGTGTTCTTAGTGAAGTTAGAAAAAATGACCCAGATCAGCAAAATATATTATAATGAATAATGCATTATGATTTTGACAAATTATATTATACTTTCCCCTTGTGGCTGACATACTAAGATGTATAGTTTTGGCTTGGCCCTTATGACATTCCATGAAACAGCAATATTTTATTTTATTTTATTTTTAATCCCATTGCTTAATGTAAATTGCATTATTCTAAATATGCAAATATATGCTAAAATGCAAGTTATAAAGTAAATATGTGACTTTTAGTGACATTACAGTAGAATAGGACATGTTATACATCTTCTGTGGTGAAGAATCACATAGGAAGAAGTGTTTATGGTAAAGAATATTTTGGTATATCGGTGAAAGTTGAAGGCAATGCATTAGGCCTGGCTAGGACAAGTACCCTGTGATGTTCATAATTTATTTATAGATTACCAAAACCAGCTAATTTAATATTGAGTGTAAGCTTCCAAGACTTATATTGCCTTGGTGTCATATTAATAACATACTGTCATCCTGTATCTAAAATACTCTTCTTAATTTTTCTTAATTTTTTGCTTGACAATGGCCTATTCTCTGCAATATTTCACAATCTATAATCCTATATAGAGGATTTTTCTCTCAAATGTACCTTGTATATCAATTTTCAATTATCCTTGATTATCAGAGGAGTTAGCTCTGTAGAGGTACAGGTAGTTGTCCATTTTGAATACATAGCAGAAAGAGGAAACTTGAGGGTTCACAAAGTTGATACTATAGGGAACAAAACTGTGACTGAATTTAGATGTTGTACTTTGGATAATGTGAAGCCTCCTCCCAGAAGGTAACAAGGAAAACAGGTCATGAAGGTCATGAAGAGGATGTGTATCTGTGGACGCTGCTCAAGCATCGCTTATATGCTATATCCTGGATAGAAGGAAGTAGACTACCAATAATCTTTTCTGCCATCCTCACCACTCTCTGCATCGTCTTCCTGTCTAAAGCAGTAATGCTTCCAAACCAGACAGTGATGCAATATGACACGATGCTTTTGATTGTCCCTCTATAGAAAGTGGTAAGGACAGGGGAAGGAAGATGAAGAAGCCACAAAGACTCAGTGGCTTGGGGTTTCAGGGCCAAAGATGCTGGTGGGGATTATCTGGACCTAGACAGACCACCTGAGGGTCTTCCTAGATTCAAAACTTCTGCTCAAAAAGCAGGTGGCAGTCATGGCCAGGAGTGCCTTTGCACAGCTTTATGTTGTGTGCCAGTTGTGTGCCAGTTAATGCCTGTTCTTGGCAGTTACTGCCAAGTGAGGATAGATAATGGAAGAGAGAAGAACACATGGCAGATAAGGGACTGTTGCATTTTATTAAAGCAGGTTGATTTCGTCTATATAAATTCATTTATTGAGAGATGACCTCATATTAGGGTTATGTAAAATGTGAAGTAAGCAATACACTGTTCTGAATTGCTGCAGGATATTTGGATTTACGTTGTAATTGGACCTCACTCCCTTTCTCTCCTTTTTCTGCACAGCTTTTTAACTGCCTAGTGACCACCCGATTACTGTAATGTGAATATGAATGTGGGGGAAAAATATAGACATCTTCTTTAGTTAATTTATTTGATAAAACTATAAATGGGAGATGAACAATAAGTAATAGCACAAAAAGGAAATGCCCCTTGGTGAATATATTAGACTGCATTACAAGAAATTCTAATCTTATCAGCCATGGGGAAAAAAAGACATTTATTTCTTGAAAAGTTTACCTTGATCTTTGCTAGACAAATTGGTACTAGTAAGGGCATGATCTGAAAAGATATGATTTCACAAATAAACAAAGAGTTATTTCAAAAATAGCAGGACTGGTTTTACTCCATATCCAATTTCCAAGTTTACAACTTTGTTGCAAGGAAGCTATCTTTTTTAATGTACAATCCAGATGGTATATTAGTATCTCTGTAATTGTGGTAAAATGGAATAGCACTGAGATGTTATCAAATCTTCCTCTAATTTAACAATCTTATTCCCTTCGGAGTCCTTCTTATCACAGAGAGATTTAAAAAAAAAACAGTTGGTCCATTACAGACAACTGGTTTATTATCTCTGCTTTATTACTTAGATCATCTGGAAGAAGGAGAAAAATGTAAAAACAACAAACAAACGAACCCTCACAGCTATAACAAGTATCTCTTCATCAGAACTAATCCCATACTTTGAAACAATCGAAATCCCTGATGCTGAGAGAGGTAGGAGTTACCATGGCAACTTAATGAACCAAAGTTTGGGCCAAGAGTGGTTCAGTCAACTATAAGCCATCACCCCAGATGGGCAAAAGAAACTGATATAATAAAATCTAACAGAAACACTAAATGTTTAACTTCATCTCCTATGACAAAAAAAGCCATGATGCTTTTAAATAGGATGCCTATTCATCGCTATCATTAATCAGAAAACAGATAAGTGGGGACTCATGGTCCCTAGTAGATCTGGGACAAAGTCATCTAATGATACTCTTGAGTTGCAGATTCTTAAAATAATACCCACCATCAAGTCTTCATCTTCTTTCCTAGACTTCCAGGCAAATATTCCTGGATCATTTGTCTCTCCCTTCCCAACTATCTATTACATGTCTGAACCAGATGGAATAATTTCTGATTCTAGACTTCTTTTTTTTTTCCCTAAAGGAAACATGCAGCAACTCAACACATTTAACTCAAGATAATTTTCCTGAAAAAATAATTTAATTAAGAAAAATTAATTGGCAATTGCCTGGACAAGTCCCTGCAGTTTTCTTGGCAAGATTCAAATGGAACATTGTCTCCTTATTTTTTAAAGGTAAATCGAAATCATCATAGTGTTAATATCTGTTGGTTAATATTGCATACATATCAGTGTACTCAGCTATATGTGTATTTTATAAGGTATTATTGGCATCTGATAATGCAATAAAACAATTACTTAGGAACAAAAAAGAAAAGAAAAGAAATGAAGTGTTATCTGACCTTCCATAGTCACTTTGGGGCAATATTCTCCAACCAGTTACTCCAGAATCTTTGAAAAACACTAATATGATCTCTAGTCTTGGAATGGTGAAATTATAGACGTGTTATCTTAAGTCTGGTTCTTGGTTGCTGAAGATTATTCATGACTACAAATCTAGAAATAAACTCTCACTTTTGTTTGCCATCTTATCGCTCTTGCTCATATCTCTCTTCTGTACATTCTTACTTCTGCCCCTTTTTCTTAGTGCTAATTCTCAATTCTTTTTATTCTCTCTGCCAGGCCTCAAAGCTCAAGACCACACATGAAGTTCCAAACTTATTTATTATTACTCAGGCTGATTCAGAGGAATCTACTCAAGTAATGGTTAACACTATTTTTGCACTAGATAAGGGTCAATGGAACTAAAGAGGAGTAGAACTTGATCCATTTGTGGCTATGTAGTGACTCTAGACTTGTACCTCTTCTCCTACAAACTGTCTAATTTTATCCTTACATTTTTCTCTAGGTTTTACTTAAATAGTCTTCCTTCTGTTTAATCTCTTCATAGTTTTTTTATCCTTCCAGCCTCCCCTTGCTTGTTATCAGTTCAGCACTCACATATCTATTAATGACATGTTCCTCTGCCATCACTAGAGTTTTATTCTATTACCTTGCAGTCTTGAAGTACTGCAAACTGTCCACAAGCGCTATGAAATCCCATTGCATAAGAATATTGATTCAGCCACACTGAATATGTATCAATGTGTTCAATGTTCCTAGAAAAGTGACTAATCTTAATGTTCATTAAAAATCAAGAAAAGAGGTCCAATTACAACGTAAATCCAAATATCCTGCAGCCATTCAGAACAGTGTATTGCTTACTTCACATTTTACATAACCCTAATATGAGGTCATCTCTCAATAAATGAATTTATATAGACGAAATCAACCTGCCTTAATAAAATGCAACAGTCCCTTATCTGCCATGTGTTCTTCTCTCTTCCATTATCTATCCTCACTCCCTTTCTCTCCTTTTTCTGCACAGCTCTTTAAATGTATTTAGTCATTGAGGATCCTATCTCCTCAACAATGTTCTCAGGAAATCATTTATTTATTGTTGATAAAGGACTACATTTTATTTTAGATTATCTGACTAACCTTGCATCATTTTCTCTCTGCAATGGTAATTCCTCATTCAAACGCCCATACATCTTACTTCATTTTCTCTATTCCTAGGGTAAACTGTAGTTTAATTTCTAGAAATATTGTGCATTTAGTAAAATCTCTGAAATTGCAAGAGTCACATGCTTGTAGGGCATAGTTTCCATTGAAATATTGCAGTAGGATGAAGGCATTTTTTCTCATTCAAGTAACATATGTATATCAAATTAGCCTTTTCAATCAAATACTTGTCAGTTTGACTGGTTGCATAAGAGAAATCAGAATATTTCTGTGGAAGGAAATATTCAGCAGATAGCGGTTACATCATTATTTTCTTATTTTCTTCTGTAACATTTAATCTGTCTTGTATCCTTTGATGCAGGATTTTATCTACAGAAATCCATCTCTCATCTTGTTTTCTTCAACTTGTTCAGCTTTAAAAGTGACATTATGGAACATTAGCAATATATCTCTATCACTATCATTTCTATCTCTATCTCTATCTCTATGTATGTGTGTGTACGTGCATGTGTGTGTATAAATTAACATCTCCAATTGGGTGCTCATTGACCAAAGAGTTTCATAAGAAATGCACAATGATCACAAGAGTCATTTAGGATCCTGGGCAGTTAATTCAGAAAACAGCCTAATTTATCTAAGATTAATTTGTAGCCTACCAGATGGAACTTTAATCCAAATCTTGAAGAAAAAAAAAACCCTCAGAAATCTGAAGGTTTGTGATTCCCATTGACAGTAACTAAAAAGCCATAAATGAAATTTTCTTTGTCATGACTAGGTGAAAATGTGAGTGTGTTTGTGTGTATGTACATAAGAATATGTATATATAATGAAACTGTAAAAAAAACTTTAAGAAAATGGATGAAAATGAGACCCTGGGTGACACTAAAAATAGGTGGATGGAAAACCTGAAGACATTGGTGCAGTGTGACTCATTAGTGAGAAATATATTTGCAAGAAGATTATGAGTTTAGAGGTTTAAAATTGTTTTGCATACATTTATACTAGCTTTTTGAGAAAATAAAAGCTTTTTGAGAAAAAGGTTTTTATGTATTATACTAAGCATTGGCATCCTTCAGTCTCAAGAGACTATGGTATCGTGCTCTGGAAAGCACGATACACTAGATACTGTCCTAAAACAGTATCTAGTGTAACTGAAAAGGCCAATTTGAGAGTGGCAATCCCTTCCACACTGAGGGCAGATACATTCTGTCCCCTGCCCACATCCAGATTTTGCTGGTTCCGGGACTGCCATTGTACTAGAATAAACCATTATACTAGTATAAATGGAATATTATCAGCCACCATCCCAATTCCTTCCCTTCCCTTCCCTTCCCTTCCCTTCCCTTCCCTTCCCTTCCCTTCCCTTCCCTTCCCTTCCTTTCCTTTTTTTTCTATTTAGGAGCCATGGTGGCACAGTGGGTAGAATACAGCATTGCAGGCTAATTCAGCTCACTGCCAGAAGTTTGATCCCCACTGGCTCAAGGTTAATTCAGCCTTCCATCCTTCCAAGGTCAGTAAAATGAGGATCCAGATTGTTGGGGACAATATGCTGACTCTGTAAACTGCTTAGAGAGGGCTGTAAAGCACTATGAAGTGGTATATAAGTCTAAGTGCTATGCTGTTGCTATTGCTATTGCTATTTATTCTGCATTTTTTTTCATTTTCTGATTACTTTATTTTTAAAAATAAATTTTAATTCTTTTGAAAATCTTCTTAAGCAAAAATTATTTTTTTAAAAAAGGATGATCCATGGATGATCCTATTCAAATGTGGACCATTTTGAGGTAGTAATGACATTGTACTTCAAGCTATATCAGAGAATTATTGTTGGCTGAAAAAAATATCAAGAGATACATTGATACCACAAGTTTCTGGAGGAGAGATAGAACATAAATAAAAATTCATTTTATATGTATTGAGAAGATGACAAAGTGAGGGATGGGGTATTTTGTTTGGATAGAAACAATCAAATATATGACTACAGGATAGAGGAGATCCTGCTGGCAACAGTACAAAATGAGTCAGAACAATGATGACACAACAGAGTGCTTCAACAGAAAAAACAAACAAACCCAATCTTTATTTATGTCAACAGGAATATAGCATCAAGATCAAGGGAAATCATTGTTCCCTTATTCTACAATAGTCAGATTGCATCCAGAAAATGTTATCCAGTTCTGGACACATGTAATCAGGGGTGAAATGCTCCCGGTTCGAACCGGATCGCCCGATCCAGTAGCGATGGAGGTGGGTGGTTCGGAGAACTGGTAGCAAAAATCCCTGGCCCCCCTGCCCCGCCCAGCTGAGCCACACAATCATCAGAGGCTTTTTTTTTTTTTACTTTTAAAAGCATTTTTTCTACAACCTCTTCAGCCAAAAAAATGCTTTTAAAAGTAAAAAAAAAAAAAAAGCCTCTGATGATCACATGGCTCATCTGGGATCGTCAAAGGCTTTTAAAAGAAAAAAACTCTTTTTTTCTTTTAAATGCCTCTGACGATCCAAGCTGAATTGCCTGATCGTCAGAGGCATTTAAAAGAAAAAAAGTCTCTGCCGATCAGGCAACTCAGATGGGATCGTCAGAGCCTTTTGAAAGAATTTTTTTACAATCTCTTCACCGAATAGGTTGTAGAAAAAATGGTTTTAAAAGTAAAAAAAATAAAAATTGGCTACGCCCACCCAGTCACATTACCCCCCCACCAAACCACGCCTACAGAACCGGTAGTAACAAATTTTAGATTTCACCACTGCATGTAATGTATTGCATATGAAAGAGAATAACCCTGTTATCTATTGAATATATATAGTTGTGTTAAGCCCTGCTAAAGTGAAACTAACCTTCAGATAACCCTAGATTAACTCCAAATGTTTTGGAGGGAAACTTAGAACAGTCATATTTGGCTTTTTCAAGGATTATGATTGGTTAAGGCCCTGTGGTCCTAGAGTATAAATTACAGGCATTTGCCTGCAGTTCCTCAGTTCCAGTTTTGAGTAAATAAATGCTGTTGTAGCTATGCTGGTCTGCTTCTTACCTACTAAAGCCCACTACACAATAAACCCAGTGACAAAGAGTTTGGAAGAAGAAGTCATTAGGTATGTTTAGGCTGGAGAAGAAAAGACTGCAGGGACAAAATGTAGCTGTCTTTAAGAATTTGAAGGGATGTCGGTAAAGATAGTCAATTACTTCAATAATGCTACACAAAGATAAGAAAAGAAACATGGGGTTCAAAATTACAAAAAATCAGATTTTGTTTGGCCATCAGGAAGAATTTCCAGGTTTTTTTCTTTTACTTCAACAATGGAATGGACTGTCTTGGGAAATGATGGAATCTCCTTCATTGCATATGTTGAAACAGGGCCTGGATGGCTATCTGTCAGTCATACTTCTTGCTCTAGGTAAAGGGATTACATGATACTATCTCCAAAAGTCCTTTCCAATCTTCATGTTCTACAATTCTATTACGTAACTAATAAATAACTTCTAAAGAATCACCTATATTATTAAAGTGGAATGATAAATAGATTAGCTCGGTAAAAGCTTAGAGTGCCTGTTAAACTAACTTTTTCTGTCTATTACTTTTGACCAGATCAAAAACAATGCCCAAATGACCAGAAGATAAAGCTAAACTGGAATCTGAAAATACAATCCTGTTATCAACGATAACTATCAATTCACAAGAAGAAGAAAAGCAGTACTTGAATTATAAGGGATCAAATTTGAATCCAATCTGATTCCAGCATTGAGGCAGCTTCTTCTGAACCCACAGAATCATTGCAGAACTACATGTATGATTAACATGTTAATTGCAAATTGCAGTAATTAAAGTGTGTTTCTTTCATTACCAAGGGAGCCAGATTTTCTGGAACAATTTTTTAAAAAAATGAAAATGTAGAGACTTGTAAAAATATAATTGTACACTAAAGCTTACTAAATTGTACACTAAAACTTACATTACTGTCTTACTTCTCAATCTACATTTTGATGGAGGTAAATGTTCATTTGTAAATGATATTGCATTTTCTGATACTTCCGCCCCACCCAAAAAAAATTTACCAACTACTCTGGGCATACACACACACACACACACAGAGAGAGAGAGAGAGACAGAGAGAGAGAGAGAGAGAGAGAGAGAGAGAGAGAGAGAGAGAGAGAGAAGGAGGGAGGGAGGGAGGGAGAGGGGGTGGGTGTTCTTGTTTAATGTAAGTTTCCTAGCTCTGTCTTCTCTGTACTGAATTGGTTGAAAAGAATTGGTTGTCGCAGATGCTAGAGCATTAAAAAGATTTGATTGCTTCTAGCAATGTAGACAGGGCAATAAGTATGAGTCACTGGTAAATATCCAAGGGTTATACAAACAAACAAACAAACAAACAAACAAATAAACAAATAAACAGAGGTTTCCCATTATTTATCCCCTAAATTGTGACAATTTGAGGCATGGAAAAGAATTCCTTTGAGAGTTAGGATCTTTGAGGATTCCAAGAAATGAAGTTCAAAAAAGCATTTTCCCAAATATTATTCTTTAAAACAAAAAGTCAATGGTTGGGACCCACACACACTTTTGCTCCTTCTTTCTTTCTTTCTCCATATCAGGTTAGAACAGCAGGGTGTTTCAGAAATGATACTCAATTATTGTAGAAGCTCAGCAATCAAATGGCAGAGGCCCAAAGATGAGAAATAAAGGGACAAATGTGAGAAACATTTTAGACAAGGGCAATCATGAAGTTAATGTTGTTTTTGCAACAATGAACTGAGAATTACATTGGTAGAGAAGCTGATGGTTGGTTTCAGAGTTGAGAATTGTTTTACAGCATTGGAAGGACAGCTTTAAAACCTGATTGGCAGCAGTAGATTGCCTTTATGAGCTATTTTTCAGCATTTCTAAAAGAGACATGTTTCAAGCCAGCATTTCGGAAGTTATTTTGTCAATGGGACAGCAGACACTTTTCTTGTTTTTCTCCTTCCCCCTTTCTTTTAAATTAAGTTCAAGTATGGATCACTATGTATGTATGTATGTATGTATGTATGTATGTATGTATGTATGTATTTATTTATTTATTTATTTATTGTTTGTTTGTTTGTTTGTTTGTTTGTTTGTTTGTTTGTTTGTCAAACATGTAGGAATAAGTATAAACCTGGATATTAATACAGGATATGAGTACGAATAAATGGGGACAGTAGGACAGGAATGGAAGGCATGTTGGTGCACTTATGCTTGCCTCTTACAGACTTCTTAGGAATGAGGTAAGATCAGGGGTGCTATTCAGCAAGTTCTGACACATTCTGAAGAACCAGTAGTGGAAATTTTGAGTAGTTCAGAGAACCAGCAAATACCACCTCTGGCTGGCCCCAGAGTGGGGTGGGAATGGATATTTGGCAAGATCCTTCCCCCAGGAGTGGGAAGGGAATTGGGATTTTGTAGTATCCTTCCGCTGCCATGCCCACCAAGCCACACCACGCCCACCAAGCCACACCCACAGAACCGGTAGTAAAAAAAAAATAGAATTCCACCACTGGGTGAGATAGTTCAGACAGTTGGTAATATAGACTGCATAATGTGTCAATCATTTTACAGTACGGATGATTAAATTTTATATTTGAATATTTTTTTCACCTTGATATCATCATTATTTTCTTTCTGTGTGTGTGCTTCATAAACCAGAAAAGAGAATATAGGAAAGCCAGAGCTTTGATACCTGTTAAAAGAATAGCTGTTGTACAAACATGGGCAGTTGGCAGAATGGAATTTAAACACCTGATGCAAATACATCTTAAAGGGTAGCATTTTGGGTACTTGTCAACTCAGCAGGCAGAAAATATCTGATCTTCTCATTAAGTTTCTGGTGGTGGGGAAGGCAGGAAGAAAATTGAAAAAGGAGCAATAAATCATGCTGATGGTTAATTAGCCTTCCATTGAAAGAGATGGAACAAATAAGGATATTGATGGGAATTATATTTTTAACATACTATTGTTAAGTAAGATAGTTCTAATTTAATAGTATGTCAATTGAAAGGGGTTATAATGAGAGCAAGTTCTTTCCTGCCAATTGAATTTGCTGGCAACAAGATCTGTTTGCAGAATAGAGAAAGAGACTGACAAAACATACAGAAGAGGAGAATTCTGTATTAAATTACTCTGGCCCTGCTCCATGACATGCAAAATTTGGTCAATAGGATGGCTAGCATGTTCTGGAAACAGGAATCAATAGACCCTGCCAAATAATTCCAAGGGAATTAATTTAGTTTAGATTTAATCTCTTAACAGAACCATTATGGTTAACTCCACCCAACCAATTATGCTGGGGGAATGTGAAAACCCAATTAATTGATCTCTGATACATAAGAAAAAGAGACAAAAGAAGTGGCTGAATAATTAACCCTTTCTGTAATAGAATTCACCACCAAGATTAGAAGCATCCCAAATATTGAAGTTTGCAACAGCAAAGTCTGTGCCTGGTTGTTTAAGGAGAGATAGTGATGTAAGATGTTCTGCTGCCATGAGAACTGATGCAGTATCAGGTGCTTCCTGAAGAAAGTGGGCAGGGATTTTGTCTGACCAAAATAATGACTTTATCTGGTTGATACGACTGTGTGTTGCCACCAATTGATTGGGTTAGTGGCTGACTAGGAAAAAAAGAAGGCCACACCTAGTCCTGCACAAAACCAGTCTTGGTCTTGATAGGAACCATGGGGGTGTGTTCTGCCCCAGCTACGGGTCCCAAGAAGTGTAGCACATACACACAGCTCCAAAAACTCGGTTTAATACAAACAGACCCCTTTCAAAATGCAGGCTTAACCACAAATGTCCTTATCAGCCTGCTATGAATTACAGAGATTAAACAAAGTCCGACAAGGGTTGGCAATCAGCCCAGAAACCAAATTGTAACAAAAAGCTCACTCTCAAAATGCTCTGCATAGGACCAAACGTTGTTTCCAGCAGCGTTTGTTATCTGTGTGCAAACTTAAAAAGGCTAAGGGAGTGGCCAATTAACCCCAAGCCTTACTCTCGAGGAGACCTCCTCCTGAGTAGCCACTCCTGCCTTTTGGCAGCCCTGCATGCTCAAGCATTGAGAAGAAGCTCCTCCACTTCACTCTCTTCAATTGAAGGAGCCTCTGGAGGTTCTGAAGGCCCTAGCTGAGTCTCTGCCTCTGGCACCACATCCTCTTCAGCCTCATTGCTGTCCGACTCGAGCGCCGGCTGCACAGGCTGATGGCGCGACACCACACCAGCCTCCTCGTCGGGATCAGCCACAATCCACACAGGCCACTGGCGGGCCACAACAGGGTGCATTGGTTAGAATCAGTGATTGTGCGCTGTGTGCATGCGCAATTGAATGAAAAATCACCTTCTGCATTAGTGCTAGGAAAGTAAAACAGCTGAGGCACAGCAATCTGCTCTGCTGCACTAATTAGCTGTGAAGATATAGGTAAATAAAGTGCAAGGGCGGGTGGGCGCTCCCAGCTGATTGTCGGAGCTATCAGTTTGCCCAAACCATCCAAACTGGTAGAATCCCACCCCTGGTTAGAATGTAGTATTGGAGGATGACTGTTCCCATAGCAGGAGTTTGGTCTTGACTGGGTCAAGGTTACTCAGCTTTCCATCCTTCCAAGGTCATTAAACTGGGGACCCAGATTGTCGAAGGCAATATGCTGACTCTGTAAACTGCTTAGAGTGTGCTGTAAAACACTATGAAGTGGTATACAAATGTAAGTGCTATTGCTAAGTGCTATAGTTGTAGGAAGTTTCCAACCTATGGGATTTAATTTGATCTCTGAAAGAAGTCACTACCCTCCTTTCTGAAAGAGGAAAGATTTGAATTCCAATGGCGTTGGCCATTTTAGCTAGAGAAGAATTGGTCACCAGTTTTAAATGTGCTAATATGAGACTTCTTTCTGACTAATTATAAATTAGTCCCGCAAATCTGTACAATTGTTCTTGAATGTAAAAACTATCTGCATTATGCATTGAGATTATGCATTGAGATTTATTAAATAATAAAGAGACCATAGAGTGACAGGGCAGGCACACTAATGCCTCCCAGTATAAAAATTCATTAAAAGGGTACAGTGTGTTCCCAAATTATTTTTAGCCAGAAGCTTTTTGTTTTTTTTCTCTTTTTCAGAATATGCCACAAGAACATTATCTGATTTTTTTTTTAATTGACAGCCCCTCAATATAATATATTCTGCTGTGAAGGCCCAAAGCAGGCTCCAATATTCCTGCAGTTTTATTTTATTTTATTTTACAAGCCTTTTCTAAAGAAAACAAAATCTCCCAGCTGATCTTAAATTTTGAGGAGGACTTAAGTCAGCAGAATGAAAAGGCATATCAGAAAGCTCTCATTCCTCTTGCTATTAGACAGGTTCCAGGAAGAACAGTCAACAGGACAGCTCTCGTTGATAGGGCAACCGCATGCTAATATTCACTTAAAGCAGACAAATTCCTCCACAATGTTCAGTATTAAAATAAGAAAAGCACAAATGATAGAATTTGGAGAAAGAAATACTAATATTACATCTTAACAGTAAATGGCATAGTCATTCAATTTAGATAGTAATAGCACTTAGACTTATATACAGCTTCATAGTGCTTTACAGCCCGCTCTAAGCAGTTTACAGAGTCAGCATATTCCCCCAACATTCTGGGTCCTCATTTTACCAGTATGGAAGACTGAGTCAACCTTGAGCCAGTGATCAAATTATTATTATTATTATTATTATTATTATTATTATTATTATTATTAATAATAATGGCAGCTGGGGATCAGCAGAAGTAGCCTGCAGTACTGCATTCTAACCACTGTGCCACCACGGCTCAAAACTTTAGTGAGAGATGAAAGTGTCCTGGATAATCAACTAAAGGAAACTGAAAGAAAATATCCTGCAAAGCTGTCAAGAAGTAACCAGAAGAAATGGTATTTTATGGTTGACAAATTTATCTCAATATATTTACTTATCAATTACTTAAAGTCAGTGTGGATTCCTCATGCTCCATACCAGGGATCAGACCAGTTGATGCCTATACTTCTCTAAAATTTATTATCTATTGCAGAAATTAAATATGCGTATAAAGTTATTTCTCCCTTAATCCAAACAATTATTCCTTGGGTTGATTTGAGTGTTTATTGCTTTCAAAAATTAAATTTTGCCTCATTTAAATAAGTTAATACTATGGGATATTCTACAGACTCTGCAGATGAAGAACAATTGCAGGAATTGGGTATGTCTAGTCTAGTGAAAAGAAGGACTAGAAGCAGTGTTCCAATACTTGAGGGGTTGCCACAAAGAAGAGGGAGTCAATTTATTTTCCAAAGCACCAGAAGGCAAGACAAGAAAGAATGGATGAAAACTAATCAAGGAGAGAAGCAATCTAGAACTAAGAAGAAATTTCCTGACAATAAGAACAATAACCAGTGGAACAGCTTGCCACTAGAAGTTGTTGGTGCTTCTGTCAGGGCTAATTAATCCCATTCTGCTTTTGGGTAATTGCACCTTGATTTAGAGAAGTGGATCGAGGCTTTTCCTTGAAGTATACATTAAGAAAATAAACCCAAAGATATATTTTCTAAGAAAAACTCATTTATTTGTTATAAAGAAAATAAAACATCTTACTAATCTAATTAGTTACATCTTGGCAAAGCTTTCCCCGGCCAGACCTCTCCTGGCTGGAGAACAAAAAAAGTTAGAAGAAAGTGAAGGAATGTAGACATGCGCAATTAGCTTACTGATAAGAACTTGGCAAGCTACGGTAAGTCTGAAAGTCCAAAACTAAAAGCTCATCTGGTAAATAGAAAAACACAGTGACAGCTTCATCATTGGAAACTTTTAAAAAGAGACTGGAAAGCCATTTGTCTGAAATGGCATAGAATATCTTGCTTGAGCAGGGGTTGGACTAGAAGACCTCCAAAGTCCCTTCCAACTCTGTTTTTCTGTTATTCAATGTGCATATCTGCACATCAGAATCAGCTATAAAATCACTTATCAAATTGTATGAATGACTGTGTTATGAAAAATATGTTAAGATATATTGCAGGAGAGAGCAGTAGCCTCTCCTTTTGTATCTAAAGCATGCTTTAGATACAAAAAGACCTTTGAATCCCTGATAGGAGGCTTCTCTTAACCTGGAAATCAGATGTTTTTATAAGCTGTAGAACAAGTGAACTTTTTAAGATGATTGAACTGTGACCATGTTGACCATACTGGGTGCAACTGGGATTTGGAGAGTAACTGATGAAAATAGTACAGACTCAAATGGGTGATAGTCAGTCGTTGTTTAAGATCAAGTTTTTAGCCTTGGATTAAATTTGTGAGTATGAGTTTGTCATTCCATTCTACGTAGGATATATTTTTGACTGTAGTTGATCAGGATGCAAGACAAGTTCTCTTTCTTTAGATGCATTTGTGATCTAGATTGTACCTCCATACTTTTATGTTCATAGGCAATATACATGCTCAAGCATATAAGGCTTGGGGTGGCCTGAACATGTTGAGCTAGGGGCATATATGCCATTCAACTTCAATCTTAAGGATCCTGGTAGAAGTACAGATCTTTGTGTAATCCAGATTCTAAATAAATCAAAGTTCTATGTAACACTGACAGTTGCTCACAATGAAGTGAACACAAATGCAATTCATTTTCATCTTTGATCACAGAGAGGCTGGGAATAGGCAGAGTGTTCCTGATCGTTTATCACATTGAATGTTTCAAATATTCAGGTAAATAACTGAATGACGTTTTAATACATTATAATTATAACAATATACTATAATAACATACATTGCATTAAAAAGTGCAATAAAATCAATTTGTGATAATACTATTGTAAATGGATATTAGAAATTCTAACCAGATACCATTTCTTTCTCATGCAGTAGGAAAAATTTCAGCTAGGCACTTGATGATACTATAAGCCTGCATACTAAAGCTGGGGGAAAAAATCAATCAGCATCAAGATTCTTTCTGAGATCAGTCAGTTTAGTACCAATGTCAAGCTGACCTTAATATGGCCATCTATTGACATTTTGCTGCCATTAGTTGGAACTCTGTGGCAGCCAAAATCCTATCATTATTGAATGATTCATCCCAGATTCTTCTATTGCTGTTGTTTGTCATCTTTAGGAAATAGCCTGATTCATCTGCAAAATGAGTTATTTTATTAAATAATTCCTATTCTTTCTCAAGCCAAAGTAACATAAGGTTCTTCATAAAGCGCGGTTCTTTTGTACCTAGGGATGACTGATCAAATGTCAGCTAAAACAAGTGTCAGTTAATACATCTACATCAGGAATAGCCATTGGTACTCTGGTAGCATTGCAAACAATATTTATACCTACCTTTTCTTCAAAGTTTTAAGAATAACATCACTCTCCTTTTTGCATTCATAACAAATCTCTAAGTCAGTGATTTTCATGGTTAGGCAAGCATTTGAAATCTGGTTTCTTCAGTCTCCATCTGTTTTTTTTTTTTTTTTTAACATTATTCTATCGGTCACAAAATGGATATTTATGGGATATAGTGGATGCAGAAGGGCCATGTGCATATAAAACAGATTTGAAAAATGAGCATCACACATTTTAAAAATTATGTTTGATTTATAGCATCGTTTTGTTCCTACAAGTTTCCATGGCTGCTACTAAAAACCTCACCCTGAGAGATCTCAGCCACTTCATGTCTGAGAAAAATAAAGCTCCATCATTATAATGTTAGGATGACTTTATATAAAATCTCTGAAAAAATAAAGAAGGGTGTTCAAATTAACTTTATGCCACATTCTGTACCAGATGTCTCAAACCCGCATCATCAGGGTTGCTTCATGTGATGTAGCGTAACTTTTTTCCCCTTCACTAAACCGAGCATGGGTGTGAACAGCACGTGATGCATCCGAGCCCTCAGGCAGTGAGTTTGACAGCCCTGTTCTATATCATCATTTCTATGGGTATTTAACTTTACTTTTCTGTAAAATCAACCCTCAACCTCAACATGCAAAAGTAGGAAGAGTCGTTGTGTACCTTTCCTAAATGTGTAAGTAAAACAGGGGACCTCCCTGAATGTGCAGAAAAATGAAAGCTCATAGAATATTGAAAAACAAGGTTTAATCTGTCTTTAAGAAACTATAATCCCACTTTATTAAAATCAAAACAATTATTTTCTGGCTTGAGTCATAAGAATTCCACCAACATTTGGGGAAAGAAATCAAATTAAATGAGAATATTTTTTTTACTTTATTTTTTTAAAAAGGAAGAAACTTGTGGCACAGAATTAATATACTGTATATGCAGTTTTCCAAACTAAGATCCTGAGTGCTATGGACAAAAATAGGCCACCCTTTCCCATATATATATTTGTCTTCTTAAGTTTTTGCGGGTGTGCATATGCAAACAATGTACAATGACGCGGGAAAACACCCGAGATTTTAATTTTTTGCACACACACACACACACACACACACACACACACACACACACACATATATAATGTATATATCTCCAATTTCGTACTAAATTCATAAAAATGGAGATTGAATTAGTAGACCTTTTTTAGAGATGTGGATAGCAATATACAGTTGTACTGTATGAAAACTTGCATGGATTAAGGCTCTGAAATTATTGCTTATAAGAGCAGTATTAACTGAACTTGGAATTGTGGAACACTAATTTTAAGAAATTATTTCACAAACACTGAGCCAGCATTTTAGGCCTATTTAACAAATCCAGTTGTTAATAAACAATAATCTACTGTGTTTCCCCAAAAATAAGACCCTGTCTTATATTTTTTTTTTGAACCCTGAAATTGCCATGTGCTCAAAAGCCCGATTGGGCTTATTATAAGGGAATGTCTTATTTGGGGGGAAATAGGGTATGCAAAAAAAAAGTGTTTTTGTTTTTTTTTATAAATTATTCAAGGCAAAAATAAGTGCTTTAATCTAGTTCTCCTAGGCTTGGAATTATCCTTCTAACTGAAGATCCAAACATAAACTTGCTTTCATATATTTGGTGTTTTAGGCTATGTTTTTGAAGGTTTTGGAAAATCCTATGAATTAAAATATTGGCTGCTGGAGTTACTTGAAATGCTCCATGGGCTCAATCATAAAAAGATAGTAAAGAAATTAACATCAAAAATTCTTCCTCTCTATTCCCACAACAATGGAGTTTGTTCCATATTAATATGCAGAACCTTGACTTTTAAAATAATTTATTTAATAAATTCAAGTCTGGAGAAGACAGAAAAAGTCTGGAAAAAACAAGAGTAAAAACAAAAACCAGCTTTAAAGATTAACAAAACGCTGTAAAGAATTTGAACTCTTAATGTTTGCACACTTGCTTTGGGGTGCAAATAGATGCTTTAGTCCTAATTAAATAAGATGGATAATCTATATATAATGTATATTTGCAACATATATTGTTGTTATATTTTTGCAACATATAGAATAGAATAGAATAGAATGGAATGGAATGGAATGGAATAGAATGGAATGGAATAGAATAGAGTAGAATAGAATAGAATAGAATAGAATAGAATAGAATAGAATAGAATAGAATAGAATTTTTATTGGCCAAGTGTGATTGGACACACAAGGAATTTGCCTTGGTGCATATGCTCTCAGTGTACATAAAAGAAAAGATACATTCATCAAGAATCAGAAGGTACAACACTTAATGATAGTCATAGGGAACGAATAAGCAATCAAATCATAAATAAGCAAGCAAACCATATAAAGTATATACTATATTGTTCATATATTTGCAACATTTTAATAATAGTTATTCTGTAATTAATGCTTACTTCTGTTTTATATACCAAAATCAAAAACCAAATCTTTATTAGAATAAATCAAGATCATATAAACAAATGCAAGATTTGGAGATCTCCATTCTAAATAATGAGAAAGTGTGAAGCTCAAATTGTTTCACTAACAAGTTTTCTTTTTTTATTATTATTATTCTTTTTATTCTGCATTAGTATTTTACTTCCCCACCTTCTTTGCTCACCTTTTTTTAGGTTGGGAAATATGAGATAGTACCCTTAAAGTGAATAAAAACGTAATAACAAAACAAAGAAACAAACTGGATGAAAACATGAAGCAACAAAGAACAAGCTGTTCATAAGCAGCATTTTTAAAGTGGAATGTACAAAATGTATGGCAGTAACAACATGTGGAATTTATATTAGATAGGAAACATCTTTGGTAGACTGCTGGTCATTGAATTCTGGCATAGAGAAGGTGTTATCTTGTAATTGATCATGAAAAAATACATTCAGTAATATTGATTTGGGATAGTATATCATTAGAATGTCATAAATTCATAATTCATAAACCTTAGAGCTGTATTTGAAGATAAATTGCTAAATAGAGTTAATATTCTGAATTCTTCTCACATTGTGAATTTCCTTACTTGATGTCTATACCAATCATCAAAGGATTTGGAAGTTTATATCCCTGTGACCACAAAGAAAGAATTGCTAGAAAATGCAATGACAAGCCACTGAATTAAAACTTGACAGCTAATTCCTATCCCAGAAAAATTGAGAGAAAAGTACAATTTACAAAACATAATTGATAACATACCCAGAATTAGAAAGGTATCTACTTTGATAGAAAAGAAAAGTTGGTCTGGAAGTAACTGTCAGATGTAAATGCCTTATTCTCTATTGTGTAAATAATGTATATATGGGACATCAGGGGTTAACTTATTCTTTGGATCTTAATGTATTCATAATTTACCACTCCCATTCCTGGCTCCACCCCTTGTATATATAAGGAGCCACCCTCACCATTTTCTTTGCTTCTATCTTGAATATTCAGCGAATATAGAATGCCTATTATTATTAAAGAGAAATATATTTAAATCTCTAATTCTTATTATCTTTATTGAGTCTGATCCTGAAAATATTGCAACAAGCTGGTAGCAGAGGATGGTTAATTGACTCAATAAATAATTAAAAATGTCTAAGAAAGATAGGCCCAACACCAGGGCCTACAGCAAGGAAATAGAAACTGAACAAGAGATGATCAACGAATCCACTAACGCGATTTCGAGAGAATCCGAAGAATACACCACTGAAGAAGAAGAACTGATAAATGAAAATAATGACCAGGAAGAAACCGAAATAGAAAATAACGAACTCAGGTCAGAGATATTGAAGATACTAAAAAGCCAGAAGAACGATGAAAGCCTCATCGCGAACCTCCAAGAAATGCTGAAGAACAACGGAGCAGCAAGAGAGAAAAACGTCGTTAAAGAAAAACCCAAAGATCAAAAAACTGTGAGTGAAATGAATACTGAGAAAGTCGTTGTAAAAAAGAAAAGATGTGATCCCGCGCGAAATTTTGAATGGCAGCCATCTTGGTTTCAACGAACTTCAAAAGAGAATGGAGCAGAGCCAATCAAAACGCTCAGTTCAAAATTTCTGGCGCGAAAAACGCTATCAGACGACGAAAGTGAAAAAGAAGACTCAAACTCTTCAGAAGAACCAGAATCAGAAAGTGAAGACGATTTAACAAAGTCTCAAGTAAAGTCAGCAATGAAAACGCTTTTTGCTGCTTTTGGGCCAAGATTGAAAATTTCCAAGGCACCAACGAAGAAGCAAGAGATCAAACCGACAACTCGAGACCTGCACGCTCCCATCCTGACTTCGAAGGCGACGACACCTGAGCCCAGAGAGCCATGCCGATTCCGTCCTACACCGCAGACCGGATCAAGTGCCAACGCACACGAAAGAAAGAGAAGAGCTGTCGCCACCACCAGAACCCCTAAAACCGAACCAGAGACCGACTCATCTGAAGAGGAGCGGAACGAGAGAGCTGAAATGGAGAGAACCTTCCACGACGACGCCAAGGAAGAAATGAGCAACGCGCATGTGCAAAGCTACGTAGACGGCCCCGAAAGACTTGAACTGGCCAGAGAACCGCGCAGACTCGTTGCGAGCATCCCCATGCCGTTCTGTAATTTCCTGCACTTGCGAGACCACGGACTGCCTCAGGTTGTAAGTAATGGACAAAATAATGTGGAGAACTTACCCAGTGACTTCCCAAAACTTAGAATTGATGGCATTAATTTACAAGAGTGGTATCAACAGCTTCAGGTTGTCTTTATGAAAGAAAATTTACTATTCTTTATAACTAGTCCTCCAAGAAGACCTTGGACTTTAAAAATAGATTGTTTACATCATAGAGCATTTTTCATAATAATATCTAGCGTATCTCCTGCAATGTATCATAGCATCAAATCAAACCTAACTGTGTCAGAAATAATTCAATGCATGTTTAATCTATTTCACAGCGATAGCGTAGCTACAACTACAAGAATGTCTAAGGATTTCTTTTCTTCTAGAGTGAAACCAGGGGTTCCTATAAGTGAGCATTTGATATCTCTAAACAAAATAAGAGCTGAGCTGCAATTGAGGGGGGAAGTGATTTCAGATCAAACAATGAAAAGTGTTATTATCAATTCACTTGATCCATCATGGGATAGCTTTATGTCACACTTAGATACTATTAATTTAGGATATTTAACCATAGAAAGTCTATCTAACAAATTGATAGCAGAAGACAATTCAAGAAAAAATCGTTCCAGTAATCAAACAGAACACAAATCTTTTAGGAAAGTAGCTTTCCAAGAAAAATATAATGAAGCCTTTAGATGCCACAATTGTGGGTCCAGGGAACACAGTAGAAGAGACTGTCCCAAAGTCTCAAGGGAGAGACATAGGCCAGAATATAGGAGCAAATACAATTATAGACAGTCTTCCACAGATAGACACAAATATAGAAGCCCACCAAATTACAGAGAAAGTAGAGGGGGTAGAGAAAATTCAAAAGAGAGAAAATCTGGGTCACTAAATGGACTAAACAAACAAGAAAACACCAAAACACAACAAAATGAGAACAATAATTGGCTTATTGATTCTGGTGCAACCAATCACACCACTAACAACAAAAGTATATTATCTTCATTTACAGAAGATAAGTTTGTGATAAAGGTAGCTAATCAAGAAAAGGTTCAAGTATTAGGCAGAGGAAATGTGACCTTGCCTGGTTTAGGTAAAATAGAGGGGGTATTATTAATCCCAGAAATACCTCATAACATACTAAGTGCTATAAAACTAAGCAGAGATTCTGACATCAATATAGTTTTCTCAAAGGGGAAAGCAACTTTAGAGAAGGACAAAACAAATATAGGCACTGTGATGATAAAAGGAGGTCTACCCTATCTGATAACGAAAGAAAGATGGTTACATAACATTGATTCAAATATGGAAGATTGTATTGAAGCAGATGATGAAAATGTTAGTAACAGTGACAATGATGAATGTAAAATACCTCATGATCACAAAAATACACACAATGAGAAGAAACCAAAAATAGGTAAACCAATTCATGATGAGTGTGCTCACATCTTACATAGGAAGTTAGGACATGCAAGCTTTCCTGTAGTTCAAAAAATGACTGAACACGCAGAAGGTGTCAAAATAAAAAATTGTGAAAATTATTTGGAATGCTCAGTATGTAAATCCACCAAACTAAAAACCAGTCCCAGACCAAAAAAATCTAACAGATCAACTAACAATATTTTTGACTTAGTACATATGGCTTTAGTTGGTCCATTAACTCCATCAATTACCTATAGAAAACGTTACTTTCTAACAATAGTGGATGATTATAGTCGCTATGGTTTTGTTTACACATTAAAGCACAAGGATGAAACCTTTCAGAAATTTAAGGAATTCTACAAACGCATAGAAACACAACATAATATCAGAATAAAACAAATTATGACAGATAGGGGATGTGAATTCATGTCTAAAGAATTCTCCCAATGGTTAAAGGATAGGGGAATGCTACATTTCACGTCCAATCCATTTTCTGCGTTTCAAAACGGGATTGCAGAGAGAAAGAATTCCACACTACAAACCATGATTAGATGCACATTAGAGGATGCTGGTTTAGGCAAACAATTCTGGTCAGAAGCCCTACTTTATTCAAATTACACTCAAAATAGAACCTGGTCCAGTATTGTGAATAAGACACCGTATGAGGTGATGTACAATAGGAAACCTAAATTAGCACACATGCACATATTTGGAGTCACTGCAGATGTGCACATACCTAAGCAGTTGAGGAGAAAGGGAGAAAACGTATCCAGAAGATTAAGATTTATGGGATATGAAACTGGAACCAAAGGGTACAGATTCATTGATAATAATAACAAATTTATAGTCTCCAGAACAGCTGTGTTTCATGAGCAGGCCAATTGGTCTAAACTGCACCTTAATGAAATATTCCCAAATAAATGCAAAGATGCGATATCTTGCGAGGAAGGGACAATAGAAAATCAAAACATTAACAAAAATAAGAACAAAACCAAAACTTGGACAAATAGTCAGCATAAAATAAAGACAGACACATTAACAAAAAAGGAAGCTAGATATTTGCACGACAACCATAGCAAACCTGAAAGAGCTATTAGAAACAATAGAAATCAAATACCAAGTAAATACAAAGATTACATAATGCATATGAATGGAGAACAAATAACACCTAATACATATGAGGAAGTATTAAAACTCCCTCGTGAAGAAAGAGAAAAATGGGAACTAGCTATGAAAAAAGAGATGGAAAGTTTGCAAGGATTAAATGTATTCACTCCTGCGATCGCACCTAAGGATAAAACAATTATAGGTACCAGGTGGATTTATAAAATTAAGAACCTAGAAGGAGGCAATACTTTATACAAGGCTAGACTAGTTGCACAAGGTTATGCACAAAAATATCCAGAAGATTATACTGACACATACTCCCCTACGGTGAGGACAGAGAGTGTTAAAACAGCTCTAGTAGTAGCATCTGCACTCAATCTGGACGTATTTCAATATGACATACAGACTGCGTATTTACACGCAAAACTAGATAAGGAAATATATGTAAGAGCACCACATAGTCAATACACTAATAAGAATGAAATTTGGTTATTAAACAAGAGTCTATACGGATTAAAGCAATCTGGCAAGAGATGGTACGATTGCTTGGTAAAAGTACTAAAGACCATGGATTTCAACGCTACCACTGCTGATAACTGTTTCTTTGTAAAAAAGAGTGATGATCACATTGAATTTGTATTAATTTATGTGGATGATATTTTATATATAGGAAAACACAAAGAGAGCAGAGAAATCTTTGTAAATAAGTTAAACGAACATTTCTCGTTGAAATCTCTAGGTAAAGTGAATAAATACCTTGGTGTACAAATTAACAAAACTAGAAGGGGATTCAAACTTACTCAGAAAGATAAGATCATTGAACTTCTAAACAAATGTAATTTAAACAATGCCAAAACCTGTGACACTCCTATGCAAACTGATTTCCTTAGAAACACTGATGAGTCTTCCCCTGAATTTAAAGATAATACATTTTACAGATCAGTTATAGGCTCACTCCTTTATATATCTAATTGGACCAGACCAGATATTGCATTACCTCTCAATTTATTGTCAAGATATGTTAGCAAACCAACCATGTATCATTGGGAAGCTGTCAAAAGAATTCTAAGATATTTGAAAAGTACATTAGATTTTTGTTTAGTATTAGAACCTAATAATGACAAAGAACCAAAAATTACCTGTTATGCGGATGCAGTTTGGGCTGGTGATACATCATGCAGAAAGAGTACTTCTGGTTATATTTTTCTATTGAATGATTGTCCAGTTTACTGGTACACTGGTAAACAAGAACTGGTAGCCACTTCAACCACAGAAGCGGAATATGTTTGTTTATCCAAAGCTGCAAATAACCTTGTATGGTTCAATGACTTGATCTCAGATGTTTGGAAAAAACCTGCATTACCTTTTGTTGTGCATGAAGATAATAAAGCAGCCATTGAAATATCCAGATCCGATGCCATTGGACAAAGGTCCAGGCATATTGATATAAAATTTAAGCACGTGAGACAATTATCTCAAGATGGATTCATCAAAGCAATACATTGTGATACTTCTGAACAATTAGCTGACATATTAACGAAGCCTTTACCTTCTAAACAGCACAAATATTTAACTTCTAAATTGTATGTATTATATTGTCCTGAATCTGAATGTAATTGGTGTTGTATAGCGAACCGGCATTTAGAGGGGGATTTGTCAGATGTAAATGCCTTATTCTCTATTGTGTAAATAATGTATATATGGGACATCAGGGGTTAACTTATTCTTTGGATCTTAATGTATTCATAATTTACCACTCCCATTCCTGGCTCCACCCCTTGTATATATAAGGAGCCACCCTCACCATTTTCTTTGCTTCTATCTTGAATATTCAGCGAATATAGAATGCCTATTATTATTAAAGAGAAATATATTTAAATCTCTAATTCTTATTATCTTTATTGAGTCTGATCCTGAAAATATTGCAACAGTAACAAAGAGGTTCAAAATAAACAATACAAAGTAATGAACTGGCGGCCAACATAACGGGTATGTAATGGGCATACAGCTGGAGCTATCTTGCTTGGTTATAACTTTTGTGAAAAGGATTTTGGAATCTTTATCAGCCATAAATTGAACATAAGCTGGCAGCAGGATATGACTGCAAAAAGCTTGTTTCTGGTCAGTGATCTTACCATGTTGCCTAATATATTTGTTGCTCTAGAAGGCTGCAATTGGTAATATGTAAGTTATGTATTTAAGGTTCATGACTTGTACTTCTATTATGCCCAAATTAATGAGTTTTATCTTACTGAAAATATACAGGGTCACTGGACACAGAATCCATATGCAAATGTCTTCCTGACTTTCAAGGAATCTTTACAGTTGAACAACTATGAGATTAACTTAAATTATCCAGCCTAAAGTCATGGTGGGAAAGAAAGAGAACATCCTCATCTACATAACCATCAAAAGATAAGTAAAACTGCTATAATATTTAATCTGCTATTCTTCATTTCATGCTTTCAAACTGTTGTTAGTTGTGAAGTCATGTCCAATCTATCGCAACCCCATGGACAACGTTCCTCCAGGCCTTCCTGTCCTCTACCATCTCCCAGAGACCATTTAATCTCATGCCAATTGCTTCAGTGACTCCATCCAGCCACCTCGTTCTCTGTCGTCCCCTTCTTCTTTTGCCCTCAATCTTTCCCAGCATTAGGCTCTTCTCCAGTGAGTCCTTCCTTCTCATTAGTGGCCAAAGTATTTCATTTTCATCTTCAGGATCTGACCTTCTAAAGAGCAGTCAGGGTTGATGTCCTCTAGGACTGACCAGTTTGATCGCCTTGCAGTCCAAGGGACTCGCAGTAGTCTTCTCCAGCACCATAGTTCAAAGGCCTCAATTCTTTGACGCTCAACTTTCAAAATAGAAGTTCTTTATATAACCTCATTCTGTCAAAAGGATGAAAATTAAATTTAGTCCCTTTTTTTGAAGGAGAAGGCCTAGTGTACATGAATGTACAGTTCTGCGTCATGAAGAATCTGTGGTCATCCAAGCTGTAGGCAAAATGCAATTCTTAGCAAGATTATCCAACAAAAATAGTTTGAATATTCTAGATAGTTATACTTTATTACATCTGAAAGTCCATGGATTTTCACCTGTGTTCTGGATTTGCTTGAAGCTTGTTCTAGTTTTTTTTTTTAAAAAAAATAACTGCTCCTACCATAATTCCTACTTAGAGATTGAACCTACACTTGTTACACCAAAATTTGCTCTGTGTTTCTTTTTATTTCTTTCATTGCTCTCCATTTCAATTTTTATTTTGGAATTCAGGAGGCCCAAATAACTCTTTTGCTTTCTTTTAATCTGTCACAGAAAAAGCAGTCTCTTTTTTTCCTGAAGCCGAGGTGAGTATTTTAAAATTAAGGCTATAAACTCAAAGAAGCATAAACGTTTGTTTTTCTTACTTTACTTTTCTATACTGCCATTATCTATTATTTCTTTGTATTTATACTAATAAATTAGGCATTCAGGAGATTAAAATCTCAGATTAAAAACTGAATTTAGCTATCAAAAGCAATCAGTTGCTGGAAAAGGCTTCAGATCTGATATTCTGCTAATAATTCATTCGAGTTGTCTTATATCATGTTTTGGTTGAATCTCAACCAAATTTAAACTTGATGACGACGACTGAACACTCTTTGTATTACTGTAGAACCATTAAAATCACTCTTTGGATACAAATTCATGGGACATACCAAGTTTGTCCATTTGTCTTCAAGGATATCACAAAAAACTTTGTTAAACCTTTATTAGATCAATGTACACAACTTCCATAGTGTTCCCTTGGTTGATCACACTTGTTGGTATATAATGAAAAGAGATAAAGACAATCTGTCATGACTTATTCTTGACAAATCCATCCTGACGTCTGGTAATAGTAGCATTCTTTTCAAGTACTCGTAAATATGCTGCTTGACAATGTCTCATAGTAACTCACCCAGAATTTATATTAAACTACCTCAATTATAATTTCCTGGGTCCTCCTTCTTCTCCTTTGAGAATACCACATTTGCTATTTTCTAACATCCTGGCACCTTACCAGTCCTCTGGGAGTTTTCAAAGATTAGTCAGCACCCCTGAGATCACTTTCTTCAGCTCCTTCAAAAGTCTGGGATATAATTTCCTTGGCCCTGGTGCCTTGCAATGATTTAAGGTACCAAGTTGGGTTTTAACTATATCGTCATCCATCCTGAACTGCACTTAACTCTTTCTCAATCAAGCTAGGAAAGACTGTTGTAAGGAAAAAGAAATGAAAAGAAAGTATTTGATAGTACTGCCTTCTCCCTGTTTCATATATAGACATTTTGTGAAATCCAAATTATTTTGCTACCGGTTCTGTGGGTGTGGCTTGGTGGGGATGGCAGGGGAAGGATACTGCAAAATCTCCATTCCCACCCCACTCTAGGGCCAGCCAGAGGTAGTATTTGCGGGTTCTCTGAACTACTCAAAATTTCCGCTGCCAATTCTCCAGAACCTGTCAGAATCTGTTGGATTTCACCCCTGATATATTATAGTCATATATATGACTATGGGAAGCTTTCATACAGATGAAACAATATAAAACAACAAAACTATACAATAAAAATGATAAACAATAATCATAAAATTAATAGCCAAGGAAATTTAATATCAAACATTAGAATAGCATTCAATATGCATGGGCTGTTTCACATATCATTTCATGGAATGTGCAACTGGAAACAGGTAGAGTAGAAGTCCTAGCAAGAGCACCATGGCTTTCTAGGAAGGAGGCAGCACATTCCACAGAAAAGTCCTAAACAAAAGCCTGCACAGTCCTGACTTAGACAGTGGAGGGAAGAAAAGGGTAGCCACACCCTAGAATTTTCCAGAGTATATTTATTAGATTAAAATATCACAGATTTAGTCTAGCAAGATTTTGTCTAATAGGTATAAACAATAAAGAAGGAGGGTTTTTTCCAAGAGATTGGAAGGAGAATTTTAAAAAGAGATTGGACAAGTATTTGTCTAAAATTGTATTTCCTGCTTGAGCAGCGGATTCAACTAAAAGACCTCCAAGGTTCCTTCCAATATCTGTTATTCTGTTAAGACTCAGTTGGATCTTTCAGTGTCATCTTGGGCCTGACAATCACAAATCCCATCATACAAAATGAAAGATCAATTGGCTATAATAACAACTGGAAATGTATTGCAAACTACTATGTTTAAGACTTACATGTACTATTGGTTAATTTGCGTTAATGAGCAATAATACTTATTTCCAAGTTCACCATGTTATCCATTAATGTTTATTTAGAAATATATTTTAATAAGACAAAATTTAATTTTAATGTTTACCCTTCTTCCTCCATGAATCGTGTTGAATTTCATTTCTTCGGTATCTTACCAAGCTGATATTTAATTCACAATTCTCAATTACTAAGGAAATGGCTTAACTAATTAGCATTGAATTACAACAGGGAATACTTGCATGAGTAATACTATTCATATCCACATTAAACCCAACAGAAATTCAGAAATGATTCATACACATAGACATATACACACACACAGTTTCCGTGTCTGAATCTGTGACAATATCTACATTTTAGATTGTTCTGATGATTCTGCAAGTTACAAATATATATAGCTACCCAAAACAGAGATGAATGGTCCTAAAATAACTCCCTGTCCACAAAATGGATAAATGAAAATAGTTCTAGAAAAATACATGAAGTCCTCGACTTATTATGACAACTGAGCCAAACATTTTTGCTGCTAAACAAGACAGTTGTTAAGTGAGTTTTCTTCTATTTTATGACCTTTCTTTCCACAGTTGTTAAGTGAATCACTGCAGTCATTAATTTAGTAACATGGTTGTTAAGTGAATCTGGCTTCCCCATTGACTTTGCTTGTCAGAAGGTCACAAAAGGTGATCACACAATCCTAGGGCATTGCAAATGTCATAAATATGAGCCAATTGCCGAGTTTCTGAATTTTGATCACATGACCAGGAGGATGCTCCAATGGTCGTAAGTGTAAAAAACAGTCATTTTTTTCAGTGCCATTGTAACTTCGAATCATCACTAAATGAACTGTTGTAAGTTGAGGACTACCTGTATAATGAGGCATGAAAAGTTTTCACATAGTTTTCATAAAGTGAGCAGACCATCTTGTTCCAAACAGCTTTTGATGCGTGCAATAAAATTGGGCTATTAATGTACCTTTTTCATATTCATAAGGTTGACTCAGCCTTCCATCCTTCCAAGGTGGGTAAAAGGAGGACCCAAACTGTTGGGGGGAATAGGCTGAATCTGTAAACTGCTTAGAGAGGGCTGTAAAGCACTGTGAAGTGGTATATGTCTAAGTGCTAAGTGCTATTGCTATATTAGTTTTGCTCTTTTATTTTAATCTGTAAATTGTTATTAGTCATTAAATAAAACAATATAGAAATGAGTGTATCTAAGCGTGCATACATGATCTATAGATAGATGAATTAGATTATTTTTAGCAAGCCAGAGAATGTATAATCCATGTCATCATGGATTGCCTTCAAATATTAATTTCTGATATTAAATCTTATGCAATTTATGCACATAGATATATATATTCAACCCTTTTTAATGTTCATATTTTCAATGTCACTGCCCATATTAGTGCTTTTTAAAAAGTTCTTTTCATATATATATTCATATATATGTCTTCTTAAGTTTTCACGGGTGTGCATATGCAAAAAAAATTAAAATCTCGGGTGTTTTCCCGCGTCATTATAAATAAGTTGGTTAAAATATTTAAAATCCTGGTTAAAATCCCAGCTTAAAATCTTCTAAAATTCCTTACAGAGCACTCTGCAAGGTCCTTTAAAACCTCAGCTAAAATCCTACCAGTGACTTTAAAAGTTTTTCTTAAAGCAACGTTTCAACAGGCTCACACCCTGTCATCATCAGGCTCTGTTTCATGTAGAAGCTATGGGTTCTCTGTTGCGGGGCCGGAGCTGTCGCTTATCTATATTTGCTGCTGATGATGTATGCTGGCTAGCCTGCAACTCTGTGTTCTGATTGGAGGACAACAGTTTTTCTTCCTGCTTCCTCCTCCTAGCTACTTGGCTTCGTATTACAGGCCCAGCTTTCTCAGATTCTCTATTATTATCTGTCTGCTGTAGAGGGGAAAGGATTCTGGTAGGCCTCACAGCACCCTTGATTGTTAGTTGAGATCTCAGCCTATCTTCTGGCTCGATCCTCTCTCTCTCCCTATTGCTAGCCACCCTCTTCCTTCTTTGCATATACCTACACACACATACATATACATATACAAAAAAGAACTTTTAAAAAAACTTTTTAAAATACTTATATATAAGTATATTTTATCTTATATATAAGTATAAATTAAATCTCTAAAATCTAATCTAATTTCCTTAAAGGTAAAGGTTCCCCCGCACTTGCATGCTAGTCATTTCCGCACTAGGGACAGTGCTCATTTCCGTTTCCAAGCCGAAGAGCCAGCGCTGTCTGAAGACATCTCAATAGTCATGTGGCTAGAATAGAATAGAATAGAATAGAATAGAATAGAATAGAATAGAATAGAATAGAATAGAATAGAATAGAATAGAATAGAATAGAATAGAATTCTTTATTGGCCAAGTGTGATTGGACACACAAGGAATTTGTCTTGGTGCATATGTTCTTGGTGTACATAAAAGAAAATATACATTCGTCAAGAATCATAAGGTACAACATTTAATGATAGTCATAGGGAACAAATAAGCAATCAAATCATATTAGGAAACAGTCAATATAAATCTTAAGGATATCATCAACAAGGTTACAGTCATACAGTCATAAGTGGGAGGAGATGGGTGATAGGAACGATGAGAAGATTAACAGTAATGCAGATTTAGTAACTAATCTGAAGTGTTGAGGGAATTATTTGTTTAGCAGTGTGATGGTATTCATGAGAAAACTGTTCTGGTGTGTCTAGTTGTTCTGGTATGCAGTGCTCTATAGCATCATTTTGAGGGTAGGAGTTGAAACAGTCCAGGATGCGGGGGATCTGTAAATATTTTCACAGCCCTCTTTTTGACTCGTGCAGTATTACAAAATTACAAAAGATGGAAAATTCCAAGACTATTATTTGAGTAGTCAACTGTTATAAACATATGTGATAATAGTTTCCTATTTTCATGAGTGGAATGGTGTTTTATATCTCATCAAAAAAGGCTTCCGATAACTTCATATGTATATATTTTGCTCAGATCATGTATCTTAATGAATTTTGTTTCTTTTTAAAATTATTTCAATATGTTCAAAAATTGTATGTAGTAGAATAAATTAAAATGTATTTAACTTTACTTTATCGAAGTAATCAAACCATCCCAATGTGTGCAAGGAATGAGAGGAAATGATTACAGATAGTCCTCAACTTAAGACCACAATAGAGTCCATTTGTTGAGACATTTGTTGAGTGAATTTGCCATATATGTTAAGTGTATCACTGCAGGTGTTAAATTAGTAACATGGTTGTTAAGACAATTTGGCCTCACACTTGACCTTCCTTGTTAAAAGGTCAGAAAAGGTCACATGACCCCAGGACACCACAACCTGTCGTAAATATGAATCAGTTGCCAAGCGTTTTGATCACATGACCATGGAGATACTACAATGATCATCAGCGTGAAAAATGTTCACAAGTAACTTTTTTCAGTTGTAACTTCAAATGGTCACTGAAAGAATTGTTAGAAAAGGATCACTTATATATCCATAATAAGCTAAAATAAGCTAAAGGCCAACAATCTGGGCAAAAGACTGAAGGAAACATCAGTTTAAACCATTAGCTTCATACATATTTGGCCCTATGGCAAGGGAGTTTTATTTTAAGAATCTTGTAGCAATCTTAATGTTGAAAATTGTTATGACAAAGTCACTTTCTCTCCACGAACGCTCCATTTAAAAAACAAAACAAAAAAAAGTTTATTCTTTAGCAACCTTTTCTCCAATAATCTTCTCCCTTTGGAAATGGACCTTTATTTCTCCCCATTTTCTCAGCTAAAGCAGTGAGAGCGAAAAAGAGATAAGGACCAGTTAAGAAAATTCTCTTTGACAATGAAAAACATGGGCTCTAAGTCCAATGATAGCATACCTATTTTACATCAATGCAAAATATTTCCAATCATGCCCTACCCACTTTCCAGCATTTATAGCTGAAATTCTCCGCTGACAAAATTGAATCGGACTTACGTAGTTCACCCTTTGTAGCTAAGGAAAATATTAAAATATACTTGAAGTCCCATTTTGATTTTGGACTTTTTGGCGGCATCTTTTCAACAGAGCTATGGGCTCCATCAAATGGGCTGTCAAAGGACCGCTTAGTTATGCTATCAGGATAAGTTTGTAATTATGTTTGGTGATAATCAGTTTTACATACAAACTTGCAATTGTGTGTTACTGGATTAATGCAGGTTAAGACTCATAACTGATTGCACAATTTTCATAGTTCAGATGGTGAAATATGCATGTGAGATCCTCCATGAATTTTTAAGATAAATGCTACAAAATAGTTATATTGTAAAAATTAAAAGGGACTAGAATCGATCACTTTGTCCTTAGTAACTAAAAAGCAATTCCACAGAGTTTCAGGGTAATTTGAAAACATGGGTTAATGTAATATTGAAAACTGTAGAACATTATGCAAATGACCAAGTTAAAATGCTGGACACATAGCTTTGGGCAGATGCATTAATATTCTCAGTAAGGATGTTACAAACAGTCCAGCACACTAATAGCATTAATAATTTTCACACTGCAATCTGTAACCATGTGATATAGGTCATCGTTCAGTTTTAATTTGTATCATCGTCTTTCTAAACTTAAATTGACTAGTATTAGGTCCAATTTACATGAGAACTGTGTAAGATATTCTGAGATGTTCTTTGAAATGAATTGAGAATATTTTTGTGCAAGAACTTGTTAGCTTGGGCTTGTACAATCAATGGTTTGCCATTCCTCAGTGACTTCCTATTAATTCTTTTTTAATGACAGGGAAATCTTTTATCTTGCTTCATCTCACTTTAATATAAATTGATATTATTCCAGTTTTACCAATGAATTATAATTGACCTCTTCAAGTACACAGTACACAGACCATCAGTCTTATTTTGACTATTGTTCTTCAGTGGTATGGTGATTTGACTTGTATCCCTGACGTTCCTTAGGGCTGATTTTATTCAATTTATTTTTTGTTGGAGAATATCGATATCTGGCTTTTCAAAAATAATGCATCTGATGGTCAGTGGAAGGAGGGAATAAGATATGATTGAATTATAAATATTTTTTAAGTATGTGACCAGACTGCAAAAAGCAATAGTAAAATTGACAGGCTGATGAAACTATTTGGAACATTTGTTCTATGAAATAAGGGCTCCTCTGAATACGTTGCAGAAATAAAAGAAAAGTTTGGATGCTCTTGGTCCTTATTATACTGTAATGTTCTATGGGAATAACTTCAGGAGACTGAGCCCAGACCCCTATTGAGGGAACAGTCAGATAAGAGACAGCATAATCCAGAGCTGGATAGTGGACAGGACTAGAATCTCAGAAGATATCGCCTCTAATTTCTTGTGTTGTAAATGAGACAGGGACAATTATACTTTTAGATTTGTCAAGATTCTGTTAATGTAACCTTACAATAGAGTAAAATTACCACATCTGATTGTGTTTCCTGTTTGAAAAGACTGACCTATGCAGAAGTCTTGATATGAAAATAATCTTTATTGACTACCTAGACCCCCCATTTACTGATCTCCATTTTGACCCCTAGCCATTTACTGATCTCCTTGAATGGTCCCATCAATTCCTGGGGATTGATATTGACCGCTTTGGAGATCCGTGATATACATTCTAAGCATTCCTTTATTTTGGAACCAAACAGCCCCAGGACTGTTTTACTTTGACTACCAAGTATTGTATTGTATATCAAATTTATGCTGAGAGCTTGTTACCTTAAGACTCTCTATAAGGCCATAAATTAGATGATCTGAAATAGTTTAGAAATATGAGTTTGTTTGTTGTTGCTTCAGATTTGAGACAGCCAGAAGAAATGGAAGAAGAAGGCAAGCAATCTCAGCTCTTATTTAAAGATGTACCGGAGGAAGGAAGTAGCAGCACTTCTATAAATGGATGTAAGTATGCTGAATCAATATGCAAACGGCAGTAGTGTCTAAGCAAAGGCAACAGCTTCTTAAAGCACATCCAGGTAATGAGGTTTTCCATTATCCAAGTGATCCAATTTCACATTTTAAATGGAGCAAGACTTGAACAGACTGTTTTCGTTATGAAAGCTAACAGGGTACTATGAGCACTTATGTAGCACTTGCTCATTAAAATAAGTCTTTCCTGGCCAAGAAGTGAGCAGGGATTATTAAGACAAACAATAATCACCTATTGATCTGTAACTGAGGTAAAAGGAAAATCCAGTCACCAACTGTTGTTTGTAACTGAGAGCTCCTTTTTTTTTTTTTTTTTTTACAGCGGGAATTTGAGCAGGAGAAAGACATGATTGGATACTTTAAAAAAACAGTTGAGTCATTCATTACATGACTGAGTTGGAGTCCTGATCTGGAACTCTTTAGATTACGAATATTTCATACCTTTGAATGTTTTGATTTTCAAGTTCAAATTTTCAGTTTCATATCTCAGGTGGCTGCTGTAACTGGAATTAATACTCATCTGCTCTCCATAAAATTCCAAGCTAAGAATGAATGGCTGGAAGATTGGAAATTAAGCACAAAGAGTAAATACAGATTGTTATATTATCCTGTGTGCCAAGTATAACCTAATAATGGTCTTGCTAATTTATTGTCCAGATTAATTGAATATATTGTTTCCTGCTAGTGGATTTTCCACAGACAATTGGCAGTTGCCAACTAGGAAGTTGCCAATTGTGTTCAGTTGTACTTGTACAGTATAATTGTATGATAGGGAATATGGGATACATTTGAATAGTTATTTAATATATTTATTTTGTTATTTATTGTTTTCACCTTTTTGCTGCTTTTATTTCATTTTATTCAAATGTAGTATGCTTGGTTTGGGAAAGATCTTTGGCCATAAATAAAAACAAAACAAAATCTTCTAATAATGCCTATTAATTTATTCCAATTTCATTAAGTACAGTCATCTCTACTATGGGAATTCTTAGTATTGAGGAGAAGATAAAAATAATAATGGTAGATTTAATTTGGCACCTAAAACCACAGAGATCTAAAGCAACATTTCTAAAAACTGACCATTGAAAGACTGTCTGAAGAGACAAACCTATTTCATTTTATTCCTTTGTCTGGATTATTTATCTCTCAAATGCTTCTCCTCCTATTTATGAATTTCATCCATCCATCCATCCATCAATCCATCACCCCATCCAATTGCTAAACTGCCTGATTCCACAATTTGTCTGGGCAGCTTTGAGAAGTTTGATAAAACCTTATTTTTTAAGAAAATGAACAGATTGAAATTCTCAACCATTCCTAATTATAACTTAAAAAAAAAAAGAACATGATGAAATGACAACTAGATTTGACATTAAAGAAAGTTTCCAATCCTTAGATTTATAGCTCACAAAATCCATGGGGCTTAGTGATCCATTGTGCGGCTGTTCCACACCTAGTAATACGGATGAAAGCAGAATAGAAGTGGGGAGGGAATCTTACCTGTTTGTGTGAAGGAAGGTATCTTCAAAAGACAGCTTTTGACTTGGGGACATTTACTTCATTTGGTACTCAATATGCACTTGCTATAATTTGAGGTGTTTGCAGAAATTTTAATAGCTGCATATTAATCATCAAGAGGAGGTTTAATCATAACAAAGCACCATTGCCTAAACCCAATCCAAGAGGAAAGTGGCAATGTCCCATAGATGGAATAGGATCAATTCAGTGTATGATTCATCAGTGAAATTATCAAGTGAATTGGTATTTCTCATTCAAGATATTAAACCGAAACATTTAAAATATAACAGTGACTTGAGAATTTTGTAGCTTTTGCTTATGCTCCTATTTATATCACGGTAGTGGAAGAAAGTAGAGAGAGAACAAGATTTACACTGACAGAGAACTTTTTTGGGGGGAGGAAGAAAGAAATCGCAGTAAAATTCTGCTCATCCTAATTAATGGATATCATATTATCACATGGAGGCCCTATGAAGACAAATCACCTTGTTAATATATACATTCAGTGGTGAACTCCAATTTTTTTTTACTACCGGTTCTGTGGCATGGCGTGACTTGGTGGGCATGGCAAGGGAAGGATACACTATTCCCACCCCACTCCAGGGGAAGGATACTGCAAAATCCCCATTCCCTCCCCACTCCTGGGGGAAGGATATTGCAAAATATCCATTCCAACATCACTCTGGGGCCAGCCAGAGGTGATATTTGCCAGTTCTCTGAACTATTCAAAATTTCCGCTACAGATACTCCAAACTGCTGAAAATTTCCGCTACCGGTTCTCCAGAACCTGTCCGAACCTGCTGGATTTCACCCCTGCATACATTAATAATTTTAGCACCGGTTCGCCACACACCAAAAATGTGTGCGCACATGTGCATGAAAATGTGGCTAAATAGGATGGCATATTGCCGGGATGGGTGGGCAGGCCCATCCAAAAGTTGCCACTACCGGTTTTCCGTAATGGTCTGAACCAGCTGAATATCACCCCTGAAAGGGACCAAACTGTTAACCAGGGTTTTTTTTTTCCTTGAATTGTTCTTTTTGTGGGAAAACGTGTATAGAAACTGTTGCATTAAGTTATAACATCATCCATAAAATCAAAACAGGGAGTAGGCTGCATACTATGTCATTCTTTCCCACAGCATCTTAATGTTGCCATGCCATCAAAGTGTTTCCTTCTCTCAAGAAAATCCAAAAAAACAAAACAAAAGCTGTCAATCGTCATATCCATTTGGCTTAAACAGTAACTATTTGATATTGCTTTAAAAAAAAAAGAAGAAGTATTCATTTCTTCTGAAGGAGGAAAAACAACAATAACAACATGGGCCTGAATGTTTTATTTTGATAGCTCAGAAGTCATGCTTCACTGCAGCATTGTTGGAGATGGTAATTAGGTGTCATAATAATAGCTTTAATGAATGCTTTCATTATATTTGAGGAGCTAATCAATAATTTCTCTCCAATCCATTATAAAGTCATTCAGCAATAAAGGCTCTCAATGTCTTCCAGCTCATACCTCGGCTAGAAACCCTCCAGTTAAGTATTCGTGATGTAGTTTTAATCATCTGTGGAACATTATGTACATTTCACAATCCAAATGAATAACTGTTCCTCTCCCCTCCCTTCCCCAATGAAATTATACATTTTTCATGTCTCATTTCTCTCCCAGTTTGATATGGGGCTGCCTCTGTCAAGGGACATCTGAATGCCAAGCATTTCCAAGAAACAGATCATTACAGTGGGGAAATTGGCACTAATCCCATTAGGTAAGATTGCTTAATATCTTGCATTAAAATGCAGCCAGGTCAGGTGGATCAGGAGAGAGGAAAAATGGCACAGGAGTTCAGAGTCTTCTATTCTTTCATCTTGATTCGACACAAGCCATTTAGTCTTTCACATACAAATACAGATTTTTAAAAATAATAATAATAATAATAATAAATTGCTTCTAGGCATCTAATTTATAATGCTGCATTTTGACACTTTGCATATTATGAATTCTCGTCATCACAAGGTAGGATAGAAAGACCTGCACAATGAGTGCACATGGATTAGAGAACAAACAAAAAAATACAACGCCATCAAAAGAATAAAAGAATTGAAATGGAAATGGACTGATGGCAGGTGGACTAAGGCAGTCATAGAATGGATCTCACTTGATAAAAACCTTCCACAAAAGAGACCTAAAACAAGATGGAGCAACGACATCAGCAAGTATTGCAGCCTCAACTGGCAAAGGAAAGCTCAAGACCATATTGGTTAGAAATATGCAGAAGAGGCCTACATTTAGACAATGGCTAGAATGATGATGATGACAATGACGATGATAATGATGAATATAGTAAAAGATCCATATTCATAAAGTCAGGAGCTTGTCTGCAGACTATAGTAGCTGCTGTGCCATTTGCACACACAGACATCATAATAATAATAATAATAATAATAATAATAAGAAGAAGAAGAAGAAGAAGAAGAAAAAGAAGAAGAAGAAGAAGAAGAAGAAGAAGAAGAAGAAGAAGAAGAAGAAGAAGAAGAAGAAGAAGAAGAAGAAGAAGAAGAAGAAGAAGAAGAAGAAGAAGAAGAAGAAAAAGCAAGAAAAAATCACAAAGTACCGGGACTTACAAATTGAAGTTGAGCGACTGTGGAAAAAGAAATCGTGTGTTGTCCCGATTGTAATTGGAGCCCTCGGAGCAATACCCAAAGGGCTACCCCGCTATTTAGAAATTCTAAATTTGCCAGACTTGAACATTTTGACTCTACAAAAAACCACCTTACTCGGAACAGCTTACATCCTCCGACGATACCTTAACAGTTCCTAGGTCCTTGGTTAGGACTCGAGCTGCTGAGCTATTAACCAGCTTCAAAGGCTGTGAATCTCACTAAAGATTAACCAATAAATAATAATAATAATAATAACAACAACAACAACAACAACAACAATTTTATTGTCATTGTACGTGTATACACATTATACACATACAACAAAATTCACTTAACACCCAAAGACCTGGTCCAACACACATAGCAATCCCCAAACACACTCCCACCCACCAGAATTCCCCACCCCTAAACCGCCCAAACATCCACACAACAGACCAAGTAATGCTGTCCAATAGGTCACTGATGGTGGCTCTTTAGTTCATTGTTGAGTGCAATTATAGTTCTGGGATAAAAACTATTCAGAAAACGTGTGGTCCGAGTTTTAATTGTGCTGTATTGACAAAATAATCAATGTGATGTAGTGGTTAAAGTGATTAGTTGCAAGTAACTTTGGGCCAATTACTTATTCTCTGTCTTAGAAATCAACAACATCTCTCTACCAACTCATGCTGGATCAGCGTGGTAGGTTACACTTCATAGTATTCAATAAATGAGCTTTCATCCTTCAGTAGATTGATTTCTGTTAATAATATTAATATACATCCATGCAAGGGAAGAGAAAATGAGAACATTCTCATGTTTTATAAATCAAAATTGAAAAGTATTTCAATATTATATAAATCACGTGGCTCTGCATTTCCACTGATAGTTCCTCATTTTCTTTATTCTAGCACACATATATAAACACAATTTTTTGCTTCTTTTGTTCCTCCAGCATATTCTAATGTATAAGAAGTCCTGTGCTCTAAAGAATCAGAAAGCAACATACATGTGTAACTAAGCTCCCATATTTACTTATGATCTCTGTTCAGAACTAACCAGTCAGGAATTCCTAGTAATAGGAAAACTCCTCATTCAATTCCTTACGACTTCTGTTTATTTTAAAATTAGTGCTGTATTTTCAGGCATACTTGCAAATGGAGAAAAGATGATTTCCATTCCCTAAGATTTCATCCCTAATTTGCATATTGGTATATTGGGATGATGAATTTCTTGCTAATTCTCTTACCTTTTCAAAATGTATTCTTGTAGAGGAGATAATCATCAGGAAAAGATGACAGGAGGAACAAGTGTCCAGACTAGTCTATACAGTTTCCATAATGGCTCTGATATCTACTATTGTTGGGAATCTATGAAATGGAATTGTATTTTCAAAAAATTCATTTATACTAAGCACCTTCACATCTAGGATCCTGGAATCGCCTGACCTGGATTCTACAACACTGACTGTTTTCTAGAAATGAAAAGATTTCTAAGATTATGCTACTGTGTGCTGCTGCCACCTTGAGGATAATATCGCACCGGGCTCTGCATTTGTCATTTACACAAACCAGTTAAAAACCACAATAGGCCATAGTTACAATCTGTTCTGGTATCCGAAATGAAAACTTCTGCATAAAGCACATAGATGCCTGTATTATACTGAATAGAGAATTATTTCAAGGTTTTCCCAGATTAAACCTGCAGAGTTAGAGAAAAAGATATTGTTGGAAGATAACTTACCAAATTTTAGACTTGTAAAAAATCAGATCTGAATCACTGATTCAGTATATTGATCCAATTCAATTTGACACTGTTAACTGTTGTGGAAAATTGATATGATTCTGTTTGGACAGTAATAAGGTGGCCAACTTTTTTACAATGAGAAGGAGGACACATGCGTGTGTGCTGTGTCGTGTTTCGGTAAGAAGTAAACAAAGCCACTTGCGCATGGCGCACTCTCTCAAAACAATTCTCCTGTGCAGAGCACATGCGTCTCATAATCACATCTTGCCACACTGTACTGAGCCTTAACGAGTCATCATGTCAATTACAAATACGTCACATCACACGCAATGGATTGGATCGGCATCAATAGAATACGGAAATTTACAGATTAGTCTTCAAATATCAAAAAAGGAGGACATGTAGGAGGACACTTTTTGAGAGAGGACAGAACTTACAAAAGAAGAACTGTCCTCCCTAAAGGAGGACGATTGGTCACCTTAACAATAAATTAAATCACTGAATGGCATTGATTCCTGTGATATTTATTTTAATTGACTCAGAAAAAAAAATTCCACAATTTTTGTTCATGCACAAAGACATCCAGGATATATAATTCAGTACATAAAACTACTTTGATCAGAGCTCTGCCGAACTAAAACTCTGAATCTAATTTTCACATAAACATAAAGGAAAAACGCAAAATGCATTTACATGCTGGAAAAGGCGCTGTTCATAATTCTGCAAGGCAACTGGCAACTAAGAAATATGCACATTCGGTGGATACCTTAAGGGTGCATATATTAAAGAACGATATGCACAAAACTGCAATTTCCTATGGAAATATGCTTGCAAAAAGAGTGTATGGAATGTACAAAATATGTACCCTTGAGAGACGTTCATACGAAAAGGCATATGAGTACTCATGCAAATTGTGTTCAATATAAACAGTGGGGATTAACAAAGTGAGCTGGTTGGTAAGAAATTTTAGAAAGTACATAACTAACCTAATTACTTCCACCTACCTTTTGTATATTGACATATTTTAGAAGGCCAACTTCAACTCTTAAAACCTGCTCAACATGCCAGTTTAGAGCTAGGCATATGCCATGTGTGACAGGCAATCCCTCAATAAACCAGCCACTATGCTTTGTAGGACTTTATAGGTAGCAATGATCAGTAATTTGAACTGCACCCAGAAGTCACCTGTCAACCAGTGCAGCTCTTGAAGCATCAGTGTTACATGGGCACACTAAGACAAAGCCATCACTGCATTTTAGATCAGTTGCAGCTCCTGGTTAGTCTTCAAGGGCAGCCCAATGTAAAGGTGAACAGGATGTGAATGATTGCCTTTAAGGGCCACCTGATCTAGGAAAGGGGGAAACTGGTGCCCCAAATGAAGCTGGACAAGGGTTGGCAGCTGTAAGTCCAGAATGACCCCCCAAAACCAGATAACTCTTCAATGGGGAAGAGTGTAAATGTACATTTCCCTTCAAGTATATAAATGTGATTTTATCAAATGTACTGTGACAGGAAGAGTATAAGAATTTCAGGAGTAACGTGGAATTGACTGCTCACTTTTCATCTGCACCAGTGGGGGTTGCCCCCGGTTCGGACCAGTTTGCAAGAACTGGTAGTAAAACAGGCGGGAGGCCCCACCCACCACCCTGGATGAAGTCATCAGTGATCTGCACATGCGCAGAAGCAAGGCGCATGCACAAGCAAAGCAAGCACATGCACGATCAAGTTGCGAACCGGTGGTAAAGGTAAGTAGAAGCCACCCCTGATCTGCACATATTTCTGGAGATTCAGATCTGATTATTTTGTTTATGACCTTACATAGGTCAAGGGACTCTAGCATTCTTCTTTCTTCTAATATACAGGAGCCTTCTTTTCCTTTTAAATGTGCCAGTAGATCTTCATTCTGCCCTCCCCATTTATAAAATCCTACGATGAGATGAGATTTATTTTATTTTTTATTTTATATCGAATTTCTATACCACCCTTCTCCCTGAGGACTCAGGGCGGTGTACAGCCAAAGTAAAAACATAAACTACAAACATTAAAATAGAATTAAAAAGATATATATATATATATTTGGTCCCATAATTAAAAACAATGACAAAACCATTAAAAATATTTAAAAAGTGTTAGGCCAGCCCGGCTTGCTGAAAAAATAAAGTTTTAAGGGCACGGCGGAAGGCACCGAGGTCTTGGATTCTCTTTATCTCTGGGGGCAGCTGGTTCCAGAAGGTAGGTGCCCCCACAGAGAAGGCCCTCCCCCTGGGGGTCACCAGCCTACATTGTTTGGCTGATGGCACCCCAAGGAGGCCCTCTCTGTGGGAGCGCACAGGTCGATGGGAAGTTGTCGGTAGCAGCAGGCGGTCTCGAAGATATCTAGGTCCTATGCCATGAAGTGCTTTAAAGGTGATAACCAACACCTTGAAGTGCACCCGGAAGACCACTGGGAGCCAGTGCAGCTCATGCAGGAGAAGTGTTGTATGGAAGCACCATGCAGCTCCCGTAACTACCTGCGCGGCCGCATTCTGGACCAGTTGAAGCCTCCGGGTGCCCTTCAAGGGGAGCCCCATGTAGAGAGTGTTGCAGTAGTCCAGGCAAGAGGTGACAAGGGCATGAGTGACTATGCACAGAGAATCCCGATCAAGAAAGGGCTGCAACTGGCGGATCAGGCGAACCTGACAAAAAATCCCCCTGTCTACAGCCGTCAGGTGTTTCTCCAAGGACATCTGCGTTTCCAGGAGGACTCCCAGATTGCGAGCCCTCTCTGGGGGGACCAAAGACTCGCCCCCAATAGTCAGGGATGGAGTCAACTGACTATATCGGGATGCCGGGAACCACAACCACTCAGTCTTGGAAGGGTTGAGCTTGAGCCTGTTTCTCACCATCCAGATCCGCACAGCCTCCAGGCACCGGGACATCACTTCAAGGGCATCGTTGGGGTGGCCTGGGGTGGAGATGTACAGATGGCCAGGTAGTCCTTGATTTACAACCATTTGTTTAGTGATCATTCGCTAAATTACAACAGCGGTGAAAAAAGTGATTTTTGATGATTTTTCACATAGCCATGTGAACAAAATTTGGATGCTTGGCAACTGGTTTCTATTTATGACAGTTGCAGTGTCCTGGGATCATGTGAACAGCTTTTGCAACTTTCTGACAAACAAAGTTAGTGGGAAAGGCAGATTAACAACTCTATTACTAACTTAACAAGTGCAGTGATTTGCTTAAAAACTGTGACAAGGAAGTTTGTAAAATGAGGCAAAACTCACTTAACAACTTTGTTGCTTGGCAACAGAAATTTTGGCTCAATTATGGCCCTAAGTCAAGAACTGTCCGTATGTCTAATATCCATATAGTTAAAAAGATATCTGGTATGAGCAACAAAATATCTTTCACTTTTGTTGATGAGCATGAGATAATTTTTAATGTAACACTTTGAAATCTATTGTGACTACGGTTTTAAAATATTCCAGCCAGCATCTGAAATTGTTAGAAGTTTTAATTGCAATACATCTGGAATTTTAAGTCCCCTTCAGTTTCAGTTGCAAGAAAATACTTTATGATTACCCGTACTGACTTCACATTTTGAATCAATGTACTACATGACTAGAGAAAAGGTTTTAAGCAGGTGTCTCATAAACTACTGATAGTCTACCAGGTGGTGGCAGGTAGCTTGCCAAGATTTCATCAGGGAATGATACTTATTTTTCCTAAAGTAACATGGAAGGGGGAGAAGGAGTCTGACAACTGGAGATCACCCCTGAGGGCCTGTTGCATATGTCAAATTGCTTGATGCAAAAGTAAAGAAACAGAATATGAAGCAGAAGCTTTCTAGCCAAAACAGGTACAGTAAATCTCAGTTTTCTTGTGGTGCAAAGATGGATATGAGATCACATTTGTTCAGAATTTCTATTGCCAGCTTTTTTGGGTGTGACTTCAAAGCAGGGGTGAAATGCTCCCGGTTCGGACCGGACCTGATCCGGTAGCAATGGCGGTGGGTGGTTCGGAGAACTGGTAGCAAAAATCCCTGCCTCCCCCCCATTGCCCAGCTGAGCTGCGCAGTCATCAGAGGCTTTTTTTTTATTTTTAAAAGCATTTTTTCTATAACCTCTTTGGCCAAAAAAATGCTTTTAAAAGTAAAAAAAAAAAAAGCATCTGATGATCATGTGGCTCAGGTGGGATGATCAGAGGCTTTAAAAAAAAAGAAAGCCTCTGCCAATCAGGCAAGTCAGCTGGGATCATCAGAGGCTTTAAAAGCATTTTTTTTTACAACCTCTTCAGCCGAAGAGGTTGTAGAAAAAATGGTTTTAAAAGTAAAAAAAAAAAAAAAAAAAAAAAAAAAGTTGGCTACGCCCACTAAGTCATATTACCCCCACCAAGCCACGCCCACAGAACCGGTAGTAACAAATTTTACATTTCACCACTGCTTCAAAGTATCCCATCCTTTTCTATAATGCAGAGACATTAAAAGCAAAAACATTGATGGACACAATCCTACAATAGCTTGCATATGCAAATAGAGATACACAACATCTATCATTAATTTCTTAATTTCTAATTCACTTAACAAAATGACATTGTTCCAAAAAACCAAAACAAAACAATGATTGCCTAAAAAATCTTGCTCAAAGTATTCAGCATGCACAAGATACTTTTCATTAATCGGAAATAGCTATCATTAACTGAAGAGCCATGAGTTAGAGTATTGGAATAGGGTGGTAAAACCCAGATTAAATTCTTCACTCTACTGTAAAGCTTTCCTAGTAATTCCAGGGAAGTCTTTAACTGGATTGGTGTATTAAACAAAGATAAATTAAATGGGGACATCCCACACTACAGGCATTTACACTACAGCATTTGTAAACCTTGATAGGTTTACAAATCACAATAGCCAGAATCATACAAAATACTAAACCAAGCACAATCAAACCATATTAGGGTTTTGCTTGACATGTGAACCTTACCAAAAGCTCTTAGTTCATCTTGAACATAGAAGATTGCTTGCTGTGAGAGAAAAAGAAAAAGAAACAGTTGGGCAGAACCACCATACGTACCAGGGGTGGTATTCATTTACCTTCACTACTGGTTCGCAAATGTGAATGTGCGGTCACTTCCATTCATGCATAGCGTGTCAAAAACGGGATGTGATGATATCCAGGCAGGTGGGCGGACCTTCCCGCAGCTGCTGCTACCGGTTCTCCCGAACTGGATAGAACCTGCTGAATGCCACCACTGATATGTACTCTCTTTTCATTCTGGGAGAAAGATATAATAAGAGAAACAAGCAAGTGTTTATATTGCATATATTATAAACAAGAGATTATATTGCCAAATAGCCCAACTCGTTGAGAATATAAAAATTTATAAACTTCTATTAATTTGGGACATGAGAACTGACTACTGCTATACAGCTTTTATTTTTCTTCTTTGTCCTGAATGCGAACGTCGAGCCCGATATGTTCAGGAAAGAGTAGGAACGGTGGAGGATGCAGACCGAACTGAAATGATGGGAAAAGCAGCTGTTCACAGCGATGGTGATGATGGCACAGGGTATAGGCGGACGGGGCTGCAGTGCATCGGGAATAGAAACTGGGGGGGGGAATTTCTGTGGATGTTCAGGGGATGGATACATACCAGAGGCATGGCAACAGACCACTGCAGTGCAAACAATGTCAATGAAGGTTTGGATGCTGGTGAAAGGGAGGGGCACTGCTCGAGAACGTGCTCCCCAGCTGACAGGCATTCGCTAATGAGACTAATGAGGATGGGGTGGAGTGGCATGCTAAAAGACGCTATGAGGCAAATGCTCGAAGCGCCAACTTTGAAACGTTTGGAGCTCAGCATTTTCCCGGAGCTCACAACTGCATTAATCCAATATCGCTAACCCATTTGGATGTGTCCTGTTGTGTTTTCTTGCTGCTTTCTTGCTGCTTGAATGGACATAAATCTAGGTTGACACGTTCATGATATACTTTTCTGTGGCATTTCAATCTTAGTTTTCCCTAAGTAAGTGTTGCCTTCTATTAGCATTTGTATATTTTTGCATTCAGTGCAGTCCATTAAAATGTGCCATTTCCTGCTTGTTTTATTAACTATTACAGACGATAATACTTTTCTAATGTTAACAAGTTTATTAATAATAGAGCTCAAAAAATGAACTATCATTTTGTAATATCCAATCATGTTACTGGGGGGGAAAGAACAACTGTTAAGTGAACTTTAATTTCTAATGCCTGCTGTAAATATATTTTTATGAAGAGAATATGTGAGACCCAGAGGCACTATCAATTTCCCTAGAAGACAGATTTTTTTCCCCTATCGGAGCAAAGTTATCAATTTTGGTGACATTCACACAATGATAGAACATTAACTATAACCATCTTTTCAACCACTAATGTAATCTAATGGAATTGCAATTATTCCACCACAATATTACCTTAACAGGTCTCTAAAACAACTTGCTTTGTTCCGTAATACCATCATTCTACATTCCTAGCTCCTGATTTCTCAATATTCTTGTCCTCAAGCATGTCTTAGTTGACTCACATTCTTTGTTCTCTGGCTCAACATCAAGTTAATTAGAACAAGCAAAACACATTGACTTCTGGCCCGGTAGTTTGGCTTCTAGCCAGAAAATCGTATAAGGTCTTGGAGATCAGTAATATTGTTGGCTTGAAAAGCTGAGTGCTGCCATATTTGTAGCAACTGTTTTAAAGAAGAAGCCGTACTGAGTTTTAAAAGCTGGCATCCCCAAAACTAACTTAGGTTCCACAAAGCTAACAGGCATCTTAGTTCCCTTGAAATTTGTTTCATACAGAATTTGTTATTAGGTCTCCATCTAGCACGAGATATTAATTATCTAGTTCAGTGGTGGGTTGCCCCAGATTCGGGTCAGTGGGCGTCCGGGTCCACCCACTGACCCGAATGTCCTCAGGAAGCTTCTGCACATGCACAGAAGCTTCTGTACATGTGCAGAAGCACACAAGCAAAGCAAACGCACAACGTGGCCCCATTGTGAACCAGTAGTAAAGGTAAGTAGAACTTACCCCTGATCTAGTTCTAATAGCAATAGCACTTAGACTTATATACTGTTCCACAATGCTTTACAGCACTCTCTGAATGGTTTACAAATATCAGCATATTGCCCCCAACAATTTGGGTTTTCATTTTACCAACCTCAGAAAGAATGGAAGAATGAGTCAACGATGAGATCGAATTCCTGGTTGTGGATACAGTTAGCCTGCAGTTCTGCCTTCTAACCAGTGTGCCACCATAGTAAACAACCAAGAATAGCTGTACTTCTTGGAATAAAAAAATAGCTGTCCTGTAACTAATTGAATGGAATCACATAAATATAAGAATAACTTTAAACAATATTGTGATTAATCTCAGTAGAATTTGGTCCCTGTATTCCTGCTGCGGTGGTTCAGTGGCTAAGATGCTGAGCTTGTCGATCGAAAGGTCGGCAGTTCAGCGGTTCGAATGCCTAGTGCTGCATAATGGGGTGGGCTCCTGTTATTTGTCCCAGCTTCTGCCAACCTAGCAGTTTGAAAGCATGTAAAAAATGCAAGTAGAAAAATAGGGACCACCTTTGGTGGGAAGGTAACAGAGTTCTGTGCGGCTTTGGAGTTTAGTCATACTGTCCACATGACCATGAAGATGTCTTCGGACAGCGCTGGCTCTTCGGCTTTGAAACGGAGATGACCACCACCACCACCCCAGAGTCGGGGGTGAGTCAGGCAACTCAGCTTGGATCGTCAGACCCATTTAAAAGAAAAAAAAGTTTTTTCTTTTAAATGGCTCTGACGATCCAAGCTCTGATGATCCCAGCTGAGTTGCCTGCTAACTAGCAAAAATCCCTCTCTCCCCCCCCGCCCCGCCCACCTCCAGCTTGCTTATCTTAGCTGCTGGTCGCAATGCCTGCCTTGCTTCGCTTGCTGTAATACCTGCAATCCATTGCATCAGCAAGCAACTGAATCTCCCTGCCTGCAATCAAGCTCATCAGTGAGCAGCTCTATCTGCCTGCCTGCCTTCCTGCCTGTCTTGTACCTTCTATTGCAGGGCTCTCCAACCTTGGCAACTTTAAGACTTGTGGCCTTCAACTCCCAGCAAAGCTGGCTGAGCAATTCTGGGAGTTGAAGTCCACAAGTCTTAAATTTGCCAAGGTTGGAGACCCCTGTTCTATTGGGTAAGTTTTTTCCCCCTTTGGGAGAAAAAAATAGTTAATTGGGGTTTTTTTTAAGTTGTTCTTTTTTTAGACCTAGCCATTTAAAGTTTAGGAAGTTTTAAATTTAGCTGCTTTTATATAAAAATAAAAATAAAATAAAATAATATTTGTGCATCTTTCTGAGATTTAGTGTGTTTCTGTTGTGTTTACTCTAACTACACAAACACACAAAGTCTCACAAAGCTGTATGTGGAATTTTGTGTGTGTAAAGTGTGAAAGTTGGTTTTTTGGGGGTTTTGTGGCTGTGTGAGGTTCCTGCTTGTTGCAGGGAACATTTTGGGTCTAGCATAGCTGCTTTTACATTGTGGGTGAGCCAATTGTGTTGTGTTGTGTTTTGTAGGTTAAAAAAGGACAAAGAAGTAACATTGACTTGGCCACGCCCACCCAGTCACCTTTCCACCAAGCCCCATTCATTAATTAAGCCCCGCCCACAGAACCGGTAGCAAAAAAAATTAGATTTCACCCCTGCTTCAGACTAACAGAGTATATGACACTGGCTGTTCTTCTCAATTTCCTTTTAGATTGTATCCCTTCAATCCATCTAATCTGGTTTGTCTCTTTCTTTACTGCTGCCCACTTGTATCATGTAAGCCTTCATTCTTCTTCAGTGGATTTTAGTAAGGGGTATCCCAATGGTGAATGTTTCTCCTCTCTTGACCCAATATTGCCTACCGGTATTAAGACACCTTATTCTTTTGTATCCCCAACATTCCCTCCCTCCTTGTTAGTTACAAGAGTGAAATCATGTTTGGACAGAATGTTGCAAGGAGAAAAACTTACTTCTTTACTACTTTCTGTCTTGTTTCAGAAAGAGAAAAAGCTAGCCAATAGGTTTTTTCTTCTTCTTTTATTTAGAATGTCTAGTTTAAGGCTACTTTCTTCCTTTTCTTAAGATACCAGACAAACTTGTGTTCCATCCTTTTCTCCTCTGCCCAATGTATGCATTTCGCAGCCACAGGCAACTCCTCCCCCTGCCCCTGTCCTTGTGAAAAGTAACCTGCCTGCTTTGAAGGTCTCTATTGCATTGGTTCCATCAAGTCTAACAGCATACATCTTACTATTTTGCTTAAGCCCTTTCCTTTATTTGCTGTAACTTGACTGATTTTTGTTGAACAGCAGATAACTTTCTACAGTGGAGTGAATACACAGAGAAAAACACTGAAGTTGGGAGTGTAATTTTCATAAGAAAGTATTCTCGAGTTTGGTCCTTGTGAGAAAGAAAACAAGGAAATAATTAAAACTATGTGTTACTTAATTGTATCAATAGGTAAGATCCTATAGTTCCTACATTATGGAGGTAGAACAAGTCAGGTAAATGTCTAATTTTTCAGGTCAGAATTATAAAGAAAAAGAAATTGAATTGAGAGAGGTTAAGAGAAAGTGATAGAAGCCCTGACAATATCAGTCTAACCAACAAGTGAAACGTGGAGTCCTTGATAGTCTCTGAGCTCAGAAAGGCCCAAGAACTCCACAGCTCAACCCTGAACTACAGATATTGTCTGTTGATAACAAGTGACATGATACACAAAAGTATGAAAAATAAACTTTTAGACTAAGAAAAATGTATAGAAATACAGAGTCCTTTTGCTAGTAGTAAACACCAAGGGAAAAAAATTCCAGTTCTTTATTCAATTATTAATATTTAGTGACCCCCAAACAAAGCGAAGCAAAGTGGGTTTTTTCAAAAATTGAAGATGAGGGCCTCATGGCAGAAAATCCCAGGGATCTGATTTGCTGGAAAAATTTGGTAGGAATCTTTGCCAATGTCCTTCTGTTTTCAGACAAAATGAACTTTTCTGGAAGGCAGCATTGCTGAAGAAGCCCATTGTTGAAGGAAGTGGAATGTTGACAATGAAATGTTGGGTTTTGCCTGGCTACAATTCTCTTGTAAGGGAATTAGGTTTGTATTGTAGCATGGGCTAGTAAGGAGAGTTCTATTCTTTGGTTTAGTGGGTTTGAAAGGCATTTTGTCTGGGGGAAGGTAGGATCAATTTGGGTCTGATAGGATTTAAGCAGTATAGTCAAGGCTATGGTTTTCCCAGTTACAATGTATGGTTGTGACTGGAAGGCTGAGCATCAAAGAATTGAGGCCTTTGAACTATGGTGCTTGAGAAGACTCCTGCAAGTCCCTTGGACTGCAAGGTGATCAAATTGGTCAGTCCTAGAGAAAATCAACCCTGACTGCTCTTTAGAAGGCCAGATCCTGAAGATGAAACTCAAATACTTTGGCCACCTAATGAGAAGGAAGGACTCACTGGAGAAGAACCTAATGCTGGGAAAGTTTGAGGGCAAAAGAAGACGGGGACGACAGAGAATGAGGTGTCTGGATGGAGTCACTGAAGCAATCAGGGTGAGCTTAAATGATCTCCAGGGGATGGTAGAGGACAGGAAGGCCTGGAGGAAAGTTGTCCATGGGGTCGCAATGGGTTGGACACGGCTTCGCAACTAACAACAACAATAACAACAAGGATTAGGCTAAGAGTTAGATCCTGGTAACATCCAAAAGACAGGAGGGAGATAAGGTACAGTTTCTGTTTTGCTTTTTAGATTTATTTTCTCCAGTACACACATAAGATTAAATTCCATTCTTCCTATTCTCTATCATAGTAATTTTTTTCCTGTTACACTCAAGAGTGTGATGGGGAGAGAAATATAAATACTGCAATTCAACTTTGCATGCACTGGCCCTATTAACATATAAACCTATTAACCTTTTCAACCAGAATTTACTCTATTATGCACCCTGCAAGGAAACTTCTACCAGTTTATTTCCTTTAATTATTTCTCAGGAATAATGCTTTGTGTGTGTATGCATATTTATGAAGAAGGTACTACATGAAAAGACTTGCAGTGTCTAGAGTATAAAATGTTATCACTTCATTCTGCTCTGTTAATCACAAAAGAGTTCTGAGTACCAAAGTTTAAGAAAAGGAGTTATAAAGATAGTGAACAACCTAAAATCTGTATTTTTCAGCAAAGCTTGAAGAATCTTGAAGAAGTTGGGCATCCAGAAATATCTGAAGAATTCTTGCATATATGATGAACAAATTACGTTGCTATAGAAGACAAAATTGCTTCACTTGTTTAAATTTCCAAGAAAAAGGATTCTTCGTAATAATTAAAAATAAAACCAAAGCAAGTTTTGTCTAAGGGTGGCAATCGTTATGACTATTTTGAAATATGAGCCGAGATGGTGCAGTGGTTAGAGTGCAGTATTGCAGCTACTTCAGCTGACTGCTAGTTCAGCAGATCAGCGGATCAAATCTCACCGGCTCAAGGTTAACTTAGCGTTCCATCCTTCCGAGGTGGGTAAAATGAGGACCCAGATTGTTGGGGGCAATATGCTATTTAGTATACTGTCTTTGGTGTAAGCCACCCAGAATCCTCGGAGAGTGGGTGGCATAGAATTATGACTAATAAATAATAATAATAATAATAATAATAATAATAATAATAATAATAATAATAATACATATTTGCATATTTTGTGTTCTTAAAAAAAAAACTTCCTTTACATTTCTTTTCCAAACATGTTCATTTTGTTTTACAAAAAATAATGAATAAAGAATATTTTCCCCCATCTCAATCAAATTCCAAAGAAAAAAACATTATAAAGGAACTCTACTCTAGGGCTTTTTCAAATTAAACCCAGGGACAGTTAGGAAGGCTTTTTTTTGTGGTAGAACATGGGTGTCAAACTCAATTTAATTGAGGACTGCATCAGGGTTATGTTTGACCTTGAGGGTTTGGGGGGGCATAGCCAGGATGGGTGTGGCCAGCTCCTTTCAAGGGCGCCTGTAGTGGCCCGAGTGTTGTTCAGTAAAAATGGGCTCCCGAGCTCTATTTTCAGCTGCCACGGCCTCCTGCAACCCTCTGCTAGTGAAAACAGAGCTTGGGAGGGCCACAGAGTAACTCCATTTTCACTGGCAGAGGGTTGCAGGAGGCCATGGCAACTGAAAATAGAGCTTGGGAGCCCATTTTTGCTGGCAGAAGCACCCTGGGCCGGTCCTTCACTGTTTTCAGGGTGGCCTCACAGGCCAGATTTAAGTACCCCACAAGTCAGATCAGGCCCCCAGGCTTTGAGTTTGACACTCTTATGCTAGAAAGATGGATAACAACATTAAGAATCCCAACATTAAGAGAGTTGTGTGTCCACTTGGCTATTGAAATCCCTGTTCAATGTGGTAATAGATGGATCCCAGGTTAAATGTCCTATCCCACAGCCAGCCAATTTGTCAACAGCAAAACAGAGACAGGATGCAGACATGCACCCTAACGTCTAGTCATATAACAACAACAACACAAAATTATCTATGTTATCATAACTAAATGATGTTATGGCTATAAGATAAAAGTTGATACAAGTCAACAGAGAAAAGAGCATTTCTGCATACAGTTCAGAAAAAAAAATCCATTTTTACCACTAAAGGCCATGCTAATTCTTGGGGATTCAAAAGTATCAACCAAGTCTGTACTGTACTTGAGATTCACTTCAAGCAGTTGGCCCTACATTTTCTGACTCCAGGTATATTGATTTTAAGTCTTCTTGCTTCATTAAGCAAATTGCCATAGACTTAACGTTTGTAAAGAATAGGAAAAACTGCAGGTTGCAGTTGCTATAAAAGCAACTGCTTTTGCCATTGTTGCAAGTATAGAAACTTGAAATGTTTGTTTGAAAAAAAAAAGCTGTTATCAGTGCTGTTAAATGTTTAACAGCAAAAAGTTTTCGCCACAAGGTAGATTGGGTTCTAAGTAAAAGGAAGCCATAGAATTTGCAATTAACTGAAAACATTTGTATTTCTTCTTTGGTATTAATGCTTTTCCCAATAACAAGATTTTATAGGAATTTGGCACCCTTCTTTTCCTTCTTCTTAAAAAAGAATTGCATGGCAATGAAAACTGGAAAGATATAAACTTTTTCTGCCAGCACAAATTCACAAGCCTAAGTAATTGAGAAATGACAATTTATCGTCTTCAGAAGAGATTGAAGATCTTCTAGATCAACTGTAAATGTTAAGATATATAACTTTCATGAAGCTGGGGATAGTGTGCATATAAAGGCAAGAAAGAACAATCTAGATATTGCTAAAGGTTTATTTTGTTCTGAGTTTGGCTCCCACAGGGATGTAGAAAATTTACAGATTATCAGTACAATAGCATTTTTCTGGTCTTACTTCAAAGAATGTAATAATACAGGTAGTCCTCAATTTACAGCCTTTCATTTATTGACTGTTCAAAGTCTTTTGATCACCTTTTGCCACCTTCTGACAAGTAAAGTCAATGGGGAAGTCAAATTCATTAACAATCATCTTACTAACTGCTGGAATTCACTTAACAGTTGAAGCAAGAAAAGTTGTAAAATGGGACAAAGCTCACTTAACAATTGTCTTGCTTAGCAACAAGCAAGCAAGCTCAATTGTGGAAATGATCTTGGTAGCAGAGTTCCAAGTAATACACCCATAATGAACAGAACTCCAAGGCAGGTAGATTCCTCAAAGAATAGGTTATATCGTATTAGCACAGGCTGGTGAAAACCGACTCTGAATGTTCCCGCAGTTTTCACCTAATTAAAAGTAGTAGTTCTCTCCCTTCCCCAAACAGTCCTATGGTCCAATCAAGGTGCCATCTAGTTGCCTGGTAGCTTCACTCCTCCTCTGTCTGACCACCTGTGGGAATATCTTTGGTTCCCAGGAGAAAGTATTTTGTTTTGGCTACAAAACCCCATCTATCTCTATTGCCCCCTCCCTATCCCTCAGTGTGGCAACACTGAAGCCTCAAAATGGACTCAGTCAGGTCAGCTTTAGGGTTGACACTTGGGAGACAGGACAAAGAAAAGCAACCAAATGAATGATCAGATAAAAGGTAATTTAGATACAGCAGGAATGTAGGTAAGGTAAGAAGCTCAGAAGAAACCCTCCCTAGTTTCTTGAGCTCTAAAAGAGATGTGGGGAGTGGGTGTACTTTCAGACTTGCAAGATTCTGTTAATGCAATCATACAGTTAAATAGAATTAGGTCATCTGGTCATCCTTCCTGTCTGGTCTTCCTTGCAAGGCCGTCAAAGAAAAAGCTGAAAGAGACATATTATAATCATATCAAGCAGCCATTCATACATTTATCTGTGATGCATTTCATACTAGAAATTTAATTATGAATAACTAAATTTTAAGTATTTTGGTGACTAGGAAAAATATTAAAAAGCAGTGCACATTTGAAAGACAGCAGTAAATCCAACTACATTTCAGAAGATGTACAGTTCAGAAGTTAGCATCCCCCAAAAAAGAAGACACAAGTAAGGGAACCTATGGTAAAGTATTTAAGTCTTTCTTTCAAATTCAAAAATTACTCTGCTCCTCTTTCATTTTCTCCAGGCTTTGAAGGTTGACTGTGAAACCCACTGGTCTAAAAACATATTTAAATTACAGGAAGAAAACTAAAGAGTGTTTCTGTTTTCACTTTTTTTTCTTCTAAATCTCTAAAAAAAGCCTTCTCCAAATCTGCAGATCAATTTCTACAATTGCTCTGCCACTCTGGATATTGCTGAAAGTTATGAGATTTGAAGTCCTTACTTCTGTAGCTTCCAAAACTGAAGAAAGCTGCTTTAACCTTCCCTCTGTTTTGCAATCTGCAATCTATAACTAAGAAAGAAGAAGAGAAAATCCCAACAGGAAATCAAAGAAAAGGCAGGAAGTATGCAGTCTAAAGCAAGAATTCTAAAGATGAAACGTGTCAGTATGAATTTCAGTAGCATGCATCCTATTTTATTTTATGTTTTTAAATATCTGTTTAGACTCAGGAGCCCCTTATTTCTTGAAGACAACATGTCCTTTGAGCATAGCTTGGAAGGCTTTCAGAGTTTTATCACAAAATGCTCAAAAGATTGTCACCAAATGCCACAACTTTTTTTTTACGTTCTTTTTCTTTTCTTGAAGATATGACTCACCAAAGCCTTCCGAAATCTTTCAATTCTTCATTCCTTGTTTTTGTTTTCCACCGGGACATGGCAATAACAACACTGAAGCTTGCAGCAACAGTAAAATTCATGTATGATTTTCAAGCTATAAAAATACTGAGAACTTCATGTGGTGTTCGGGGGAAAATAAAATATGTTTGGACAAAAAAAAACCCCTATAAAGGTCAAATACAAGGCATGTTTTATGTAACTAACTTTTACTAAGGAAAATAAACAAAATATAAAACATCACCTTCCTCCCCCTTTTTGATGGTGGAATGTTGAATTGCTTTATAAATTAGTCTTCTCAAGATCAGTAATGGTTTACAGACAGAAATATATTTTAATATTAAATTAAAACATATTTTATGTAGGTTTTCATCCAAAACTTCATATATTCTTTTAGCATTGACTTCTGCAAGCAGAATTGATCCATCAAGTGCATGCTTCCAAGCAGAAATTATTAGTGATTTTTTTTCAATTATACAAAATATCTATATAAAATATATTCTGTCTTCCGGCCAAATCAGCATCCACCTTTATTTATTTTATTTTATTTTATTTTATTTTATTTTAGTTTATTTTAGTTTAGTTTAGTTTAGTTTAGTTTAGTTTAGTTTAGTTTAGTTTAAATTGGGAGTAATTATTGATTACAACAGTAAACCAATAAAACAATATAAATGTATTTACGTGGAAATACTCTTCTTAGGTCTCAACCTGTAAAGATTTTCAAAATCAACAAAACAAACCCAGAGCTAGAATAACAAAATAAGAATAATTTGAGGACAGAATCTAATATTTTCTAAATATCTTCTCCATTTCTCCTAAATGCTTGAACAGTGATTTGGGAACCATTTCTTCAAACTGTCTTCAAACAGGGAAGACAATGAAATCTACCACAAGAGACCTGTCATAGAAGGAAATAATGGAGCTTGGAAGACAGATTTTAATACAACTTCATTTATAGTTATGCCTTCTGTTTGTACAGATATGGAATTCAACCATAAAAGCAGCATAATACATAAGTAAATTATCTTGTTTTCTCTTTAATCATATCAATGTTGTGTGTGTTTTTGTATACACATATACACACACAACTAGTGTGAGCAGAAGCAAAGTGTATGACTTTCAAGAGTCAGGTCTGATTGCAGTGCCCTATAAGCCCCACGTAACTTTTTTAAAAAGACAAAGAAATAAAAAGGAAGGAAGGAGGGAGGGAGGGAGGGAGGGAGGAAGAGAAAGAAAGAAAGAAAGAAAGAAAGAAAGAAAGAAAGAAAGAAAGAAAGAAAGAAAGAAAGAAAGAAAGAAAGAAAGAAAGAAAGCTGGGGAGAATGTGGAATTTGTATAAATGTTTCCAAAAACTAACTAGAAAGCCTTTCAGCTCTCACCTTTCATTGGATAATGGGAACTATAAAGATGTCTTAAAGGATGGCAAATAGCAGACAAACTGATGTCCATTTAACCATCTGGCTTCATGCTTAAGTCATGGTCTCCTGATCTCTAGCTGTCTTAAACCAGCAGTCCCCAAGCTTTCCAGCTCTGCAGACCAGCAGTAGTGGCAGTCTTTATTTGAGCTTGGTTGGGTTTCTTTTTACAGATGTTTCATTCTCCAAATCAAGAAACATCATCAGTGTTAGCTACATGTTACCTAGTTTAGGTAATGAAACATCTGCAAGAAAACAACCAAGATCAGGACCCCACAAGCAACTCACTTAACTAGTTCAAATAAAGTTTTAGCATCTGTATTAAAATAACATGCTAAGTTTGGTTCATGCTAACAATTTTTTTGTGATTTCCCTTGTGTGAAGTTTTAGTTATTTATGTGTATCCCACTCTTATTATTTTTACAAATAACTCAAGGCAGAGAGACACCAAGTTCAGAGAGCACCATTTCAACCCTGAGCCACAGATATTCTCCTTTATTGGTGAGTTATTTTTATGTAGCCAATATTAAACATAATAAGGATTTACCAGAAGATTCTAAACCAACCCTTTGTGGATTATTTTATATTTTAGATCTAAGATAGTATCTAGTTTAAAAAACAATGACCACCACCATGAGTTTCATAAATCTCATGAAACTTTCTTCCTTTTTTTTTCTGGCTATATATTTTCACATTCTAGTGTGGGTGAAATAAACCAGTTTTCTATTTTTACCATGTTTTTGTTTACCAATTATGTATAGCAGCAAAGCTGACCTTTCTACTGGTCCATAGGTCACCAAAAATTACTGGACCGGTTGCCATATATGCTAATTTAGCTAAATTATCTGCCAACAACAATGAAAGTTCGAGAGAATCTTAATGTATATTTATTGTTTTTCATGATGCAGCTGTACTCTCTATAGTGTCATTTTGATATTGCTTTTGTATTTCATTATTTTTAACCACAATTTATGGCTGCAAAAGCTAATTTTTAAAAAAGGAACTGCATTGCAATATAATTGCACTGTAGTTTCTGTCGTCCAAAATGTTGCATCTATCAAACAAACACAAAAAGAGATATTAGTCATTGGCTCATGCACAATAGGCTCCTATGTGCCAAGCTTCCCATCTCATGCACCAATCTGTTGTTGAATCAGAGGGAGCAACATTTAGACATTATAATTATAATTTTAGAAGTTATTAATTCCCTGCTTCTCTGTCCTCCAAAAAACCTACCTTCGGCTGAGCTTACTAATTACTTTTTAAATTTCTCCATCAAATTACCCAGCAATTCCTCAAGAACAGGAGTTCCCTTTATTGTTGTTGTTGTTAGTTGTGAAGTCATGTCTCACCCATCGCAATCCCATGTTCAACGTTCCTCCAGGCCTTCCTTCCTCTACCATCCCCCGGAGACCATTTAGGCTCACGCCAACTGCTTCAGTGACTCCATCCAGCCACCTCATTCTCTGTCATCCCCTTCTTCTTTTGACCTCAATCGTTCCCAGCATTAGGCTCTTCTCCAGTGAGTCCTTCCTTCTCATTACATGACCAAAGTATTTGAGTTTCATCCTCAGGATCTGGCCTTCTAAAGAGCAGTCAAGTTTGATCTCCTCTAGGACTGACTGGTTTTGATCACCTTGCAGTCCAAGGCTGAAAAATAGCTTTTATCCATGGACTGTCAGACTTCTGAACACAACATAACACCACAATTAGATTTAATATGATAGACTTGCAGGGCCAGTGCAATGTGCAACATGTTCCTACCAATATAATATAATATAATATAATATAATATAATATAATATAATATAATATAATATAATATAATATAATATAATATAATATAATATAATATAATATAATATAATATAATATAATATAATATAATATAATATAATATTATAATATAATATAATATAATATAATATAATATAATATTATAATATAATATAATATAATATAATATAATATAATATAATATAATATAATATAATATAATATAATATAATATAATATAATATAATGTTACATACATACAGTATAGGTCAGTGGTGGAATTCAATTTTTTTTACTACCAGTTCTGTGGGTGTGGCTTGGTGGGCATGGCTTGGTGGGTGTGGCAGTGGAAAGATACTTTAAAATCTCCATTCCTTCCCCACTCCAGGGGAAGGTTACTGCAAAATCCCCATTTCCTCCCAATCAGCTGGGATTTGGGAGGCAGAGAATAGACGGGGGTGGGGCCAGTCAGAGGTGGCATTTACTGGTTCTCTGAACTACTCAAAATTTCTGCTACTGGTTCTCCAGAACTGGTCAGAACTTGCTGAATACCACCTCTGATATAGATAAATGGGAATATGTGTTAGTTATTACTTATTTGGGTAAAGAGATTCTATTTCTTTCATTTATTGAGTTATTGAGATGTATTTTGTGTTTCGGGGGGGGGGACTGCACCAAGGGAGGTTCATTCAATTTCATTGTACACTTGTTATGCATTGACAATAAAGATTTGATTTGATTTGATTTGATTTGATTTGATTTGATTTGATTTGATTTGATTTGATTTGATTTGCAGGAGTCTTCTCTTTATTAGGAACCATCAAACAATCCTTATGTTGGCATTTAATTGAAGCATAGGAACCATTGTGAAAGATGCTTGTGCAATAAAATTCTCCTTTCTTTTAAAATATGATCCAAAGTATATTTCCTTTCATCATATAGAAATAAAGGAAAAACCAAAGGGTCCAGGATTAAATCTCTTCAAGTCTTTCCATCCTACTCAAACACATTTTCAAACTGTGGACTTTAGTTTATATTAGCGTTGACCCAGTGGTGAAATCTAATTTTTTTTTCTACCGGTTCTGTGGGCATGGCTCATTGGGCGTGGTGTGGCTTGATGGGCATGGCTTGGTGGGCATGGCAGGAGAAGGATACTGCAAAATCCCCATTCCCTCCCCACTCCTGGGGGAAGGATATTGCAAAATCTCCATTCCCACCCCACTCTGGGGCCAGCCAGAGGTGGTATTTGCTAGTTCTCTGAACTGCTCAAAATTTCCGCTACCGGTTCTGCAGAACCTGTCAGAATCTGCTGGATTTCACCCCTGCGTTGACTGATGCCTAACTTTCTGTTGTAACCAGGACACATGGGCTACACAAATTCAGAACATCAACAGTGGTTTTTTGCACTGTTGATAAGAATATACAAAGATGTCAGACAGTATGGCCCAAGCAGGGATACAGCATGTGTTTTGTAGATATTATAAATATCCTGTACACATAGCAAAACATTTTGATGTTTAAAATAAAGCGAGATGCAATCGTCTTTCTTTTTTTAGCCTAATCTGAAGACCAAAACCAGATGTCTTTAGTTTGTATTCTTTACCCACTTAGAGGAGAAGACTACAGACATCTCTGGTGGTTTTTGTTTCCAAAGACATTTCTGGTGGACTCCTAATTGATACATAAAAAAACCTCTGGATGCAGGCTAGCTGTTTAAGTTTGTGTTTGCAGATTTTCTTTGTCATAAGCTTATTACCATGGTGATAGAGCTAAAGATAGCAGCAGCCATGAATGTTTTTTTTTAATGCACTGTGTTTTCTATTTCCCAGCTGTGGGATGTAATGGAGAAGGAAACCAATGAAAAGTTGTTGTTTTTTCACTATAGTAATAGAGGTTAGTCAGCAGTAAAATGTGACAATGAAAGTGCTTCATCCAAGAGTTGAAGGAATGTCCCTAGAAGCTTAGGGGATTCTAGAGTTCTTCACAAAGATAAAGAGAAGCTTATTTCACATAAAAAAAAAACCAAAAAAAAAAACCCAGAGATTTACTATAGCTAGATAGAAATATAAAAAAAACATATGAAATGTATATATGAAACACCAGAACAGTAAATTATTTTAGAAATGTACAATATGTAGAGTAAATTATGTATAAGTAAGTTATTATAGTGGCTAAGCTTATGGCAGATACTGTGGGGTGTTGCTACTGGTTTGGGCCAGATCTTGTGAACTGGTAGTAACGGTGATGGGAGGCTCTGCCCACCCACCTGGAGGTCATCACGGATCCTATGCGCAGAAGCTTCTGCTCATGCACAGAAGCACTGTGCGTGAGCAAAGCGAGCATGCACATTTGTGCACTCCCATTGCGAACCAGTAACGAAGGTAAGTGGAACCCACCCCTAGCCAGATATCCAGATTGTTTAGCCATTGGACAGCAGTGCCTTACTCATCTCAATTCACTGCTTGATATAATTAGCATTGTCCAATATGACAAATCCAATATGAGAAGTAGGAATTAATGCAATGGAATACTACTCTTTTCTTCAGCATCCTGAATTACATGAATGGAATGGGAATGAATTTTACTTTTGGGCAGGTGGATGACCTCCAGGAAAGGGTATAAATGCATTTGCACTTATAGGAATCTTCTGAAATATAAGTTTCTGTTGCTAATTATTTGTCATTCTTCCACACCTCGGCATTCAAAGAAGAATTTTATCCGAGGGTGTAAGAGCCTGGTGGCACAGTCTGGTCTTTTATCTTAGCCACAGAACATATAAAATCAATTTTATTCATATTTGAACTTGCTTAGATTTGTTTGGATTGAACAGCCTGGCAAATATGGCACATTCTTCCTACTCTTTTAAAGTATGACACAACTAACTTCTTCAGGTTTTATTTGTACACCTGCAAGCCATAGCGTAGGATTTTTGATACACATTGGATTCACATAGGAAGAATCTTGATGTAGTGAATCAGAATAGAGCTGGAAGGGGCCTCTATTCCAAGCCCCTACTCAAACAGGAGACCCCACACCAGCGATGGTAAACCTTTTAGGCACCGAGTGCCCACCGAGTGCCCAAGACACCCTGCAGTTTGGGCGCATGCATGTGCATGCAAGCCCTGCACATGTGCGGCAGAGACCCAAATACCAGCTGGGCAGTGGGAAGCACACATGCATGCATGGCAGAGACCTGAAACAGAGCTGGGGTGACAGCGCATGGGCCCACAGAGAAGGCTCTGCATGCCAATTCTGGCATGTGTGCCATAGGTTTGCCACCACTGCCCTGTACCATTTCATATGAGTGGCTTTTCAGTCTCTTTTTAAAACCTCCAGTAATGAAGAACCCACAACTGCTGAAGGCAAGCTGTTCCATTGGTTAATTGTTCTCACTGTTGGGAAGTTTCTCCTTAATTCCAGGTTGCTTATGTGCTATGGTTATAGTGGATCCGAACAGCCTTTGTTTATATATTTATGAATTATAATGTTAAAGTGAGATTGTTGTGCTCAATTATATTTTAATATCAATGTTCATCTTACATTATAACTAACAGTTGTACAAAATTATCTGCTACTACTCCTTTCTTTTAGCTGCAGTGTACATTGAAATACAGATATAGGTAGGGTTTTAAAAAGCTCAGGATTTGCATCAGATTTTTTTTCTAATCAGATAGGGTTATTTAATTACCACAATTATCAGATTAGTGAAACATAACCAAATGTTTTCCTTATTACCTAATGCTCATAGGACACTTTAATTGCTGGTATATTTACATATTTGGGAGCTGCAGTATGAATTATTTACACTCAGACTGGCTCTTGATGAATTCACCAATGGTACTGATTGAGATAATTTCAAAATTTAATGTGAGAAGTTTACAGTGAAAAATGAAAACCCAACAGAATATGGAAGATGGGAATAAAGCTATTAATTATGGATTTTGAATGTAGTGTAAAACAAAAATAACTATCTTGATTCTAAACTCTTTAAACTGAGCAAAAGGGAATAAACTCCGGTTATGTGCCTCGATTTGCTAGTGCAAAAAGTGACCACATTTTCTGGCACTGAAAGTGGTTTGAGTAGCAACATTTGTGGCTTATCTGCAAATAAGTAGTGAATTTGAGTTTGGCTACAGATATTACCAAGCAGGCAAAAACTTAATTAGTTGGTTATAAAGGAAGAACGGATAAGTTCATGGCTATTAAGACTACTATAATGAACAGTGGTTTAGAGCAGTGGTGGGATTCTACTGGTTCTACCCAGTTCAGGCGAACCAGTATTGGCAGTGGTGGGAGGCTCCACCCACCTGCCCGGAAGTCATCACAGACGCTCTGCGCATGTGCAGTCGTGGTGCACGTGAGCGAAGCGAGCTCCGAACCAGTTACAAACTGGTAGCAAAGGTAAGTGAATACCACTACTGGTTTAGAGGCATTCAATGACTTATCATTGGTCACTTAACAAACATTCAAAATTATGCCTGAACTGGTGCCTTTTGATTCATAAAGCACTTCTGGTCATCACAAAATGTTGTGCCCCAGATACATACCCCCACGATGACATGACTACACATTGTGTGCTTGGCAACTGGCTCACCTTTCCAGGCTGTTGCAGCATTTCACTGTCACAGTACCATAGTTTGCAGTGGGGTTTGGTGTTGGTTTCTGGCATTTTTTTGCTAATTTTTGGCAAAAAAAAATTGCCTATTCAGAAAAATGCATTTTGACCTATAACCACGGCTATTGTTTAATGACTGTAGATTCAGTTTAAAACCACTGCAAAAAATGTCATAAAATCAGTCCAATCATGTGGCTACCTCGACTCAGATTGTAATAACAGAGAGAGAAGTTATTATTATTGTTGTTGTTGTTGTTGTTGTTGTCAAGCATATATATGATAACAGGTAAACGTATAAACATAATTTCAATACATGAAAAGAGTGAGAATAAAAAATAAAAAGGAATATTAGGACAGGGACAGTAGGCACGCTGGTGCACTTATGCATGCCCCTTACAGACCAGTGGTGGGTTGCTCCTGGTTTGGCCCAGTTCAGCCGAGCCGGTAGCTGTGACGATGTGACATCACCGAACCAGTTCTCTTTGACTGGGAGATGGGCCCTCCCACCCGCCCCCACTTTATTCTACCTTTATTTCTCCGTTTTTGCCCTCCCCAGACTCCTAGAAAGGCTCTGGAGCCTAGGGACAGCAAAAAAATGGGCCTTCCAGTCCCACCAGAAGTTGGTAAACAGGCCATTTCCAGCCTCCGGAGGGCCTCGTGGGTAGGGGAGAGGCCGTTTTTCACCCTCCCTAGACTCCTAGAAAGGCTCTGGAGCCTGGTGAGAGAGAAAAACAGGCCCACCAGGCCATCGTGTGCCAGGAGCAGGGGGGAATGGGGAGTCATGCAGACATGTGCAGGAGCGGGGTGCATAGAATTATGGATGTTGGCATGCACGTGTGTGAACCCCCAACCCCACTGCTCCTGGTATACGATGGCAAAAAGGTTAGCCATCACTGTTATAGTGCATATACTCTTTTACAGAAACCCCCTTCCCATCTTTGTAAGAGCCAGGTGACATATGGGTAAAACCTTTCCCTAATTTGGCAGAAAGGTTTGCTTCTATTTCTCATTTAGTTGAAATAACACCCTTTTAGCCTTCTCTAATCAAAGTGACAATTTCAACAAAAGGCCTTATCAGAATGTTTAGATTTTTTTTTTTTTTACAAGTATTCTGTTTAGCTTTGGTGAAAAAAAGATTGTATAAGAGTTAACTATAAACAAACTTTATAGGGCAGGAAAAAAAATCCTTTCCACCTATAATCACACCAGAGCAGTCTTAACCATGCCCCCCCCCCGCCCCATAGGAAATGGTTTCGGTAAGTTATGAAAAATGACAGGCCTTTGCAGCATCCACTGCTGTTCCATAAAATAAATATGTACCATTTTATAAGTGATTAGTGCCATGAGAGGCGCCTTTTTGTTTCAAGCATATTTCAACTGAAAAAATGAGACAGCCTTTGTGGCAGGTTCCTTATACTTATCTGCATCCTTTCTGTAGAGAAATACTCTCTTGCCCCACGCTTGTAAGTGATTTATAACTGATTTATTTTTATTTAATCTGCAACTTGACCTCCCTCTATTGAAAATAATAGACAAAAATATGTTGTGATGTTCTAAGAGAATAATATACATTCCCCTTCGGGTGTGAATTTTAAACAACCCTTTCATTTGCATAATGGATATATTAATCTAATTAAGATGTAGTTTATTAAATTTTCACTCTATAAATGCTCCAGAAAAAAATAGTGAGTTTTTGTTAGAATAGAGAAGGATACAAATTCTCATAACTTCGTGGTCTTCCATAATTTCACATTTAGAATTCATAACTTCTCTGCCCAGGACTGTATCTGCTCAGTTCTTTGCAACAGCCCCACAAGAATATAAACAAGAATGTTTGCTTCACAAATGTAAATCTGGACATTACTGCATTTTATCATAGCTCATGTTATATAACACTGTTGTTGGAAATATCCAGTTCCAGTGCCAAGCCAGGAGAAAGGCACTGGAGACAAAATGGAGGCTGGAGGCTAATTGGAAAGAGGGTCCATTTATTGATGAAGAGGAACACATGGATGGTCCTGGGCAGCTGACCCAGAGGTGGTATTCAGCAGGTTCTGACCAGTTCTGGAGAACCGGTAAATACATCTATGACTGGCCCTGCCCCCATTTTTTGTTGTTGTTGTTGTTGTTGTTGTTGTTGTTTGTTTTGCTTTAATTTATATGCCGCCCTTCTCCGGAGACTCAGGGCGGCTTACAATGCGTTAAGCAATAGCCTTCATACTTTTGTATATTTATACAAAGTCAGCTTATTGCCCCCACAATCTGGGTCCTCATTTTATCTACCTTTGAAAGGATTGAAGGCTGAGTCAACTTTGAGCCTGGTGAGATTTGAACTTGCAGTAATTGCAAGCAGCAGATGTTAATAACAGTGCTTTAGTCCACTGTACTACAGGCTTTGGGTTATTCTCTGCCTCCCGAGTCCCAGCTGATTGGGAGGAAATTGAGATGTTGCAGTAACCTTCCCCTGGAGTGGGGAGGAAATGGAGATTTTACAGTATCCTTCCCCTGCCATGCCCACCAAGCCACGCCCACCAAGCCATGCCACACTCACCAAGCCACGCCAATAGAACCAGTGGTAAAAAAAATTGAATCCCACCACTGAGCTGACCACATGGAATTGAGAGTGGAGGGTATTTATACCTTATTTTGGGCTTTGCACTTGAACTTCCTGTTCCTGTGCAAGAACATGTATTCTATTGTCTGTTGTAGGGGTCATAGCTGGCTCTGTTGGTTGTCTGAGCTAAGTTTGGTTGCAGTTTGGAGGGTGATGCAATGTTCTTGGGAGATTGTGCAATGTGGTAAACTCTGCTGCTAGATGGTACTGGGTTAATCCTATTGTGTCTGAGAGCTAACCCTACCTTTGTTCAGACCTTGCTGCAGGGAATTTTTGCCTACATATAGGGCTAGCTATATCTCAATAAGCTCTTTATCTCTTAAGTCCTGACATCTGCTGTGGGCTATTAAAGAAGGTGGAGGCTGCTTTCCAAGAGCATGTTTCTCCATTTCTCATTCAGGGAAATATAATATTCTGCCTTTTTAAATATTTCCTCAAAATATTTCATTCTTCTAGGAGAGGGATGGGTGCTAACTTCCTACACTGTCTTCAGTGATTAAGAGCTGGTTGAAATATTGTTTGTACAACCTCATGCATATTTTCCTTTTCTTTACAACCTCCCTTCTACCACTTTGCCACATCCTGGTACATGATGAAAATCAGAAAGCTGTTGGAGCAGTTAAGTTGCCTCTGTGTTTCTTTTCCAAAAGCACAGTATCACTTGTCTCTCCAAAATATGTGTGGCTCAGTCATTTTGAAATGTCAGCATTCTAAGCAGATAATTAGTTTTCCTCTGTTGTGGAATCATCCTTAAAGAAATGGTTTCCCCTCTGTGACCTCTCAAAAAGTACAGTTAGTTCAAAATATTTGCATAACTGAGCAACTATACATGGACTCCTGGCACTTGAGAAAAACTGCTTAGGTTCTTTTTTATGACTTTTGCAGCTGCTGAGGCACCAGCACCATGAGGGATTCTTAGCTGCAACCTGGACCTAAAGTATTTTCTGCTTGTAAATTTGTTAATCTTCTTAGAAATTTGTTCTTCTTCATTTCTAGGATCACCAAATCCAAGTTTGTTTCTTTTCCAGCTCATTTAGTTTTGTTTTATTGCGTTAGCATTCTAGGTTATCACTTGCAAAGACATTATAGTAGAACCAGGGGTGGGTTCTACTTATCTTTACTACCGATTTGCAGCGGGGCCGCGCACTCTTCTGCACATGCACAGAAGCGTTTCAGTGACATTGGGGTCGGTGGGCGGGGCCTCCCGCCAGTTTTACTACTGGTTCTATAGAACCGGTGCGAACTGGGGGCAACCCACCACTGAGTAGAATGTAATAGTATATAGTTTGCAAATTACTGTATACTGTATGCCTCTTTCTACATAAGTAAGGCAAAGATTACAATGCCATGTTATTTATATGTCTTTTACAATTATTAAACTGCAATAGACATTGCATAATTAGTAACACACAACCATTCTAATGTAGTAGATACATACATGATATTCTATAGGAATCTGATCCTGACTGTAAAATCAAATTTTGGTATTCCTCCAGAGTTTATTATTTGGATGCATTTTTTTTTCTACATTTCAGGCTTTGGATTAGGATAGATAGGCTAGGCTAGAAATAATTGAAGGGAAGGGAAGGGAAGGGAATAATTCTTCATTGACCAATTGTGATTGAACATGCAAGGAATTTGACTCTGATGCATAGCTCTCAGTGTACATACAAACAAACATATATACAAGTATTGTGCACAACTAACTGCATAGAATTAGAGAAAGACTGTGACTTGCAGAAATCATGGCTTTATAGAAGTCACCATGTTATATTGATTTTAATAAGGACATAAAAAATGTTCTAGATCAGTCAACATCAAATCTGCTCTACTCCTTACTAGCATAATTTTTTCTCCCAGACATGTATGAGGGCAAATAGTAGGTGAGGACTTTGAACACTTGGAAAAATAGTGCATTCAGAGAATAATAATAATAATAATAATAATAATAATAATAATAATAATAATAATAATAATAATAATAATGTACAATCTTATTTAGGATTACTTATAATAAATAGGTGAAATTAATACCTCTCTCTTTTTTCTTTTTTTTCTATTTTAAGTGTTTTGTATGTTATGTTTAGTTTTAATTATTTTATATAAAAAACAAACAAACAAACAAACAGTTTGATTCCAAAAAAAAAACGTCATGCTTAGCTTATACACATTTTAAATGAACATGGTCATCTCTCCTTAACTCATATGTATCAGAGCAGTGAAAAAAAGTGTTACTTTTGTTGTACTTTCAGATAAAATACAATTGATATATTATGGATGATCCTGCCTCTCTTTAATAGAAAGTATTAGGGTTTTTTAAAAATTCTTTTTTTGGGTAGGGAAGATTATTTTCATTTGTTTCCAGTTTCAAATTGAGTTCATTCTGGGACAAGTTTTATGATGAGCTATCGATTAATACTTGATTTACCACAGTTCTCTGAGAAACATGATCAAAGCCAAAGAGCTTATTTGACAGCAGTCATGACTCAGGGATTTTTTTCCTCCTAGAATAGTCTTTCTAACTTGTACTGATTAGTTAACTACTTGTTCCACTGGGCCATGTGTACCAAGAATCCATCAATTTCTTTTTTTTTTGCCTAGCATTTTGGGATGCCTCTGAGTACACATGGAAAGAGAATGCCAGTTAGGAAGATACAGAATAAAACCATGATGGCAAACCTATGGCATGTGTGCCACAGATGGCACATGGAGCCATGTCTGTGGGCATGCAAACATTGCCCTAGCTCAGCTCCAGAGCACATGTGCATGCCAGCCAGCTGATTTTCGGACCTTCCAATCCCACTGGAAGTCAGGAAATGGGCTATTTCCAGCCTCTGGAGGGCTTCCGGGGGGGGGGCTGTTTTTGCCCTCCCCAGGCTCCAAGAGCCTGGGGAGGGCTACCGGGCCCACCAGACCACATGTGCCAAAAGTGGGGGGAGCACCGGGGGGATCACACACGCATGCATGGGGGAGGCGGGGAACATTGAATTATGGGTGTGGGCATGCACATGTGACCACCCCCCCACGCTTCCCCTGCTTTTAGCACGCAATGGCAAAAAGCTTATCCATCACTAGAATAAAAGTTAGGAATGAGTGAAACAAACATATCTTTTCTCATCTGTTTGCCTTTGGGATCTTGTAGATTTCCCCAATCCATTAGCTTTAGATATATTTGCCAGAGCAGATATAAGCAGACAAAGAGGATATTTCCTTAAAAAAAAGTGTATATGGTCACCAAGAAATCCCTTAAAGCTATTTATAACCTTTAAAAATCTTAGCAATGTAGCACAATACTTTGTTCCATCATGAGTTCATCAGAATGATCACATTCCTGAGCAACGTCTTATATTGACATGGCTAATTTTTCCATGAGGGTGGATATTTTTAAAATATATATATAACTTTATTGAAGATAACATATTGTATACTGCATCCTATATACTTTCTTCATTAAAGAAGGAAGCACACTGAAACTTCACTGAGGAAAAAAAAGACCAAATTGCAAGAAAAAAGAAAGAAAATATAAAGAAATAGCTTCCAATATTCTTTATATCATTTATAGGTATAATGTAGTTATAAGAAGAAACAGACAATGAGTGATAGAATCAGAGTAAGGTGTACTTTGTGGAGAAATCAACATTTGTAAATCTTTTAAAATAGTATCCTATTCCATCAGTACTATTAATAAACAGAAAAAATACATGAATCCAAACTCTTCACAGAATAGGATAAGAATAAATAATGTTGTCATGTTTTGTTACACAGCATCTGAGCTACTGAAAGAAATCAGCAGTGGAATAGCTAATGTATATCTGAACCTTCTAACTATGTGTAGAAGAACAATAATCAGTGTTAATCAAATAACCTGATCTGCGAGCTATTTCAAAACTGTATCTACTCCAAGGCTGCTGCCTGAAGATGAGCCAAGAATTAACACTGTTTGGAGTCAGACCAAATATTATATTTTTTTCATTTAATAGAATGTCTGCTATTCAATTATACAATTGGGAAATATAAATACAGTCCTGACAGCTATTGACCTTGATAGCTAGCTGGCAGAGGAAGAGGTCAAAAATGTGTTGTCAGGTGGGTTACTAACAGTGATAAAATTTTAATACCTGTTGTAGCAATAAGAAAAATGTTGCTTTCTAAGGGTTTCTCCATTTGTAGGGGTTTACCTAAAGGATGAGAAGAGCAATGCTTCCTTGCTCCCATGGCTGTCTATCTCATTAGACAAATTGAGGCAGTTGCCTTAAGCAACAAGTTCTGGATGGTATAGAAAACATTAATAGCAGTCCACCAAGGCATTCTTCTTTATCACATAAATCAGAATGACTTCTCATTGTACATTTTGTGTGTATCAACTTCTCCACTAGTCCACATTGATGATCTATTTAGAATAGCATAATCACCACTAATAGGCAGCAATTGTTAAAGATTTGAAGAAGGATTGTTTCAGTCTTACCTTGGTAATGCCAAGAAATAAATCTATCTTCCTACTGTGTAGTGATAAAGTTGAGCAACGTATTTTCCAGACTTTTGTCACACCTTTTTAAGGTTATCTGGCTAGAATATTATGGTGAATTAACCTTATTTGGGCAAATGAATGACACATTCAAGTTTTACTCCTATTTAGAATGATTGTATAGGACAGTAATGGCTAACCCTTTTGCCATCGCGTGCCAGGAGAAGGGAAGAGGGGATCACGCACATGCATGCCCACACCCATAATTCTATGGGTTTCTGACCTCCAGAGGACCTCTGGGGGGGGGGAGAGGCTGCTTTCGCCCTCTCCAAGCTCCTAGAAAGGCTCTGGAGCCTGAGGAGAGAGAAAAATGGGCCTTCCCCACAAGCCCCGAGCTCCTCCGGAGCCAGGAAACAGCCTGTTTCTCTACTTCCGGTGGGCCCAGAAGGCCCGAAAATCAGCTGGTTGGTGGGCACATAGGTGCCAGAGCTGAGCTTGCATGCCCACCAATATGGCTACATGTGCCACCTGTGGCACGTGTGCCGTAGATTCGCCATCATGCATATCGGAAGATTATCTTTTTTTCCATCAAAAGCAAAAGTGTTGCACTGAAATTCTCTGAAGACCTCATGTTGAAGAACCAATTGTTTTTAAAATTGAACTGATGCCTTTAGAAGTAAACACTAAGTTACCTTGCAGCATGGGATAATCATACCAATAGGATTGTACCACATATTATAGTCTATACTGCTGTTACTCTTTCTCTGAAGACATACAGTCAGAAGGAATGCTGCATGTAATTATTTATGACCATAACATGAGGTGAGATAGAGGAAACAAATCACAACACCAGTAACAGCTATCAGTTAGTCCAGCTTCTGTATATAAGTAATAATTTGATTTAGGACCAGATTTTATTCTGTTCAATTCTGTTCTGTTCTAAAATGAAATCAAATCACTAGATAAACTGCAGCTTTCAAAGCTGTGGTCGCGAACTTTAATCTTGCCTCTTTCTGTACTATTGTCTTCAGTACAGTCATTATGTGCTTCAGATTTTTTACATTTGCCTTTTCAAATCTTTTTGCTTCTGTAGCTGATAGGCATTCAAGGATGAGAGTTTTTTCGCTTTTAAAAGGTAAAGTTTCATTCTTATTTACAGCTGGTCTATACTGACCTTCATGATAGCCCTTTTTATCTGTAAAGCATTATTAATTAAGTTTTTTTAAAAAAAAATGTCTTGCCTTTGTTCTACACATTGGTTTATACTTTATTAAATGGTGCTAAACTGCCTTGAGGTTTCCCAGTAGTATGGGGTGAAGCACAATTTGTAGAGGTAAGCATTTAATTATTCTCCACATTCAACTTTTTTAAAAATTCCAGTTCCGGACCTCCAGTGAAAATGGCCAAGTGAAAATGGCCCAGGCAGCGGTGAAATCCCCCCGGTTCTATCCAGCTCACTGAACTGGTAGCGCCAGCAGAGGGAGGCTCTGCCCACCCACCGGGACATCATTATGTCCCATTTTTTTTACCATCTGCACATGCGCAGAAGGTTCTGCGCATGCATAGAAGAGGCGTGCGCGCACATGCTCCCATGTGCTCTCGTTCCCGGACTGGTAGCGAAGGTAAGTGGATTTCACTGCTGGCCCAGGGAGAAATCATTGGCACTCTTGGAGGCATTTTTCTCTGGCCTGTTGCTTTTTCAACTTATTTACAGAAGGAATTAGCATTCCTTTAGTTTATATGACTCCCTTGGGTTAGGGAGACTCCTAGAATTATCCCACAAGATCCTCCATATAGCAACGATCATGAAGCAAGTAAAATAGATTGGGAATGAGAAATTGACAATTTAGTTATTTTAACTGTTTTATGGTTTTAAAATTGTAAAATTGTAAATCACCTAGGCTGATGGTTATAGAATTTGAATAAAGAAACTTATAAATTGTGGTGGAGGTTTTTAAGAAGAGATTGGACAACCATTTTTTTAAAAATGCTATAGGATTTCCTGGTTGATCAGGGGGTTGGAGTAGAAGACATCCAAGGTCCCTTCCAACTCTGTTATTCTCTTGTTATTCTGGGTATGAGAGGTCACATTAAAAGTATTTTCCGTGAGATCAATCCTGGATTAAAAACAAGTAGAAGGATTTTACAGTCCTATCTACATTTCTATGGGTGCATATCTATGTATCTACTTACAGGAATAACGTGTTTTAAGGAACAGCATAACAGAAAAAAAATTGGGAAAAATTTGTCAGATTATTCATGAACTGCAGAGATATGGTAACAAGGTCAGCCAATGAATAGGCATAGCAACTAAATCAGCCAATTGGGAGCCGAGACAGACTGGAGTCAGGGCATGTCTTAGTGTGCAGCTTCTGAGTCTGTGCAGAGAATTGAAACTGAAACCAACATGTCTGGACTTACTTGTCTGCTGATTTGATCTGAAATGAAACTGTTCTCTGCTGTTGGTATTGTACATATATTCTTGTATAGAAAGAAGTTAATGAATCCTGCTGAATCAGTTTATCTGTGTGTGCTTCTGGATTTGATTTTTGCAAGAAACTCTGACAAAACTCAATTGTTAGGAGGGAGAAAGATTAATTATAACTTACCAAGTATTCACTTTATCCTAATCGGCTTTATTTTATTTTATTCTTCATATATTAGAAAATAGATTAAAACAGTTACCAGGTTTTAAGATGTTGTGAGAATGCAGCTATAAGTACTATAACAGGTAGTTTCCATACAGAGTAGGTCTCTTGGATCTCCCACCAAGTAGTGCGCAATGATTATATTGATGCAATATAAAATTCACATTTCATTATTGAGGAGATTTCAGGTAACAATAGACATATACACACATCCCGATTGTCGGCCCAATTGTCACACTCTCTGGTTAATGACATAGGAGTAGGATAAAGGAAGGACATTAACAGTCCCATTAGTATGAAATGTTAGAAATGATCCATCTGTTTAACACATCACTCTTATGAATTTCAAAAATGAAAATGGTGTGACTGCATTAAATATGAGGTCAGGGTAGTTGTAATGTCTTTACAGATTCCAGAACATTAACTGCTGGTTAAAAAAAAAAAAACTGATCAACTGTCATGCTCGATAGACATTTGCATTCAGGCAGAAAACTTGGAATAAATTGTTAACTACAGAATGTGCCTCTCAACCTCGCAGACAGCTAATGGCTGACCTTTAGAATGTACTGCCAATTACTAACTTAACTTATGGTACTTTTTTTTTCCCAGATGCCATTTATCTCCAATAAAGATTTATATTCTGTATACATTTTTTGTTTGAAAAAGAACACTTTTTATCATAAAAAACCAGACTGCAAATGGTATTGCATATCAAGGACTATGCATTATTAAGATTTGGCTTCTCCTGATTAATGACATAAACAATCCTACATTACAGATTTTGCATAGATTTAAGAAAGGGGATGGAATTAATTTCAGGATGACCGGATCTTTTGTATTCAGTGCGAATTCTAATACATTACCATGTGTACCAGGGGTGAAATCCAGCAGGTTTTGACAAGCTCTGGAGAACCGGTAGCAGAAATTTTAAGCAATTCAGAGAACCGGTAGCAGAAATTTTGAATAGTTCGGAGAACCGGCAAATACCACCTCTGGCTGGCCCCAGAGTGGGGTGGGAATGGAGATTTTGCAATATCCTTCCCCTGCCATGCCCACCAAGCCATGCCCACCAAGCCACGCCCACAGAACCGGTAGTAAAAAAAATTGTATTTCACTACTGATGTTTACATATGAATGTTATCCATATTGTCAGATGATTTGAATGACCAAGAACAGCTACTCTCAGAATGGTAGAGCTGTTGAAGGAATTCACATTGGAACGACTTTATTTCTTCTGGGAACTTGTTTTGTTGTATTGTATCATTATTTTGCATCACTTTACAGGATCAATTTGCTTTATAAATGATTTCACCACATGGTCATGTTCAATTATCAGCAATGAATGCCTGCTTTTTCCATAATCTTCTATAACCTGGTCATTTCATGAAGACCAGAATGCCATCAGTTCTAGTCTTCGGAACCCAACAAAATCTAAGTTCTTTTTCCAAAAATACAACCACCTCTTCAAAACATGCATGCAACTTAGACAAATGTCCCTAGAAGATTTGCATTTCAAATAGCTGCTTCTCTGGGCCCCTGAAAAAGCTCAACAACTAACTTTCTGTCCATGACATTTACATAACAGAGGCAAGCCTCCTGTAACTGTTCAGGTCTCAAATATTTGCTAAAATTGTCTTTATTGTAGGGCAAGTGCTACATCAACAGTTTCCTCATGGATTCCTCACCTGCTTCATGGACATGTTTATACTATGGTTCCGACTGTTGGCTTTATTTCTCTTCTATCCCACAATCTGTATTTTGCGTGAATCCCACTTAGTCTGTTGGATATCCCTAAGTTTTCTTACTCAGACTTGTTTCCCTGACATTCTGACCTGATTTCTTGCAGAAACATTACTGAAAATATAACAGTATAAAATATGGGAAATAATGCATTTCTTCCTTCACCCTAAATTAGGCAGAGTTTGCAATCCCAGGACATTTACAACTTTATTATGATGTCAAATGTATTTATATTCAGTAATCCTCATCTAGCAAGGTAGATCTGAATTTTGAAAACTTGCAGGATTTAGGGCAGAGAAGCAATATGAATATATCCCTGGATCTGCACTGAATTACAATATTTATCTAGGATTTATTTGCTCTACATATAAATATATTTATTTTCCTTTGATAGAGGAAGGGTAAAATGACCACATTTTTACAGTTATATTGAAATTTAAAGGAATGAAATTTTCCACTCTTAATTACATTTGTACATTTTCAGAGAAATAGCTCAAGATATTTCATTCATTCATTCATTCAGTATGATGCTTTTTTAATAGTCTGGCTATCATGATCATTCTTTTTTTTCAGAATGTGAAATCTTTTATTTTCTCTTTTTAAGCTTTAATGATTGATTGAATTATATAAATAAAAGTTCCTCTAGAAAAAAAGAAGTTTATTGTTTTGGGTGTACTAGATTCATACCTATAAATGATAGCCCTCTGGCCAAATACTTATTGATCTACAGTAGTTTTTTATTATTATTAATTTAAAATGTATATACATCATATATTTGATCACCTAAAAAGAACATATAAATGATGGAAGCTTACTCTGGTACTCTCGGCTGTATTAAGGATAAAAACACATTTCCCGTTTAGCACAATTTATTATTTTCAATTTATTATTATTAAGTGTATATTAAAATGTTATGATAAGAAGCAAATCCTACTGAATGTATTGAGACATTATAAATATACCAGGTGTCTCAATAGAAAAACAATTAATCTTTCCCCTGGCTCAAGTTGATGAAGGGAGGATAACTTGTGGCTCAGAAGGTTAAATCAACTGCCTAACATGCAGGAAGCACAAGTTCAAATCCGAGTAAGTGTATGGCTAGCTGATGAAAGCTAAAGAGCTTGAAATAGATCTATACTAGTCTCCCATTATTTCTTTATCAGCAATAAATAAAGACAATATTAAAGACAATAATAAATTAAGACAATAAAGACAATAAATTAAACAAAAGTGTAAAAAAATAAGAAATGCACTGTATGTATTAAATGTATCTCAACTGGGATTTGATTCAGAAGTTAAAATCTTAATTGAATAATTAACTTTCTAAAGATGGAGAAATTCAAAAAGTACCACATACCAATCATTTGATATCTAATCTTAATGATACCTTTTTCTAATATTTTGTATTATTATATAGTACCGAAATCAAAACTGATAAATTAATTTCCAGATCCTGGATTTTATTATTATTATTATTATTATTATTATTATTATTATTATTATTATTATTATTATTATTATTATTATTTATTGTGATGTTTAAGTTTGAAAATGATCATGTTTCATTGGAATTGTTCATTAAAACTGCTATACAAGTTTATACTTTTAAAAAAATATTTGGATAGAAGCACTATGGAACAACAGAGCTGAAACTTAAACTGATAATTCAAAAAAACATTCTATTAGAAAGCATTCATTTATTTGTGGAACTGCCATAGATAAAAGGAACATAAAAATCAGAATACATCAGTATACATCACCATACAATAATTAAGAAAAAGAAAGGAATGCAAATAGCTCACTTTTGTAGCTGAGAAGAAATAGAAACAAATCAGTTAAAGATTATAATAATAAATAGAAACACAGATCCCCAGGCTTAGTTAATTATAGACAAAAACCCACTGGCTTCTGACAACCATTGCTCTAGTTTTAAAAATTGGTACAAAATTCATTTGACAGAATTGATTTGGCTAATCTGATTGGTTACATAGATGTGCTTTTCCTCCCTTAGCATTTCATATGAATCCCTGCACAGTCAGTGAAAAAGGATGCCCATCCCAGATAGGACTGTACCATTCTTAAGAGGAGAAAACAAAGGCAACCTACTTTACTGACACTAAGATACTGCATGGATACCCCCTGAAAATCATCAGGAATCCAGTGTAACTTTACTCATGTCTTTTTTTTTTTATTTCTTAATTGTTTAGGAATATATATATATATATATATATATATATATATATATATATATATTGCGAATTCATTATATTTTGATCTTTATCTATGAATTAAACATGCAGTTTTCACTCCACCGTGCAATTAGTAAGATCATGAATCATTTATATTAATCTTATCAATTGCTGAAATGTACTAATATTAACTAAGGTTTTGCCGGTGAAGAGAATTGGATGCTGTTCAAAAGAGAATATGAGAATTCACAAATTATTCCTTACACAGATAAAATGAACTATAATTAAATGACTCCAATTGTTCATTATTTCCTAGAACTTTGTTGCTTGAAAAACGCAAGAATTATTGCCATTGTTTGCTGGCATTATATTAGTCACACATTCCTATGGAGTTTCATTCAAAATTCCTGGTTTTAATGTTCCAATTCATCAAAAACACTTAACATGGAATCCTATAGATTTTTTTTTCTGGGTCAAGGGAGGGAGGCAAACTTTTAGAAGCTAATTCCAAGCTTAAGTCTTAAGACAATCAACCAAGTGGTAAAAAACAAGGGGAATTGAAATACAAAACAGAAGGTGTTGGAAGCAAATACATGGATGGCCAAAAGGGACTCAGATGCCTATACAATAACACTCGATGTATGAAGGCAAACAGGGTGAACTTGAAATCCTAGCACATGAGGGCAGATACAACATGGTTGTCATTACCAAAATGTTCTTGAATAAAACCCATGAATGGAATGTCCAGCTAGAGGAATTTAAATTGTTCAAAAGACACAGACCTAATAAAGGAGGAGGTGGAGTTGCATTACAGATAAGAGATAGATACATCTCTATAGAAATGCAAAAAAAAAATAATGATGAAAACCTTGAATACATTTGGGTTAATATAAAAGGAAAAAAGAAATGATATTATCATAGTTGTATACTATAGACAACCCAACCAAACAAAGGAAATAGATGAACTTTTTGATAATCAGTTAGTTAAGATCAAATTTCAAATGTCAGTGCACAACATATGTACAATGAGATTGGTTGATTGCAAGAAGCACATTTCAATAGTAATGGGGATTACCCTGATACCAACTCGGAGACAAACTGTGCACCTTTGAGAGATCAAACTGGTTACTGATGAACCTAGTAGATAACTTTATTTCCCAAAAGGAAGAGAACTATAAGGTCAGCTTTGCTGAACTTAATTCTTACTAACAGTGGTAAGCGGTAAATGATAGAAGTTGTTGAAGCAGTTGTTGAGAGAAAGACAAGAAATAACAGATGGAAACATATTAAAGAGAGATCAAACCTAGAACTAAGAAGAAATTACCTGACAGTGAGAACAATTAATTCATGGAATGGGATGACTTCAGAGGTTGTAGGTGCAGCATCACTGGGAATTTTAAAGAAGAGATTGGACAGCTACTTGTCCAGAATGGTATAATTTGGCTTGAACAGGAGGTTGGACTACAAGCCTGCTAAGGTTCCTTTCAACTTTGTTACTCTGTAATCTCATCTGCCTGCCATCTTCTCTTGTTGAATCTATCACTATTCAAGCTTTTTTTTTTTTTGTTATTCTTATGTTCTGCAAAGCCTCACAAACATGCCAAACCCTTCCATTGTCATTGCAGACATAAAGGAAAAAGGATTAAAATAAGTTGGGCACTATTCTCTTTTTTGTCCTGCTTGTATTACAAATGAACAGCTCATGCCAAACATCAAAGTAATCCAACCGAAGGTAAAGTATGGTCTAGTCTTTTATTCTTAAGAATGGGAGACTATTTATGGAAGCAAGGAGGTTGATAGAGGTTTCAGAGCTGAGAAAGAGATAATATAGGAGATTTATAGCCTGCAGTGTTTTTGATTGGAATAAGACAATTGCTAAAGGCAATTGGTGCAGAAACGCCATTATTATTATTTTTTACTAGGTTCCTAACCTAAGCTCTTTGCTCTTCAGGGCTGGGGCAAGTCTATAATTTCTCTTTCTCTCTGGATAATTGTAATTAATTAATTTATTTAAAACATATATTTCAAATATGAAATATGTAAATGTGAATGTTTTACATGTGAATTGATTTTATTTTTATAGTACCCAATGCAGTTGCATTGAATCTGTTTCTACTAAACTATCTAATGATTTATTGGCAACTAAAACTTAAGATCCTAAATAACAGAAGTCACATATCCCCATGCGCATCAATATGTAAGCTAGTGCTTTTCTATCATGTAACATTATTGACATACTATTAGCAGGGTTAGGCCAGGTATTGATTTAAGACAATGCAATGTGTACCAAAAGTTAATGTAGTTTTAAGGTTGAAATCTCTCAGTATTGCTTGCCTGCCTGTGTCTTAGCAATCTTTACTTTCATTTTACATTGAAAATTGCAGTTGTCCCTACAGTCATCGCTTTAATTCATTTTAAATGATTTATTGGAATTCTGTGGTTTTTCCTCTCTCTTTCTTTGCTGTATTTTGATCAAATTAAAAACACAGATGCTTCAAGCTGAAAAAAAATCAGCATGTCACTAGTGAACATATTTTCAAGAATACTTTGAAAACTTTTTTGGGGAAACCTTGAGTTCCACTTGACTTTTGTAAACTTTCCTACACGCCAATGTACTTCCTTCTTAGGGAATTCATTCTCGTATGTGCCATTAAGGTATTTACTTACACAAATGTTCCTTTTAGTGTATTATGTCAAATATTTTTCTTCCTTTCTTTATGTTGCTTAGTGGCCAGTGATGTAGTAAATGTGAAGAAAACCAAAATTCTAAAATAACAATTAGGATTGTAATTTAATTAATTTTATTTCGAATGAAAAAAAGTATCCTATCATTTTAAATTGGTTTCGGTCGCTATGATATAAAAAAGATGCTGAGATTCTAGAAAGAGCACAGAGAAGAGCACAAAGATGATTAGGGGACTAGAGGCTAAAACCTAAAACATATGAACAATGGTTGCAGGAATTGGGTATGTCTAGTTTAATGGAAAAGAAGACTAGGGTTGCCATGATAGCAGTGTGCCAATATCTAAGAGGCTGCCACAAAGAAGAAGGGGTCAACCTATTCTCCAAAGCACCTGAAGGCAGAAGAAGTAATAATGGATGGAAACTAATCAAGGAGAGTACCAACCTAGAACTAAGGAGTAATTTCCTGACATTTAGAACAATTAATAAGTGAAATAGCTTGCCTCCAGAAGTTGGTACTACAATACTGGAGATTTTTAAGAGGAGATTGGGCAATCTTTTGTCTGAAATAGTGTACTGCATCCTGTTTGAGCAGGGGATTGGACTAGAAGATCTCCAAGTTTTCTTCCAACTCTGTTATTCTGTTACTCAGTTAAATACTAATTTATATTTTGAATGTAGACCTCTGTACTATTGGTTCTCTCCCTAGTTTATTTGAGACACTTTTAAAGGAAGTTCTTCAGATTGCCAGTTCATACTGTTCGGTGCTTGCATACCTATTCTTGGTGCACCACCGGGGGTGGGAGGGAGGGCAAACTAGCTTTACACCAATTAGCTAGCAGTACTCAGGTTGCTTGCTTTTCCAAGCTCCACTGTTCTCACCTTGCCTCATTGTCCAAAAGTCCAGTGTCAGTTTCTGCTGTCTGCACACACAAACAGAGCTACATATTTTTTTCCCACTGAAATGGTACTATTTATTTACTTGCACGATTGCTTGCTTTCAAACTGCTGGGTGGGCAGGAGGTAGGGATTGCATGATGGGCACTCACTCTGTCTCACGGAACCGAGCTCGAACTGGTGGAGTGCAGACCATTTCTGACCAACAGTTCCAGTGCCATTAAGCCTCTGCACCATCATGTCCCTTTATCTGACTAATGAATCACAATCTCACACTGGTACAGAATCAGACTATTTCTAATTATATAGAACCAGCTCATTCAATATAAGCTGCATCTTAGTCATAATTCATTATTATGTCTAAACCTAGTGTGGAACAGAATGAGTCTAACTGATCCTACTATTACCTATTTTAGAAATGCAACATTTCTTCAATAAAGCAGGTTCCCTGGATTGTAATGATAATCTCAGTGTGGTATTAAAGTTTAAGATTTCTGTTGGGATTAGTTATAGATTTTATCTTAGTGAATGCTAAAGTACAGTACATATGGGAATTAACTTGGTTCAGTTTCAATCAGAACAGATTTTTTGAGGCTAGAGAGAGAACAGTAGAAAAGTATTACTTTGGTATTTTTTTAAATGATTCTTATTCCTCTTGTGGATTTAAAGTTCTTTCACTTGTTACTTCATGACTGTAAGCAATTTTAGCACACAAGCAGAGGAAAAGGAATTATATGTAGTTTTATTGTGAATAGATCTTTCTTAGAACAAAAGGGATGAGAAAGAACCAAATTCAGAACTTTACTAATTATTACTAATAAATGAAATATGAGTAATACAGTAAATATGACACCAACTCAGTAATACCTTTAAAAAAAAATGATGGAAGAAGCAGCTAAAACAATGAGCTCAGGGGAGTTTCCAAAATAGCAGCTCACTCCAAATTCTCTTGCTTTATTCATTTAGAAGTCTGGGAAACAAAGGCTAAAATGATTCCAGTGGTGTAGGACCACTTAGGTTGTGAAATGTAAACTGGGAAAGTGGTTCTAACAGATCCCAGAAAAAAACATCAGACTTCTCTATCCAGATAAACTCAGTGCTAAGAAGCACTCACTGCTAAGAAGCACAGAACTATTAAACTCCCACGATTTTGGTAGAGGAAACGAGATTGAGGAACACACGTAACAACCTAGAGGTAAGAAGGAAATTTTTCAGTTGCCTTTAAGAACATCTCTTTAAAACAGGTGTGTCCCACTCCCACCCATGGCCCATGGGCTGCATGCAGCTTTGAAAGCTAGTAATGTGGCCTCGCAAGATTGTAAACTTGTGATTTATTTATTACTATGTGATTTATGTACATTAACTATATTATACATTATATATGTGGCTCAGAATAAGTCCTCTTCACTCAATGTGGCCAGGAAAGCTAAACAATTGGCCACCCATGCTTTAAAGCAAAGATGGTTGATTGCAATGTTCCTATAGTAGAGTAAAACTGAAAATGATGTTGTATATTGATATAAGCCTTGAGCGTACACATGCACATGAACAAGGGACAATTCCATGTATTCAGAATGGTAGCACCATTTGTAATTTGGCCCAAAGAAAACATTTACAATTGAATGGCTATTAAACTCATATTTGATTTGTCAATAGTTATAAAGATGGATTACATACACTAGTTGTAATATGGGCAACACCATTCCAGAGCCATCCCATATGAGACTTCTGTTCTATAATGTGAAGACAAAACAAGGCATCATCCATTATTCTGACAAATTATGAAATGCAAATTAAATATCTGTTGCATGTTGCACCTTCTTGCAGGTGCTCTTTTTCCAGAGAGAAATGCCAGCTAGCAATAGGCTTGGCATGCATTATGCTAAAAGCCACCATTCACCACTGACTTTCTAAATAATGGAAATCATAATTAGTAGTGGCACTGCCAACAGATGGGCAAATGATGTTTGCTATTGCCAGTAAACAAAAGATTGCCAACCCACTAACATGGAGGTTAGGCAGTCTAAACACTAAAACTATTTTTTTAAAATACCACTGACAGCCTTTTAAGTGGAAAGACAATTAATTTCACTCCATCCATTATCATGGTTGGATAAGCAAGGGAACCAGTTCCTCAACAACATGACTTAACCTTCCTTTGTTTCCCTTCTATCGTAAACTACCATTATTTACTTAGAAAATAAATCACAGCAACAAGGTATTTATCGAATGTTTCAGAAAAGCTTTTATTGAAAGTTCTGTTTTATCTTTACAAACATTCAAAAGAGGTTACAAAACAATCCAAGCAATAAAATCCATTCACCCTAACCCAGTTCTATCTCATTTAAAGAGGAATTACCTGGTTAAATAAGAACCACAAGGGAAATTAAGCCATAACTTTCTTAGAGCAATACCTGTTCTTTTCAACCTTGAGGGTCAAAAGTATTCTTCAGTAAGCACACACTGAAACACACTTGTGAAGAACTTGGGATGGTTTATTTAGTTTTCCAGAGTTTGGAAATCTCTAAAGCTTTAGACTTGTTTTTGTTTTCTGTTTAATTTAGCTTCCTTTTTTTCTCTCCCTCTGGTTGTCAACATGTCCCATTATGGTCTTTATACTTAGGTCAGTTTCTCAGTCTTCAAGGCGATAATTCATCAACCAACCAGAAAAGTATACAGAAATGAATGGATGAGAATCTGTTGTGGCCCGCCAGTGGCCAGCAGATCAAAGTTGAGAGTGTAACTCTATAGACATCTACTGTTATGAAAATATTAAACTTGAAGTGGGGGGGGGATCAGAGCCATAGATTAAAATCCACAAGTACTAACTTAGAAGTATATTTGCTAATACAAGAATGAGCAATATTGTTAAGTCCTCCAAAATTTTTAATCAGGCTGGGTAATACGGATGGAAAGAGAATAAATTTGATGCTACTACAATACTGAAATCTACCTTCCAATTTCCTGAAAATGTTCCTGCTTTATGAAATAAGACTCCTCTTTTCAGGGTTCTTAGAATTTCTTCAGAATTCATTATAATAGTATACAGTCTTTATTGATCTTCAATCAGTCTTTATTGGAGTCTCAGACCACTACAGGAAATATGCCCATTACTGGCCTATTACCACATCTTAACACTCTAACTTAGGAAACCAGCAAAAATTCTTTACCAAAGTTGAAATATATCTATAAAAGAGCCTGACTAGGATTTATAATAAAAGTCAGAGAAAGGTGATATAAGCCTAGGCAGTAAATGAGATAATATCTAGGATTACGTGAAATATGATAATATCTAAAACTACATAAAATAGATTTATAAAACAGTAGCTTGAGATGTCAAGGGCTGGTGGATCTCACAGGTTGAAATGAAAAACCTAGCAGTATGTGCGGTAATAAATGATAGTTCATCTACAAGTAGTATCTGGGCATAGTGATCTGAATATCTGCAGATCAAAGGGATGATAAATCTAATTCAAATCCCTCTATAAAAGGAGCAATGAAAAAGTTGCAGTTTGGCGGTTTCCACTTCTCTAGAATTATAGAGACAGAGTCTTTCAATCAATACTATCAGATTTACTAATCAGATTTACTATCAAAACAACAGAAGGAAGTAAATAACAGTGGTCACCTATGGTTGAGGATTTCTAATTATGCAAGATAGTTAGCTGGAAAAACTATATACTGTATCTAGGATTTTCTGTTAACAAAAAAAGCCACAGGCTTCAGTGCCTACTAAATGGTGGAATGTTCACATATGCTGTGATGACCCTTAAGGCAATACAGCCAGCTGATAGTTCAAAACTTCCCTTTATTGCTCCAACTTTCCCCCAAATGCTCACATGTTTATGGCAAGTTCTGGAGCAAAGCACTCACACACACATACACACACACAGCAGCTTCTGGCTGCAAGGAATCCAGCAAAATGCTGTTAGCCCAACGGCTTCAAAGCAAGAAGTCTAGCGAGGCAAAGGAACAAGGCAATGAATCCACAAAGCAAGTAATAAGTCAATGAGTCCATGGAGGAAGGAACAAGGCAAGAAGTCCTGCAAACTCCAGATGTCAGCAGCAGCACACAAAACTCCACAATTTCAGCATTTGGTCCTGACATATGCCCCTCCCCACAGCATCTCCTTGATTTTCAGTCCCCAGATGTGCCTTGTGAAGAGGAGTGGTGCACTCTCCTCCCGAATCGTCAGGTCAGCCTGCACTGTTCCCATCTCCTCTCCACTCTCCATGCTCGGGGATCAGGAGGGAACGGTCCTTGCTCATCACCTGAGTTCCATCGCTCCTTATTTCCACTGCCTGCCCTTGTTCTGTCCCCGTCTCACACACGCACACAAACAGATAGCCAGGGGTTAAATAAAACTGGCAGACAACAAATTCTTTCGATAAGAAGATTGGCAGCAACTCAGTAGCTGCTTGCCAAGAACTTTACTCATAGAGGGAGGGGGTGTTCTTCCGTCAGATAAATCTAAACAAGATACACACAGTTCAAGAATTGTCAAGTCCAGTCCGTATTAAATCCAAGGCAGATAACTTTGTTTGTGACTTGCTAGTAGTTAGTTCTGTCGTCACAGAGTCTGAATGGCCACCTCACCCCCTTTTATCCCCTGTGGGGTGTGGTCCAGTGACTCAGCTTAATCTCTGGCATGCCTCCTTTTCTGCTGCATGCGCTTGTCTCTCCGACGCTGGCATGGATCCAGCCAAGACTTATCTCCGTCACTGTCCGACTGTTCAGAGATACCTGACTCCTGGCCAATCTCTTCTCCTTCAGGAGACACCTGAGGCATTGCCAGGGAGGAGGGTCCTGGAGAGGGAGGCCTGGCCAACTCCTCTCCTTCATGTTCGGAGCCTTCTCCCTCCGATAAGTCGGCCTCGGGGGTCGGAGTCACAACAGCCCTCTCTTGGTCGTCCTGCCCCCATTCCTACCTGCTGGTAAACCATCCCAAACCGAGGGGTCCAGGGCTGCCTCCTCCTGCTCCTCCCTGCATTCCTCTGCAGTCAACAAGGCCATCCCCTCAACCTCCATCTGCCCCAGATCCAGTTCATCCTCCTCTCCGGATTCAGGCTCCAACAGGTGCATGACACATGCCAGCATAAAGGCGTTTATTTATTTATTTATTTATTTATTTATTTATTTATTTATTTGTTTATTTGTTTCCATTTCTATACCACCCTTCTCCAAATAGGACTCAGGGCAGTGAACAGTCAAAGTAAAAAACAGAACATACAAAATTTAAAAAACAGTTTAAAATAATTAAATATTTTGGCCGTAAATTAAAAACCCAATTAAAAACCCAATTTAAAATAAATTTAAAATTTGACTCAAGCCAGCCCAGCTAGTTGAAATAAATAGGTTTTCAGGGCCCGACAAAAAATCCGGAGGTCTGTTATTATACGTATCTCTGGGGGGAGGTTTGCTTTCTTGGGGTGGTTAGATGTGTAAGATAGCTGGCCAGTTTGGGGAAATAAAAAGAAAAATCTTCCAGGACATGTACATAGGAGACACATGTATTGGGAATCCATTTTTCCCAGATATTTTTTAGTTAACCATAATATTCTCACAAGGGCAAACACTGCATGCAAAAATAAACAGAGAATAGCTGGAGCCTTAAACCAAACCAGATATTATTTATCTTTTTCAAAATATTTAATACATTCCAAGGAGAAAATATTTCTTATTCTAGATCAAATCAAGTATGAGAACTTTATTAAATGAATGTGAAATTTGGTTAGTTCCATTTAAAATTATTGACATGAGAGAATTGTCTGGCTGCTTTTTCCAACCATGCCAACTTTTAAATGTGCTACCTGAACTGTTGCCAGATGATTATAAACTCTGTGGTTTGTTTAATATATCTTTCCAGCTGATTGTCTAGTGTTCTATAACAAGCCAAAATATTTTGGTAGGGATATATTGCATATTTCAACAAGTAATCTCATTTAAGATAAACCATTTTTGTCAAGAACAAGAATGATTTTTTTCCCCCAGTATTATGATGAAACGCTCTTTGGAGGCAACCAAAATAATGATGCAGACTATAGTATGGTATTTCATAATAAAGTTGATAAATCTGCAGGAAGATATTCCAGAAATAGAAGGGAAATAGCCACATTAAAAAGGCAGTAATTAGTTTTCTATTCTTTTAATGAATTTCTTCTTATGTAATACAGTTAGCAATTTCATCCACAATCCACAATTTCATCCACAATTTCATGTACTTAAAACTCTCAACTTTGGATAATGATAGCACTTGCTTCTGTTTCCTGTCTGAAGATGAAAGCCACCCTCCTTCCACCTAAAAACAAAGAGAATTGCCACATGTTGTTCACTTTTGCCACAGAGGTCTTCTCTGGCAGTTCCAACAGTAGGCAGAGGCTTTGGAGTATGTGATGTACACAAGCAGAAGCAAAAATCTCTTCCAGTTAGTTACAGGTTCTGCCACAAGAGATTCCTGCAAATGCACTGCAGATGCATAGACTCCACTTTGGGATATTGTATCTATTTGAGAAGCTTAGAGATGATAGGAAATGACACATTGAATGAGTTCATTTCATTTCTTCACCTTGACAAGGATAATTGTTTTGTCTTCATAGCCTGAAGCTTTTCTCTGCAGTTAGGCCTTATCACTTATATGAGCACCACCTCTAAAATCATGTTTAAGAACTTCTCTTCCTCTGACGAAAGGTAAGACAATGTCTATCTACATCAGATATGGTAAAAAAATAAAATAAAATAGCAATTCAAAATGATGATCTGTAATGCCATTTATTGACAGATCAAAAGTAGGAAAGGTACTTCTGAGAGATCCAGTTTGATGTAGCAGTGAAGCTGCTGACCTAGAAAACAGGAAACTGGATTTTAGTCCTGCCTTAGGCATCAAAGCTGGCTGAGCGATCTTGGACTGATCACTCTTACCCTCTCCACATCCCCTCTCATAGGGTTGTTGTGGGGATTAGAATAGAATAGAATAGAATAGAATAGAATAGAATAGAATAGAATAGAATAGAATAGAATAGAATAGAATAGAATAGAATAGAATAACAAAGTTGGAAGGGACCTTGGAGATCTTCTAGTCAACCCCCTGCTTAGGCAGGAAACACTATACCATTTCAGACAAATGGTTAACCAACCTCTTCTTTAAAACTTCCAGTGTTGGAGCATTCACAGCATCTGGAGGCAAGTTGTTCCACTGATTAATTGATCTAACTGTCAGGAAATTTCTCCTTAGTTCTAAGTTGCTTCTCTCCTTGATTAGTTTCCACCCATTGCTTCTTGTCCTACCCTCAGGTGCTTTGAAGAATAGCTTGACTCCCTCTTCTTTGTGGCAGCCCCTGAGATATTGGAACACTGCTATCATGTCACCCCTAGTCCTTCTCTTCATCAAACGGTTGTTGTGGGGAAAATAGGAGGAAGAATATTATGTATATTTGCCACTTTAACTTATTTATGTAAATAATAAAGGTGGGATGGAAATGAATGAGTTTAGGGTAGGAAGGGACCACTTATTTATGATGGAAGGACACATATTAAATATTGTTGCACAGATATACAGGTAATATATACTGCTCAAAAAAATAAAGGGAACACAAACAGAAGACATCCGAGATCTGAATGAATGAAATAGCCTTATTAAATACTTTGTTTGTTACATACAGTAATTTTGTGTTCCCTTTAGTTGTTTGAGCAGTGTATAAACCACTGTATGTAAAGAACAAAGTATTTAATAAGGCTATTTCATTCATTCAGATCTCAGATGTCTTCTGCTTGTGTTCCCTTTATTTTTTTGAGCAGTATAGATTGTTGGGTTATCATTTTCAGTCCTTCCTCTCATTTCCTGGTCCCCCTTTTGGGCAGCTTGGTTTAGTATACCATTAAGTGCATTAAGTCCTCCTATTTGAACTGATTTTTTTTAACCATCATCTGAATGTTTGTCTCCAACTTTTAGCAACATGTAATCCTAATGGGGAATATGTGCAAGCATAATGTTGTTGACGTCTTTCAGGTTTTCCACATCCATCCCAGTTCAAGGTATTATAGTACAATTTACAGTGGATTTGGTTTCATTGTTCCACAAGTAAGCATTGTTTCTATTTGTAAGCCATTGATGTGAAACCTATAATTAAAAAGATTTCTATATTTCCCAACATAGTGCTGAGAGCAGAGTTATAATGGTATACTTGGCAGGAGAAGAATCAGCAGGTCATCTGTTTGTTTGTTTGTTTGTCAACAAGTACAAGGAAACAAGTAACAGTATAGACGTAGACATGGGGACATGAAAAAAATTGGCACAAATAAAAGGAAATAAATAAGCAAAACATAGCCATAAACACATAAAATGAGTACATATAAATGGGAACAGTAGGACAGGGACGATAAGCATGCACGCCCCCTCTTACCTCCATCTGTTGGAGAATTTTAGAGGATTAAAAAAAGCCCCATTCATGTGTCTTTGTAGGATTCAAGATTCTCAACAACTTGATTGCAAGATCATTGAGCAGGTTTGGATCAAAACAGTTCAGGAGCTATCTTAGTCCTCATTCATAATGGTCATATGATAAAAACTGCAATCAGTTTTAGATTGAGCTTTAGTCTTGATCTAGAATGGAATTGTTACTTAATATCTGATGTTATCCTCCCATCAGCTAGGTGTTCTCTAATTAATTAAATGTTTTTTTTAATCTTTTCAATAAAATTGCTATTAAATTATCCATGTCTTTATTCTGGTGTGGAGAAAATTTGCTACAACTTGACTACTATGCAAGTTTCTCATGAACCCTTGTTTTAGATGATTTTATCATCTAAAGTATTTCTTACTTTTTCTTGCCGTTATCTAGACTATTGGCTAAGGTTAGGCTGATGAGAAAAGATTTTTTTTCTAATGAATAGTGAAACCACATTACTGCCCTAATTTAAAACTTATTTCAGTCTAACCTCCCTGAATTGCTGGGCTGTAGATATAACCTCACCTTTTCAGCTTTATATTGTAATTTTCATGTTACTGCTAGGGATTATTTTTATTAATCTAGAACAAGAGTGTCAAACTTGATTTCATTGAGGGCTGCATCAGGGTTCTGTTTGACCTCAGGGGGCCAGGGGGCCGTGACAGGGTGAGCATAGCGCTCAACATCAGTCATGTGGAGGGCACCTGTGGTGGCCTGGGCAGGGCTGGAGGAATCTACTATCCCTAGTGGAGGAAGGCAAGACCAAGGAGAATGCCAACACTTGTCCTCCAGAGGAGCCTCCCTGTCCTTCTCAGGCCATGTGGAGGACCCTGGACATTGGCACAGGCTGTCTGGAGTCCTAGGCAGCAGAGGACAAGTACCCAGCCTGGCCCTCAAGCTCCAGGGCTTGATATATATATAATGTGGCTTAGGCCCAGGATACCTGGTGGACCATCTGCGGCCAGCGACAGCTCCCCATCACTCAGTGCGTTCTCACAGGGGGGGCCTCCTTGGGGTCCCATCGGCCAGAGAGTGTCGACTGGTGACTCCCAGGGAGCGGGCCTTCTCTGTGGGCGCACCTACTCTGTGGAATCAGCTCCCCCTGGAGCTCCAGGTGGCTCCTGACCTTCACTCCTTCCACTGTGATCTTAAAACATGGTTATTTGGCCTGGTCGGATTGGACTGAAGGGGTTTTAAATGTGATTTTTAATGGGTTCTTATATTTGTTATATTTTATAATTGAATGTTGTATTTATTGTTGTGAGCTGCCCTGAGTCCTTTGGAGAGAGGGCGGCATACAAGGCCAAATAATAAATAAAATAAATAAATAATAACCTAAAGCTGACTCAGTGGAGTAGCCAGACACTGATCAACCTAATCAACAAAAATAGATCCCAAGTGTTCTAATTAAATAAGCAGGCTTCTGGGGATAACTCAGTTTCAAATTCTAACCTGTCCTTCAATCATCCAGGAGTTATGGCATCTACTAGGTAGTAAGAAAGCCATCTTCTGAAAAATGGCATTTGTTCCCCATATGCTGTATGGCTGCTTTTATAGAACACTGCTGTTAGACGTGTCAAAATGTGAAGATGTTGCTTTCATTCCTTCTGTAAATAGTTTAAAACATGTGTCTAAGAAGCCATAATACTAAACCACTATTTAGCTGCTTCTTTGCCAGAAGCACCTAGCCTGACCAGAAACTATGCACATGGGGTATTAGTACATTTATTTCCTCCAAAGTCTATATAACTATCAACACTGTCAAACACAGCACTACTATTAATCTTCTCATCGTTCCTATCACCCATCTCCTCCCACTTATGACTGAATGGCTGTTGCTGGTATCTTTAAGATTTATATTGATTGTTTCCCTATGACTATTGTTAAGTGTAGTACCTTATAATTCTTGATGAATGTATCTTTTCTTTTATGTACTCTGAAAGTGTATGCAACAAGACAAATTCCTTGTGTGTCCAATCACACTTTGCCAATAAAGAATTCTATTCTATTCTATTCTATTCTATTCTATTCTATTCTATTCTATTCTATTCTATTCTATTCTATTCTATTCTATTCTATTCTATTCTATTTCTTCCCTATCTTTTTAAATTAACTCACCCTGGCTATCGAGCTGAAAAGCACATTGTTAAATTTTGCTATTAATTAATATAGATTCCCCCTGAACTGACACACAACCCACAAAATCAAGATACAGCTTCGAGATTGTCTGCTCAATCAGTGCAGTTTTCAGTTTTGGTGAGACATTTCCACATTTCAGCAGAAAGCTTTCAAGCTAATATGAATATCTTTTTCATCATTTTAATTCTCTACACTTTTACAGCTAGTTAGACCACATCTTTTGCGCCTTGCTTTTCCAAGGATAAAGGTAATGAAAATTGGCTTAGCGATCAAATTTGGTTTTCTAATATTGAATTATACAACCTAAAGAGGCCCAAAAGGAGAGCTTACTTTCTGTAAAGGGAGAGGAGCTAGCATGCTTGCTTTTATGTTTAATTGGCCACAAATTAGCTACTCACAGGAGAGACTTCAATATCACCTCTCTCCTTCGGAGTGATCACTTTCCTGCTTTAGAGCCATTGATTTTCCTTCTGAAAGTTGATGCTCCAATCTAGAATGCCTTAAAAATGCAGCATGTAAGAAATTCCCTTGGACTAAGTAAGTAGTCTCACCAGTTATTGCATGTTATTGCAATTTCTAAATATACTTAATATATTTAAATATACTTACTCTTTTACAGGGGAAAAAATCTATAAGTGATCTTAGAAAGTCACTCAACCTGAGATATTTTTCAGGCTAGCTCTAATTCAGTGGATAAATATTATAAAATCCATCCAAAACATATTTTTCAAATTGTGGAAGGTGACAATAGTAATAGTAATAGCAATAGCACTTATATACTGTTTCATAGTGCTCTACCTAGATTGCCTCCAACAATCTAGATCAGGGGTCCTCAAACTTTTTAAACAGGGGGCCAATTCACGGTCCCTCAGACTGTTTGGGGGGGGTGGACCAGCTGGGTGAGCATGGGTAGGTGGTCATGTGACTGGGTGGGCATGGCCAATTTAGCAGTCCATTAAACAGTACATACAAATTAAAGTTTAATTTGTTATGCTCCTGTGGGTGGAAAACAGGTTAGTGAAGGGATGTGGCTGCCTTGGGATGTGTGTGAGGGACTTCTGTTTATGTGTGTATGTGTGTGTGTTGTGTGACTCTCTCCCTCCATATCCCTTTCCCCCCTCTCCCTCTGGAGGCTGGAGAGGCCAAAAACAAGGCCATTTTTGGCCTCTTGAGGCCTCTTCACATCCCATTTTTGGCCTCCTCTGCATCCAGAACCACTCTGCCACCCAAACATGGCCCCATTTTTGGCCTCCTGAGGCCTCTGCACATCCCATTTTTGGCCTCCTCAGCCTCCAGAAGGCAGCTGGGGGCCAGAGGGTAGATAAGGCAATGTGAGCAGAGCATCCTCGTGGTCCAGCACGGGCCGGATTAATGACTTTGGTGAGCCGTATCCTGCACGTGGGCCCTAGTTTGAGGACTCCTGATCTAGGTCCTCATTTTCCTGATCTCAGAAGAATGGAAGATTTGCAAACCAAATCATTCATACAGTTTATTTATATCCCGCCCTTCTCCCCGAAGGGACTCAGGGCGGTGAACAGCCAAGAATTAAAATGACATACAATATAAAAGTTAAAATAATTAAAAATAAATTAAATTAAACGGCCACCCCAATTTAAAACCTCTAGCAATACAATTAAAAAACTAACCCATAAAACCTATTCAGGCCAAGCCGGCTTGCTGAAATAAAAACGTCTTCAGGGCCTTACGGAAAGTGCGGAGATCCGGAATCAGCCGTATTCCAGAAGGTAGCTCGTTCCAGAGGGTGGGTGCTCCCACAGAGAAGGCTTTCCACCTGGGGGCCGCCAGGCGACATTGCTTGACCGATGGCACCCTGAGGAGGCCCTCTCTGTGAAAGCGTATTGGCCAGTGGGAGGTTATCGGTAGCAGAAGGTGGTCTCGTAAATACCCTGGCCCTAAGCCATGGAGCACTTTAAAGGTGAGAACCAACACCTTGAAGTGCACCCGGAAGACCACCGGGAGCCAGTGCAGCTCGCGCAGGAGAGGTGTTATATGGGAGCGCCATGTCGCTCCCGTGATCACCCATGCGGCCGCATTCTGGGCCAGTTGGAGCCTCCAGGTGCTCCTCAAGGGGAGCCCCATGTAGAGCGCGTTAGCGTAGTCCAGGCGAGAAGTGACGAGAGCATGAGTCACTCATGCCCTCGTCACCTCCCGCCTGGACTATTGTAATGCTCTCTACATGGGGCTCCCCTTGAGGAGCACCCGGAGGCTCCAACTGGCGCAGAGTGCGGCCGCGCGGGTGGTAATGGGAGCGACATGGCGCTCCCATGTAACACCTCTCCTGCGCGAGCTGCACTGGCTCCTGGTGGTCTTCCGGGTGTGCTTCAAGGTTTTGGTTACCACCTTTAAAGCGCTCCATGGCTTAGGGCCTGGTTATTTACGGGACCGCCTACTACCACCAATAGCCTCCCACCGGCCAGTACGCTCTCATAGAGAGGGACTCCTCCGGGTGCCGTCAGCCAAACAGTGTCAACTGGTGGCCCCTAGGGGGAGAGCCTTCTCTGTGGGGGCACCTACCATCTGGAATGAGCTCCCCCCGGAGATACGGAGGATCCCGGATCTGCGCTCCTTCCGCCGTGCTGTGAAGACCTTTTTATTCCATCAAGCGGGCTTGGCCTGATCTCTTCCCTTTTTAAATATGTAAATTTTAATCTGTTTTTAAATTATTGGGGTATTTTAATTTGTCTGGGCCAAAAAGTTTAATTTGATTTTATCGGGTTTTTAAATTTTGTGTATTTATGTATTTTATTGTTGGCTGTTCACCGCCCTGAGTCCTTCGGGAGTAGGGCGGTATACAAATCAAATAAATAAAATAAAATAAATAAATGAGTGACTGTGCATAAGGAATCCCGACTCAGAAAGGGGCACAACTGGCGTATCAGGCGAACCTGATAAAAAGCCCCCCCTGGCCACGGCCATCATATGCTATTCTAAAGAGAACCATGTGTCCAGGAGGATGCCCAAGTTGCGAGCCCCCTCTGTGGGGGTCAATGACTCACCCCAATAGCCAGAAATGGCGCCAGCTGGCCATATCAGGATGCCGGCATCCACAGCCACTCGGTCTTGGAAGGGTTGAGTCGAAGCCTGTTCCTTCCCATCCAGACCCGCACGGCCTCCAGACACTGGGACATCACTTCAAGTGCATCGTTGGGGTGGTTTGGGGTGGAGATGTCATCAGCGTACAGATGGCATCGCACCCCAAATCCACGGATGATCTCACCCAGCGGCTTCACATAAATGTTGAACAGGAGTGGCGAGAGGACCGACCCTTGTGGACCCCACAAACAAGGTGCCTCGAGGTCAACCTCTGCCCCCCTGCCAACACAGACTGTGACCGGTCGGAGAGATAGGAGGAGAACCACCACAACACGGTGCCTCCCACCCCCAATCCCTCCAGCTGGTGCAGCATGATACCATGGTCGATGGTATCAAAAGCCGCTGAGAGATCTAATAGGACCAGAACAGAGGAACAACCCCTGTCCCGAGCCCTCCAAAGATCATCAACCAACGTGACCAATGCCATTTCCGTGCTGTACCCAGGCCTGAAGCCGGACTGGCACGGGTCTAGATAGACGGTTTCATCCAGATACTGCGGGAGCTGTTGCGCAACTACACTCTCAACAACTTTCGCAATAAAGCGAAGGTTGGAGACAGGAAGGTAGTTAGCCATAACAGCCGGATCCAGAGAAGGCTTCTTAAGGAAGGGCCTCACCACCGCCTCTTTCAAAGCAGGCAGCAGGAAACCCTAATGTTTAATTGTTCTCTTATGCCTTTACCTCTATTTTGTGTTATTTGCTCTAGCATTTCCAATTATCTTCTTTCTTTTACCTCTGACTTCTTCCAGTTACATATCTGTGTAATTAGATCTCTCACACTGAAGTTAGTTTAATTGCAATCCCCTATTAATTTGTCCCAAATTCATTCATTTCTAAACACTACTACAACCCTTTAAGTTATATATCCTTCCTATGTGTACAGTATTTTACAGAGGCACAATGTACCTATTTTTTTTCATTCCTTTCATTCTTTCTCTTATGATCTTTGCTATTTTCTTTTCTCTACTTTTCTTATCTTCCAAGTAGTAAACATCCACATTACATAGTCATCTTAAGATAGGCCCATAAATATTGACTCTCACTGTCCATCATGTCTTTTTTTAATTAAGACTATTGTGTACCTTTTTTAGAAACCATAGATTAGGTTAAATCTCTTAATCACATCCATGATCCATGCCTTATTCATTACTGCAGTGGTTAGATTGCAGTATTGCAGGCTAACACTGCTCACTATCAGGAGTACAATTCCTTCTATTCTGACTGGCTCAGCCTTCCATCCTTTTGAGGTCAATAAAACAAGGGCCCAGATTATTGGGGCAATAGGCTGACTCTGTAAACTGCTTAGAGAGGGCTATAAAAGCACTGTGAAGCAGTATATAAATCTAAGTGTTACTGCTATTGCTATGTAATAGTAAGGATTGGTCAGTATTTATATAATTTGTGCCATAAAAATGCTAAGTGGTTTTAAAGCACCTTAAAGCAAACTGTAAAAAACATTTTAATAAAATAGTTAAAATAATTTTAAAAATTAATCTGATGAAGACTGTTTAATACTTAAGAAAACACACAGATGTGATTTTGAAAAATAGGCCATTCCACAGTTTAAGAAAGTGATTAAAAGTGTAGGCCATTCCAAGCATTCAGTTTTGTCATGCATATTATAATAATTAGGAAGTTGATAGAGTGACCATGATAGAGTTCCACAGACAGCAAGACCAAAGTAGTTCAGAACATTAAAAGTTAAAAACAACTCTTTAAATGTATCTTGGCAAATAATTGTTTTTTTTTTAAGGTAGTTCAATACCCTTCTCTTCCAAAGTGTTGGAAAAAATGTACATCTTGTGATATATCATCCATGGCTGAGTCAATCTAGTACAAAATGGTATTCTTCAAGAATATTAACAACTCTGAAATTACAAAACAAAATAGCCTTTTAATTGCCTTGCACTGTTTATTTATAGGAATGTAGTTAGATTAATTAAGTCATAAGTCTTTTAGACTGTGGTTCAATGAATGAAAATAATCCTTTCTACATCCTAATTGAATTACCTGCCAAATAATGGACACTATAGTTGAAATACCTACTTTTACTGGTTGATGATGATTAACTGTATCTGTATTACAGAGATAACACACCTTCACTAAGTCAAAAAATATGATTGCCCATTAAGGTATGCTTATTAAGAAAAAAAGAAAGAAAACCCAGAGCATACAACTAATCTTCTGAAGACAAATTCCTTTATGTACTTAAAATATATAACATGATCTAATAAAGGTGAACATTTGTACCGCAGGGTTGACATGAGGGGTCCTTGGTGCTTTCTGAGCTTGCTTGTTTTCTTGCAGACATTTCATTACTGCACTGATGATATCATCTAGTTTGGGTAATGAAACATCCACAAAAAAACAAGCAAGCTCAGAAAATATCAAGCCTCATAACATGATCTATTTCACTGTCCAAAGGTTCGTCTTTCTCACAGATGTCCTTTTCCCTCTCCCCATCTGTTCCCCCTTTCATTTTAATTCATTTAAATCTACGTATGTAAACTTTATTGACAAGAAGACTTGGCTTACAACATTTTATTGATTTGCCACTGACTTAATGTAATGTGCAAATAAAGTTATTATGGCATGTCCAAAAAACTATGGATAAATCCAATATGGTTTATCATGATGGGTGAACCCGACTGCCTGCCACTTTGTTGAGAGTAGGGGGAACAAAGGCAGCCATTGACCATGAGAAACACTACACTCTGCTTGCCATTCATTGTGAAGGTCTACACTTAGGTAACATCGGCATATTGAAGATATCTCAGTCCAAACTGATATTTTCCAGCCATTCACATAGATGTTCAACAGGTCAGAAAAGAAATAGTTCTGCAATACCTTATAAATATATTATCTATACCAGGGGTGTCAAACTTGATTTCATTGAGGGTCGCATTAGGGTTGTGTTTGACCTTGGGGGGCTGGGGGAAGTGGCCAGGGTGGCATGGCCAGCTCAAGGCCACTCATATCAGGGGCGCCTGTTGCGGCCTGAGCACTCTGCCAGCAAAAATGGACTTCTGAGCTCCATTTTCAGCTGCAACGGCCTCCTGCAACCCTCTGCCAGCAAAAACAGAGCTCGGGAGGGCCACACAAAGCCCTCCCAAGCTTTGTTTTCACTGGCAGAGACACTGTGGACCAGTCATTCGCTGTGAGCCAGATCTAAGCAACCCATGGGCTGCATCTGGCCCCCGGGCCTTGAGTTTGACACCCCTAATCTATACTGACCTTGTCCCTTGAGATTCCCATCTTGATGATTAAGATTACCTAAAATTCTGCCTCCTGTGATTAATAGTATTGAAGGCCATGAGACATCTAAAGTACACAGATGTATTCCCTTCATTTAAGCTTGCCACAGGTTATCCATGAGAATATCCAATGCTGTTTCTGTCCTAGATATGATTTTGGCTTGTCACAAGTAAAAATGAGCCACATCTTCCAGAGTCCACTATACAGTATATGTAGCCCCGTTACACTGTTTATAAACTTCAGCAAGAAATGGAGAGGAGGGAAGGATGGAGGCAGATATTGTTCATATTTCTTGGTGCAGACCAGGCTTCTTGAGGAATGGGCAAATAAATGACTCTTTAGGAGCAACTGGAACTTCCTCTTCTCTCAAATAAATATTTGATTTTAATCAGGATCCAACTTCTAGTTCAACTAGATGGAGCAGGATCCAATGCACAAATGGTAGAACTAAAGTAACAGAGAACTCTGTCCAATTTTTGAGATTTGCAGCTCAGAGATAACCCAGATAACAGTATAAGGTGTTATATCAGTAGATTCCGTCCTTGTAGCTTCAATTTGGAACAAATTTAGCAATTTTATCTACATTATGCTTACCTAGGCAATTCTAGACCATGGCATTTTGTTTATTCAACCATCTTTCTCTAAAGGTTTGGAGACCATTTATATAGTGCAGATCACCAAGATTTTGCAGATACATCAAGGGCACTCCAATGTCCTTATTGCTACAAATAATCTCAGATTTGAAGATATACCTATGTCCACCTATTTGTTTCCTGCTACATCGATCTAGGTTTAGGTTTTAGGTTTTATTAAATCTAGGGTATGGATTGGCAATTAATTTTCCCAAAGGATTGCATAAGAAACTGGGATAGGTATAGGAGGCCATCCTCCCACTTCCCCCTGTCACCACCTGCCACCACAACTCCCCTTGCCATCACTTCTGCAGGCTTGACAAAGTCAAAGGGCCAGATGTGACCCTTGGACCATAAAATGCCCAAACCTGCTCTAGTGTCTCTTCGTCTAAATCATTACCTATAGTTATTGAGGAAACCAGAAAAGCTGGTTTGTATCAATGGGTCAGGAGAAGCCAGTCAGGTGTAACCATATCTATCTAATGCCTTGGTCACTTCTGATTTCCTGAGGTCAATAAGACTTTCAAAAGAATAGTCTTTTAGATTACTTAAATTATGGAGTCATAACTTTAAGCAAAAAACATTTACACAGAACATCTCAAGTTTAATTCTTAAGATTGCTACTGGACAAGTAAAGAAACATGGTATGTGTGGTAGAATATGCTCTTTAGATGTCCTTAAGTAGATACCACCAACTCACTGTGTTTTAGTATCCACTGCTAGACTAGACTGGCTAATTATCTGATTTGGTAGATTTCATTTTCCTCCTAGCTAAAACATATAGAATAAAAAAAATCCAATCCATATAAGTGAGATAGATAACTGGGATTGCAGTGTTCCTTAATTAAATAGTACAGAATTAAATAATTGATTTTGGTATATAGTTGCCACTGCCTATAGCATCAATTGATAGAAACTGACAGCTATTTAAATAGCATTAACATGATAAATGAAAAGGCTATCCTCATAAAACCTACCACTTTAATTGATCCAATTTCAGAAAAAAAAAATAACTACAGCAGCAGAAGAAACTTTAGCAAACATATTTTTAACACTGGGCAAAACAGTTTGCATTGTGTGAGAAAAGAATGAAATTCTTCTTTCTTTCTCAAGAAATGGACCATGATCATTTCTTTTGCTGTTTTATCTTTATTGCTTAAAACAAATATACATAACTGAACTGAAATACAATATATGGTAACTTCCCTCCTATTTATTTCCAGTATGGGCAACTTTATTTGTAGCTGTTTGTTATTTTTTTCTAGTACCTGAAGACAATAGTAGCAATATGTCACTAGGGAATGTGTCATATATGTGTGTGATAGCCTTATATTAATGATATGCTTTGATATGGTCAACCCGTATTCTGCTATATTTTGTTGTTGAACATCACCATATGATGGAAAAACAATATATAATAATACATAAATAATATGACATTCATGTTGTTTGTTATGCTGTATGTTTTCAGCCAACACCTTTGCAACCTGTAGCTATGGTTTTATATTGGCAACTCTTGATACAGAGAGACAATATCAATACATATGCCTTCCCAAATTAAGCAAAGGGTTTCAACAAGGAGGAGAAAGTCACACTCAGATTTAATAACTTTCTAGGTCACCAATATCACGCTGCAGTTTTGAAAATACAAAATTCAAGCTCTTTTTACATTAAGAAAAGGCGTTTAAGACATTGTGATCAAGTGTCCATTATAATTTATTTTATTCTATTTTCATTTAACATAAGCATGTGTGGAAGTGTTTATTTACTCAGTTCTTGATAGTAGGCATTTGCTAGAGGAAGCATGAAATTAATTTCTGCTCTAATATTAAAAAATCATTTCCTTGATTTAAATGTGTCTTTGATAAGAGTCTCATAAAATGCTTATGCTGATGAAGCAGTGCAAAAAGAGAAAGAAAAATATATATTTGCTGTTTAAGCCTTGCTAGTTCTATTTACATTGCAGAGGATGTTTTTCAAGAGTGCAAATAATTATTTTGTACAATTACCCATGCAAACACTTCTTAGTTGAAAGTAATGAAATCAATACGTTATGGTAAAGTTGTCCATTATCCTGTATGAAAAAATTAAAAGAAATCTGTCACTTATTAAAAAGTTAACTAGATAGATAGATAGATAGATAGATAGATAGATGATACATAGATAGATAGATAGATAGATAGATAGATAGATAGATAGATAGATAGATATTGATATCGATATCAATATATAAAGATAGATAGATAATAGATAATAGATAGATAGATAGATAGATAGATAGATAGATAGATATAAAGAGAGAGAGATGATAGATAGATAGATAGATGATAGATAGATATTGATATATATAGAGAGATAGATGATAGATGATATATGATAATTAATAGATGGATGGATGGATGGATGGATGGATGGATGGATGGATGGATGGATAGATAGATAGATAGATAGATAGATAGATAGATAGATGATAGATAGATATAAATATTGATAGATAGATAGATAGATATCGATATATATATAGATGATAGATGATAGATAGATAGATAGATAGATAGATAGATAGATGATAGATAGATAGATAGATAGATAGATAGATAGATAGATAGATAGACAGATATATATTTTCCTACAATTTTCCTGTAAATGCAGAGTCTGCCTTTTTCAGATGAACCAAGTGTTAAGCCTTTGGTTATGACAAAAATTGACTAACTGTCCTGTCACCTGAGCCTGATACCATGGACTGAGAGACAATGACTAATCCATGCCTAAAGTGGGACTAGAACACACAGTTTTGGTTTCTAGCCTAGAGCCTTAACCACTAGGCCAAACTGACTAAATATGTATATTCAGAATTCATACCATATTTAACTGAAATCCATTAACATTTTTGATGTTTTCCTGATTTATGAATTTCACCTTTCAAAATTCCCCACATGACTATATTGATACAAAGGCCAGAAAAAAATTGGGAGTAATCCAAAGCATGATCATGTTGAGGTAGGCTGAGCCACCTTGGAGTCAATTGCCTTAACAAACATAATTTGACTGGTTACTTGGTTTCCTATTTGATAAATGTCAATTTGTTCTTAGATTGACAGCCATTCCATTAGTCATTTATTGGACTCAGAAGGGCATGTCATCTTGACCGATAGAGTAGCTAATAACTGTTGACAAACTACTAAAACCTTGTGGACTGATTATCAATAGAAGCCATCTCTAAATTTAACTCAATATATGAATTGTGATATAATGGGGAAAGAAGGGAAAAGATAAAAGGACTTGAAATGTTCAGAAACATATAATTTATTGTGAGAACATCATGGCTTTTTTTCTTCCCTATGTGATTATTTTCTAGGTGCAAAAATTGTTTGTTTGTTTGTGTTTTTTTTTTTTTTGTATTATTTTGTGAGAGTAGCACTTAAAACTGAAATTGGAAACAATATATCCATGGAGTCCACACTTTTTCATTATGATTATCTTAAGGTGGGTCTAGATATATATCTTTGTATATTGTTAATTAGCTACATGGGGACAATAAACATAAATCTATCATGTAAATTAGTAGGTGGAAGAAGAAAATTGAATAATGATGGAAAATGCCAATGTTAAATGAATAGTCCATAAATGGAATTAATTCTATGTCTATTCTATGGATTAAAATGGTATACAGTCAATGCTAGACCATGAAGAAGTATAAAAGAACACCAGCAACTCAGCTAGAGGGTGTTCCTATTTTCTTTACAATATTTAAAATAAATCATTTTTATCTGTGCATAAGATCACAGTATAATTCCTGGAGAATAAAATATGCAATGTAGGTATGAAGACAAAACTTCTAAAGCAAATGTACTACTCTGGGACAAGCCTGGTTATTGGTCCAACTAGTTCAATGTCCTTTTTTTGTTCCAATGTTTGTTTTGTAAAATAATACTACTGCATTATGAAAAGTAAATAACAGTCGTCCAAAGTTAATACTAGGCTTGCTTCTTATTTAAGAAGAACAGCTCAAGTCTTCAAGTTGTCAATGATTGTTTATTTACCCAGACTCCATATGCCTTGATTGTTGACTTGGAATCCTGTAACTTTAGCAATAGACCTGAATTGACTGGACTTATTTTTGTTGATTTGAAATTTTTAGCTGTTCATCCATTGTTCAGACTGAAGAAGCCAGGCTAAGTCCAGTTGGCAAGACTCAATTTGCACATGCATGCACAAATATTACCTAAGCTACTATTAAGCTGCATTTACTTAAAGTAATGGTGCATATGGAATATCATCCTAGTTCCTATGTACGGTAGGTTGTTTTTTTTTCCTCACACATGATTAATTCCATTCAAACCAGTGGTGAAATCCAATTTTTTTTTACTACCGGTTCTGTGGCCATGGCTTGGTGGGCATAGCAGGGGAAGGATACTGCAAAATCTCCATTCCCACCCCACTCCAAGGGAAGGTTATTGCAAAATCCCCATTCCCACCCTACTCTGGGGCCAGCCAGAGGTGGTATTTGCTAGTTTTCCAAACCAGGGGTGAAATGCTCCCGGTTCGGACCGGCTAGGGCAGGTAGGTAGCGATGGCGGCAGGCAGTTCGAAGAACTGGTAGCAAAAATCCCTGGCCCCGCCCCCCATGCCCAGCTGTGCGATCAACAGAGCCTTTTTTCCCCCTTTAAATGACTCTGACGAGCCAAGCTCTGATGATCCCAGCTGAGTTGCCTGCTAACTAGCAAAAATCCCTCCCACCCCCACTCCCCAGCCTCCAGCTTGCTTACCTTAGCTGCTGGTCGCAATGCCTGCCTTGCTTCGCTTGCTGTAATACCTGCAATCCATTGCATCAGCAAGCAACTGAATCTCCCTGCCTGCAATCAAGCTCATCGGTGAGCAGCTCTATCTGCCTTCCTGGCTGCCTTGTAACTTCTTATTGCAGGGCTCTCCAACCTTGGCAACTTTAAGACTTGTGGACTTCAACTCCCAGCAAAGCTGGCTGAAGAATTCTGGGAGTTGAAGTCCACAAGTCTTAAAATTGCCAAGGTTGGAGACCCTGTTCTATTGGGCAGTTTTTTTCCTCTTTGGGAGTTTAAAAAAAATAGTTAATTGGGGTTTTTTTTTAGTTGTTCTTTTTTTAGACCTAGCCATTTAAAGTTTAGGAAGTTTTAAATTTAGCTGCTTTTATATAAAAATAAAAATAAATTAAATTAAATTGTGCAGCTTTCTGAGATTTAGTGTGTTTCTGTAGTGTTTCACTCTAACTACACAAACACACAAAATCTCACAAAGCTGTATATGGAATTTTGTGTGTGTAAAGTGTGAAAGTTGGTTTTTGGGGCTTTTTGGGGCTGTGTGAGGTTCCTGCTTGTTGCAGGGGCCATTTTGGGTCTAGCACAGCTGCTTTTACATTGTGGGTGAGCCAGTTGTGTTGTGTTGTGTTTTATAGGTTAAAAAAGGGCAAAGAAGTGACATTGACTTGGCCACGCCCACCCAGTCACCTTACCACCAAGCCCCACCTACTAATTAAGCCACGCGCACAGAACCGGTAGCAAAAAAATTTAGATTTCACCCCTGCTCCAAACTGCTCAAAATTTCCACTACCGGTTCTCCAGAACCTGTTAGAACCTGCTGGATTTCACCCCTGATTCAAACTTTTATGTATCTGTAAAACAGCATTGCAGGTATATCCATAAACAATTTTGTTTTTAAAAAACCTGTATATGTTAGCTTTTCTAAAATAATACATTACAATTTCGATGTTCCAGGACCTTACATTTGCCAACAAATGCTGTTGTCTAAATGGTTCATTGATTTACCAAATCACTTTGGTGCATTCATCCACGATGAAAGCTGCTCCATTTTTTAATAATGATTAAAAAAAATAGCCTCTAATGTCTAGATTCTCTGGATCAGCCCATTCATCATAACCTAATTTAACACCATTTTCATCTAAATAAATCCAGTGCATCTTTTTGAAGTAATATCATCAGAAATTAATACATCTCTGTAAGATGTTCATACAAGGAAATAATCTTTTCCCATGTTGTTATCGTTGAGAACAATAAGATATAATCTAAAAATTATTCCTAAATATAAATAAGATGATCTGTCTGTAAATAAATCAATCTGAATAGGAAAAAAACCAAATCAAATGCATTAAAAAATTCATATTATTTTCCTTTCCTACCCATTTTATAGCTCCTTACATATAAGCCCTCTTTACATCTACCAGTACAGAATTCAGCCCTGATTATATATTTTAAAGATCTAAGAAACTTTTACAATGGGGTCAAAGAAAGTCTAACTGAAGTATGTTCAAATAATGTTTCAGGGATATTCAATCCTACATATATTAAAATTTCTTTAAGAAATATAGTTATTTCTCACCATGCACTCTATTTTCTCAGCATCAACAAAATCATGAAGTCTAAAATCAAGATTTTATATTAATCATGTTTCTTTTTCTCACGTTAACACATATTGATTCACACAGTATTTCCAGACTATTATAAAAAATTCCTTCAATTCTTAAAATTCTAATCAACATCTTCAGAGCAATTTTATTTTTTATGTTTCAGAGTGCTCTGAAAGTTGTCATATCCTTTCTATTGTCTATTCTCTATTTTTCTGCCTTCAGAATAACCCAGATTTCTTCAGGCTTTTTGTTTATTTGTGCCGTGCAATTAATAATGCTCACAATAAATGCTACTTGTTATTTATTGATTTAATTTATCTTCTGCCTCAGTCACTGAAATGGCTTTAAGCAGCATACAACAGAACAGAATTAGATTAAAAAAACATGTTCAATGAGAGGAAAGAAAAAAGAAACAACTCAAAATCATGCTAGAATGAAGCAACAGCCAAAGAAATATTCCAAGAAGGATCACAAAACACAATGCTTGAGTCCAGGCCTTCAAAGTTTTTTAAAAAGATTGTATGGACAGGACCAAATGTGATTATATCAGAGGAGGGCAATCACAGCTCCACATTCCTGTAAGATGATAATGAATTTGCCCATCCTTGACAGATCTTGTAGGATAGGTAGAAATAATCTAAGAAAGGCAGCTTCCTCAAGATCTATTTTTCCTATATAGTTATTCCCACTTTCCCATCAGAAGTGATAGGTGGGTGATATATATATCATTTTCTGACAACAAAGTATTACCAGTGCTGCCTAAGAGAGACCCTGGACTTTACATTTGTTCTAAATATTTCATGTCATCTTAGCAGTCACACATTCCCAGAATATTGGGCTATGATCTTCTCACAATTACAGGGATCTGGATCAAGAATCCCTTCACATTTATCAAATGTGTGAACTACAATATTTCCCACAATGCTCCAATGCAAAGAAGTCTTGCATTGGAAAAGCCGGAAAAAACTGACAAAAGCTAGGGAGAGAACATAAGGACTTATATGAAATAATCACATTTCCCCCATTCAGGAATTCACAACTCTTAACTGCAAATTGCACAGCTCTAGTAGAGTCAAACTCTACTCCACAAGACAACAATATTTTAACTCTGATGACCCTATTATTATCCAAAAAGCTTGTGTATATCAGTCTCAGCAACAGTTAAAAAGAACTCACAAAATTCACAAAATTTTCCAATTCCACCATCAATTTTGGTAATTGACGCACAATGTAAAACTTCTTCAGAGTTTTAAATTGCAATGACTTTTCTACTTGTTTGATATGCATGCATTTGAAAAACAGACCTCTTGCCTACCTTAGGCAGGCCTGAACAATATATCTAACTGCTTTCTTAATCTCTTCTAGTACTGTATTTTGATATAGCTAATATCTACCATCTTCACATCCTTTACCAAGGCTTTGATTACTGTCACAGCAGTGGCATTTTTCCCTCTATCCTTGAGTCTTGGTCTCCAATTGCCTTAATCCAAAAATCTCTTTTCTACTTTTTTTTTTCTGTTTTCTGTTTTTTTCTTATTCTCTCAGGTTCTTGTTTCCCTATGGCAATCACAACAGCTTTTCCTTCTCTGTCTGTCTCATCAAATAACTGCAGCTCATCATGTCTCTATCAACAGACAGCCAAGTTCCCTCATTCTGGATCATTAACTCTGGTCCAGCTAAAATGACTGTCCCTGCTCGCTCGTTCTCCCGCCTGCTTGCCTGCCTCTTTGATTTCCCCCCCTATTTCTCTTGGTTTTTTGCTCTGAAAATCTATAGTCATACCTAATCTGTCATATAACTTAATGAAAATGACAGCTATGATTGGCTATCATAAAATAGGCTCATCTTAAATAACAAATGAACTTTTAATTGATCTGTCCTTCTTCATGCTCTACAATTCGCTTGCACTCCCATGGAGAGGTAAAACTGAAATAAGAAAGTGTGCCTGCCAATAAGTGAAAAGGGAAAGAAAGTATTATTTTACATACCTGCTTCAGCTGGTGCCTGTAAACGCCTTTATTATGAAAAGCTAAAATTGCCTAAACTTTAAACTAATTTACCATCTAAGTAGGAGAAGTTACACTTGAATGACTTATAAGTAAGTATATATTAATAGATACAAACTTTATTGAATGCTCACAATGAAGAACTTTTTAAAAATAGTATCAAAATTAAAGCCAGCGATATGCAAAGTGATTAAAATTAACTATTTAGAAGCCTGTTTTAAGAGATGCAATATTTTAGGGCCTTAGATTAGTTAATTCCTAAATCCTTAGGCAGTTCATTCCAATGAACTGAGACAGCCAGAGGGAGGGCTGAATCTTAAACTCCAGCAAGATGAGCCTATGGTAGCTATAGACAAATATGAGAATCCCAGTGAATGGTCCAAAGGAGGAATTTACAATCAAATACATTATTTCAAGTAGCCAGGATTCTAGATGTATAGGATTTTAAAAATAACACCAAGTGTGATTTGTCTTTGGTATATATGCTCTCAGTGTACATAAGGAGAATAAAATACATTCATCAAGAATAAAAAGATACAACACTTAGTGATAGTCAAGGTTACTAATAAGCTATCAAATCATACTTGGAAACAAGTAAAAACCATATAAATTAAAAGATACAAGCACATGCATATAGTAGTAAGTGGGAAGAGATAGATACTAGTAAGGAAGAGAAGAATAGTAATACAGTCTTAGTAAATTATTTGACAGTGTTGTGGGAATTAGTTGTTAAGCAGAGTTGTTAAGCATTCGGGAAAAAACTGTTCTTGTGTCTAGTTGTTCTGGTTGTGCAGTGCTCTGTAGCGTCCTTTTAAGGGTAGAAGTTGAAACAAGTTATGTCCAGGATGTGAGGGCTCTGTAGATATTTTCACAGCCCTCTTTTTGACTCATGCAGTATACAGATCCTCAATGGAAGGCAAGATGGTAGCAATTATTTTTTCTGCAATTCTAATTTTTTGTTGAAGTCTGTTTGCAGAGCCAAACCGGACAGCTATGGAAGTGCAGATGACAGACTCAATAATTCCTCTGTCGAACTGAATCAGCAGCTCTTTGGGCAGTTTGAGCTTTCTGAGTTGGCGCAGAAAGAATATTCTTTGTTGTGTTTTTTTTATGATGTTTTTGATGTTAGGTATCCATTTTAAGTCTTGAGATATGATAGAACCTAGAAACTTGAAGGACTGTACTGTTGATACTGTGTTGTTTAGTATTTTAAGAGGTGGTAGTATAGGAGGTTTGACAGTGAAATATAATTTTATCATATATATTTATCCATAAATTAAATTATTGTATTTTATTCCAATCTCATTTTAAATGGTATTTTATTCCAATTTCATTTTAAATTGTTTTTATCGGATTTTAGTAATAATTTATGTTTAATACTCTGCACTTTCATATGGCCCATGGGCTAATCAACAAAAGTAAAGTAAGCTTAACTAAACTAAACCAAACACAGGCAGAAGAATGTTAAGGTTGTCAGCACTTCAAGCTGCATTTACTCTAGTGCTGACATAAGAAGGAGAAGCGGAGGCATCTGGAAAGGGATGTTTGACTTTTCACCTACTTATTTTCCCTGGAGATAATATTCCCTAGGAGATGGGATGGGAGGGGGGAAATTCCTTTGAGCTGGAGTAGATTAGGGGTAGAATGACTTGGAAGATGGCCAATGAGTGCAGGGGAGTGGGGAATAGAAAGGGAGGATTTTGGGTCTGGAAGTCAGTGTTGGCTTCGATGGAGCCGGTTTAGAATGTTGTGCTTAATAAATAGGAGTTTTTCTTCAAAGACTTTGTTTGAAATGCAATTTATTTGAGACGACCTTGAAACTTGACAAAGGTCTTGTTTGGCATAGCTTCCATTTGAGAGAAAGTTGCTTATAAAGAAGCACCCTCAAATTGCATGCCTGCTTCTCCTGGGATGGTGAAACTCAGATAGGGGTGTTTCTTATCTCTATGGAATTGTGACCTTTTGCAATGATTACTTCCATCTTGTCTTATTTCAGTTTCAAATCATTATTACGCATATATCTCATTGCTGAGTTCAGGCAAGAAGTTATGGGAGCCCTACCATTGCCTGAAGACATAGGCCATAAGTATTTGTTCTGTACATGGGTATACTGATAGTTCCCAAATCCAAGTTATCCCTAGAGGTTTCATATACCTATTGTAAAATATTGGAGAAAGAATAGTGCATTGAGGGACACCATAACATCACTCTCACTTTGAGGAGATGCTTCGTCCAAGCAGCAAAATTGGAAATATATCTGGATGACTTGGGAACAGAAACTATCTCAAAGTATGTGCACAACATGTCAGGGCTTTTACCATTGAATTGTGAATTCTCCTGTTTCTCTGGAGACTTCCTCAGATGACTGAGTATGACCTATCACAAGCTAAAAACAAGAATCAATCTACTATGCATGCATTACAATTATGTGACATTTGTGTACAGGAACATTTTGTGTTTTCATCTGGGTATCACCATGGATCATAGAAATACCACCCATCATTAAGATTCTAATTTTAAATGAATTATTAATTATGAAAATATTCACATCAGAGTTTCTTTATGAGATCATTTATTCATGCTTAAACTGTGTAATGAGGTTAACTGCATGAGGGATGTGTTGCAGGTTTATAAAATATAACTTGTTAGTATTCATTGCTTTTTGTGTTTACTTACAGAGGAGGGAGGAAGAAGGAGAGGGAGAGGGAGGGAGGGAGGGAGGGAGAGAGAGAGAGAGAGAGAGAGAGAGAGAGAGAGAGAGAGAGAGAGAGAGAGAGAGAGAGAGAGAGAGAGAGAGAGAGAGAGATCCTTCCCATCATTATCAATGGTATGTGTCTTGTTTACTTATTAATTTGTTTATTCATTTCTATAGTTGCCCATCTCAGATAATGACTCTGGGCAGCTTGCAATTCAAAAAATATATTACAATTAAAAACAGTAAAAAAATAAATAAATTTTAAAGCAGTAAAAACACTAAAACCATTCCGATTAAATATACATAGGAGCAAGATACCCCTCTTCCTCTGTCTTGGGTCCTGTACCAGAGGCCTTGGCTTCAGTGGTGAAATCCAATTTTTTTTTACTACCGGTTCTGTGGGCGTGGCTTGGTGGGCGTGTTGTGGCTTGGTGGGTGTGGTTGAGGAAGGATACTGGAAAATCCCCATTCCCTCCCTACTCCTGGGGGAAAGATATTGCAAAATCTCCATTCCCACCCCACTCTGGCGCCAGCCAGAGTAGTATTTGCCAGTTATCTGAACTACTCAAAATTTCCGCTACCGGTTTTCGGAACTGCTCAAAATTTCTGCTACCGGTTCTGCAGAACCTGTCCGAACCTGCGGATTTCACCCCTGCTTGGCTTTGAGGGTTCTAAGCAGTATCTTATCTGTTCCTAGCACTGCACTCCATAGTTCCAGAGATCTGTAGAACAGAGTCTCAATGTGGTTCCCAAGATCTGTAGGAGCCATTTCCCCACTCAGGAGTCATAGCCCCAAATGCTCTTATCACTACTGGGACCATTTTGATATGTGTTGTCCCCATCTTCTCCAGCTTCTCATGCCCCTTCTTTCTGATGTGGCTGTCACTCGGCACTGCTGCATCTATCACCACTGCTGTCTTCTGGTCCTGTTTACTAACAATCTCTTGTTGATTGGCCAATACCTGTCTCTATAGATACGGATATAAATATGATAAATAATTACAAGGAGATAAATAGTTACAAGGCTTACATACAGACCCATGAGAGGGATTTTCCACGAGAGGATTTTCCGTGAGAGGATCTTTCTAAACATTACTTCAGTGTGGTTCTGAGGTGGCAGCAAGGTGTGACATCTCTTGCAAGAGGTTTTTTTTTTTCTCATTTGTTCTTTAAGTCATTCTAAAATGTGTACTCTAGATACTTAAAATACCATCTAAAATAGAATAAATTGAATTATTTGGTACTGTATTGAATTATTATTGGTCTTCTAGTCTTCCATAAGAGCGCTAAGACCTGGCTCTTTCAATTAAGTGTGTTATGTAATCCTGGGGTTGGCTGTTGGTTTGAGGGCACTCCCTCCAATCTGTTGACCTTTTAGCTTTGTTATTTTTTAAAACTTTGATTTCTTACCTTTAACTTGTAAATTTTCATTTTGTTTTTAATTATGATTTTAACTGTGTTTTAGTCATATTTTTATATTGTTTTTATGTTGTTTGTAAACCACCCATAGTCCCTTGGGTGCATGGGTGGTATAGGAATTTGATAAATAATAAAAAATAAAGAAATATTTTATATTTTGTTTATTTGTATGGCTATTTGCCAAATCCAAGTTTTTAAGTGGGGGGGGGTGCTGCAAAACGATTAACATCCCCCTTGGAATAATTGTTAAGACTTCTACATTTAGCACTTGATCAATGGGATCAGGCAAGAAACCTACAGTGGATAAATGTCTATGAAGATTCTCAATCATCCAGGTCATGGTTGTCTCAAAGATGCTTTTACCAAAAGGCAACTGGACTTTCTTGGATTTTTTTCTTTGAAAATGTTTTGCTTCTCATCTAAGAAGCTTCTTCAGTTCTGAACTTCTTGGATGAGAAGCAAAATGTGTTCAAAGAAAAAAAGAAAAAAGCCCAGTTACAGTAGATAAAGTAACTATTTGTCAGGCTGTAAATAAAATAAAATAAAATAAAATAAAATAAAATAAAAAAATAAAATAAAATAAAATAAAAAAATAAAATAAAATAAAATAAAATAAAATAAAAAATATAATAAAATAAAATAAAATAAAATAAAATAATAAAATAAAATAAAATAAAATAAAATAAAATATTAAATCAAATCTACTGAGTAGTTTTATTTTAAATAAATACTAGTGCTGTACCCTTATATCAAATAATGGCAGCTGAGTCAGAAGTAAATCTGTTTGGCTCTAGAGCACCTCCAGCTGGTTTCAAATCATCCTATTGGAAGTATCTATTGAATTCAATGCAGTATTTTCTTAGAGTCTAATAATAGAATGCATTTCTTCTATGGAAAACAAACCTAGCATGGGACAGAGATTCATACCTGACATTCTGAATTTTACCATAAAATATCACTTGTCTCCAATCTTTCAGAAAAATGTCACTTTGTCACTTTCTCCTGATATTTCATATCCTGCTTAAATATGGATCAGGATTGAACTTCCAGAGCCCTTAGTAGCAATAATCTTATTATAGAACAGCAGAATCAATCTCACCAGGTGAGAAAAAGGGCTGGGAGTGATTTTAATATCTGTATCCAGTGCCAAATTTATTAATGGATAATGAGAGATTTGCCTGCTAGAAATGTGAATAATGTTGGAATGTAGTGGACATTTTCTATTTGGAAAGTATTTCTTGTAGGCTTTACAAGGAGCAATCATAATCCAGCAAAGCTCTGCTTGGGTTGAATAAGATGGCAGGGAAATTCTCATGACAACAACATAATCACTTGCTCTGGTCCTAAACAAAGACCTCAGTTATTTCAGTTTTCTCTGAGATAACAAAGTTGAAACCTCTTTTTTTTATTATTACTATTAATGTGATACTTATTTGCCCAGATTCACTAATGCCTTATTTATTACTCGAATCCACGGCATACATTAATTTTAATATTTACAGCCAAACTAATTTATGGTACCAATTTACGGTATTTGTCTTTCCCAATGATACTTTTCTTTATCTATTTTATGTTCCTTTGCTATGAAAAATGTAACAAATGTCGAATGTAGAATCTTTTTAATTGTGATATTCAGAATTTGAAACATCCTGCCTAAGGCCTATGACTGGGCTTGATCTCTGCTTGCTTTCAAAACAATAAACATGGGTATTGTTTCAGTCTGATCTTTTGAAAGGGGCCTTTTGTAAAATGCTTGCTTTATTCTATTACTTGCACATTTTAAGCACTGCTCTCTTTGTTGGGCTCTGTGTTTTAAGAGTCTCATTACCATTAGCGGCATTAAATTGCTCTGTGCAGAAAGATAAATTAATATGCTGAAATGCAACATGTAAAAGACGATAAATAGTCAAGAAAATCGTCTGCCAACATTTTCTATTCCTGTCGGTAATGGACTGGTACGAACAGTAGGCAGTGAAAAATTTCCTGATCAAAAGTAGCTAACACACAACACAAAAGAAAGGAACTCCAGATGGACTGCAAGTAATTTTCAGTGGAGCAGAAATCAGTGTCTAGTAGTTGGAGAATCAATAAAAGAGATAAGTACTGGCTTGTCTCCTATTAAAGGTCCTAATCATTGTTCTCATTGGCAAATTGTCAACCTGGGATCCTGGATGATTTTTATTTTATTTTTTTTTACTTTGCATTTTAAATGAATGAGCTAGATAAACCAGATTAAAATGGGCAAAAAGATAGATTTCTTTTTAGTTTTATTTTCCTGATTTTCCCTATACAATTCTTGGTTTAAAAAAACAAACAAACTATACTGAATGAACGTAGAAGTTACATTAAACCTGACGAACCTGAAGAAATGCAAATAAAAGTATGCATTCTAGTTCAAAGGTGTATCAACCTTGAGTGTGTGTGCAAAACGTCCATTGGAAAGTATGAGTTGTGGCTTCTTGAAGAAAAATTTTAAAAAATACAGAATTGAAGCTTATGCACTGCTGCTTCCTTCATTATAATTCTAAAAGCTCATACTGCTACCTAAGACAGCAAGTTGAGGGACTGATTGCTATCTGGCAAAGGAGATCACCATTAACTCATAGAAGGCTTTTGCTCAGTTAATCTCAGGCTGAGCAAAATAACTGCATGTGGCTGCATAAAGAAAACAGGATAAAGCAAGCCCAAACTCTCATAGGCTATAAGATTACAATCACAAAAAACATACCCAGCTTAATGATGACGTTAGCATTAGCTGTGCATGATCCAATACTATTTTATTATAACAGCCAACATAATTTATGAAAGCATTATTTTTGATCTGTATCTTTGAATTGAAAAAAAAAAGGTCACAGAACAGAATAAACTATCCATACTAAATCAATGATTGCTAATTTAAAACATTTATGAGCATCACATTTGCAAGTGTATGATGGACTCCTTGTGGCTTTCCTTTCCACTGGCAACTATACTTCAGTAATCATGCAACTTATTGGTCGCTACCTATCTGGGAGCACACGCTGGTTTAATTTTCCAGCTCAAAATCAGATATAGTTTTCAGGAACACATGTTCAAAATCGTCTTCTTAATGGCTATAGAAGTCAAAGAAGATTTAAAAAAATGCTGTAAGGGTGAAACAGACTGGGCTTCAAATAAGATAATGATTTAATGAGAGTTCGACATTTTCCATCTCTTTCATTGCTTTATACATGTTTAAGGTCCTTATTTAGAGACTATCCAATCAGACACACAAGTATGTATTAGGTCAGGGGTGTGCAACTCAAGGCCCGGGGGCCATATTGGGGTACTTAGATCTGGCTCGTGGGGCCATCCTGGAAACAGTGAAGGACCAGTCTGCAATGCTTCTGCCAGAGAAAATGGCAGAGGCTCCATTTTTCCTTTTTAACCCTTTTGTTTCAGGTCTAACATAATGTTTGTTAAGTTCCATATTTCAGGATTTTGGGTGAGAAGATCCAAAATCTCAAGACTTCACAGCCAGTTCAGTCTTTTGCAGTGAGATCAACAAGGATACACTACAGGAATTCCAAGAATGCTATTTTATTGTTGTAGGATGCAATAATATAATTTTGAAAGATTGTCCTACTTTGTTCCATATTGTACTAAACAAAATCAAGATGGAGTTATTTTCAATGTCTTTCTTCAATGTCTGTATAATTTTTTTTAAAAAAATTATTTCATAATACCATGTTTCCCCGAAAATAAGACCCTGTCTTATATTTTTTTGAACCCTGAAATAAGCGCTTGGCCTTATTGCTATGCGCTGAAAAAGGGGATGTCTTATTTTGGGGAAAACAGGGTAGCTCTTTCATACATTCTCCAAAACCACCTCTAAATTCCTTTACACATACCTCTGTTGTAAAATCAACACAATCAACATTGCAAGTTTCCAAAAACTGTTTAGTAGACTTGCTGACTATTTCATTTTCAAGATGTTTTTAAAAATCAAAGGAATTGCCTCTCCTAGAACTGATCCTAACCAATATGGTTGTTGAAAGTAGAAACAGTTAATGTTTTGGAGGAAGTAACCATGTAATTTTGAAGTTCAAGTTACTACACAAAAAGGAACTGAAATATAGTTATACGTGTACAATAGACTTCAGAAGAATCAATTTCAACAGCTCAAGAGAAATACTACCCTCTAAGCATTGGATTTTTTAAAAAAAGTACGAAGATAGAAGGATGGGAATTTCTCAGAAACAAAATACTAGAAATACAGTTGCACATCGTTTCAGTGAGAAAACCAGTGGAGCTAGCTTAGGATACCATCATTAATGCATTGGGAGCTTTCAGTTGAACGAAGAGGGATATGCATAGGAAATGGATATAATCACATCATCAAGTGCATCATCAAGAAGTTAAGATTTTTTCAAAAAGAATACACAAAAACACAAAAGAAACTTAGTCTTCTAAAGTATACTAAAATAATGCTTTCTGACTATGACAATAGTTAAAGGAAGAAAAAGAAAGGGGTGAGTAAGCGGATAGAAGAACATGCTAGGATAGCTATAACTGGCTGGAAGAGGGCAGAACTTCTTAACATGAACTTGCTTGTCTTCTACCCAAAGTCAAACAGTGTCCAAATCAATCCAAGCAAAATAATTGAAGAAAAAAGGTGTTGGCAACCCCAGGTAAATGAAGGAATCTCCTTAAAAATTACCTGGTTATCATGAACTAGTTTAGATTTCTAGGATTTACAATTACATACAACATAATCTTTGAGAAATCATGGAGAATTGGTAGAGTTCAAGATTTCATGTTTTATTGCTGAATACTATTTTTCCAGTGCATGCAGCTTTCTCTTTTGGTAACATTGACATGCTTTCATTCTGTTATTCCTTAATAACATTTCTCTGAGGCATGTAAAATCAGCATTTTCATGAGATCCATATTTATACTTATAACCTGTCCCTTCTGCATGGTCAGAAAGAAAACCATACAGAAGGAACAGGTAAGAAAACGTGTCCACACTCGCTTAAAGTTCTGTATCACCAAGGTCCTATGGTCAATTCATCTCTTTGCCTAATCCTTGTTGTTATTGTTCTTAATTGCGAAGCTGTGTCTGACCTATTGCGACCCCACAGACAACTTTCCTCCAGGCCTTCCTGTCCTCTACCATCCCCTGGAGATCATTTAAGCTCACGCTGATTGCTTCAGTGACTCCATCCAGACACCTCATTCTCTGTTGTCCCCTTCTTCTTTTGCCCTCAATCTTTCCCAGCATTGGGCTCTTCTCCAGTGAGTCCTTCCTTCTCATTAGGTGGCCAAAGTATTTGAGTTTCATCTTCAGGATCTGGCCTTCTAAAGAGCAATCATGGTTGATTTCCTCTAGGACTGACCAGTTTGATCACCTTGCAGTCCAAGGGACTCGCAGGAGTCTTCTCAAGCACCATAGTTCAAAGGCCTCAATTCTTTGATGCTCAGCCTTCCTTATGGTCCAACTTTCACAGCCATACATTGCAACTGGGAAAACCATAGCCTTGACTATATGCACTCTTGTTGGCAGGGTGATGTCTCTGCTTTTTAGTATGCTACAACCCAGAATAATAAAATGCAATTCCTGAGGTCACATAACATTCTTCTTCTTGTGCCATATCCATAATCAGACATTGGTGATCATGTTGGCGATCCTACTTTTATCAACAGGCGGATGAAAAAGTGCTGCTGAGTTTTGTCCAAACCAGTCCCTTAGATTTTGAAGTCATGATGTTCTTCTTCTGCCTGACCTCATTTGCCTTCAACCTTTCTCTGGAGAATTAAGTGAAGTATGGTATATTTTTCTGGGTGTCACATCACATATCCAAGATATTCTAACTTTTGCTTTTTAATGGTTTTGATGATTTCCCTTTGCTTTCCCAGGCGGCTTATCACATCCTCATTTCTGATTTTGTCAACCCAGCTTATACGTAACAGCCGTCTGTAAATCCACATTTCAAATGCTTCAAGTCTCTTCAAGCAGCTTTCTGTCAGAGACCAACTCTCCACTCCGTAGAGCAAGATAGAAAAGATGTAATATCTGACAACCCTGATTTTCAATCTTAGGCTTATGTTGTGACTGCAGAAGACCTAACATAACATGGCACTCCAAATAGACCATAATTCTGAAAATCGGTAGCACAACAATCTCTATGAAGAGATATCTAAGAGGATCTATCAAATATGAGATTACAGATGCTTTATCATGAGAATTATAGGATGTCTGGCACTTCAAAGTCACCTGCCTTCCTAAGTCTTTAGTACTGTAGCATTCCTGCTGTTTGTTCTCCATGTCCTTCTACTTTCGTTTAATTAAAGATGTTTCCTGCTTTCTCCATCATCACTTGCATGACAGATGCAAACAACTTTGACGATTCTTGTCATCACTATCAACCTAAAACCAAAGCTGACTGTTGACCATAAGCTTTCTTCCCTACAAAACTGAATCTGCACTTTGTTTTAATGATTTGCTTTCTGGGGTAAGAAGCACTGCACTCAGTGACAAGAAACAGTCTTATAATGTCAGGCAGCTTAATTACTATGGCTGAAGCATACTGTGATGAAAATTGGTGGTGCTGAGATTAACAACATGCCAGGTCTCTAGAAAAAAAGGAATCACTTCCCTTTTTCTCTATTTTGGAAAGATGTGTTCCTTTTAGGGGATAGTTTGACTTTTTTGCAAATAATATTACTATAAGCAAACTTCATAAATACATATTATCATGTATGTATTTGTAATTTAGACTGTTCTTTTCTGTTCTGAGTATCAGCATTCAAATAAAATATCTTTTAGTATATACTAAGAGTTTCTTGGTTTGGTAATTCTTGTTGGGTAATTCTTTTTGGCTGTTGTTGAATCATTTTATTGACTGAGTCCTCAATAGCAATTAATCACAGGAAATGAAATAGTGCTGTAGTTACTCCTAGGATATCTGCAATTGAAACTGATGAGAAATCAAACATTTATTAGGAACAAAAGCTGGCATGGTCATATACGTCACATGAGAAAGGAGAGAGTTCTTAATGAAAATATAAATTGAATTTGTAGAATTCAAATTCAGGGTTTGAATTTCTGTAGGTTCCGAATAGAGGAGAAACTAAGGTAAATGTTTGGCAAAATGGAGGAAAAAAGAAAGAAGCTATTAAGGACTGGGAGAACAGCCATTCTTTTTAACAGTTCTGGAATATTATCATGGATGGAATGACAGGAATCTCTAGTAGGGTTATTAAAACATTGTTGAGCTGACAAAAAGGAAACATCCCCAAATATCTATTATTTTACTTTTTGTGTGTGTTGCTTCAGTGATGATTCTAATAATACTATAGCATAAAGTGTCTAAAAACAGACTACAGTATACTACAGTACAGTATAACATTGTCTATCTAGTATGTGTCTGTGTGTTTCTCTTTCTAAAAGCTATAAAAAGAAAATTTGAGAGCATTGTAACTTAAATCTGAAGGGAAGGTTTGGAAAAACTAAGCCAATTACAAGCTGAGTCAATTTCCCATACATAAAGGTAAAGGTTCCCCTCGCACATATGTGCTAGTTGTTCCCTACTCTAGGGGGTGGTGCTCATCTCCATTTCAAAACTGAAGACCCAGCGCTGTCCACAGACATCTCCATGTCCATGTGGCCGGCATGACTAAATGCCAAAGGCACACAGAACGCGGTTACCTTTCCACCAAAGATGGTCCCTATTTTTCTACTTGCATTTTTTACGTGCTCTCAAACTGCTAGATTGGCAGAAGCTGTGACAAGCAACAGGAGATCACCCCATTACGAGGTACTAGGGATTCGAACTGCTGAACTGCTGACCTTTTGATTGACAAGCTCAGCATCTTAGCCACTGAGCCATCGCATCCCTCATTCCCATGCATAGTTCAATTTAATTTTCAGTGAGACTCTTTTTGAAATTCCAAGTGTTCTCAGATATGCAAGAAAGATATTCTAGTTTCACAAAATGTTGAGTGATATTTCCCAATATTAACTTGGCATTAACATTACCAAGTTTCTTATTTTAGGTAGAAATAGCAGTAGCACTTAGATTTATATACTTCCCCACAGTGCTTTACAGCACTCTCTGGGTAGTTTGCAATGTCAACATTTTGTCCCCAACAATCTGGATCTTCATTTTACCAATTTTGGAAGGATGGAAGGCTGAGTCAACTTTGAGCTCATCAGAAATGCCCATAGGACATTTTTAAAAGTTCTACTGCATGGCTAGAAAACCCAAACTTCAATCTTATGTTGTTGTGTTGTTGGGATTCATTTTCTACTTTATAAGGCAAAACTGGAACATTTAAATCTGATCTTCCAGAGGTTTACATTCTTCTGGAAAAGAAATAATGCTTGCTTCCTTTAGAAAGGCCATGATAGTTCTCATTCAATTTGAGGAGATATTTTCACCCATGTTTAATACTATATCTTTTGCAAGTTTGACCTTTTCAACATTCAGTGCCTGACTGATAGCTGTCCCCTTGATTTCTCTAAACAGGATAGCTTGTTAAAATGGAACATTTTATGGCAGCTCTAACCAATTAAACTGGAGAATACTGAAAAGGTCATCTAAGGAAAGAATAAGATGCCTACAGTGTGATGGCATGCAAAAATTTAGCCCCTTCTGGTCAAACTGCATGTTTCAGTAAATACTTAATTGAGCAGAAATTGACCCAACAGCTTTCTGCAAATTTGAATATATCATTACTTTTTACCTGAAGTTGCTTTTAGGCTTAAAGTAAGAAAATGGTGACTATGTCAAGGGTAAACTCTGAGAAAGCTTTTTTTAAAAAAAAAATGGTACAGACCAGCAACAAACAATTTTGGTCTTTCTTGTGGCTTGCTTGGGAACCATAGCTTGTATTTTAAAAATTAATTTGCTTATTTCTTACTAATTACTACTTATTACTAAACCTATGCTATCTTAGGTAATACCTATACTAACATCTACTGTATGTCTACATCTTATCCCCAGTCTATTCTTCTCTGTAGCTATCCCCCAAAGCAGTGGTGGGTTTCAAAATTTTTTACTACCGGTTCTATGGGTATGGCTTGGTGGGCATGGCATGGCTTGGTGGGCGTGGCTTGATAGGCGTGGCAGAGGAAGGATACTGTAAATCTCCATTCCCTCCCCAATCCAGGGGAAGGTTACTGCAAAATCCCCATTTCCTCCCAATCAGCTGGGAATTGGGAGGCAGAGAATAGATGGGGACGGGGCCAGTCAGAATTTTTACTACCGGTTCTCCGAACTACTCAAAATTTCCGCTACCAATTCTCCAGAAGTGGTCAGAACCTGCTGAAACCCACCTCTGCCCCAAAGTCTTTAAATATCTTCAAGTTCGCTTCTGTTACTGTTGGCTCTGTTCTAAACTGCTGGTGAAGCTTTGGGTTGACAATTTTTCAGTCTCTACTGAATTGAGAAAAGAAAGGTACTTTACAAGCTTCTGGCTAGCTATAGCTTCACAGCATTGCTGCTGGCGTGGTGAAGCTTCTGCGCTCTGCTTCACCTTTCAACCTGTCTTCTACTGACTTCAGGAAGTCCAGGTATGCTTCTGCTTTATCACCAGTTGCCTGTGGAGCTGACAACTGCTCTGTTCCTTTGGCTGCTAATTCTTCATTTTTGTTCTCCCACATGATGCAAATCTTCCTCCAAACACACGTACTCATTTTCTTTTTCTAATTGGAATCCAGGTGCAGTGCAAAGCTCTTCAGGATGCCTTAATGTCTCCAGGAGCAAATAAAGGAAGACTCCTGCTGGCTACTGCAGAGCTTTTTTTCCACAGGCACCTTTGAGTTAGTACTTTATAACACTTACTTTGGAAAAAATAACAGCTTTCAAATGCTTCCTGTTGGTAATGAAAATTCCTTCTATTTTTGCTTTTGTTCCCCCCACCCCCTCTCTACATTTGCAGAATATTTCTTCTACCTCAGAAATATTCCAAGGATAAATTTCCCTTTAAAATATTTTCCTTGCATGTGCTGTATGTTTAAGATCTTCCTGCAGATTGTTAGTAATATTCTCATCTGGAGATTCTCAAGGCCATTGTAAAACTTTTATCTTTCCTTTCCTTTAGTATCTTACGGTTGTTCAGGAGATGTCCTGGGTCAAGATTTTGATGAAATAACTTTTCAGCTTCATTTTTTTTTTTTTAACCAGCCATGGGACATTAGTTTCTAGGATACATTGATATGTAATTCTATCTGTTCTGTGTTCCACCCACATAGTATTTACTGTTACAGTACTGCCATCCTACCACAAAACATAATAGAACTACTGGAAAAATATATCCTTTACTTCAAGTAATTCACACATGCTATTGTGGCTAAAGAGTTCATTTTTTGTTGTATCCGTCTAAAGCACTTTGTTTCAAAACAATTCAGGATTATCAATATTTTTTTTCCTAGATGTGATTTTTGTGATAGGTTCAGAAAAAAGGTTCCCTTCTGACAATTTTCTCATCCAGATTAATATAAAAGCAACAGTCTATGGTAGCCCCATGGACTATTCTCTTGTCAGCTGAGTCTGTAGATATAACCAGTTTCAGACAGCTCAAGCAGAGAATCTTTCTTGGTCCTCCAGATTTCTTATTGATTTCATATGTCCGTTTCATAACATTATTTCTCCCAGATGCCATCTAGAAGTATTTTTAATTATTAAAAAAATAATTAACTTCCCCCTGTAAGTGTGAATTATCTTCATTTTCAAAAGCTCTGGGAGCTGTTTAGAGGTTTCTGTAATTGCTGAAGGTAAAGAGAACAACAATCAGAACTTGAGTACCGCAAAGGGTCAGGTTATCTGTTCACTTACGGAATTGTCTTTGCCTGACTAATAGTCAGAATAAATTAATTACTTTTTTTCTTCAACTCAACAAGACAGACACAGACTTCAGAGGATAATTAAAACTGCAGAAAAAACAATTGCTACCAACCTGCCTTCCATTGAGGACCTATATACTGCACGAGTCAAAAAGAAGACTGTGAAAATATTTACAGACCCCCTCGCATCCTGGACATAAATTGTTTCAACTCCTACCCTCAAAACGACTAGAGCACTGCACACCAGAACAACTAGACACAAGAACAGTTTTTTCCCGAACACCATCACTCTGCTTAACAAATAATTCCAACACTGTTCAACACTGTCAAACTAATTACTAAGTCTACACTACTATTAATCTTCTCATCATTCCCACCACCCATCTCGTTCCACTTATGACTGTATGACTGTAACTTTGTTGCTTGTATCCTTACGATTTATATTGACTGTTTCCTAATATGATTTGATGGCTTATTTGTACCCTATGACTATCATTAAGTGTTGTATCTTTTCTTTTATGTACACTGAGAGCATATGCACCAAGACAAATTCCTTATGTGTCCAGTCACACTTGGCCAATAAAAAATTCTATTCTATTCTATTCTATTCTATTCTATTCTATTCTATTCTATTCTATTCTATTCTATTCTATTCTATTCTATTCTATTCTAATCTTTATTAACAACTTTACACTACAAAAAGTAGCAGCAGATCTGTGGACAAATATTCAAACTTTAGTAAATGCCATTTTTATCATTTTCTCATTTTGCACCTGTAAACAGCTGTATATAAAAACTAGGTGTTCATTTACATCTGCAGAAAGATATTATATTTAACTTTATACCATAAATTGGTTTGGGAAGTCAATCCATTCAGGGATTCACTGAAACCTATAAATAAACAGGGATACCTACATTTTTCTATACAACTACTTCTATCACCTAAGCCCCAAGAAAAATGACAATATTCCATACCTGACAATATGGAAATATTTCTTCCCAGTTGAATATAACTACTACCAAAAATGAAATGCTACATAGACAACCTAGAGATCTAACAATTTAATAAGGCAAGAAACAGCACAGGTCTAATTCATTCCCATTAAACTCGTGATATCCAATTATTCAATTTCCTTTTAGATGTTGCATGAAAGATATTAGCAAATGCCATTCAAAGAAGTTCTGTCATTTTGTTCAACATCCTGATGCATGTCAAAAAAAGGTGTTAATAAATAATAAAGTTTGGACAAGTCATTAGTTTGTCATTATCAGTTGTGGACTTTCTGTAATTAGATATCAACAGGAGCTCTTCATGGACACATCACTGATTTTCACCATCTAAGAATATTCTAAATAGGGTACGGCCTTAATTTAATGGATATAATAGATTTTTTTCCCCTTTGTCTTTTCTATATCACTACTGGATGGTGAGGCCATGCCCTGTTGTGGCAACTTCTTCAATAGAAAGATATATTTTCTACGTTCTTCTAAGGAATAGCAACAGAGACTGTTGACATAAACTTTCATATAGGATTAGAGAAATGCCTTTACTCTTCAGTGAAGCTGAGGCTTTTTTATTACAATGATGGATACTTCAGTGGGTTCAGAGGTGGGTTTCAGCAGGTTTTGACCAGTTCTAGAGAACCAGTAGTGGAAATTTTGAGTAGTTCGGAAACCAGTAAATACCAGTAAATACCACCTCTGACTGGACCCACCCCCATCAATTCTCTGCCTCCTGAGTCCCAGCTGATCAGGAGGAAATGGGGATTTTGCAGCATCTTTCCCCTGCCATGCCCACCAAGCCATGCCACGCCCACCAAGCCACACCCACAGAACCATTAGTAAAAAAATTTGAATCCCACCACTGAGTGGGTTGTAATTTCATTTGAAAAAGGAGTCAAGCTTTGGGTATTCTCAGAGTGAATAAACATAAAAATTCATGATTTTTGAGCATACACAACAACAATGTTTCCATAAGACTTGAAGGCTCTTGGCTTCTTCTTCACCTCTATAAAAAGCCAAAGATTTGACCTTTTCGCCTTTTACTTTTGATGGCTATTGGGAAGATATGCATCCTTGAAGCCATAACAAAGCCAAAATATATCTCATCATTCAATGCATTTGTGGTTGCTGCAACGATCAGATGATTAATCTTTTCACAAAATGTAAGTGTATTTTTAGAAAGATATCAATCATCTTCTCACTCTGGTGAACTGCATAATATCCTTGTAATTTTCTTACTTGAGTCAACTGAGGTTGAGTTCAGATCACAATGGATATTTATTTGATCATATCATCTAATTTTGTTTTGCTTGCAGGCTATACTCCATGTGGATTGTTATCACCAAAGTTCATTGTTGCATGAAATATGCAAAATATATCCTCAAGTAAACTAGGATGATAGTATGCCAGATTAACTGCAAGAGGGAAAGGATCAGCACAGTATTACTTTCAGATTATTTTAGCAATGTTAGATTTTTTTTGCCAATGTTATAAAACAGACTGAGTGAGATTAGCAGTCCATTCGAAATAGAGCTATGGAATTCATATTCCTTTTTAAACAATACTATATTCCATTCTATATTGGTAAAAGCAAGCTCGTTTCAAATGATATTAGCATGAGTACATTCATTTATAATCATGTGAATTCCAAGAAGAAATTAGTGGCTGTCACTTCATATTAAAATCAATCCATTTTACAACCTATTTCTCTAGTGAAACATGTCCAATATATTTGCATTTCCAAAATGTTTGATAACTGTTCTTTCATCATTTGGGAAGGATATATCATTTTCCAGATGTCAAAGCAATTTTAACTGTTACAATGAAATTTGTCATTTACAAATAAGACATCTAATGGAAATGATCTCCCCAGACAGTAGGGTATGATCATTAAAACATCAAGTTTTAGACTTCAACTTGTCATCTAAAATATATTTGGGCTACTTGTTGTGAACTGAAATGCAGTTTAAGAAAAAATGCTTGGGAAAAAAGCATGAATTTATGTTATTCAGATTGTGTTTTATTTATTTATATTTACTTTTAGAATTCATAGATCATGATTCAGTTCTAAAGTATACAAATAAATTTGAAGTTAACATGCTGAAAAGGAAGTATCAATTTGTCCTGCCTCTGTCAAGGTCATCTGTATACAGATCAAGGTCACTCTGTATACAGTATGCAGTATCTAAAATGCTGGTCTAGGACCAAAGACCTCAGATTCAAGTCTATTTTCTGCCATGGAAATTCATTGGATAAATTTGGGCCAACCTAACCTATCTCATTCACATCACATTCATGTTGGAGGCACTGAGGAACTGCCAAGTGGAAAGGATTTGCTGATAACATCACCCAGGGAACACCCAGCTGGGGGCTCCTTTCATGCCCTAGCAGGAGCTGGAGCGAAGGACAGGAGTCTACCCCATCCCACGATAGCACTCAGCTCTCAAACACTTGCTGCTTGTTAAACCGGACTCTTAACCCCACAAGCTACTCTTCTCCTACCTATCTTATTGAACTGGTGCTATGAGGCTATGTCTCACCTAGTTGTAAATTAAATCGGTTGCAGGGGTGAAATGTTACCGGTTCGCACCCATTCGGTCGAACCGGTAGTTTTAAAAAAAATGCTACTGATTTGTCCAAACTGGTATTTCCAACAATCAGCAGGAAATTTTGCTTTCTAGCAAATCTAAATCGTGCGGCACAATTGTTCCCCCCCTCGTTGTTCTACTTGCTAAGCCTCTTTTTTCTGCACAAAGCATGCGTTTGGCATGCACTGTGCATTCTTTGGCATCCACTGTTTATGCACACAGCATGCATTTGACACGTACCACACATGCACGGGCAGCGAACCAGTGGCAAACCACAGAGGATTTCACCACTGATCTGTTGATTTAAAATGTTATTTAATCTTTGATAATATCTGATTGTACTATACCAAAGAATGATAGGGAATATCAGATTTGATATCTCAAAAGATACAATATTTAAAATCAAGCTTTAGGGAGAGTTTTTAGCTGTAAGCAAATCAGAGATACCCATTGTTTTTTTAAAAAAACATATATATCTGCCTATGCAAGTCTTGCTATAAAGTTGGACTTCTATTTTCCCCCCTTTATTTAGAAAAGTATGAACTGAATTCTAGGAATACTTAACATTGTGTGGGTGTACACACATGCACACACACTGAAGCATATACATATGCATATATATGCTTTATTAGAAATTAATATCTGAGTTCCAAAACTATAGAGCTGGTTATAGCAATTGGATAGATGATAGATAGATGATAGATAGATAGATAGATAGATAGATAGATAGATAGATAGATAGATAGATGATGGATGGATAGATAGACAGACAGACAGACAGACAGACAGACAGACAGACAGACAGACAGACACAGACAGACAGACAGACAGACAACTAGAATACCATCAATCAAAATGAAAGCACTGTTAAATTTTAATTGATTTCTGTGATGCAATTAAATACCTGTTTAGAAGGTTATTTTTATCAGAGAATAAAGGAAAATTATAAATGGTAAAAATGAATAAATAAGATGTGCAAAAGAACAAATTATATATGTCTATACAAAAATAAATTCCATTTATTTCATTTAAGGCTACTTACATGAGAAGGGGCTCATAGCACTAAAGATTTAATAATTCCCGAGAAAATCAGTAGAATTTAAAAGTTCTGAATTTCACATGAATCATGATCACATTATCTGTTTTAAACAATATTTTAAAAATGGTGATATTCAAATAGTTAATATTTCAGGATTGGCTGAAGTAAATATTCTCAACTGTGCTGCATAATAACACTACAACATTTCCTTCCTCGGCTGAAGCTGGGGGCATATTTAATTTGTCTTCTCCCTGAGCAATTCACACAATCCTCCTGTTCTATATTAGCTGCATTATACATGCTCAGAACTGACTGACACAATGACAGCTCTTTTAGTCGGAGACTCTATTGGTTATATTAGAACCTGATAAGAAGAAGCCAGTTGAGTGACAAGTGTTGTCAGCAGGTGACATGTCTTTTCTCTGGACTGAAAATGAATAAAACAGCTAAATCCTGAGGGCTGCTATCAAGCATTACTGACCATATCCCTGACTGCAACATAGAGGGCAGTGCACATATTTGACTTTTCTCTCAGGACTATTCAGGAATGCACCCTGTTAGAAATCTCCCTGCTTCTCTCCCTCTTTCCCCAATTAGGCTGTTATTTAGATATATAAGAGTTGTGTGAACCACAGATGGCTTCTCCTTCGTATTGGAGCCAGTGTCAATATTATTGTGCAGCATAAAACTTTAATAGCATTGTCTGCAAACTTTAATAGCATTGTCTGCATAAAGCAATTGCAGTGCCTCTGCTCTTAAAGGGAGGTATGTTCTTGGGGACATCTGTCAAGTGTAATTATACCATTAAATTCCCATGAATGACCATTAGTATTAAGAGATAGGGATAACTTGCCCCAGTTTTTTGGGGGAAGCCTTAGAAAGTACACTATTAATTTATCTAATATATTAAAAAAATCTGGGAACTTTCCAAAATTGGTCCATGCCCCCATTTTGATGCAAGTTGGGAATTTTCTTATTATTCATAGTTCCTGTTTGATACTATGTGGCAGCTATGGTTATCAAAGTCTTTGCAGTTATATGTCAGTTGACTCATTCCTGTCTGAGCAGGCTCTCTTCATAATCACTCATGCCTTGATCATCTGTTGGTTGGAATAATGCAATTCACTCTACCTGGGCTTGCCCTTGTAGTCCACTCAGAAGCTACAGGTGTCTTTGTGGTCTAGAACTATGGTCTAGTTGGTCTAGAACTATGACGGCGAACCTGTGGCACTTGTGCCAGAGGTGACACACAGAGTCCTCTCTGCTGGCATGCGTGCCATTGCCCCAGGTCAGATCTCCGTGGTGTTTCTTTTGTGAGCTTCTGTTTCCCTGCAAATGACGAAACAGAAGCTCACAAAAGAAAAAAGATCTTATCTCTTGCCATGCTGTCAGTGTTGGGATGACCTGTTTACCGCTGGATAGCTGGTCTTCTGGTCTCTGCTGTGCATGCGCGTGCATCAGGGGTGGGTTCTACTTACCTTTATTACCGGTTCGCAACGGGGCCTCAGAAGCTGCCTGATGATGTTGGGGTCAGTGGGCAGATCCTCCTGCTGGTTTTACTACCGGTTCTTGCAAACCGATCCAAACCGGGGACAACCCACCACTGGCGTGTGCATGTCCATGCGTGTGTTCACATTACAGTTTGGGCATGCATGTGCACGCAGTGTGGGTACTTGGTGTCTAAAAGGTTTGCCATCACTGGTCTAGAATATAGTGGAACAAGCAGTGATGGATAAGCCTCAAAATTCCCATTTAATGTCTATGCTTTGTGAGCTGCTATGTATAATTCAAGATCCTGGTTGAATCTCCTCTATAAAGCTTGATGCAGCATATAGCCCAGCTATCTGTATTCATAGTTCTACCCTTTGAGGCTTGCTTTGGATCCCATCAATCAAGCAAAATGATCTACTGGGATCCAGAAATGGCCCTTCTGAGCTACTCACCCTGATCCTTGAAACAGAATCCCCATGGAGATTAGTACTACCTTAACTACCTTCTTTAAAGTGAGCTCTAAAAAATTGGCTTTTTTGTCCCCAGGATATGGATTTGGACTATTTAGTGGACCTCTTTAGGGTGAGGTGGATATATGGCATATATTTTATTTGGAGCAACTCTTGCTGCTGTTTTTAAGAAACCAGAGAGAAGTGTTTATGTTTCTCCTCTTTTATTTTACTTCTACTATCACTCCCTAAGAGCTACTCTGATGTAGCGATTAAGACACCAGACTAGAAATTGAGGCACTGTTCTAACCCTTCCTTAAGCACTAAACTAGTTGGGTGATCTTGGCTTAGCCACTCTTTTTCAACTTTAGAAATAAAACAATGGCAAACCATTTCCAAAACGTTGCCAAGAAAACTACAGGGACTTGTTCAGCATTGAGTCATCACTGACTCAAAGAGACATAATAAGTAAGTTCACTTTTTTTTTGCTATCATTACTCTGAAAAAAGATAAAATAGAAAAAGTATTTATTATCCAGAAATGGGGTAAAACAATTTCTTACATTGTTTCTTACCCAGATTTTTAACTTTTTTCTCTAGAAGAGCCTCTATGTTCTCTTCATCTGTCTTGGAATTGCTGCTGATATACATCTTGAGCATTAAGCATAGAAAAAACATGGTCAAACTAATGACAATGGCAGCAGTTGAATTCTTTTATTTCCATAGGCAAAGAACCTTCTCGTGCCCTATCATTAGGACTATATACCAATGATAGAATAATTTGACCATACCTAAAATAAGAATAACTGTAATGTCATCTCTTTAATTTCAGTAGAAGTGACAAGGGGCAAACAAATACTGAATTTGTCCTCTGAATTTGTACATGGTACAAGGTCAGAAGTACCATGTACCTTTCTGAACAAAGAAAGGTCAAGAACTGGCTGGAGTATAACAATCACCCCAGAAGTATTTCTCTGACCTTTCTGTTATAATCCACCAGAACATTTGACCTAGTGGTCTGAATTAACTGCCACCCTTTATTTTGTTGGCCATCTCTCTTCTTTCAATTTAGTGGGACATTTCATTTCTTCTTTTGACAGAGCAGGCTATATGAAATTGAATGACTGCTTTGTGCTGTATACAATTTCATCTGAGTAACAAGAAATCTTAGTAGCCACACAATCCTGCTCAAGCCAAGATTTCAATTACTGTTCAGGAAAGGCAGAACAAGTGGGACAAAATTCCCAGGATTTAAAAAAAAAATGTGGGTCTTCAATCACTTTCTGAAATGTCTCAATAATACTTACACTTTCAAGTTAGTAGGAAAGAAGCAAAACATTTCTTCAATATCCAGAAAGCCCATATTTCTTTTCCAGTGCCATTAGCCCATTTTATTCTCAAATGGCACACACCAAATAGCAAATGAAATGTGGCACAGTTACTTCCTATTCATTTAATTTCCTACACACTAAAGAAAGGTTTTCCTAACATTTTGTGCTCCCTGTCTATGCATGGTTTTTTAGATATTGCAACTGGACGATTAGAATTATAAGATTACATGAAAGCATAACAAAATATGCTGTCTCCAGGCTGGACCAGTATGTGAATTCATGAAGTGGGCATTAAACATCCCACTCAATATAAAGTGTTCAGTTTACTGGAAAACTGAGTCAGAAAAAAATCAGCATGCTTAAATATTTTATCCTTCAATTGGCAAGATAATAAGATATTTCTTCTTGTTGTGGAAGTTTAATTCTAAAACATGAATATAGAACCCATTCTTATGTTACAATTGCTAATGATCAAAATTCATTATCCAAGATCCAGGGGGAGATATACATTTACAGTAAGAACACCATGTTGCCCAAACTTGATCATGATTGTCATTGCCAAACCATCACAAAAATAATGGAGACTGCATATAACTCTTGTAGAAGCAAGAATGGTCAGCTTCACCTTAATGATTATTTTTTCACTCTGCAAAACCTGTAAAACTGAGCAAATCCAAGGAGTTTTTAACTTACTAGTTCAGGATTCTTGCATTGCTATCACTTCAAATAGCATTGCATAATTAGTAAAGGAAGTGTCCAGTTTCTTTGGGCCCTAGACTGGCTATATTCCAGGACAAACATTTAATGTTATTCTAGCTCAGGGATTATCATTCTGTCTGCCTTCGGGCTTTTCCCATGCTAAACAATTTAAAGAGTTTAGAACTAGATAGAATAGCAACCAATGTGATGCGATAGAAACTCAGCAACATACATGCTTGAGATTTGCTATGTTATTCTTTTACTGCTTGGAAAATTCCTATTTGAATGGCTTTTCTTCATAAATTGTTATTTATTTTTATTCATTTGATATCAAATTTTCTGATGTTTCTTGGGATGTTTCTTGGGAAGGACTTTCCTGTGCATAAATAAGAAATATCTTAGCTATGATATGATTTATAGTTTCTACCAACTTCTTATCCTATGTTGTTGATACAAGTATGTTAGATGAAGCTTTGGGTCATAGAATGGAATTAAGCAATGGATCAACTTTACATGAAACTAAATAGGACCTTGAAGATAGGATAATACTCAAGATTATTTAGTGAGATGTTATTGAGATATTGTTGAGAATGAAGGAACTTGAGGGATACTGTGAAGGAGCAGGCCTCAAAGAAATCTTCAGGCTCTCTACTTTTATAGAAATATTTCTAATATATTTAAATGCTTTATAGTAATGGAGATATCTATGCATTTCTACATACGGCACTATGAGTTTCCTCACTTTCTGTTCCATCCTTATCTTCAATAAATGCAAATGCAAATAAATGCAAAAAGCAGTCAGCATGGGTTTGTTAAAAATAGAGCATGCCAAACCAATCTTATTTCATTCTTCAACATAATGACTAAATTAGTAGACCAGCGAAATACTGTGGACATAATACTTAGACTTCAGCAAGGCATTCGACAAAGTAGACCACAACCTACTTCTTCAAAAGCTAGAAAAAAGTGGGATAGATAGCTTCACCATCAGATGGATTTGCAACTGGCTGACAAACCATACTCAATGAGTAGTCTTTAATGGGTCTAAGGCTACATGGAGAGAAGTAAGCAATGGGGTGCCACAAGGTTCCGTCTTAGGCCCAGTACTCTTCAATATCTTCATAAACAACTTAGATGAGGGAATAGAAGGGAAACTCACCAAATTTGCAGATGATACTAAGTGGGCAGGAATAGCTAACATCGTAGAAGATAGGCTGAAGATCCAGATGGATCTTGACAGACTTGAACACTGGGACCTATCGAACAAAATGAAATTCAGTGTAGAGAAAAGTAAAGTTTTACAGTTAGGTAAGAAAAACCAAAAGCACAGATATAAACTGGGGGAAACCAGGCTTAATAGCAGTGACTGTGAGAGGGATCCTGGAGTCTTAGTGGACAATCAGCTAAATTTGAGCCAGCAGTGTGCAGTGGCAGCTAAAAAAGCCAACACAATCCTAAATTGCATTAACAGAGGGATATAATCAAGATCAAGTGAGGTACTAATACCATTCTATAAAGCCCTAGTAAGACCACACCTAGAATACTGCACCCAGTTTTGGTCACCACACTATAAAAAGATGTTGAGACTCTAGAAAAAGTGCAGAGGAGAGCAACCAGGATGATTAGGGGACTGGAGACTAAAACATATGAAGAACGGTTACATGAACTGGGCATGGCTAGTCTAGTGAAGAGAAGGAGCAGGGGAGCCATCTTCCAATACTTGAGGGGCTGCCACAGAGAGGAGGGGGTCAAGCACCTGAAGGCCAGACAAGGAATAATGGATGGAAACTGACCAAGGAGAGATTCAACCTAGAAATGAGGAGGAACTTTCTGACAGTAAGAACAATCAACCAATGGAACGGCTTGCCTTCAGAAATTGTGGAAGCTTCATCACTTGAGACTTTCAAGAAAAGATTGGACTGTCATTTGTCAGAAATAGTGTAGGTCTCCTGCTTGAGTGGGGGATTGGAGTAGATGACCTATAAGGTCCCTTCCAACTCTGTTAATCTGAAAAATGCAGTTCCATTTTAATACCTGAGTGCTTCCTTGGCCATATACCCATGTGTTATCTGTACTTTTCTGTCTAAAAAGATTAAAATGTAATACTTTTTCATCTCAGAAAATGTTTATTGGGATGATCTTGCTTGAAATAACATGGAGGGACTATTGGTTGCCTTAAATATCAACCCTTGTCTTTGTCACTGCGTTTTTGTATTTACCAGATGAGCTGTTATTTTTGAACTCTAAGACTTACCGTGGCTTGCCAAGTTCTTATCTCTAAGCTAACTGTGCATGTCCACATTCCTTCACTTTCTTCTACCTTTCTTTGTTCTCTGGCCAAGAGAGGTCCAGCAGGAACGCTGCCAAGATGTAATTAATTAGCTAGTAAGATGTTTTTACTTCTTTATAATAAAATGTGTTTATTAGAATATATCTCGGTTTTATTTTCTTAAAGTATACTTCAAGGGAAGGTCACGATCCATTCTCTAATCAAGGTGCAATTACCCAAAAGCAGAATGGGATTAATTGCCACCCTGACAGTCTCATATATCTCTATGCATCTCATGATCTTTCAAAAGTCTCCAAATCAACATTGCCATAATTGTCTTTAATAATTGATCCAGAAGGTGAATAATATACTTCTTTGTTGTACAACACTCAATGCTATAGAAATTATATGTAATGCTGCCATTGCAGGGTCAAATTTTAGACCACTCTCTTTTCTGCCTAAAATAGCTGTTGCCTGCAAATTCTTCACCTTTTGCACAGGAGCTTGAAATCTATTCACTTCTTCTCATTCTTCTCCCTTTTCACAGTATAATATTATACTGTACATTCTGCATGTGTACATATGTGTTTATGTGTGTGGATAGATGACAGACAGAGATATAGAGAGCCATATTCTGTGTACATGTGGATTTGTATATGTTAAATACATTAAATATTTTACAGATATTATACATAAGATTTTATATAGCAAAAACCTAAAACTTAAATGTTATGGTAATTAAAATGAATTAAACATAATCTTCCACTCCAAAAAAATAGAAAAATGTGATTATATAGATACTGATAAAATTTACTTGTTAACTTTATTATTAAATTTAGACCTTTTCAAAATTAGATAGCCAACTCATATCTTGGAACCATTCTTAAAAAGCAGCCTCAGTTTCTTAATCCAGACTTATTGTCCTTCTTGGCTACCACCAGTAAAAACAATTGTCATTTGGACTCTCAAAAAACAGGAAAAGCAACAACAACTTTCTAAAAAGAACATAAAGCACAATCGTGACTGTAAGAAGAAATTAGGGCAGGCAGCAAGATTGGGCTGAAAGGGGTCTAAATATAAGCACTAATGGTTTGAACTGCCTTCTTTGTCTAAAAGGAATGTATTGAAAATCCCTGTGGTATGAGAAAACATAAAATAGCATGAAAGTTCCAGAACAGCTCGAGCAGCACAATTCTGAACTAGAACTGCCAGATGATTGTTTCAATAATTTTAATTTCTTAATTAATTTGTGTTGCACATTCGTTACTTTTACAACTAATTCAAGGCTGCAAATATAATTAATACATCTCCCTCTTCCTATTTTCCCTACTACTACAACAATTCTGTGAGGTGGGTTGGGCTGAGAGAGAGAGTAATTGGCCCAAAGTTAATTGGCCCAATTGGCTTTCATGGATAAGGTGGGTCTTGAACTCATAGTCTCCTGCTTTCTAACCTGATGCCTTAATCACTAGACCAAATTTCATGCTCTAAGCATGAAGCTAAGCATGAAACAATCAGAGCACAGATATCTTGCTTGCACAGCCTATTATCTTCCTATTCCATTAACTATGTGTCACAACAAATGTTGGTTTTCTTTTTCATGACTGTCTTGAGCCCACTCAAGGCTTGATAATCATAAAGATAGCAACTGATTATATATGCTGAGGGCTGTTGTTTGTACTTGTGCCATCCTAATTTGGTCCAGGTTGCAGCAATTCAAATTCTTTCTAAGTCCTTGTGGAGTTGTGCCTAATGCCCCAATTATACTTGGTACCACCATCAACATCTTCTCCCAAATTTTTGCAACATGCTTTTGCAAATCTCAATGTTTTGTTCACTAGCAAACTGTTTAGTAAACTAAAACATTTAGTCTCTATTTAAGAGAAATCCCTTGATAGTAACTTAATGATAGAACAATTACAAAGTAATAGAAGGTTAACTGGCAGTTTGTTTTCAAGTATAGGCTGTGAATTTTATTGAGGGCTCTGTAGTTCTGGGATTTTTTATTTATTTATTTTTTTGTGCATGAAAAAGAGGCTAGACTTTATGGCCTAGAAATCCTTTCAGGGGTGATCTCCATACTCCATAATTTATAGTGTCTTTCTAACATCATCCATTTATTCAATGGTGATATATCACTAATGAAGACAGGGTTCACCTAACAATGGCTCTGTGATCTTAGAAGATGTTGTAAATCATTTGTGAGGAAATGGCCTAAGACTGTTCAGTGAACATCTAAATTCCAGCCGTTGTGTCAAATTCCTTTCATACTAATTTATCAACAAAATTATCCTTGCTTTAGGGATAGCCTGAGGCAAACAAAAGGAATATCTATAAAAAAACAGAATTATTTTTGGCCATGATAAGAAATAAAATCAAATAAAATTTAATCAAATTAAAAAAAATAAGAAATCTACAGAGAGTATGCCATTAACAGGCCAACTGAAATTTTATCATGCTTGCAAATTTTCTGGCTTTTTAAGAATTCTTTATTAGCTAAGGAATTAAAAGACAGGGAAAAAATGGAAGGTAGAAACAGGTTGATGCCAGTTCACAGTTTCAAATGGAATGAGTTACATATAGAAATATAATTTCAGATATGAATTTCATTATTTATATTTGGGTCTCTCCCAAACCTTCTGAGGAAGAAAACAGAAGAATAAAAACCCTGCAATTTATAAAAAGGCAAATTTTGACTTTTATATTGTGTTTTCCCCAAAATAAGACCCTGTCTTATATTTTTTTGAACCCTGAAATAAACACTTGGCCTTATTGCCATGCACTCAAAAGCCCGATTGGGCTTATTATCGGGGATGTCTTATTTTGAAGGAAACAGGGTAGTAGAAATTTTTTTCCATTTTCGAAGAGATGGATTCACATGTTCAGTGAAAACCAGAGTAAAAATCATTTGATCAGTTTTTACGTTAATGAACATGAAGTTAATATAAAGAGTTCTGTTAAGTATTACATCCACCAAAGCCATCTTTGTGCAGGATTATTAAATAAAATTTCTGGTTCTTCTTTTTTCAATATTTTTAATATCTTGTGCCACCCAGAGTTGCAGAATTGCTATGGAGTCAAACTGCCTTAAAAAAAATTACAAATAAATAAATGTAATGAAAAGCTAAAGATCTCACCATATTGATATCAGTTTCCATTAATTTCATGGAAATATCTGTATTGTTTACTTGGCAACAGTATGAAGATTCTTCTTTGTCATTCTCTTCTTCTAAGATGTATTTAGTGACCAATTCCCAATCCTTGCAGATGGTCCAGAAAAACACAATGGTCAATGGTGTGAAAGGCTGCTGAGAGATCCAGAAATAACAGGACATGTTTGCTGCCTTTTTGACCACCAAGAAAAGTAATCCATTATGATGACCAATGCTGTCTGTTTGAAAATGCCTCTTTGAAATTTAGCTAAAATATGCAATTTGGGCTTTAGTAAAGCCAATTTTAAAATCTGGTTCAGAAAATGTATAATTTGTAAGATGTTGACCTAGTGGGTTATATGACACTCTCCAAAAATGATTTAATCAAAACCTCATGGTTTAAATCAGAGGTGTCCAACCTTGTCATCTTTAAGATTTGTGGACTACTGGAGAATGCTGCCAGCTGAAGTCCATCAATCTTAAAGTTGCCAAGGTTGTACTCCCCTGGTTTAAACATTTCCAGTTTAGTATCTAAAATTATAGATTTTAGAACCACTTAACCACTTTTTTAAAATGCAAAACACTAATAATGCCTTAGCTGCACCACCAGAGAAAGCGTTCTTCTTTCCTTTTTGTTTTTCTTGCTGCTTTTGCTAATATGGCAACACATAGGTAGAAACCAGTTATCCTATTCTGCACAGCAGGAGAGCAGGACATGATTGAACATAGCTGCACCTAGGATTAAAAGTCTAAAAATGATGTTCAAATTGCAAGATATGTGGTTGGTGAATGATGTGTAAAATTCCTTCCCACTATTAAGACATCTTTTGTACATTATCCTATTTTATGTGTGAGCTATCAAGCTTTACTCACATTCAAGTCATATCATTAAAGACAGAGTCTAAATTTGGACATTTGAGGCCTAATCTGGTCAGCCAATAAGTAAGTGACAATTAATTAAGGAAACTAATTATTTGTTTAAAGGTGATCCTTTAGAAAGGGGTTGTTTACACAAAGTGCCATTCATAGGCCATTTCACAGAAAAATATTTTTGCTCTTGGAAACTTACAGCTTCAGAATTTTGATCAAGAAATGTTAAAATGGCAAGCAAGTCAAACTCAGTAGTAACCTAAGTAATCTACTGAATCTACCACTGAAATGGTAATTGGCATCAGTTGTGGTGATTTTGGTCATCAAAAGTCTTGTCACTAGACTCTTGTTTATTGAATGAAATCACAAACCTCTACTCTAATAGAATACTCTAATACTCTAATAGAAAATAGGACTAACTGTCTGCATTGGAAATATAAATATAGACCAGGGTTGAAATTCAACAGGTTCTGACAGGTTCTGGAGAACCGGTAGCAGAAATTTTGAGCAGTTTGGAGAACTGGAAAATACCACCTCTGGCTGGCCCCAGAGTGGGGTGGGAATGGAGATTCTGCAATAGCCTTCCCCCAGGAATGGGTAGGGAATGGGGATTTTGCAGTATCCTTCCCCTGCCACATCCACCAAGCCACACCCACAGAACTGGTAGTAAAAAAAAATGGATTTCAAAAATGGATTTCAAAAATGGATATAGACTCTAATGAAATGGTAACAGTGTTTTCTAATATATAGCCATATGTATCTATGGAGATTTCCAGTCATCCAGGTCTGGCTTTCTTTGTATTTCCTTGAAGACTGAAGAAGCTTCTTGGATGAGAAACAAAATATCTTCAAAGAAAAACAAAGAAGGGCCCAGTTGCCTCTTGAAAAATGCACCTTTGCGATAGCCATATGTATTTTTCAACAGTTTCAAAAGTTAATTTGGTCAGAATGAGCATCCTTCTAAGCATGCTCAATGCAGAACAAACAACAGAAGAAAGTTAATATCATTTAAATGGTTATAAACATGACTGCTATTTCTGTTTACCAAATTTAATTTTAATTATCAGAATATGGTGGATGTTGTCCTTGCAAATATATGAACCTAGGCTTGTAAATAGGCTGTTTCCAAGCTGTGTGTGCATAGTTATGTTCCCATCTGTAAACATTTTGTTTAATTGATTTTTCAAGTCTTTAGAACTCTTATTTCTGAGACGTCTGAAATGTGGTTAATTAAAATTTGTATGCTTAGAAACAATTACCTTGCACCTTCTTTGCAATTTTTTTTCCCTCAGCAAGGAATTTTGAGTAGTGTTATTACAATTAAGGCAATTACTATAAGTAAGTGCAATTTAATGTAGAGGAAAGGTACAAAGGTTACTGCTTCACTTGGAGAAAGTGTTTAATAACATACAAATTAGCTTGGACTGAAGTGAAAGATATCTGAGTGAAAGTTGTTTACTAGATATAACCAAAGTAAAGGGAAGGGGGGGGGGGGAAAGCAAATATGCCTTGATTCCAAAGGAAAAAAGTAGAGTGTTTTGGAATGTTACAAATTCATAACAATCCAGTCCTACACTACAGAATGTCTGTAGTTAGATACGTCACATTTGTGATCTCAACAATGTTAAAAATTGAAAATAAAAACTACAGCATATCAGCACTGTAAATCTATTCTACTTCATCCGTGATGCATTCTCTTGGAAAAGTTGAGAAAGTGCAGTTTTGTGAATTCCACCAGAAAATCAGAAATGTTGTCCTCCTAAAATTACATTCCCTCAATGTCTTTGGAAAGAAATAAGCATGGTTGTTAAGATGACCTTTTCACCTGGCAACCCAATTGCACACAGTGTGCACACTATGCATTAAGTATGCCTATGTGTGCATTGAAACTGAGTGCTGGAACATGCACAAACACAATTTGTGTGACTGTGAGCCTTGTTTTGCAGTCTTGCAAAGGAATAGGCTGAGATTTCAGGTAATCAAAGCTAAGAAATTAGTTTTTGAGGTTGATATCATTCCACTGTTCAGGAAAAGCTATGGGCCATTATTCGTAGGGATTGTAGACATTGGTATTCTTAGTCAAAACAAACAAACTATAATATTCTAATATGAGAACAAATAATGCACTTGCTAGGCTTGTACTGTAATTCAAATTCCATCCCTAAATGATTTCTTGAACACAAGAGCATGTAAATGTGCACCTATTTTTAACTTTTTAAAACATTTATGGGTTTTTTGTTTTTTTTTAAGAGTAGCTCCCCTGTATTACTGCCAGATGATCCTGGGAAAACTCATATACAGATGCTATATTTGCTCCCTATGTTTTCCAAAATAACATTTTGGAATAGAATTTGATGTATCACATAGTCATAGTATTCACACTGTCATCTAAAACTCATGACTTTTATTTTTCCAGAGAGAAACAGATAAGAATAATTAGACCATCCTAATGACATTTTGCAAGTATTCAGAACCAAATAAGACAAAATTGTCTTTTAATTTCTAATGAATAGAAAGTAGGAATTGAATTTTCTAATCTTCTTTGCTACTTAATGTTTGGCGAAAAAATATATTGAAGCTTCCAAGTTTATTCCCCACAAATCAAACAGATTCACTGGAGTTATATTAAGCAATATCTGGATAGCCACACTTTACTGCTAAATAACTGTTAATTCAACACTATACTTAATGGATTGATATGCAATTAATCATGTTGATTCCAGAACAGCTTATAAAAAACTGTGGTATAAACCAAGATATGGACATCTAAATAATTTTTCAAGGGCATTTCAAGAAATCTTTTATGACAGCATCCCCCAACCTGATACCCTACAGATGTATCTAGTTAACAAATTCCAAAATTGCAATCCAAAATGGCCATGATAACTGCATATTCTTTCAAGTCTACTTGAAAGTACTTGGGAACAGATTTGGGAAGTCTGCTTTATATTATATCCATTGTTGCCTATATAGAATGTATTAATTGAGATAGGCAGGATAAATGTAAAACAATACTAAAGGGATCTCCCCAGATATGTTTTCAATAGCAGACATAATAGGTTAGTGAGCTTATCTCTTACATAAATGTTACAAGTAGCATAAAAAATTAATGTATTTAGAAAGTATGTTTTTTAAAAAGGGTGAGTTTTAACTTACTATTTGAGGCAATTACTTCAAAAGTTTTACTAAAAGTTAGTGGGACTAAATCAAATATAAAGTTCTTTGCTTAAAACAAAGCAACCAGTGCTCCTTTTTAATTGTTTTATTGTTTTAAATTGAGCAATCTCCATATAATTTACTTGTCAATCAACATAGAATTGATGTAGCATTATTAATATCTATCTATCTATCTATCTATCTATCTATCTATCTATCTATCTATCACTTTCTCTTAATAGTAGTAAATTTATAAATTCATAGCAGTTATATACCTTTTTTTGGCAGCAGTTCTTTACACACTTTCATATACTGTATGTCTATGAAATGAAATGCTTTACAATTCATTGATTTATGAACCTATATTGGCTTAATTTGCCCATTTGTATCAAAGCTACTTCACAGTACTTCATTTTCTGTTCAACTATAGAAGGTCAGAATGAAGGAGAGATCTGAACACAAGAGCTACTCAGCCATCTTGTTTCTCTATATCTAGAACATGGCCTTGTTTTGAACACTCAGAATTTTCAAATTACTAATAATAATAATAATAATAATAATAATAATAATAATAACAACAACAACAACAACAACAACAACAACAACAATAATAACTTTATTGTTATTGTATGTGTATATCCATGCATCGAAATTCACTTAACACCCAAAGTCCAGGTCCAACACACATAACAATCCTCAAACACATTCCCACCCACCACCTTGCAATCACATTTTGCAATCATTATATACCTTGCAATCATATTTTGCCTAATTCTTTCAGATATACTACTATCTGTGGAGTCTACCTAGCTGCGTAATGAAATGACATCAAGAAACAACCAACCTCAGAGAACCAAGAACTCCAGAGTTTAATCCTGAGCTACATATATTGTCTTCTATAATACTATGTGTCTCTGGATTCATTTCATCAGTAAGGATTAAGATTGAGTCAAATGCTCTCATTATTTCCTTCTCCTATTTTTATGCAAGAGGCTAAGGAAGGCCCTTAATGACAGTATGTTGTGGTAGATGCATGGCAACTCCACTGTTTGGTAGTTTTGCTTTTGTACCTCAGGCAAGTTTAGAATTCAGATGGTCTAAGTCTAGTTCAGCATCTTAGCCACAGCACCAAACTGATTTACAGGCTAAAAGTTACAAGCAGAAATAATGGAATTCTGGAAATCGTTTTAAATAATGATATGCTAATTTAAAAAAAAAATTCTCTTGAGAGTAATTTTTATGTAGCTAAAACAATAGCATTCATAAAGAACATCAGTTTAATCAGACTTAATTCAATCCAGTATATTTAGAAGTGCAAGCAAACTTTAAAACTTTTTTTTAATGTCCTTAAATAACAGTCTGTTGTTGAAAAACCAGTCTAAGTAAGTATTGGTTGTTATTTTACTGCAGCAGACAAAATTAAAAAAAAATATTAGGTTGAGGGAAGAAATAAAATAAGGTCTTTTCTAAGGCCTTTTTCTGGCCCAGAATTTTACCTGAATAATACTGACTACTAGATTGAATCCTACGACTATATATATTACTTGTCTAGTGACTGACAAGACTAGAAATTGACTGACACCCAAAATTGGACCACAGCTATCTTCCTGACATTTGAAAGTCAAATGGAAAGTGAAATCTAATTCAAGAAGCTGTAGACACATGAAGGCAATTTAGGATGCTATCAAGACTATAATTCATTTAAATCTGCATTGACTACTGAAAGCATTCTATTCCTAAACAGGATGTCATGAAGACAAGCATGCAGTGTAAGGAGAGCAAGGATTGGATCAATAGGTGCTAGGAATAAAATAGATTTGGGATCTGTCAACGTAAAAATACCAGCACAAAGAACAAAGCGCTTAAAAGAAAGATAAATAAAGAATAGTGCTGAAGCCCAAATGATTTTTTGCCGTTGTCTTGAATGATATGGCACACACAGGAAGCATAAAGGAAATGATTGGAAAACTGAAATTAGATTCTGAAGAAGCACCAGAAAGTTTAACAGCATTTTAGAAAAGTCTTTTGGCCACTAGTATCCAATGAATTAAAAAACAGATGCTGTACTTCATGTTACATGCATACAGCTATATGCAGGTCTGATTATACAGTTAATTAGATCTGTGTTTCTTCCAAAGATTTGTCAGTTATATTTATAGCTGAGGTGAACTGGCTGGCAACTGTAATCTATGTCTGACTTTGTAAAGTCTAGCGTATAGAAAAAACTGCACCCCAGTTATAGTTTTTAAAAGAAGACATTGAGCAAGGGAAAACATCAAACTAATTTTCAAGTGATGTTTTTCACAAATTTCATTTTAATGTAACATTATTGTATAAAGGAGGTTAACAAAAGTGAGCAGGAGAGTCACAAAAATTCATCAGAGCAGTATCTTCCAAAAAAAACCCGCTATCTTTTAGAACTCAGAAAATTTTGGAAATGCTGCAAATCAACAGCAACCTATTTTCCCATTAAAAGAAAAGAAAACTCAACAGTTCTGCCCACTTCATACCTTTTTTTTTTCCTAAAATGAAATATAACAATCTCTGTGCCTAAATAGATCAACTTCTTTATCAAATGTAGGCATAAATCTGCCCTTAGTAAAACAAATTGGCTCTACCTGGATCTAATATCACTACTGAAAGCCAAGGAAATCAACAGTTTTGAGGGGAAAGATCATAGGCTAAGGGTGAAATACATCCAGTAATCTAAATGCAGAAGGTGATTGAAATGGTCGGCAATTTTATAAAATCACTCAGAAAAGTTCCATAACTTAGTGATAAAATGAACTATGCTAAACTCAATCCAGTTGGCAAATGAGCTTGAGAGCTTGAAAACAACAAAAGAAAACAAAAAGCAACCAAAATAATGCCAGGCCTTTTATACTTTCAGTGGTTGACTTTGTGCTTCCGTAGAACAGGGAAATTAATGGAGGTATGCAATATCATTTGCAACAATGTGAACTTCACAACATTTCAGCTACAAATTCCATTTGAATGGCAGCCAAATAACAGAAGGCCTTCAGACATTGGCAGGAACCACTCTTTTAAACTAACAACACCAAACCAATCATCCAGGAATCAATACCCCAGGTTCTTCAAGCATTTGCAGTTAAAACAAACTTTTCATAAAGCGATTACAAAGTTCATTTGAGTTGCCATCAATATCACAAAGCCCTGGAGCATTTTTAACAAAGCTTTCTGTAAAAGTACAACCAGTCCGTCTATTCCCCAGCATGGGTCTCGTAAGGGGAGGAGGAAGAGGAGAAGGGAGACCTTCAAAAGGATCTTTGTCATTCACGTCCATTGTGAATTGTGTGAGAGTTTTCTGACACACAGCTCCAGTTCTGACCAAAAGGACAGCTCATTTCTACAGTTATTGAAGGGATGGGGGGAAAGGCAACCAAGTTTGGTCATAATTCTCTGTTCCTGCATCTTTGGTGGATTTTCAAAATAATTTGGAAATAGCCAAAGGGAAAAAATGTGGGACTTAATAGGTTCAGTGGCTCATATCAACATTCTTATGAGCAATAATTTCTATTTTCTTTCTATCTTATGCTTGTTTGTTTTATTTTCATCTTGATCTTCCATCGAAATAATGAGCAGCAGAGGAAAAATAAACCTTTACAAGCTTTAGTCTACTGCAGCTGAAAGACATGTGTTGCAAAAGAATAAATAATATAGTATAGTGCAAACATTATTATTATTAACTGATGCAAGTAATGAACAGAACACTTTTATTGCTTTGAAATATGTTGAGACAATTGCAGCATAGCAGATGGGACAAATTGGAAGGAACAGTCCTATTCACAATTAAAAAAAAAAAATCATGTACACAAGAGTGGAAGATAGAGTTGAACTGGAAAACTTTCTCATGTAAACCCCAGAAATGGGAAAAAGCTAAGAAAGCAGATCCGGGTTCTATTTATAGACAATATTTTTGAAGAATTAAAGTATCTTGATTCACTCATCCAGGACAAGAAAACGAATACAGAATATACAGTAGGCAGTTGCTTGAAGCAGTGATAAAGAGAACAGAATACAGGTAATATATCAGGTCAATAATTGGAGGTGGGCACCCTGAGCATTCCCCCGAAAGCCCCTTATATAGGAAATCTTGTCTATGTTCTTGGAAGGTGTGAAAAAGAGCTCCTCCCACTTAGGAATCCTCATAAAATGTAATTAACCAGTTTTCCAAAGGGGGGCACTCTAGGGTCAGCCCTGCTGAGGTATAATTTTATGCTTGTTTTCTTCTTGATTAACGTTATAGTTAGAAGTCTCATGGAGGAAAGGATCTTTGGGTGGAATCTCTGAATCGGCTGATGCATTTGGCCAATTTCAACCTTGTTGTATTAACCCATAACCACAGACCTGCGGCCATAATGACTGCAACAGTTTGCCAATGTTCAGAACACCCCTGTTTTTAGAAATGGATCATTCTGGTTGCAAATAGCTTTTGTTTTCTTGCCAATAAGAATGTATGCAGCATCACGCTTAGGTACATTATTTGGTGTTTTCTTTGGTGGCATTTGCATTTGAATTGTGGTCATTTTGACTGCAGATCTTTATTAACCTATACATATTTTTATAATGTCGGGGCCACGTTTTCCATCAAAAAGGGTGCGATTTGGTGACCCAAACTTCGAAGAAACTGTTCTAACATGGTATGAAGAAGCAGAGAGTGATCTGACTGAAGTGGAATCAGGTTGCAATGAAAATTTTGTAATGGACGATGAGGAACCCACAGCCACTGCTGATTCTGACATCAGCGATGATGAAGCTCCTGATGAAATTGATGACCAGGTACAATCTATATCGTGCAATAATTTATATGGCAAGAACAAATTCAAATGGTCTTCTGCATCTTTTGGAAGCAATAGATCCAGAACCACTAGTCACAATATTGTAGTGCAATTACCTGGACTACAGCCAGCAGCTAGAGTGGTCATTATGACCTCATGTCTATAATAGCATAGCTGAAATAGTACATCTGGGGTACGTCTGAAATAGAACCCAGGGGTGGGTTCTGTTTACCTTTACTACCGATGGGGGCGTGTGCGCTTACTTCGCTCGCTCATGCGCAGAAGCATTTTGATGACATTGGGGTCAGTGGGCAGAGCCTCCCACCAGTTTTACTACCGGTTCTATAGAACCAGTGCGAGCCGGGGGCAACCCACCACTGGTCTGTGGTTAAGGGTTAACATAAAACAGAATAACAGAGTTGGAAGGAACTTTAGAGGTCTAGTCCAACTCCGTGCTCAGGCAGGAAACCCTGTACCATTTCAGACAAATGGTTGTCCAATCTCTTCTTTAAAATTTCCAGTGTTGGAGCATTCACAATTTCTGGAGGCAAGTTCTTTCACTGGTTAATTGTTCTTACTGTTAGAAAATTTCTCCTTAGCTCTACGTTGCTTCTCTCCTTGATTGGTTTCCATCCATTGATTCTTGTCCTGCCTTCAGGTGCTTTGGAGAATAGGTTGACTCCCTCTTCTTTATGGCAACCCTAGATGTTGGAACCCTACTGCCAAGGATGTAATAAGGGTTAACGGAGAGGCAGTTTCTGTAAGCACGGCAATAAAGATTAGGCTAGAAAAACACCAGAATGTTTCCTTCCTGCCTTCTTTACAGGATTAGCCCTGTAAAGTGGAAAAAAACAAAAGGAGATTTCTTCCAACAACTGGTTCTCCAAACTGCTTAGAAAATTAACAACAGGTTCTAGTGAATAGGTGCAAACCAGTAGAATCCCACCCCTGAGTCACCCCAGTCCTTCTTTTCATTAGAAGTGTCAAGATAGTTACTTTTTATTTTAGTGTAATTCCTCAAGTTTTGTTCCAGAAATGTGAGGTTGGAATGTAGGCAGGAAACATTTGGTTTTCTTCCAGCAGAAATTATTTATGATTGTTCCTCTACCAATTTAGGACAATATGGAGCTTAATCAAGCAACAAGATTTTCAAGACTGAAAGCAGCAGAAAAATGCACATTGATGTGGAATGGCAGAGCTAACGATCATTCTCCTTTCCTTGTTTCACATACACAATAGTTAGGGTTTTTAATTGTTTTGGTCTTTTAAAATTATGTATTCATTCTCTTTTGGTGCTTACACTATAGTTTTGCATGTTTTCACTTTTAAACCAGTGACTTGGACAATTTTTGCATTCTTGCTACCAAAATTCAATAATGCACACACAAATAGAATAGAAATAGGAATGGAATAGAATAGAATGCAAAAAGCTATCTTAGAATAAAATATTGCCCATTGTTGCCATACTGACATTTCTCTGCAGATTAGCTCATAACTGAATAATTATAGTTTATTATTCTGCCTTTCTTCCAGAGGCACAATATACACCATATCTACTACATTTAATATATATATATATATATATTTAAATTTAGGTTTGATTCTTATCATATCAAGAAGCATGAGTATCTTCTCCAATTAGCACTAGAATAAATATAAAGGATCTTGCAAAAATGGAAATCAGAGAACATGTCAAAGTCTCAGAGATACTTTTTCTCATAACTGTCATAGAGTTCAGCTGTCATTAAGCTACCCTGTTCCTCTGATTGCCATGAATCTGGCTGCAGTTATTCACTAAGCACTATCACCAAAGCTATTCATAGGCACGTTTTCAAGGTGACAATAATGTTATTGTCCTGACATTAAAAGCATGTGCTGTTAAGTAGCTTAGGGGTATCCAGATGGATGGGCAATTCCGTTGGTGAATATTGACTGACAAGCTACAACTTTTCTACAAAGCTATTTTAGCAGTGTCAACAGGTGCTCCAAATGAAAGGTCTGTGTTCTTTTGCCTAAAGGCTTGCTTTAGGGTCCCAGCTGAAAATAGACATCATTCCGTCTCTATATATGGCAAAAATGCCATTGACAATATAATGAGGAAGTAATTAGTAAACGGCAGCAAAAGAAACATAGAAAGAGGCAGATTACCTAAGCATTCCCACTCTTGATTGCCCAGGGTGGATTCAAGTTTCTGTTACAGATGGATTAAAATGAAAATTGCTGTTGACTTCATGTACAACAACAATCCAGCTGTAACTCTACTAAAAGGCAACCAAGAGGTCAGAATGTATTAATTAGTGTTGCGAAACAAAATCGAGCACAGGGAAAATGATTCCTTTGGTTAGCATTGGATTCACAAATTCCATAATGGTTTCATCCTTTTCAACTATCCATAAAGATTACTCAAAGGGTTGGTTTTTAGAAGGATGATGTAGAGTCAAGGCGATAGAAAAGTTGTTCAGTTGCTGTGGGTTTTACTAATGGAAGTAGGCATCTGTGGCTGATGTACCAAAAGTCACCTTTCCCATCTTGTGTGAAAAACCTGGATAAGGATATGTAGATCAGTCTGACATAAATCAGACTAATGTGAAATGTAGACTGGAGTCCCAGGAAGAAAGTGCTGATTCCCAGAGGGCAAAGAGGCAGCAGAACTTGGAAACTGATAGGCAAAAAGAGGACTAAAATGGCCCCTCCTTAGCAGTTTGCAGAGTATATTTATACTTATGCAGGTTGTTATTTTAGTTTGGCAAGACTCTGTCTGTGGGCAAACAATAAAGAAACTACTCAGAAGGAACTCCATATATCATACTTGACTCTTGGGACCTGACATATATTGTAACATACATTTTTTTTAGCAAAACTAAAAAAAGAAAAAAAAAAACCCTTAGAGAATCTGCTGTTTCTGGTGAATATATCTACAATATGGATATCTTTTTCTGGACATTTTTAACACAATCATTTTTTCTCCTACAGGTCTTTGTTTTTCCCAGAATCTTTTAGAAAGATGGAGTAGGAAGAGTTGAACCATGTAGCCCAACTTCTTGTTCAGTGCAGGAATCCAAATTAAAATGTTCAGACTGATGTCTGTTTAGTCGGCATGTGAACACATATAATGAAGAAATGAAGAACCTACCATGCTGGAGATAGTTGGTGGACTAATAGTAGTTAGTCCCACCTCCTTCCCCCTGTTCAATTTGCATGCTTCCATTCCATTTTAATTATAATTTTGTATTCTTACTGTTATGATTTTATCTCTTTTAATGTAAACCATCCAGCGACACCTTGCGGTGAGATGGATGGCAAATAAATTTAAAAATAAATAAGAAAAAACCATCACCTCATGGGGTAATTAATCCCAATTTTTAACTGCTTCTTGTGTTATGCTCCCTTGCTTCTTTGTAACTTAAATCTGTTATTCTGTGTTCTGCAAACTGGAATGAGAAACAATAACAGATTGCATATTTATTATGTTTTGCATGTTCTTTTGCATCCTTACCCCCACCACATCCTGGGAATTTGAGGAGTGCTATTGTACGTATGACCCTCTACCTGTCATTTTTTCCCCTCACGGCTAAACAAACATCCCTCCCAGGATTTGAATATTGCACTTTGGTTGATGCAACTTGATATAGCAGTTGCCTTTTCATACCACACCCTTGCTCATGTGCAGTTTGCAATCAACTGGTATTCCAAAAACTTTCTCATAAGTATTTCTAAGGAAGACCTCTGCTATTCTATACTTGGGCATTATATTTTTCATTGCTAAGCCAAATGCACTTTATTATGTTTCATTCTGCTCTATTCAGCCCATTTTTTTTCCAAATTTGTTTTGAAATGTATTTCTTTTTTTTAATCTAAAAGATTACCATCTTACCCAATTTAGTGTTTTCTATACATTCAGTCAAAACTGTATCTAAGTCTTCAATTAATATGTTAGTAACATTAATGAAAAGTAATGTATCTAGAATTTAATTTTGTGGTCTCCCACTTGATTGTTGTTGTTGTTAGTTGCAAAGTCATGTCCGACCCATCGTGACCCCATGGACAACGTTCCTCCAAGCCTTCCTGTCCTCTACTATCCTCTGGAGTCCATTTAAGCTCATCCCACGTGATATCTCTCGCCAATTTGGTAAAGAGTCATTGATGTCATTCTTTCACAATTATTTTTAAAACTCATTATCTACAGGTAGTCCTTGATTTTTGACTAGCCACTTACAACCATTCAAAGTGAACATGGATGTACTGGGGAAGCTACTTATGACCCAGATTCTGATGATTGGTCCTCCCCTGCAGTCGTGTGATTAAACTTGTGACCACTCTGCCACTGGGCTCATTTATGGCAGTTTGCAGAGTCCCATGTGATTGCATTTGATTGCATTTTATGACAGTTTGGCTGAAAGCCAGCATTTATTTCCAGTGTTTGGCAAAACCAAACCCATAGCAAATCATTGGTTTACTTAACGAACACAGAATTCTCATAACAAGTGCTGCAAAAAAAATATATCATAATATCAGGTCAGCTACATGATTGACCCATTTTATAGCTGTCTTGACTAACAAACATAATGGGCAGGCTCTGTTTTTGTAAGCCAAAGACTACCTGTAATTGATATGCTTTCCAATGTAGCTTAATTGTTTGCTAATCATCATGTCACGGGATATTTGTAGAATGATACAAGCATTTCTGAATTCAAATTACATTATGTCTACATCATTCCCATAATCTATTAAGGAAGATTGATCATAACATGAGATAACATTAGTTCACAAGACTTGTTCTTAGCAGTTTATGCTGATTTATGATAATTACTATACTTTTTACGGTTCTTACAGAACAATCTCCTTTAGTTTAGTTTGAGCATTGCCAAGTGCTATTAAGTGATGACCTAAGCAATTCAATATCTCTTGAGTTGTCCTCAGGCCATACCCCAAATTGCCATTCCCAGTCTAAAATTGTTCATATTTTAAGTATTATACACTTAATATTTATATGCCAAGAATTAATATGCTTATCTTCCACATGCTGGGGATAAGATTAATTGGTTAGTATTACAGTTAATTTCTAATTCTTCTGTTAGCTTAATAATAGACTCAAGATTGTATCCCAATAATGGTATGTGAGGTAGAAATCATCTATAACTTGGATAATTTTACGTCTGAACCATTTCATTCTGGTTTTTACAAAAAGTTGAATTATATGCTATGTATTTAGAAGAAGGCTGTACCACCATCTGCACCTGTATCCTGACTCCCAGCAGGGCTCAACATGAAACATTCAATAGATCTGTTAAAAACACAGAAATACTTCTTAAAAGATTGACGAAAAGAAGGTTGGTAAGAAGATTATAGAGTTGGAACATGCTATTTGGGCCATCAAGTCTAATATTCTGCTCATTGAAGTATAAAAATTATAGCGTCTCTTAACACATTGATATCTGACCACTTTTTGCTTAAAGGTATCCTTTAGTGTCTATCAACTTCATTGTAGTTAGGAGGGTAGGTAGAATTCCAGGGGTCCCAGAAGTTCAAATCCAGGTCTACCTGCAAAAAATGTTTCTGTTTCCAGCTCACCATTCTTTCCACTGGAAGCTTGTCGTTACCTTAATAATTTCAGACATTACAGTAATAATTCATAAGTTCATATGTTATCTTAATAATTCTTAGGTCCTTGGTTGGGATTTGAATTATTAGGCTTCTAATAATTTATCACAACAAAGAATGTTCTTTCTGCGCCAACTCAGAAAGCTCAAACTGCCCAAGGAGCTGCTGATCCAGTTCTACAGAGGAATTATTGAGTCTGTCATCTGCACCTCTATAACTGTCTGGTTTGGTTCTGCAACCCAACAAGACAGACACAGACTTCAGAGGATAATTAGAACTGCAGAAAAAACAATTGCTTCCAACCTGCCTTCCATTGAGGACCTGAGCACAAGTCAAAAAGAGGGCTGTGAAAATATTTACAGACCCCTCACAACCTGGACATAAACTGTTTCAACTCCTACCCTCAAAGCACACTATAGAGCACTGCACACCAGAACAACTAGATGCAAGAACAGTTTTTTCCCAAATGCCATCACTCTGCTAAACAAATAATTCCCTCAACACTGTCAAACTATTTACTAAGTCTGCACTACTATTAAGCTTCTCATCATTTCCACCACCCATCTCCTTCCACTTATGAAGGTATGACTGCAACTTTGTTGCTTGGATCCTTACGATTTATATTGATATTGTTTCCTGATTGCTTATTTGTACCCTATGACTATCGTTAAATGTTGTACCTTATGATTCTTGATGAATGTATCTTATCTTTTATGTACACTGAGAGCATATGCACCAAGACAAATTCCTTGTGTGTCCAATCACACTTGGCCAATAAAAAATTCTATTCTATTCTATTCTATTCTATTCTATTCTATTCTATTCTATTCTATTCTATTCTATTCTATTCTATTCTACAAATCTTAGACTATGAATTTAATTGTCCATTAAAACAACTGGAGCACCACTTGAACATTATCTATATTGACAAAATCACCATCAGTCAATTGCAAAAGGCAGCTTACATCCTGTGACAATACTTTTAGCATTATCAAACAACAATATCTTCTCAAATCCTTGAGAAGGAGTTGATAGGTGGATAAAAATGCCAATCCAGCCTAAATATCAGACTGTTTCACCAACCATAATAGTAGTAATCATATTTGTACTGACTTTATTCTAGCTTGTGAAAGCCAAAATGAGCAAATCTGTATTACAGAAATACTTATCATATACTAAATTCAATTTTCAACTTTCAGTTATAACTATTAATATGTACAGTAAGTATTAATGTATTAATAGATTTCTAAATCCACTCAGCTTTATATTGTTTCTGGGTTATATGATAATTAAGAGTAATGTAGCAGGCTAGGGACTCACACACATAAAATATTTTGAACATTACCTCCTCTTCATTTCGAGAAACTGAATTATTACAAAATTCTAATTAAAAGACTGAGATTTGGTATTGGTAATTTGAATACAAATCTAGAGTCATAAAAGCTTCATCTTCTTAAATGTTGACATTAGATCAAGCATTAACTGTTTTGTTCAGCAGCAATAGATCAAATTATATGTTTATCATTAAAAACGACCTTTAAATGACACTCAAGGTTTCTTTTTCCTGGACACTTTCTGTACAGAATAGTAATATAATGCAAAAGGAACTTTGCAAAACAAGAAAATATATACACAGATATCTACAATGGCATGCACAGACACAGCTTTTCTATGTCCCATCAATCTAGTTTAAATTTATAATAATAATAACAATAACAACAATAACAACAACAATAATAACAATGTTCAGTTGACTGAGTTTCATGTTTAATGAATAAAGTAAATAATAACAACAATAACAATAATAATAGTGATTATTGTGATGGTAGATAGATAGATAGATAGATAGATAGATAGATAGATAGATAGATAGATAGATAGACAGACAGACAGACAGACAGAGAGCAGTGATACCCATTGTCATTGAAGCACTTGGTACCATGTCCAAGAATTTTACAAAACACATCAAGAAATTGCAGCTTCCTGCAATAACACCAGTGGAACTGCAAAAAACTGCGCTACTCAGAACATCATATATTTTAAGAAGATACTTGGTTGATACCTAAGACCCTGGCAGCAACCCATAACAATCATTAGCACCAGTCAATTGTATTTGTGACACATTTTTAAATGTTCAGTTGACTGAGTTTCATGTTTAATGAATAAAAGAGATTAACAACAACAACAACAACAACAACAACAACAACAACCACCTTTATTGTCATTGTACATACATACAACAAAATTGATTTAGCCTCTACTGTTGCAATCCATAACAAAATACAAAACAACATGAATAATATAGGAAATGGTCCTTATACAAGTAATTAGGGAGAAACCAGTCATATGTTTCCATATGTATACATGGAATGATTGTAGTTGTATTTAGGAGTTTGACAGCCGATGGATAAAAGCTGTTTTTAAACCTCTTTGTCCAGCTGGCTATTCTTCTGTGTCTTCTGCTCGATGGTAAAAGTGACAAAAGACACTGACCAGGATGTGAATCATCCCTAAGTATCTTCCTTCCATCCTTCCTTCCTATCTTCCTTCCTTCCCTCCCTCCCTCCTTTCTTTCTTCCTTCCTTTATTCAAATGTATCAGCTGCACAATTTCAATGGATCTAATCCTCTATCCTCTAGTATGCTTATGTACAACTCAACTCAGTTTCACTGCAAATTGTCAGAGTAGAAAAAAATGTTTTTAAAGACAGTGCCAAACAATCTAAATTTACTAAGTTATCTCAACCATTCACAGCTGTATATCTGCATAGGACTCATCCTATGTGATATACTTCTCTTTGTAACATTCCATGTAATTCTACATTATCTTCAAGACAACAGTTGAGTTAAGAGAAGAAAATCTTTTCATGAATGACATTGTGGAGTGATCGCTTTACAAATGTTGGCTTCGTGAAAGCCTTTCTGCAAATATTTAACTTCTCTCCTCTCTTGTTGGTTTGTTTAGGTCCATTATTTTTATACAGAATGCAGTATAAAATAGCAGTATAAAAACTATATTTATGCAGCATATCTGAGTGAGGTCTTCCATTATCATGGGTCAATAATCATCAGTGTGTTGATGATACCCCACTAATTGATCTGGATGGCCCCAATAAAACTAGCCTATTTTAGATTATCATGACCATATCTTTATAAAGTATAGAACATAACTATAAATAGATTCATAGCATATATATATATATATATATATATATATATATATATATATATATATATATATATATATATATATATGTATATATAGTTGTTTGGCGAGAAATTTGGCTAGGTTTTGTAGAGGTGAGCCTATGGAGCTTTGTAGAGGTGAACTATAGACCCATAGTCAGCTCCATATATATATATATATTCTTACTTTTTTGTAGGTTTTATGTGTGTTTTTCTTTTAGCCAGGTTCTTCCTACGTAACCAAGATTTTTCTACAGCCCTAGCTCAGTGGAGTCACATCCATTCGATTCTGGGCTTTTTTCTTCTGGCAGCCAGCAGGCCTTATGCTGCCCTATGCTGCCTAGTGAGAGACTTATATAGATCTATTTCTGGCTTGTTAGCCATCAAAAAATGAGGGGCATTTTAATTTTCCAGCCATTTGAGATGGCTGACATACCCTCAACACATACACATACACACACAGAGAGAGAGAGAAAGGAGATAATCTTAAAATACAAGATATAATTGATATAATTTATAAAACAAAGACAATTCACCAATTCTCCCACTCAAAAGACAAACAAATCACACATAAGGGGAAAAAAAGTCAAGAAATTGTAGAGCCAGACCATATTCCATTAGTACAAATTCATTGTGACCTTCAGACATCCTCAAAATGTTAATGCTAAACCCTCAATATTTTAATGGCAAGAATTAAAGGAAGGTGTTTTAAGAGAGAAATAAAAATAATCACTTCTCCATCACATTTGATGCTTTATGTGATGCATCCTGACTGTATTTCCATTCTCCTTCATCTTTTATTTTGCTTTCTGCATCAATTGTATGGGTGAGCTCAGCAAATGTGAAATTATATCTTAAACGCATGATACAATATGATGCCAAGTAACTAGATTTCAGCTATTGAATGACATAGAATTACAAAATCATAGGATTGGAAGAAACCTGAACATCTCCTAATACAACCTCTAGCCCAGTAGCCACGAGACCACAATGCTATTGCAGAGTAGTGGTTTGGCTTGCCAAGGTATCAGGCTTGTCATAGGAAACGCTTGTGCATTTCCCAAGGTGTACCACAGGAAGGGGTGTTTGCTTTGCACCAGATACAAAGACCAGTGGCTCTTCCTACAGTGTCACCCAAGACTCTCTCCTTTCCCAGAGCTGCCTCACAAATGGACGGCACAAACGGGAAAGTTCAAAGCAGTCAGAAATCTGATGGCCTGCGCAGAGCATAGCTTGTCTCCCTTCAAAGTGATACCTGTGTTATTTACTCGCAAAAAACATGCATTTGAACTGCAAGGTGGGCAGAAGCTGAGGTGAGTGATGAGAGCTCACCCCAGAGGGTGAGGCTCAAACCGCCAGAGGCTCAAACCGCCAGAACTAAGGCCATCTCCAACATCATTAAGTCACTCTTCAGAGAGGAAAATCCTTCTTAATTCATGTCTGTTTCTCTCTCCAGAAAGCTTCTATCTTTTTCTTCTAGTTTTACCCTTAGGTGCCATGGAGAATAAATCCACACTCTCTGTGCTGTGTATTGTGATATGCTCTATGGAGAATAAATCTACAGCTTCCATGCTGTGACATCCCTTCATGTGCTGCAATAGTGCTATCACATCTCTTCCTAGCCTTCTCTTCTTTTGACTAAGCATACTAAGTTCTTTTTAATTCTTCATAGGAATTCAGCTCCAAGCCCCTTATCATTCTTGTCACTCTTAAAGGCACATTTTTCCAGTTTCTCAGCATCTTTTGGGGGACAGTTGAAAGCAAAAACAATACTTGATCTTTCTAGTCACATGCTGAAATGATGGTTTCAATTACAGTACAATGATTGTGAAGCTCAATTATTAGAAATAATTAGAAATAATATTCCCCAACAAACAACCAATAAAATTACCGCGAATTAAAACATATTATTGAATTATCAGTAAATAAGACAGCAAAATTTCGCAACCTGAAGTGTTACTTCATGATTTGTTATCTGTCAGTAACAAAGAAAGATAAAAGGAAGCAGATCTACTTGGATAATGTACTAGAATTGGTACAACAAGTGATAATTGTGAATCTATTGCTATAATATTAGCAGTAGATTTGGATATGACCAAGTGTTACCATTCTTCAGAATCACATAGGCAAAAAACCATTTGGAGAAACCCCTGTAAAAGTGGTGTGGACATTGCATTGAAATATATTTCTGCAAATATCCTTAGTTTGGCTTCGTAGAGATAATTTGCCAATTTTCAGGGACTTCCTCTAATGTATCAATGGTTAATGACCTTTTTTATAAGTATCAATTTAGATGGCAATCTCCCATATTTTAACAATATTTAAATTGTTTAGCCCTTTTTCCTGCTTCAGAAAGTCCTACGGTAATTAAAATTGATGGGGATAGACACTAGCCATCTTGTGCTCTATTTCATATAACTCACTTGAGAGTTTATTGTGGAGAACAAAACGATAAAGTCAAACAGCTGATATTACAATCTAAGATGGTATGTAATTTTCACAAATCAGATCTGGATCTTCATCATTACTAGTTCCAGTTCTACTCTTAAATGACAGTATCCTTAGGGACTCCTAGAATAATAATAGCAATAGCACTTACATACTGCTCCATAGTGCTTTACAGCACTCTCTAAGTAGTTTATAAATGTCAGCGTATTGACCCGAACAATCTGGGTCCTTATTTTACTAACCTCGTAAAAATGAAAGGATGAACCAACCTTGAGCTAGTTAGGATTGAACTCCTGGCTGTGGGCAGAATTAGCCCACAATATTGCATTCTAAAAAAGGGTTGTGGTGGCTCAGAGGCTAAGATGCTGAGCTTGTCAATCGAAAGGTCAGCAGTTCAGTGGTTCGAATATCTAGTGCTGCATAACAGGGTGATCTCCCATTACTTGTCCCAGTTTCTGCCAACCTAGCAGTTCAAAAGCACATAAAAAATACAAGTAGAAAAATAGGGACCACCTTTGGTGGGAAGGTAACAATGTTCTGTGCACCTTCAGAATTTAGTCATGCCGGCCACATGACCATGGAGATGCCTTCGGACAGTGCTGGCTCTTTGTCTTTGAAACGGAAATGAGCACCACCCCCTAGAGTCGGGAACGACCAGCATATATGTGTGAGAGGAACTTTTACCTTTACCTTTTTTATTGTATTTTAACCATTGTGCCTCCATGGCTCAAATAGTGTATTTGAATAGAATAGGATATAGGAACTAAATCTGAGTTTATTCCAATAGAAAAACCCTTTGGGGTTGCAAAAGTTGCACCACATATAAGAGGAAGAGGAGACATTGTAAAAGATGAGCACAGCATGCTTGTCTGGAACTTCCCCAGCAACATGGATTTTCTTGAGATTGCACTACAACCTGAAAGGCAGAACATCATCCTGGCAGAAGATTTAAAGAGTTGTAAAGAGTTAAAAACAACTTTGTACCTTCAAATCCAAAGCATCACATAGCCCTACTTAACAAGGTAGTGTGAACCCCAAAGTTCCCATTTAAATCCTCCTCAGACTATGCCTGTGTCCAGGGATGGTACTCACTTACCTTCGCTAGCAGTTCGCAAATGTGAGCACGCACGCATGAACAGAGCCTCAAAAACGGGATGTGATGATGTCCTGGAAGGTGGGTGGAGCCTCCTGCAGCCGCCGCTACCGATTCGCCCGAAATGGATAGAACCGGATGAATGCCATCACTGTCTGAGTCCCTTTGCAGGTTTATGAGACTATTGTTTAGGAGCCACATCTACTTTCCCGTTTATGCAAATACAAACTCATTAATGCTCTGCAAACAGGAATCAAATGGAGAATAATTAGGAATAATAAGACTGTAAAAGTGCTCATTTTGTGTGGAAAGAGCAAGTCAGCATTACAACAATCAAGAAGTATAAAAGTGTGATTAAGGACAGCACTATTTGCCCTTTCTAGTATACCACAGAGAAAGGTTCAGATAAAAGATAAATATGATGGTAGAAAAGATTCTTTGGGGAAGAAAAATGCTGGAATAACTGAGTTGCTGAAAGGTCAAATTCTACAACACAAACCAAAAAGAAAACATTCAACAATATCTCTAATACCCATGTATAAAAAAAAAAAAGAGAGAGAGAAGCTTCTAGTTATTATTGCTATAAAAAAGGAAAGTTATTTGGGGTCTCATAATAATTTCAAAGGCAATTATGTAAGTACAATGGAAGTCTGCAGAAAAGGAAGGGGAAAAAAAATACCCAGGAGTCTTGGTCGATTAAAAGATGATTCTGAGTCATCAGTATGTGATGTATATACAGACAAAGCACAAAACATTTTGGAATAAATTAGGAAATTCCTAATAGATAGAAAGCAATATAAATTTGATGTATGAAGCATCGGTACATATGGTTTATTGTGAATATTGTTTCAATTTTATAAACAAGCAATAAAATATGGGAAAAGGCACTGCAACATTACTTGCAATGTTTTGAAGTCATTTGATTTGGTGGTGGAGGCAGGTGCTTTTCCCCCCCTTTTTAATGGACATCATTTTGTAGCCTGGTTGCAAAAAGTTTCCATGTGAAAAAAAAAAAGAGAGGAGTTACTACAAGAGTAACTGAACTGGGTACCTATATGGGCAGTATCCAGACATGCCATAGAGAACATAAGTGCAGAACAAAAACAAGATGTGATTACATATAAAGAGCTTCTTAATATGGAAAGAGGTGCATTACAGTTAAAGTCTTTGAATGTATTAAAAGAAGAAAGGATAATTCAAACTTGGTTTCAGTATGGACAGCTAAAAGCTAGTTGGAAAGAGGATCAGAAAATTGGTATCATGCAAAATGAGGAAAACTTGGTAAAACAAATCCAAGATCAGAGCCAAATGCATATAAAAACATATAACACGTTGATAGAAATAGATTCAGAAACGGAGTTAGTTAAAGATTGTATGATAAAATGGGCACAAAATATTGAGGAGCCAATAATGATGGAAACGTGAGAAAAAATATGGGTTCGAAATGTAAAATTTACACAAGCCCAAAATTTAAGAGAAAATATTTACAAAATGTTTTATAGATGGCATCTAGATCCTAAAAAGTTAGCTTGTATGTATCCAAATTTGCAATCCAAGTGTTGGAGATGTGAGTATGATGATGCCATGTATTATCATATATGGTGGACATGTAAAAAAATCAAAGCATTTTGGATAAAAATATGGTGGATTATGCAAAATATTCTTAAAAAGAAGATAAAGTTTACTCCACAGCTGTTTTTGCTGGGTATAATTACAGATTGTACGGTTATAGAGACTAATTTGATTTTAAATTTAATAACCGCAGCAAGACTCTTGGTGGTGCAGTATTGGAAGAAGGAAGACTTGCCTACTATTGAAGAATGGACATTAAAAGTAGTAAACTTAGCAGAGGTTGCCAAAATTTCAGCGTATTTGAAGGACCATTCAAATGAAACATTTGTAAAAAAATTTAAAACTTTTTAATAAAAAAAAAGAGTAACTGAACTAGGGAAGTTAGGGAGGCAAACAGATGATTGAAAAGCTGATAATAAAACGAAAGTCAGACTACAGTACTTACCCATTCACCTTAGCTACTACACAACGAAATAAATGTAAGAACAAGTAGACTATTCATTTGTACTTACCACCAGGAGGCAATATTTTACCAATTAAATCCTTATTGGGACTCTCGCAAAAGCGTAGTCAGAACTCTTTTAGGGGACCCAACCTTCTTATGGGAACTGAATTTCACTTTCCATTTCACTTTCCTTGACTATAACTGAATTAGCTTTGGGTTACCTGTCTAGATCTGAACGTTCAGAAGTACTATAAGAAGAGATATTTTCTTACATACAGATAAACTGTCTTCAGAACCCCTGAACAATGCTTCTAGTTATATAGAACCTTGGATGAAAAATATTGAACTATTTGATATTTCAAATACTAAATCAAACTTTTAATGGAAGACCTTCTCCATGTAGGCCTGGACAATTGTCTCTTTGATCCCTCCAAGACCTATATATAAAGCTGTCAGAAGAAATATGTGCTATTCCTCACAAATGAAAGAAAATCCCGTTTTTTTGATGCTACATGACCATAATGATTTGACTTATTGACGTATTATGTCTGGCCAAACAGTACCCAGCTCTTTCCTTTATGCAGACATGATATTGTCACAGACACTTTTGGAGGATGACAACATAAGTTAGAATCAATAATGTTAATGCTTATGGACACATACAATCTTCCTGAATAATTCCGTGGAAACCTGAGATAAAATAAAAAAAATAATATTTTTGACATTTTTAAAAAGTTGAAATATCAAATATTTCTGAAATCACTGATCTTGATGTGATCGTGGTACATCTGCTAAAAATTATACGATTTCAAAATAAAAACATGTGCAATCCGATGATTTACATTGTGTGTGTGTGTGTGTATGTGTGTGTGTGTGTGTGTGTGTGTGTGTTCCTGCATTGAAAAAGAAAGAGGGAAAGAGCCAGAGAGAAAGAGAGAAAGAGAGAGAGAAATAGACAGAGGCGCACAATTATACCCTTAATAAATCACCAGTGACTTGCAGTAGTTTGCAAATCCCAACCTGGGAATTTAGATTAAAATACTTTTATTTACAAAGGGCGTATTTTTTCTTGAAATCTAGCTGACTAAAATTTAATGGACATTTAATAATGCACAGCAAATCTCAGAAGCATTTCTTGAAAGAAAGTGAAAACCTACATATCAGGATGCATAATATGCGTTGACATCTAGCCTCTTCTGTACCATTTGTGAGTGATATCCACTCTCATGTGTATAGTGAGCAACATGGCAACCATGCCACTCTAGAAGCCTTTCATCTTTTTTTTTTAAAAAAATGGATATCATGACATACTAATATGCTATTATGGTTAAAGGTAAAAGAATGTTTCCTTTGGTTGCTTACTGCAGATAGAATAATTTACCTGGTCATTCTATTGAAATAGGATAATAAGTCCTCTTCAAGGGTTTGTCTGAATGCATGAAGATGTAAAAACACAGCAGAAGCATGCACACTAGTTTCACCTGTTTCTTAGTTTCATATTCACTGATGTCCAGATAATTCAGAGAGGTTTATTCAAAGTCATGCCAACAGGAAGAGAGTTCCCCTTCATACCCCTTCACATAACACAATTTGTCTGGAAAAGGCATGGGCAGGGGTGGTTAACTCAAAAGGATGCAAGAGGCAGAACCAACATGCAGAAACCTATCAGCTACTGAATTGCAAATCCTCAGAAATTCAAGCAGATATTTGAATAACACTATAGCCATTGAATATGGATGGTGATTGATGGAATGGCAGTGTTTCGGTTGCAAACCCACTTGGACTTGGCTCTGTTTCAGTATGAATGTATGCAGTTTTCACAATGGTGAAATTCAATTTTTTTTTACTACTGGTTCTGTAGGCGTGGCTTGGTGGGTGGGTGTGGCTTGGTGGGTGTGGCCTGGTGGGCGTGGCAGGGGAAGAATACTGAAAAGTCTCCATTCCCATCCCACTCCAGGGGAAGGATACTGCAAAATCCCCATTCCCTCCTCACTCCTGGTATTGCACAATCTCCATTCCGACGGCACTCTGGGACCAGCCAGAGGTGGTATTTGCCGGTTCTCTGAACTACTCAAAATTTCCGCTACCGGTTCTCCAGAACCTGTCAGAACCTGCTGGATTTCACCCCTGAGTTTTCAATGCAACAGAATAACAGAGTTGGAAGGAGGTCTTCTAGTCAACCTCCTGCTCAGGCAGGAAACTCTATACCATTTTAGATAAATTGCTATCTAATCTTTTCTTAAAAACCTCCAGTGTTGGAGCACCCACAACTTCTGGAAGCAAGTCATTCCACTGATTACTTGTTCTAACTGTCAGGAAATTTTTCCTTAGTTCTAGATTGCTTCTCTCCTTGTTTAGCTTCCATCCATTGCTTCTTGTCCTGCCTTCAGGTACTTTGAGGTATATGTTGACTCCCTCTTCTTTGCAGCAGCCCCTCAGATATTACAACACTTCTATATCAGTTGAATCCTTCTTTTCAATAAACCAGACATACCCAATTCCTGCAACCATTATTCAAATGTTTTAGTCTCTAATCCTCTAATTATCTTTGTTGCTCTTCTCTGTACTCTTTCTAGAGTACAGCATCTATTTTATATCATGGGAACCAAAACTGAATGTAGTATTTCAAGTGTGGTCTTATCAAGGCAATACAAGGTGATACTAATACTTCATGTGATCTTGATTCTTGATTCTTGATTAACGCAGTCTAGGACTGCATTGGCTTTTTGGTAGCTGCAGCACAGTGCTGCTGGCTCATATTTAAATGATTAGGACTAGGACTTCAAGATCCCTTTCTTGACCAAGGTTCCACCTGTACTATACCTGTGCATTTGGTTTTTCTTGCCTACATGTAGAAGCTTACTTTTTTCACCATGGGATCTCATTCTGTTTGATAGAGCCTAGTGTTCATGTCTGTTAAAATCATTCTCTGTCTTAAGCCTATCTTCCAGAATGTTGGCTATTCCTGCCAGGTTGGTGTCATCTGAAAATTTGGTGAGTTTACGATTTATTCTCTGATCTAAATCATTGATGAAGATATTGAACAGTATTGGCCTAAGACAAAACCTTGAGGTATCCACTGAATACTTCCATTCATGTAGATGCAGTTCCATTAAGGAGTACACATTGAGTGTAGTTGGTCAGCCAGTTACAAATCCATTTGGTGGTGATGCTGTCTAACGCACACTTTCTATCTTATCAGGCCCTTATCAAGGGCTGTGACAAAGAAGAGGAAGTCAAACTATTCTCCAAAGCACTTGAGGGTAGGACAAGAAGCAACAGATGGAAACTAATCAAGGAGAGAAGCAACTTAGAACTAAGGAGAAATTTCCTGACAGTTAGAACAATTAATAAATGGAACAACTTGCCTGCAGAAGTTGCAAATGCTCCAACACTAGAAGTTTTTAGGAAGATGTTGGACAACCATTTGTCTGAAATGGTATAGAATTTCCTGCCTAACCAGGGGGTTAGACTAGAAGACTTCCAAGGTCCCTTCCAACTCTGTTATTCTATTCTATTTCTAAGTAGTAGGTTGTGGTCTATTTTAACAAATATGTTACTGAAGTCCAAGTAAATTATATGCACAGCATTTCTCTGATCCTCTAAATTTGTCACTTTGTCAAAGAATGCAACAATATTTGTCTGGCACGATCTGTTTTTGACAAAGCCACGTTGGGTTCTGGTTATGACTTTCTTTGCAAAGATACTTTGTCTAACAAGCAACAGTGTGATAATTCTAATTGAGATTATCCTAGTCAAATTGTGCTTTAAATTAAGGGTTTTAACTGCATTGAATATCTCAAATAATCTGGAAAAATCTAAACTTGTACCTTACTTGTGTCCATGAGATTATAAATTTATATTTTGAATAAGGACCTTTCAGGTCACATGTATGGCATGAAAATATTTCAAAAGTTGTTTGCCAGAAAATACCACTCCACCATTTGCAGAAAAAGCGATTTGGACAAAGCCTAAAGAAGGCATTGAATTCCAACCAATCTATAACAATCAATGATGCCAAGGGGTGAAATAAGGCAATATTAAATAAACTCCTTCTGGTTCTTGTTCAGTTACAAAAAGCTGTGGGTGTCTAGCCTTTTTCATGAGCTTTAAACCTGTTAAAAGAGAAAATTCACATAGATTTTAGAAGGCATGTTGTTAATTTGTTTCTAACATTGCTAAATAACCTTGTCAGCCACATGGCTTGCAGATATCAAATATAATTTAAAACTTCAAAGACTAAAAAAAAAAAAAAAAAGGCTTCTAGTGGATACATTTCTCAGTCTAGCCCTATAGGAAAAATGTCTAATTTGGGGAGCTGATGACTAATATTTAGAGAGAAAGAAGCTTTTACTTTTTACAGCATCACTGGGAAAATAACTTTGCTGAACAGTTTCCTGGCTATCTGTTCAAAATGATTTCATAACCAGATTGGTCCATGAAAGCCGTCTTCTTTAGGCAACATTTCTGTTCATAGATCCCAACTCCAGGACTTCTGAGCAGCTGTTCCCTTCTTCGAACCACTGGAATGCCTGTCTTCCTGGGTCACAGGGTGATTTCCCTGTAGCAGGTAGTCTTATCATAAATGTGAAGGCTTCCACGTGAGCTGAATCCTGGTAATGTAGGGTTCAAACTCATCATATATAAGGGAGGTTCCCCACTGCAGTTGTTAACAATAACATTTAAGCTTATAAAGTGCACCATAATACTGTCAAGCACCTGGGGAATCAGGAGAGTCAGACAGCTCAAATGGGCATAAAGATTTATGGAAAGCTTAAGTTCTCTACAAGAATCTGAACTACTAATGGTCAAAGCAATTTGGCAGTTCATAAGGAATTCAAGGTGGGCTGGACTTATATGAAGAATGGTTGCAGGAACTGGGTATGTCTAGTTTAATGAAAAGAAGGACTAGGGGAGACATGATAGCAGTGTTCCAATATCTCAGGGGTTGCCACAAAGAAGAGGGAGTCAAACTATTCTCCAAAGCACCTGAGGGTAGGACAAGAAGCAATGGGTGGAAACTAATCAAGGAGAGAAGCAACTTAGAACTAAGGAGAAATTTCCTGACAGTTAAAACAATTAATAACTGGAACACCCTAGTTATCTCCTACAAATGTTTTACAGCACTCTCTGGGTTGTTTACAAAGTAGAAGCTTTATTTGCATATTGCCCCCAACACTCTGTCTTCACTTTACCGACCTCAAAAGGATGGAAGGCTGAGTCAACCTTGAGCCCCATCAGGAACAAATTCCAGGCTGTAGGCAGAGTTTGCCTGCAATACTGAACCTTAACCATTGTGTCACCAGGGCTCTAGACAGTCATATTATACCTGTGAATAACACTGTGACTTAGTAAAGAAGAAGCTTCCCAGCTATCACTCCCCATGTGTTGACTTCTATGAGGAAATGTAGCCCATAAGAGGCTAATGAATTATTCATAAGCAGCCAGCTCCCCATGGATACTCGCATGCAAATGAGAGATCAGAAAGGAAAGATGTGGAATAAGTTATTAGCTTTCACACTATTTCGACAGTGAGTTCTGTTCACATTCTAAATGTCAATCGTAGTCAGTCACATCCAATGAATGCCTCATGTAAATGACAGGACATAAGAGAATCACATTTGCCTTCACCAAGTTGGCAAATGGTTATTGATCTGTGATAGTAATGAAGAAACCAACTTGACAACCACTGAGGAACACAGATTGAGGGGAATCCCAAAGTCTCCAAACTGAAAAAGGACCACAAATTTCAATGTTTCCCACCCCAGTGATACCACAATATCAAGAACTAAATCTCATATGAAAAAAAAATCCTCAAAAAATCTTCTCAAAAAACCCCTGATAACGCTAGCCTTTTTGGTACTTGCACTACTAGCTGCTAGCCAATATGAGAGCAAAATGAATTCCTACTACAGTCTCATAATATGCAAACTAAGGCAGAACTTTTAGAAGATAGTTGTTTTGCCAATATCTTAATAGAGCAACTGTTAAACATCTGGCACAGGTCAGGACTAAGAAAAGACATGAGACACAGTAAAGTGGAATCTAGAATTCTAAGCATAATACAGAAAGGTAACCATGGATGAATGAAGCTGGAAAAGTTTGTCAGTGTCTGCTTTTATGGACTGAAGCCAATCAATTAGTCATGCTGTGTCTCTATTCAATTCTCAGCTGAAGCATTTTATTCCTTATAATTAGCTCTTCTGTTTGCTTTTTGTTGACAAAGTTTCTCAGATCTATCGAGTTCCAATCCTTGTTATTGAACCTTTATTACATTCCTCTGCTTAGGATTGGGTGGTTGACTTTGGAGTCTGAGAGATTATCAACGGGTGCAGGTAAAACAACCTCAGGGTTAGTTTAGCTGGAACATCTCAATTAGTAACTTCAATTCAGATAGCTTCACCACTACTAAATATTGTCCCTAGATTCCCTTAACTTTACTTTCTACCCATGCTCCTCATCAGGGGACATGTTCAACATAGCCATAACACTAACATAAGTTTTTCATTGAATATTGAAATAGTAATCATTTGAAAGAGAAGTGAATGAGAGAGAGGGGGGAGAGAGGGGGGGGGGGGAGGGAGGGAGGGAGGGAGAGAGATGTAACAATTCATCCACAGTTACACAGAGTTACTATCTAGGCTTTTGAATAGAAAACAACTTCTGTTCTTTTCACATTAAAATATTACAAACTCTCAGCTTAAAGAGAAACAATTCTCAGTTTAAAGAGAAGCAATGCTTAGTTGATTAAAGAACAGTAAGTCATGCTTTTTATTATGAAGTTTTCAAAGGGATTTACTTTTGAATAGACATACAGTTTTGTTTTGTATTCTTCATGTGCAAATGCAAATCCTATACATCCTTACTTGGAACTTAGTTCTAGTGCACATATTGTGAGTTTATGATTAAGCAAATATTCTTAGGATTATCCATTATTCAATACCAATTTGGAAAAGGAGTGACCTTTTCTTATGACAGCAGAAAAATATTTATTCTTATACCAATCAATCAAATTAAAGAGTATTAATTGCCCTGCGTTGTGGCGGAGGAGTATTCCAGATGCTTTCTTATTTGGATTTGCCAATTCTTGGTATCAATTCCTGATCTGAATTTTAGTTGTAGGCAACGGTTAGAAATCATTATTCATCAAAGTTAGTTAATAATAATCTACTCCATTCTTCTCAAGTAGTTCTACTAAGAGAAAAATCTTTTTTGTAGTATTCACCAATAAGTTCTTCTCTTGCATGAAATGTATTTTCTTAAGCTACAATTTGACTTAACATGTAAAACAGATTTCCTATCAACTTGGCAGTTGATGTAAAGTAAGGGGGACATGCAAGTAAACAGTTTGGTAATGTACTTAAATAACTTCGGTTTTACATATTCCTATAACAGGCTGAACATACATTTTAAGCAACTCTTCTTTGGAGTATGAAAAGCTTCGCAGTTCACTGTCATAACGGGTAGCTGAAGTACATCACAAAATCCATAGCAATCTATAGCTTAAAAAATGCATATTTTTCCTTGAAATGTTACAGTCTCTGACAATGGGGGGAACATCCTGTGAAGCTTACTATTAACACCTGGAGTCATTGATCCTATCACTTGCTGGGTCAATGGATGAAATGCCAAGCAGTGAAATGATAATTTGGGTAACATCGAATTAATATTTTTGTCTCAGAATGCAGTGGATGATCCTTAGATTAGCTGATACACATGGAAACTTATTTTTTTTTTTAATTTGATTTATATGCCGCCCTTCTCCGGAGACTCAGGGCGGCTTACAATGTGCTCAGCAATAGCCTTCATACTTTTGTATATTTTATACAAAGTCAGCTTATTGCCCCCACAAACTGGGTCCTCATTTAACCTACCTTAGAAAGGATGGAAGGCTGAGTCAACCTTGAGCCTTGGAGAGATTCGAACCAGCAGTAAATTGCAGGCAGCTGTGTTAATAACAGGGTGCTTTAAACCACTGTAGTACCAAGGCTCTTGAAATCTAAAGGAAATGCATAGCGGCTGATGATTTGTAAGAGGCTTGTTTACAAAATAAGCGATCGTAGGCACTTCCTACTGAATATCAACTGGATGCAATTAAACTTTTGATAAGGCAGAACACAATGTTTTTATTTCTATATGATTTGTAATTTAACAAAATTAAATTACTGGAACCCTCACTGCATATTGGACATAAATACAATCGAGAGAGTCCAGAGATATTTTACGAGAAGAGTCCTCAATTCCTCTAACCGCAATAAACTACTTTATGCCACCAGACTCCAAATTCTGGGCTTAGACAACTTAGAACTACGCCGACTTCAATCTGACCTAAGCATAGTACATAAAATTATCTGCCACAATGTCCTTCCTGTCAATGACTACTTCAGCTTCAACCACAACAATACATGAGCAAATAATAGATACAAACTCAAGGTAAACTGTCCAAACTCGATTGAAAGAAAATATGACTTCAGTAACAGAGTGGTCAATGCCTGGAATGCACTACCTGACTCCATAGTTTCTTCCCCAAACCCCCAAAACTTTAACCTTAAATTGTCTACTGTTGAGAGGTCTGTAAGAAGCGTGCATAAGCATACCAGCATGCCTATCGTCTCTGTCCTAATATTCCTTATATGTTTATAATTTAAACATAAATTATGTTTATACTTTTATGTGTTATCTTATATATGCTTGACAAATAAACTTATGATTATGATTAAAAATAAGTCTAGGAAAAACAGGATGGTACATTGATGACCAATTTTACAGTTCAAGTTGCTATGCCAGCTGACATAGGTGGGAGATAGACAAGAGAGAGAAAAAATGAAATTCCTTTATACCCAGTTGTAAGGCTTTTCCCATACTTCTGAATACAGTACTATAGGGGTTCCCAACCTTTTCTATACCCCGCACCCCTAGAACACTTCTGATATATTCTTGCACCCCTTAAAAAATAATTATATAATTATACATATACACTATAATTTCAAAACTTCTAAACCCAAGTTTTTGCACCTCCTGGAATATTGTCTCACACCTCCAAGGGATGCGAGCACCCCCAGTTGGGAACCCCTGATCTATAGGCATCTCTTTTTCTAAAAGCTCAATAAATATTTTCTTGTGGGTTGTAAACATACGTTTCTGTGATTGTGCCAATGTTGCTCTTTAATTATAATTGATAATTATTGGTACCTTTCTGATCATTCCGGACATCATTTAACTATCCCATCAAATTTCTAATCTTCCCTACCATTCTGCCGTGAACTGATCCTAACAATGAAAATAAGACCAAAATAGTGTAAGTAGATGCAGCTCCCTTTTATCAGCCAAACCTTTCTATGTTATCTTAAATTTTATATCTGAGATCTGGAAAGGTTGGAACATATACCGGATATTTGCATAGCCAACCCCTTAAGCTGTTCAAAGGTCTTATCAATATAGTACATCATGAAAGTAAATGCTCTTCCCTATCTGTAGCAGAGGGATATCTAACACATAATCAGGACACAATCCGGAGATCTGCATTTTGGGCACCTCTTGAATATTAATTTACTATAGAATCAATATGCCTAACTGATGCTGCACTTAGTTAATTAGAATACCAGAAAGACATTCTGATCCGACAAGTAAACTAACCATTGCTACATCTTCTCAATTGGCTGTTACTTATTATTATTAGCAATTTCAGACAACTTCATTTGTCTCCAATTATTTGCCCATGCTTAGACAAAGTGGGTGTGCTTTGAATCATTCAGTGAAATGGCATCTTCCTATGGAACTAAGGAGTGTGTCTTCCATCATGGACTCTGCTTCTGGAATAGCATCCTCTTGGGAATAAACATAGATTCTACTCTTCAAGGGTTCCATAAGTCTCTTAAGATTTGTCAGATGATGATCTGTGCCATAAACTAGACTTAATGAGTATCTTGTTCATCATACTAGAGTGCTCTGTTAATTGGATATAGTCTTCCACATCTAACCTTTATGCTCATCTATATCCATCTAATGCTCTTATCATCCTTTTTAGATTCTTTTATACTCCTATTTTATATGTATATCTTCTGTTTTAATACATATAATTTCCAAATCTTCTAGCTTTTTCCTTTTTTAGACTCTGATGTATCTTATATACTTTTTAATTGATTGTACTCAACCTTCTTATGCTGATCTATGACTATAATAAAGATTTCGTTTGATTTGATTTGGGGTTTAGGATTATATTAACACATTAATCAATGGTTATAATTATAACCATTTATAGGAAAGGGAAAACTCATGAATATAGGAAAAGGGGAAAATTTCTCTAGCTGCTCCTCAAAGACAGGAGGAAAGTATGGATATAAAGAAAAAATCTAAAAATTAATGTACCAAAGACCAACATAGCTGTGTTTGACAAGGAAAACAAGAATGAATGATTGCAAGTTATATTCAAAAAAAGAGGGAAAATGGATCTGATAGATAAATTTGCAAAAGTTGGTATAAAAATTACTGATGGTGGAAAAATGGATAGGAAATTTCCAGAGGTGAAAATGCTGGTAGTAGGATAATACATTGTGTATAGTCGATGAGAAATGAACATTTGCTGAAAGAAGCAGGAAATGCCTGGATATACGATCACAGTTCTACCTTGGAAATGAGAATTGGGAATGTCAGGAGAAACATAAAAGAAAATTAAATGCAGTAGAAATGGATACTTAGGAAGCATGAGAGAGAGGATCATTATGGGAGTAGAAAGAATATAGAGTGAACTATAGAGTGAATACAGAATTTATAATATATGCAAATATTCCTAGAAAGTCAGTATTTAATGTGTTGTTTGAAATGAATATTATTTGTTTCAGACAAATAGTTTACTTTGTGTTTATATATTCATAACTCAAGAAATAATTTAAATATATACCATGATTGATTTCATGGTTTATGGTTAAAGAATGACGGAATTACTAAGGGATACAAAATTGATTATTACTTCCAAGTATGAGCCAGGCTACAGTGATATTATTTATTTGTTTATTTATTCAGTATATTTATATGACATCTATCTCAGATAAATGACTCTTGGCAGCTAACAATTAAAACAAATAAAAATAAAGTAGAACACAACCCATATTTAAAAACACAAATAATTGTGTTTTTTTAAAAGCAGTATAAAATGGCAGCCAATTATTTTTGAAGACCACACAATCAACACAACCAGACAATGTGCTCAACCTCACTCAGGGCTGCAAAGCCAAGTTTTTAATGCCTTGCAAAAGGCCAGCAGGGGTGAATAAAGTCTGATCTCAGGAAGGGGGAATACTGCTAAGGAGCTGGTCATATTTATGATATCTTAACTAATCTAACAGGCAAGTCAGTGAAATTTCACAGTGACAAACACATGATCTCAGATTAACAGAGTTGGAAGGGACTTTATAGGTAATCTAGTCTAACCCCCCACTCAGGCAGGAGACCCTACACCATTTCTGACAAATACCAGTCCAATCTTTTCTTGAATATCTCAAGTGATGAAGCTTCCAAAGGCAACTTCTGTTCCATTGGTTGATTGTTCTCACTATCAGAAAGTTCCTCCTCATTTCTAGGTTGAATCTCTCCTTGGTCAGTTTCCATCCATTATTCTTTGTCTGGCCTTCAGGTGCTTTGGAAAACAGCTTGACCCCCATTTCTCTGTGGCAGCCCCTCAAATATTGGAACACTGCTATCATGTCTCCCATGGTCCTTCTCTTCACTAGACTAGCCATGCCCAGTTCAGGTAGCCGTTCATATGTTTTAGTCTCCAGTCCCCAAATCATCCTGGTTGCTCTCCTCTGCACTTTTTCTAGAGTCTCAACATCTTTTTTATAGTGTTGTGACCAAACCTGGATGCAGTACTCTAGGTGTGGTCTTACTAGGGCTTTATAGAGTGGTATTAGTACCTCATTTGATCTTGATTGTATCTCTCTGTTAATGCAATTTAGGATTGCATTGACTTTTTTGGCTGCCACCGCACACTGCTGGCTCACATTTAGCTGGTTGTCCACTAAGACTCCAAATCCCTCTCACAGCTATTAAGCCTGGTTTCCCCCAGCTTATATGTGTACTTTTGGTTTTTCTTACCTAAGTGTAGGACTTTGCTTTTCTCTACATTGAATTTCATTTTGTTAGATAGGACCCAGTGTTCAAGTCTGTTAAGATCCATCTGGATCTTGAGCCTATCTTCTAGGGTGTTAGCTATTCCTGCCAGCTTAGTATCATCTGCAAATTTGGTGAGTTCCCCTTCTGTTCCCTCATCTAAGTCATTTATGAAGATATTGAAGAGTACTGGGCCTAAGACGGAACCTTGTGGCACCCCACTGCTTACTTCTCTCCATGTAGACTTAGACCCATTAAGGACTACTCATTGAGTATGGTTTGTCAGCCAGTTAAGAATCCATCTGGTGGTGAAGCTATCTATACCACTTTTTTCTAGCTTTTGAAGAAGTAGGTTGTGGTCTACTTTGCCGAATGCCTTGTTGAAGTCTAAGTATATTATGTCCACAGTATTTCGCTGGTCTACTAATTTAGTCATTATGTTAAAGAATGAAATAAGATTCGTTTGGCATGATCTGTCTTTAACAAACCCGTGCTGGCTATTAATTATTACTTTACTCATTTCTAGATATTGGCAGATCTGTTTTTTTATTATCTTTTCCAGTATCTTCCCAGGTATTGATGTTAGGCTGATTGGTCTGTAGTTGTTTTCAAACTGAGCACTGATATTATGCAATTCTAGTGTCAATTGCCAGGGACTCACACTGTTGCCTCATGGGTGCACACCAGAGGTGTGGTTTGATGCATATAAAGAAAATGAAATAAGAAAGAAAACATGTTTTTTAAATAAAAGTAAAATTGTGTTTTGAGATGATCAAATCTTACCTAGCTCAAGCATGTATACCATAATGTTCATACCTGTGGGTTTACCATTTGTGTTAACATAAGTTTTAAGAATGTGGGGAGGAAATATGAAAAGGAATACCCATTGCATCTGACACAAAAGTGCTCCTGTTAAAACATTGTCAAATGCTTAATTTTTCAAGATGTTAGCATGTTATTACTTGTCACATCAATTGTTCATCTGGAGGTTTTCAGGCAGTATATTAGAAGACTGCTGCAGAGGAACTATCAAGATTCATAAATAAGATATAACATGGTTCATATTTTATAAGGTATAGTTTTATAAGCTTTCTATAGTTATGAAGGAGAGGAGAAATTGATCTCTGTAGTTTTTTAACAGAACATTATTTTTGTTTAAGGTCAACTCACGTATGATACTCAAATTTATTTATTTAGATTTTTTAATTCTGCATTTATTATTTTTATAAATAACTCAAAGGTACTGAATACCTACTACTAGTCCTTCCCCCTTCTATTTACCCTACAGCCACCCTGTAATCTGAATTGGGATGAGAGAGAGTCACTAGCCTAAAGTCACTCAGCCTTGGCTTTCATGCCAAAGATGGGATTAGAACTCAGGGTCTTGTGGTTCCTAGCCTGGTGCCTTAACCACTAATCAAATGGGCCCCTTTATTGAAATTGTAACCTCTTCTTTAATATTCCAACTTTAAAAGCTGTCCAACTTCCTGCATCATATTGGTGACTTTAAGGTGATAAGAATAACATAAGCTTAGCAATATTTGTATTTTAAGCCCATGCTATTATTAGACTTCAGCATTCTTATGATTGGTTTAAAATACATACCAATGAAAATGGTATATGAAAATGGGAAATGCTCTTCCTTCCCAACCCTCTAGTTTTTAAATGCAATACTTCATCCAAATGGTATTAAAATGATGTTTTCTTTTCTTAAAGGTATGTGTCAGCCAATATTAGAAATAGGATCCTTGCAGACAGTGATTATACATTATATATATTTTTCTTCATCCTAACATTTTCCACAAGTGGAGAATCCACTTTTCAGATCAATGAATACAGTTTCGTGGATCAAACACAGCAACCAGAGATAACTGGGTGATTTTCATGTCCATGTTAATTGTGTCCTGCCCCCTTAAAAGTAATAGTTGGAACAGAGTTTGGAAGTCCTCTAGTCAACCCTACATCAGGAGACCCTATATTTTTCTGAACAAATGGCTGTCCAATCTCTTCTTAGAAACCTTCAGTGATGGAGGGTTCTGAAGGGAAACTGTTCCATTGGTTGATTGTTCTCACTCAGATCCTTGCTTTGGTCTTCCATGCAAAGGAAGTTTGCCATCAATGTTAGAGTGGTAGGTGGTGCAAGCTGTAGAGTGTCTTTTTAGACCTAAGAATCCCTACACCATGTGAAGTGGTGCTCATAAAATGTAGTCATACAATTGAAAGTATTTTTCCCCACATTTTTCTCTGTTATTAATGCAAAGCTCATCTGCTGCCAGACTGTCACTGCTAATGTATTCAAGAGAAGAAACACCTAATGATCAATGGAGTATGCACATCTCCTTGGCATGTAAAGGACGCTCAGCACTTGGGGTAGTTGGCCAGCACTCAGCGCCATATAATGCTACTGGATGGTCCATCATTTTATATATTTTTGATTTGTCCTATGTATATTGCAGAACACTCCAGTGATTTCCTTCCAGTGCAACCATGTTGGATTCGCCCACATCTTCGATACATGTTTACCACATGAAAAATAAAACCAATTAAAGACATCCAGAACTGACTTGTATCTTTCTCCTGCTTATGCAGCAGAAGGGCTGGGCAGGCAGAGGATCAGGGTCTCAGAGTTTAGGGTAGGGTAAACAATTGCCACCTGTTCCTTGTTATATTAATTTGAACTAGTCAAAACTCAGGCTGTTTGCTTCTGAGTTACCAAGATCTACTGTAGATAAAATTTAATCTTTCACCAAAACAGTCTTTTGTATTTTGTATACGGTTCACCTGATTTATAACCATTGCCTGGCACCTTGGATGCCTAGAAAATTCTCACCTCTTGGAGAAGGGGCATTGGTCCTACCTGAGACGCACCTTCTCGTTGGGTGGAGACAGCAGCCAGACCCTCCCATTGCCAGTCTGGTTTCTCTCTCTCTCTTGCTTGCCTTTGTCTTTGTCTCCCACACGCCAAGTCTGTTTCTTCGTCTTCGCCAAAAGCTGGATCTGCCCAGTAACATGGGCAGGACTTAACAGCTATGACAGACTCAGTCCATCAATCTGAGCATGCGAGTACAACCCATACTGGCTGCTGTCTCCACCCACAATGGAGAATGCAAGGGGAGGGAAGGTCATGTGGATTGCAATGCAGGAAGATAGCCCTGAATAACTTTCTTTATCTCTTTCTCAGAGAGGCCAGTACAATCACATCTTAACACCTGCAGATTGGCAGAATCCACATCGGACTATTGGGAGGGGTTCCTACTTTCTTTTAACCTAGTTGTACGCTCTGAGGGACGTCAGAGCCTGCTTTGAATCTGTCCTGCTTTCACCCCTTTTCAATAAAAGATTCCTTTTGAAATACCAAGTTTCAAGAGTCTTCACTTTCTTGAATACGGGGGCGAGGCTGGGCCTTACGTACCCACTCCAACTCTGTTGTAGCTGTCTATTTTAAGTCATTGTTTAGAGGTCATATCAACCCCCCAGCTTGTAAGCAGCTTGTTCTCACAGCTCTTTTCTCTTTCAGTAATAACAGCTTCTGATCCATGTTGTTAAATGTAATGGTTATATTGTCAGCCTTACAGAAATGTAGGGATTATTAGGTCTGGTAAAACCAATTCAGAGAATGCAAAAAAAAAAAAAAAGTATGAAGAATCAGTTCATATTTTTTCTGTATTTGTGAAACAAGTCAAAGATGGGAAAATCTTTCAGTAGAATCATGTGAGTAGCACTTAACATAAGCAGGTAACAACATAGTCATTCTCCCATTTGACTTCAAAAAAGCTTGATATGCAATAGAGCAATAAATTACTTTATTACTTAATTGGTTCTGCCATTCAATGATTAATTAGCTGCTTGCCTGCAATAGTACAGATTTAGTTATGTTTTGTGAGTGTGGCTATTCTTGAATGTACCCATGTGTATATAGTTATAGCTTTCCCCCATAGAGTTCATTAGAAACATTAATTAAGCTTAGTCTACAATGTTACATGGCTGCTCAACTTCTTTGTTTTGATCTTCTTCTTTCTCTGGTCTTTTGATTCCCCACAGTTTAATTTTCCTGCATTTTTAATAATCTATCCATCATCCAGGATGACATTGGTTGTGTTCCATCCAACCTGGAACTTGTGATCTTCCACAGGTCAAAGTGCTTAGGTCAGCTGAACTTGCTAACTATTGACTTCTTTTCCCTAACTCAAATTCTACACTTCGTTTCTTGCCAATTTATTAGTCTTCATTTCCATTCTCATGTATTTCATGAGAGTTGATCTTCTCCACTTCTGTTCTTTCTCAGACAAGTTTATCACCTCCAAGTCCAGTTTGTGTTTCCAGGAGACTATGTGACCAGCACACCTGTAGTCATAGCTTCTGAGTCATTTTTGTTACATGTAGTGACTGTATTGTTTTATATACATAAAAGAACCTGGCTGCTAAGAAGTCAGTGCTATGGAAGAACAAATGATGAATAAGCCCACTGAAATATACATGTAATTTTCAGAACAACCATTTTGGAAATGGATAATTAAAAATGCAGTTTAAGTTGTGAGGTTCCCTTTGCATTTATTGGAGTTGTAGAAAGTTCAAATGGCTTAAGGCAGGAGTGAGGAATACATGGACTATGCTCTGAGATAGTCCTAGAAACCACTTTCAACTACCATGGTACAAAGCATTAATCTAATGCTACCAAAAGCATTTGTTTTAGAAAGTATTTACTGTGTGTTTCAAAATTCCTAATTCTTGAGAAAGTAGGTGAATCACGGAATCACACTGATTACAGTTGAATTTATAGCTTGAATTTATAGCTATAACCCTGTCCATTTTATGGAATAGAATGTCCAGCGCAATTCTTCTAGGTCACATGTGATGTTCAGCCTGGAAATTATTATATGCTCATTGCTCAGGAAGGTGAATTCAAACCTTTTTTATGACTTCCATTTTCTGGGATCATGTTCACTATCACCATAGTAGATACATAATCCCATTTTTGCCAGGTTTATCATTTTTGTTTTGCAAAAACCAGGGCAATCAGTATAAAGTAAAAACAACTACAAAATATCCTGCACAGCATAGCCCTAACTTCCCCCTCACCACACACACCTAATTATGACGTGATTCTAGATATTTAATTCTACTGCCATTTCAAAGTTTCAATCTCTTGGCAGATTTGCTCGATGATAAATAAATGGACTGCTTCTGTGTTTTCAGCTAACCTTGGCTTCAATTAAGATGAGATATCATCAGATTTTAGTATGTGACAAGAACTTTGCACTGATTCTCCTTGCAATTTTAAATATCACATAGATTTAAATCTTTGTTAGCCTGCTTTGAAAATACACTTGTTTATAATTATACATTTATAAATACACATTGTTTACATATTCAACATAGTTGAATATAAGTTTTAAAGAAAGTATATTAGGATGTCACTTTATTAGCAATACAACATTAGTGTCAAATATGCACCGAAGATATTTCCAAGAGCACAGTAACACTATGGTGTATAATGTTGGTAATTATCTGGCGCTCATGCATGAATCTAATGTTCTAACATAAAAATATTGCCCTGCAATTCAGTGTAAGTTGTCTCTGAAAATATAAAAATGTTATCTCTTATATTATATAATAGATTATATAATATAATCTTATATAATGTTATATTGCCTTCCTTTCAAAGTACAGATAAATTTCTAAAGCTTCACTATCATAAATTGATCAAACTCTCGATAGGTCCTGAAAAACTCCTCCTTCCAGTTTTCTATCATTCAACTCTCTTATTTCTCACAAATATGAGCCAAAGCACAGAAATCTACAGTTCTCAACCAATAAATATCTCAGCAATTAATTTGTTCTTAGAGGAAGCACGCAAAATAACAAACTAAAAAGCTTCCTGAATTTTTCATTAAATCAAACTAATTGTTTGATTTCTGCCATCAAGATAGTGTCAGGTCTTAATGACTACGCAGAAAGAACATCTTTAGGATAACCTGTTCCCAGTGTGACCTTTTTCTAATGATTGAATTCATTTATCTTGCTGTTGGTTATCATCTTGTTCTCTTTCCTCTCACGTTTCCCAGCATTCTAGAATTCTCAAGAGAAATAGATCTTCTCATATGTCAACAATTCAGGTAGAATTGTCTGGAAGTTGAGTCATGGCTGCTTGGATGGGGAATAAAACAAAATAAGTCCAGTTGCCATGACTTAACTTCCAGATAGATCTTCACATGTGTCCAAAAAATTCATAATTTAATCTGTTCATTTATGCTTCAAATGAAAACTCTAGATTGACTCATTCTGTGATCTAAGTGTCCATGGCAGTCTCAGAAATCTTCTCCAACATTAAAATACAAGAGCATCAATATTACTGTGCTTCTTCATAGTCAAAATAATTCCCTCAAAACTGTCAAACTATTTACTAAGTCTGCACTACTATTAATCTTCTCATTGTTCCCACTACCCATCTCCTTCCACTTATGACTGTATGACTGTAATTTTTTTGCTTGTATCCTTACGATTTATATTGATATTGTTTTCTGATTACTTATTTGTACCCTATGACTATCATTAAGTGTTGTACCTTATGATTCTTGATGAACGTATCTTTTCTTTTATGTACACTGAGAGCATATGCACCAAGACAAATTCCTTGTGTGTCCAATCAGACTTGGCCAATAAAAAATTCTATTCTATTCTATTCTATTCTATTCTATTCTATTCTATTCTATTCTATTCTATTCTATTCTATTCTATTCTATTCTATTCTATTCTATTCTAATTTCAGTCATGCAGTGTATTACAGGGAAGTCATCTTCTGCACAATTCTGATTCTTCTAAGTACAAATGCATCCTGATGTCTGATCCCGATGCATCCTTATATCCTTTGTTCCTAGTTAATCAAGTAATAGTCAGTAAAGTCAAAGAATTTGAAAGAATACGATACATTTTGTAAATAAAAATGGTGACAGTTCATAAAGATTAGTAGGTACAAATAGAAATATACATTATTTCCATAGCAAGGAAGATAAAGCAGGAATGGTTAAATTGATTATTTTATTCAAAGAAGAAAATATGTTCTTATTTGGATATCACTTCTGGAATTTGTGCCTGTGAAGAAGAAAAAAAAGAAACATTGACTCTGGTTTTGTTGATTAGAAAGATTTGATGTTACAGGAATGGCTAGTTATATATTAATGTGTAAAAGCAAAAAATGGAGATGCTTCCCCTTGTATTTCACACCCCTTTTCCCCTGCTCCCTTTCCTTCCCTTAATTTCCTATTTTTTCTTCTCTCCTTTGTATTTTATATAATAAAATAAAAATCATAAATGATAAAACAAAAGCAATAGTCTGTGTTGTTTTTCTTGGTTGTAGGTTGCTATACTATATATCCGTGATAGTGAACCTATGGCATGCATGCAGGAAGTGGCACACAGAGCCATCTCTCCGGGGACATGAGCCATCGCCTGTTGCTCTTCCAGGTTCTAGCGTGCTGTCCAGCTGACCTTCATGCAAGCATGCACGCTGGAAACCAAAAGAGCATGTGCGGCCTGACAGCTGCTCTTCCAGTTTCCAGTGTGCACATGTGCACCGGCCACCTTGTCTTCCAGTTTCTGGTACACATGCACATGCAAAGAAAAACTGGCCAGTGCTCATGCGCGCACTGGAAACCAGAAGACCAGCCACCTGGCACGTGTGCTTCCATTTTGGCACTCGGTACCAAAAAGGTTCGCTAACATTCTAACTATAATTCTTCCTAGAAGAAAGAAGCTATTTGCCACATAGCATCTTCATCATTAATTCCAAACTAGTTGCTATACTTATTATTAGTTTGAACTTTTTTATATTGAATAATAGTCCCATTTTTTTCACTGTGCTCCCAGTGGTGAAATCCTCCTTGGTTTGCCACCGGTTCACTGCTTGTGCATGCACAGTGCATGCCAAATGCACACTGTGTGCACCCATGCGCAGTGCACACCAAACGCATGCTTTGCGTGGCAAAGGGAGGCTTAAGAAGGTAAGTAGAACAGCGAGGAGGGGAACTGCTGTGCCGCGCGATTTAGATTCACTAGAAAGCAGGATTTCCTGCTTTCTAGCAAATATAAATTGTGCGGCACAACTGATCGTTGGAAATACCATTTCGGATGAACCGGTAGCTTTTTTTTTTACTACTGTTTCGCCTGAACTGGTAGTTTTTATCACTACTGGTTTGCCCAAACCAGTGCGAACTGGTAGCATTTCACCCCTCTGTGATCCTTGACTAGCATTACCAAAGCATGCAGATCAGTGGTGGGTTTCAAATTTTTTTACTACCAGTTCTGTGGGTGTGGCAGGGGAAGAATACTGTAAAATCTCCATTCCCATCCCAATCCGGGGGAAGGTTACTGCAAAATCCCCTTTCCTCCTGATCAGCTGGGATTTGGGAGAATAAATGGGGGCAGGGCCAGTCAGAATTTTTACTACCGGTTCGCTGAACTACTCAAAATTTCCACTACTGGTTCTCCAGAACTGGTCAGAACCTGCTGAAACCCACCTCTGATGGAAAACATGTGTATCATCAACATAGCCTACTTATGGATGCTTTTTCTTCCAATTTTAAAGCCATGTTTGTCTTCCAATCTACCATTTCTCAATACATATTTAACATTTATGCTCAATAAATTAGCATAGATTATATTACTTCGTCTTACTCTTTTCACAGCTTGGAGCCAGTCTATTTATTCATGTTCCATGTGACTATAGCTTTTTGCTCTGGGTCCAAATTTTGAATGAGGACAATAACATATTTTCGGATTTCCATTTTCCTTAAGTGGATTGGTTAGAAATGTCTTTCTAACACTTACTGACTTCTTTTCTAGTTTTCTTTGGCTTTTTCAATTAACAGCGAACATCAGGACAATGTCTTTATCTTTCTTTTTTTTAAAAAATCAAATATCTGACATCTATTTTTTTGATGTAGGGTTCTAATCTGTGTTGGACAATGCTAAGCATTACTTGCTACTATGTGAAATTAAGGATATTGTATGGCTGCATACATTGTTAAATCTCATTTCTTTGGTGTTGAATGATAATCTTTTGGCCAAGAACGGTTGTTCTTCAGATTTGCTGGTATTATTTGGTCAGAACTTTTATATGTTCTCTTTCTGTTGCTTGTCATGCTTTATAGATTATTACAAGTAGTAATAGAAGAACAAGAAGGGATTATGACGTTGTAGTTAATAGGTTGGGCTTGAGCTAAGGAGATTCGTGTTATGTCCAACTTCAATCAATTGTTCTTTTACCTGCCCAAACAGTTATTGTAAGAACGGTATTAGAAAAAGGAAATATTATGTATGCAGGAAACATGGTAAACAACTAATTCTGACAACACTGTCAAACGATTTACTAAGACTGTATTACTATTATTCTTCTCATCCTTCCTATTACCTATTTCCTCCCACTTATGACTATAACCATGTTGCTTGTATCTTTATGATTTATATTGTTTTAATTGTTTCCTAGTGTGATTTGATTGCTTATTAGTAACCTCTGACTATCATTAAGTGTTGTATCTTATGATTCTTTATGAATCCATTTTTTCTTTTTATGTACTGAGAGCATATGCACTAAAGACAAATTCCTTGTGTGTCCAATCACACTTGGCCAATAAAGAATTCTATTCTATTCCAACATGGGACACTAATACAAAAATAAAATATCCTTGTCCAAAGATGTTTATAGTCCAGGACTTCCAATATTTATTTGCTACACTCGCATGTCCATATGCTTTGCATACACAAAATACTCACAAGACACATATATTAGAGCATTTAGTCACAGAACCATAGTGTGTGTGTGTGTCAGGGGTGAAATCCAGCAGGTTCTAACAGGTTCTGGAGAACCAGTAGCGGAAATTTTGAGTAGTTTGGAGAACTGGCAAATGCCACCTCTGGCTGGCCCCAGAATGGGATGGGAATGGAGATTTTGCAATATCCTTCCCTTGCCACGCCCACCAAGCCACACCCACAGAACCAGTAGGGAAAAATTTTGGCTTTCACCCCTGGTGTGTGTGTATGTGTGTGTGCGTGTGTGTGCGTGTGCGTGTGTGTCATTGTTTCACTTAGAAGTTTTTGCAGCAGAGAGCAGTCTGAATATACTATCAGGTTGATTGTGTTTTATAACCTGACCATCCATCCATCCATCTACCAATCCACATTACACTTCTGTGGTTTAGTTAGTGGTGGAATTCAGCCGGTTCTCTCTGTATCACGCAAACCAGTAGCGGCAACTGCAGGAGGCTCCGCCCACCCGCCCAGATGTAATGAGTGACTACTGCGTGCATGTTAACATTTGCGAACTTGTAGGGAAGGTAAGTGAATCCCACCTTTGGGTTAAATGTATTTGATGCATATCTCTTGTGAGTTTTGTGTACGTTTTGTGTATAATCCTAATCTTAAACCTCAAGAAAAAAAAAGGAAAGTAATTAATATTAATAGTAACTTTATTTGAGGCAATCAAGTTTATAAGGTTGAATGAGAATGAAGAATAATCCTCTGTCATCAAGGGAGTGTGCAGGCTGACCTAATTAGGAAATGTTAATGACATATCTCTTCCCTCAGCTATGGTGGCGAGGAAATGAGAACAATGGCTGGTGAGATTTTCTGACCGAAATAGCACCTGGCTGTTACTTCATTATGTGCAGTGCCTTTTCCTGTGTGAGCGAAAGAAAGGGACCCCATTCATCCTTAATCAAAATGTCCTTTCCCAAACCACTCTGCTAATTCAAACCTTTTCCTAATTTGTTCTGAGCTGCTAAATTGCTATAAGCATGCAGGAAAGCAGGAAATGCCTAAAATGGTAATCAAAAGAGAAGAGAATGAGTCATATTTTTTACAATATGAAGGTCTGAGATGAGGAAACAAAACAATGGACAAACAACAACAACTGGAAGGAGAAATTTGCATTATCACTTTGGCACAATGTATCTCCATAATTTGTAGTCACTGATAAAGGGTGTCACCTTATTTACTAGCCCAAGCTGTTTCGACAGCAGGTGGGTGCAGAGGCATTAGCCCAAAAGTATGTTCATCATTATGCTATACAAGCTTTCACCAATTGGCTTTTTTTTTTTTTTTGGTGGGGAAAGTGGGGAGATATGTATTTTAGTGAAGCTGTCAGATTAAGCATAAAAATAAGCCAAATCAAATTCTTACTGGTCATTTGGCAAGTAAAGTTATTGGAATATTTGGCTGGTTGCAACACACCTCACTTCAAATTAGTTCATTTTGTTCTGTGCATTTATAAAAAATACATGCTTCAAAGTGCTCACTAAAGGATGTTAGGTTTACTTCATTTTACTGTGAACATTTTTTTAAAGGCTTAGATTGTTTTTCAGGTCTGGAAAGTGGAAGGGAGGGAGGGAGGGAGGGAGGGAGGGAGGAAAGAAGGAAGGATTTGTTAATAATAACAAAAAAAATTCAATTTCATGCAGTGTAAATATCCAAGAAAATATATGGTGTAAAACCAGAACATTTATTGTGTACAGATATTGGCTGTACACAAGATAATGAATGGGATTAATGAATAGGATTATGCACTGTGACTTTCATGTAGTTTATTATCTTTATATGCAATTCTATTTTTTCCATTATTTTTAATTCCTGTTATTGTTCTTTTTGTTGTTCTTATATTAAATCTAACTTTGATTTCATACGGGCAGCTAGATAAATGTCAATATTAAATAAACAAAGAAATGGGAAATTAGATATGTTAAACCCAATTATATATTTCGACCGTCAGCTAATGATGATATTTTTTATTGGAATTGGCTTTTCAGAATATGCTCCTCCACTGGGAATATCCTATTATAACCCCCAACTATGATCAGATTTTCAAAAAACAAATAAATAAATAAAAAATAGCTAGTTGTTAGTAATAGCTAGTAGCTATGTCAAAAAGCACTGGTTTGTTTATTTATTTTTCTTTATTAACTAACTTTGTTTGCTGTCCCTCTAGTTTATTCTAATGTTAGAGGTGAAGTATGTTAGAAAGCCAGAAGCTGCTACTTGTAATATAATTATTTGCATAATCTAACTTCATAAAATAAGCATGTGGATAGCTGTTTTCACTTTTTTAGGGCAAAGAGAAATTATGTCTCAGTTGTAATTATATTACTTATGCTATTTTGGCCTGGCATAATTATAGGTGGTGGAAGATAGAGTTGTTGTTTACAAAATATTTTAAAATGTTATTTAATTGCTATTTAATTTAATTCTATTGCAGATGTGTGAATGCTTCTCCTTTGCAAAATGTTGACCAATTTGTTATGGGACAAACAGCACAATTCTACTCATACTAAATCCACACGTGACTTTTTTTTCTGAATAAACCTTGCCTAGGATTGTACTACAATGTAGATTACAGTTACTCTCACATCTAGCTATTAGTAATGCAGTAAACTGGATGACTATAGCTAATCACATCTGCATCCCCACCCTCTTTGGGTTGCAGCTACAGTATTGCCACACTTGAAATCCCGTGAGACATATTTTACAGAGAAAAAAACCTTCCCTCAAGTATAGATAGTCCAAAAAATGGAATATTGGATTCGTGTTTCTGTGTGAGTAATGCACTTCCTGACTCCCACTACATGACTGTAATGTTCTGTCTGCACTCAGACCACTGCAATGGGTAGAAGAAATAATCTTGAGGAACAGGTAGAAGAGCTGCTACTAAGACAAGAAAAAGATACTAAAAAGATACTGCTACTAAGATCAAGAAAAAGAAAACCAAATTCAGTGTATAAGTGTAATCCAAATAAGCATTTCAGATGAGATCTTGCAAGGATTCATTGTTTTCCAAGGACTGGACATACCTCAGCATAGAAACTAGGTACAAAATACCATATTTTTTAGATTATAAGACGCACCGAAGTATAAGACGCAACTTAGTTTTTGGAGAGGAAAATAGGAAAAAAAAAATCTGCCTACCAGGTATTCATCTGGCTAGAATCCTTAGTCTATTCAGCTTCAGCACATTAGTTTTCTGATTTTGAGTGCGCGCACATGCTTTTTATCCCCTGCTTTATCACTTGCTAGTGCTTCGTTAGTGCTGAAAAAAGCTTCTGAAGGACAGCTGAGAGTCAGAGGCAGCAGGCAAAGCACGGAGATTGCTTCACTCACTAGCGCCTCATCAGGGTTAAAAAAAAACTTCAAAAAAGTTACATTCAGAGATACACCCAAATTTTCAGCCTCTTTTAGGGAGGAAAAAGTGTCTTATACTCTGAAAAATATGGTATTTTATTGTAGTACACACCAGGGGTGGGTTCTACTTACCTTTACTACCACTTCACGTGCACACGCGCACACTCTTCTGCGCAGAAGCATTTTGATGACGGGGTCGGTGGGCGGAGCCTCCCATTGGTTTTACTACCAGTTCTATAGAACTGGTGCAAACCGGGAGCAACCTACCGCTGGTACACACCTTTCCCAATAATTGACTACTGCCCTGAATTATGTCCATCCTTCTGGCTTTGCAAATTGAGGTAGCCACATAAATACATCTTTAGGTTAATCCTTATAACAAATAAAAGTCTTGAAGTTTGTGAAGTGGCATTCAACCTTTGCCTCCTTCAAAAGTCCTTACATGTTTTGGGATTAGGAGCTACTTCATGCCTCAGTGGACTTGCTGTTCTGATTGTATAATGGTATATGGGAAAAACCTTGGGAGATGTGGTGGAGAAATTATAACCTGCAGCTGCATAGTGGGTGCTTTTCCAAAAGGCAACTGGATCATGTTGTTGTTGTTGTTGTTGTTGTTTTTGCCTTGAGAATGAAGACATTTCACTTCTCATCTAAGAAGCTACATCAGTTCTGACTGGATGGTGGGGTGATGGATTACTTCTGACAGGATAATAAGCTGGTTGTATCCATCTTTCATATGTGGTAGTAATATGAAGCTAAAGAATATTGTAAAATACTCTGGAGTGGCAAGCCATTTGGTGATCACATTAGAAAAAAGAGAGAGAGAGGAGGATTGGCATTGCCCGATTGGGAAATATATTACAAAGCATCAGCATTAATTTGGATCAAGGAGTGGATGGAACTCAAAAACCATAGACTATTGAATTTGGAAGGATTCAATCTTCAGCAAGGATGGCATGCCTTCTAATGGGAGAGCACAGACAAAAGGCATGAATATTTTCAGAGACATACAATCAGACACACATTATACCAAACATGGCAGAGTATTAAAAAGGCACATTATTACAAAATCCCGGAGTGGTTGTCAATGATGGAAGCCCAGATCTATCCAAATGCCATGGACTATAACAAAACGAAAACTTATAAAGATCTGTTAAACAATTGGGGGGAACTAAGAACGAGGCAAGAACTAAAAGAGATGGGTACAGACATTGACTGGTGGCCGTATATACAAATAAAATCAAGATACAATAAAGATTTGGCTCAATTTGAATTTCAAAAAGGTCAAACAGAATTAGATAAAATTTTGCAAGGGACACAGGACAAACTGATCAAAAAAATTTACAATTACTTACGAGGATATAAATTAGAAGAGGTAGTGAAAGAAAATATGATAACCTGGGCAAAAAATTTCGGTTATAGTATTCAATTAGACAAATGGGAAAAACTATGGAAAATAAATTATAAAATGACAATGTCTGTATCCTATAAAGAAAATCTCTATAAAATGTTTTATAGGTGGCACTTGCCACCAGCCAGATTGGCAAGAATGTTCCCCGGCATGCCATCAACATGTTGGAAATGCAACCACCACAAAGGCACCTATTACCATATGTGGTGGACCTGCCCAATGGCGAAACAATATTGGCAAAGGATCAAAATACAAATAGAGGAAATAACACACCAAAAGATAGAACTAAGACCAGAAAGCTTCTTATTAGGCATAGTGAATGGATACTATGAAAAAGAAACAACCTATTTAATTATACATATGATAACAGCAGCACAAATACTATACGCGCAACACTGGAAGAGTAGTGATATACCAACACCAGATAAAGTAATCAATAAAATTATGGAATGTGCGGAATTAGATAGACTCACAAAGGAATTACAAAATAGGGAAGAATATGACTTTTACTTAGTATGGGAAAAGTGGTATAGTTGGTTGAAAGATAGGAAAGAGATGAAGCAATAGGAAGTAAACAAAATGACCAAATATAGTATGATGGAAACAAAGAACAAACATAGGTTAACAAAGATCAATATTAGATAGATAAAAGGGAATGACCAAATAAGGAAGAGTCAAAATACAAAGAGAAAAGTACATTATAGTTGCGACAAACTGGACATGTATTGAAATGGATGTTTATATGTTTTTATGTTTTGTACGTTTCATTGTTCTGTTTAGTTTATACTTATAAATAAAATTTGGAGAAAAAAAAAGAAATTAAAAAAAAAGATGTTGAGACTTTGGAAAAAGTGCAGAGAACAGCAACTAAGATGATTAGAGACCTTGAGACTAAAACATATGAATAATGGTTGCAGAAAAGAAGACTAGAAGAAGGGTGACATCATAAGCAGTATTCCAATATTTGAGGGCTATCACAAAGGAGATAGGGTTAACTTATTTTCCAAAGCACCAGAAGGCAAGACAAGAAACAATGGATGGAAACTAATCAAGGAGAGAAGCAACCTACAATAATGAAAGATGATAATCCAACATGAATATGTGCATGCTTGCCAAATGTAACAAATATGATTATAATATTTTATTTATATTGAAATGTATGAGATGTAGAATATTGTGATTGACATAAAAATAATACATTGAAATATTGGATAATCAAATAATGAAAAATTATAAATTGAATAAGCAAATAATAAAAGACTATAATTTAACATAAATATGTGTATTATTATCAGAATTATATAAGAGTATTAAATGAAAGAAATGTTTTAATACTATTTTATCTGATAATATTTTATCAGCATTAAAATGTAGGACATGCAGGATACGGTGACTGGCATAAAAGTAATTTTCTATTGCAATATAAAATAACTAAATAATGAACGACTATAATTTAACATAAACATATGTATTATTATCAGAACTATATAAGCTTGTTAAATATTATAAATGTGATCAATATTGTTCTATTTGTACCAAAAATGACATAGAGGTGCTATTCAGCCAGTTCAGACTGGTTCTGATGAACAGGCAGTGGAAATTTTGAGGAGAACTGGCAAATACCACCAAATACCACCTCTGGTTGGCCCCATCTTGCCCGCCCTGCCCCTTCCAGGAGTCCCCATGTTCCCCGTTTTGGCTCCCAGGGAGCTTCAGGGAGGCCTAGCCTTTAGGCCTGAAGCTCCTTGAAGCTGGGTCTTCAGGGAGGCCCCATTGGCTGGGTCTTTTTTTGTTGCCCTGCACAGGAGAATGGAGCTGGAAAGAAGGTTAGTGGGGTGGGGAGGGAATGGGGATTTTGCAGTATCCTTCTCCTGCCACACCCACCAAGCCACACCCACAGACCCAGTAGTAAAAATTTTTGAATCCCACCACTGTTATGACACCCAGGTTCCACACTATTCATGCATTGATGCTTTTAAAAAAATAAGTGAGAGAGAAAAAAAGGAGAGAAGCAACCTGGAATTAAGGAGAAACTTGCTAACAGTGAGAACAGTTAACCAGTGGAACAGCTTGGCTTCAGAAATTGTAGGTGCTTCAGCACTGGAGGCTTTTAAAAACAGACTGAACAGCTACTTCTCTGAAATGGTATAGGGTCTCCTGTTTGAATGGGGGCTTGGATGGCCCCTTCCAATTCTATTCTGATTGAATTGAATAGTGGTTAAGGCATCAGGCTTAAAACTGGGAGGCCGTGAATTCTAGTCCTGTTTTAGGCAGAAAGCCAACTGGGTCACCTTGGGTCAGTCACTCTCTCTCAGTCCTAGGAAGCAGGTAATGGCAAACCACTTCTGAAAACCCTTACCAAGAAAACTGCAGGGACTTGTCCAGGTAGTCTCCAGCACTGACTCAAAGGTACTGTCAACCTTGAAGATGACCTGACCAGAGCCATTTTGAGGCTTTAGGGTTGTTCCACTGAAGCTGAGGGATAAGGAGGGAAGAATTTAATTAGCTGGGGTTTTGTAACCAAAACAAAATACTTTCTCCTGGGAACCAAGGACATCTCCATAGGTGGCCAGATAAAGGAGAAGTGAAGTTACCAGACAACCAGATGGCATCCTGATTGGACAATGTGACTGATTGTTTGGGAAAGGGAAAAAACTTTTACTTTTAATTAGGTGAAAACCACAGAAACATTCTGTTAAGTATTAAGTGACAGTTCAAATGAGCCAATCAGGAGTGAATCTTGAGAGCGGGAAATTCGGGGAAGCGTCAGTGGCTGAAGCCGGGGACAGCTCCTGTTTAAAAGGAGCTGCCGCGGCTAGAATTGCCATTGCTGTTACGGAGACTAATAAAGCGTTTAACTCTACTGCGCGTCCAGTCCTTCTTTCAATTGCCACGATACAACACATTCAGAGTTGGTTTTCATCAGACTGTGCCAATAATATATGTCCAATAAAACTATTCTTTGAGGAACCTACATGCCTCGGAGTTCTGTTTGCTATTGGTGTATTACTTGGAACTCTGACAGATTCAACATACACATGCACTAGAATGGAACAAATTTTGAAAAATGCCATTCCATTAAAATATATTTATTAAATTTTACAAAACCATATACTTTTTCAAAATATAATGAGCTGTCCATTGTATTTGTTAATGGCCTCGTTAATTTTATATTCCTTTTATTGGAAAAGATCTTTGATTTCCTCTTAGGAAGAATAGCTAACTAAATTGTGGGAAGTATGCTTCAATGTCTAGAATAACTTTGTACTTAAAAAGTAAATCTGACACAGAATTCAATTTTAATTGGAAACCATCCTTGCATTACAATATTATACATGGAATTGTGCCATGTCCAAAATTGGAGTTTTAGAATCCATATTTTAAATTCATGAACAATTTATAGTGTTGGTGGAATATATTATTCACTATAGTTGTCTTTCAATAAGAGGAATAGTGCTAATCAAACATTTAATAGCTTAAAACCAAACATGGAACATGAAATGATATGAAATATCTCTAATAGGCTAAGCTTGTAATGATGCAGTAGAATATATTCGTTTTATGATCGTTTAGATTTTCTGCTTATCTACTCGTATTTACATGTAAATGTTTTTCTTATTTATTCTACCTCATACAGCTACTGTACAAAGCTAATTCATGGAGATCATGGATTTCTTTTCCTCAAATGTACATGTGCCATTGTCTTGTCACCTCTTAATTCTAATTCTGAAATTTTATTGGGTCTTCCCCATGGCTTGGTTGAATGCACCATCCTCTGCAGTTTTCTAGGAATGCAATAAACGTGTTCCTTTTCAGCAATGTTTATGGCCATTTTCCTTTGTCATTGTCTTTATATGGAAGGTGTATATGTATCACACTTTAAAGATCTACCTTGGTAAGGAGAAAGGAGTTATCTATTTTTCCAAGACTGACAAGGATCATATCTTTACAAGTTGCCTGATTTGTGGTGTCATTTGTGCCAGCTCTCTGTGACTGGAAATTACTATAAATTTTAGTGATTGCCACTGTTTTCTGTATTAATGTTTACTTTATTAATTTATTTTATGTAAATGCATAGTATTTTATTTTTTTACTTTTGTTTAATTAATAATTATAGATTTAAATATTTTTATTGTAGTATTCTCTGGAATAAAAACCATAGTGAAGGTTTTGATTTGATATCTGTACTATTTATTTCTTATATTAATTCAAAATATATATACTGTAACAGAATAACAAAGTTGGAAGGGATCTTGGAGGTCTTCTAATAAGGAGGAGGAAGCAAATAAAAGCATCCTTAGCATAAACCAGAAGCCTCTTCCCACCCCAATCTCATCCACATCACTTGGAAAGAGTAGGAATAAACAGCCATATTTATTATTATTTTTCAAATTTCTATACTGCCCTTCTCCCGAAGGACTCAGGGCCATGTACAGCCAGAAATAAAACCATGACAGTATAAAAATTAAAAACAATTTAAAACAATTAAATCAATTGGCTGAAAATTCTAATAAAACAACCCATTAAAATAGTAAAAACATTATTATTATTTAGGCCAGCCCTGCTTGTTGGAATAGTAATGTTTTTAGGGAGCAACAAAAGGTATGCAGTTCAGGAATCCTATGAATCTCTGGGGGCAGCTCATTCCAGAGGGTGGGGCCCCCCACAGAGAATGCTCTCCCCCTGGGGGTCATCAGCCAACATTGTCTAGCTGATGGCACCCGGAGGACCCCTCTCTGTGGGAGCGTACTGGTCGATGGGAGGCTATCGGTGGCAGAAGGCGGTCTTGTAGATACCCAGGGCTCATGCCATGGAGCGCTTTAAAGACAGCAACCAACACCTTGAATCACATCCAGAAGACCACCCGGAGCCAGTGCAGCTCGCGCAGGAGCGGTGTTACATGGGAGTGCCGAGTCGCTCCCATAATTACCCGTGTGGCTGCATTCTGGACCAGTTGGAGCCTCTGGGTGCTCTTCAAAGGGAGCCCCATGTAGATAGCGTTACAATAGTCCAGACGGGAAGTGATGAGGGCGTGAGTGACTGTGCATAAGGAGTCGCGATCCAGAAAGGGACGCAACTGGTAAATCAGGCGAACCTGATAAAAAGCCCCCCTGGCCACAGTTGTCAGTTGGTCTTCTAAGGACAGCTGCAAGTCCAGGAGGACACCCAAGTTGCGAGCCCTCTCTGAAGGGGTCAAGATCTCACCCCCATTAGTAAGTGATGGAGTCAACTGACTATGATGGGACGCCGGAAACCACAGCCACTCGGTCTTGGAAGGGTTAAGTCTGAGCTTGTTCCTCCCCATCCAGATCCGTATGGCTTCCAGGCACCGAGACATCACTTCAAGTGCATCATTGGGGTGGCCCGGGGTGGAAATGTACAGCTGAGTATCATCAGTGTATTGATGGAAATCCACCCCGAAGCCACGGATGATCTCACCCAGCGGCTTCACATAAATGTTGAACAGGAGGGGCGAGAGGACCGACCCCTGTGGCACCCCACAAACTAGGTGCCTTGGGGTCGACCTCTGCCCCCCTGCCAACACAGACTGCGTACGGCCGGATAGGAAGGAGGCGAATCACCATATAACGGTGCCCCCCACTCCTAACCCCTCCAGCTGGCGCAGCATGATACCATGGTCGATGGAATCAAAAGCCACTGAGAGATCTAACAGGACCAGGACAGAGGAACAACCCCTCTCCCGAGCCCTCCAGAGATCACCAACCAATGCGACCGATGCCGTTTCCATGCTATACCCAGGCCTGAAACCCGACTGGAATGGATCCAGATAATCTGCTTCATCCAGCTCCTGACTCCAGCTCTTTGTAGAGCACGCCAACAATTGAAGTTCAGCCTATGCAAAACCTGCCAGATTAAATAAACAAGCAGTCATCATCATGTGGTATCTATAACCATGCATTCATCTTGTATCTGTGGACATTTTTTACTACTGACTAAGATAATAAAAGAGATGCGGTGGCTCAAGAGACATGGTGGTTCAGTGGCTAAGACACTGAGCTTGTCAATTGAAAGGTCGATAGTTCAGAGGTTCGAATCCCTAGTGCCGCATAATGGGGTGAGCTCTTTACCTTAAGATAATCAATCCATCAGTGATAGTAATTAATTAAAGAGACATTTTATGACATACTACATCTTGATAATATGTGCCTTGTTTGATCACACAAGTGTTAATATTAAAACTTGTCACATGGAACTTCACAATTTAAATTCTAATTTCCTCACAAATTATGATAAGGTTAGTCACATTCAAGACAGCTATATCAGTTTGGAAGTTTTGTCTAATCGTTCTCTCAAAGAGGGAATGCAAAGCTTTCTGCGTTCCTCACTCTGTCAAAGTAGAATCTCAGATGTATAGAAATGTGTTGCCTATATTGTTCTTGTAGGCAGATATAAAACAGTTACGAGGAGACATTTACACAAAATGTTGCCATTTTTATTTAATTTATTACATACTGATAAACATGGGGCTAGAAAGAGCAGCTTGGTTGCTATTTTATGAGTTGCAGATTTACACAGTGAAAGAAATCCATGTAAAAGACCATTATATCATGTTATGGCATTTTAAATATTAATGCTAAGACAAGCTTCTCCTTTTGCCTCACTAAATGGTATTTCTTATCTTTAGTGCCATCCAGCTATTTTTCTTCACTGCCGGTCTGTTTTATTACCCGTACTTTGTATTTATGTTACCTAAGGTGTTAGAATGTCATAAAGCTTGTCATGTTAAGCAGTAAAAAGCTTTGAAATTGTACAAGAATGGCTTTTTATATGCATAAAGCAGAATATGGTGATGGGGCAGGGCTGCCTTCTTATTTTATGATTGATTAAAAGTTTAATTCTTCTGACTGAAAGTTTCAGTTCTGACAGAAACGATGCCTCAATTTAAGGAATGCAGGAGTTATTATAACTTATATTATATTGTATTTTGCATCCAAGAATCTCTTTGAATATCTCTGCAAGAAGTATGAAGTATTACTGAGGACAAATCAAGGTGTTGAATGTTTATCTGCACAATCACGCCAAGTAACACCTAAGACAAGCTCATAACACAAAAAAAAATTCCTTAAATGTTGTTTGCTTTTAATATCTAATTTGTTTGAACAATTCCTTATAGTTCTCTTCACAGCATAAATTACTTCTAAGAATTGTCCATATAAACAGTGTACAGGTAGTTCTCAATTTGCGATAGATTGCTTAGTGATGATTTAAAGTTATGACACTTATAAACTATTTAGGACCCAGATTTTAAATTCCAATAACCTCCAGTCATGTGACCACACTATGATAACCATTTGCAGCTGTTTCAGGTGTCCCACAATCACACAATCACATTTTACAACATTTTTTTGCAGAAAATCAGCATTTACTTCTGATTTCTGGCAAAACCGGCTTCTAGCATTTGTTCACTTTACAATTGCTAGATTTGTTTAATGACCACACATTCACTTAACTTTGTGTTTGCTTAATGATCATCACCAAAAAAAAAAAAAAAAAAGTCATAAAATCCGGTTGGTGAATGAGTGACCCAATTTATGACTATCGTGATTTAGGATTATAAAAGGTAGGCTCCATTACAATCACAACTTGAGAAGTACCTGTATTCATACTATATATATAATGTGTAATGTATATATTACATATAATGCATGCATTATACATTATACAGACACATACAAATGCATATGTCCATATGTTTTATTAAAAACATTGATCTGTCCCCGTACCCACACACACACAAACACAGCCAGCCAAGGGTTAAGGAAACACTTTGGAATGCACCCAGGTCTTATCTCCCACTTGGCAGCGATAGACACACCGTCTGCCAAATGCCTTTATTTTCACAAACAGAAAGATAAGGTACTTAACGTGCAAAAAGTCCAAGCAGAAATAATATTTCTCTCTGCAGTTCCGGACGAGGCTTTAGTGACTATCCAAGGTTTACTTTTGTTCATCACAAGGATCACTGACCACTACCCTCTATTATATAGTCTCTGGGGTGTGGTCCAGTGACTCAGTTCTAATCCCTAGCATGCCTCCTAAGCTGCTGCAAACGTTTATCACGCCTTCGGAGGCATGCGTCCAGGAATGATGTTTCTTCGTCACTCTGATCCGAGCCAGCTGTCTCCCTACTGATCTCCTCTCCCTTGGCCGGCACCTGAGACAATGCCAGAGGGGAGGGGCCTGGAGAGGGAGGCCTGGCTGACTCCTCTTCCTCATGCTCGGAGCTTTCTTCCTCCGATGGGACAGGCTTAGAGGGCGGGGCCACAACAAACATATAGATCTGCTTTAGATCTGCTAGATCTAAAGGATACATTTTTCAGAAAAGATTTGTCAGGAAAAATTCTGAAAATACCTGAGAAGAATGGTAATAATGAAGAATGGTGTTTTTTGCTACTCATTTATTTTTCAAAAAGGGGCAATTTTCTTTCCATAGTATATTGTTATGATTCTACACTCCGGGTACTAAAGATATAAAACAGTGACTAGGTTGCCAACAAAGATAACATGCTGTTCCTATTTGCGTTTGCTGTAGCAACTTTGAAAATAAATAAAAAGGAAAAAAAAGCTGTCTTATTGCCACTGAAGGTGTCACTTCATCTCAGAAATAGGTTTCCATTTATTTCTTTCATGAGAAATAAATGTGGTAAAAGCCATTCATAAGTAAGATTTTAGCACACCGTTTGTTCTACTTTGATTTGCTGTGGGTATCTTTTCATATCTGAAAGATCTAAACCTTTATCTCCTTCAGAGGCAAAAGTCATCTCCATTTCAGTGCCTAAATTTTAAAAAAGGCATATCATTTGTCTCTGCTCCATTTTATTTCCCTTTAGCTATTTCTCTGAACCTTAAACAGATGAAGTGATGGGATTTGAACCCAGTGGTGGGTTTCAAATTTTTTTACTACCAGTTCTGTAAAGTGTGGCTTGGTGGGTGTGGCATGGCTTGGTGGGCGTGGCAGGGGAAGGATACTGTAAAATCTCCATTCCCACCCCACTCCAGGGGAAGGATACTGTAAAATCTCCATTTTTTCCTAATCATCTGGGACTTGGGAGGCAGAGAATAGATGGGGGCGTGGCCAGTCAGAATTTTTACTACTGGTTCTCTGAACTACTCAAAATTTCCACTACCGGTTCTCCAGAACTGGTCAGAATCTGCTGAAACCCACCTCTGTTTGAACCTCTTGCTATCTGCTCTTCATATTCCCAGATAATATGTAAAACACTACAAATTCTCTGGATATATTCGTGGCTGCAGCTATGTCTTAGTCTATGTGTTCTGCTGGAAAACACCTCGAATGCTGCAACCTCAGTCTAATCCCTCATCAAAGATTCTGCTGAATTGCCAGTTACTGCTTATGACATTAAAGTACAATACTTTGTTAGTCTTTCTGGAGATTGATTAACATGAGAATTGGATGAATGCTCCATATCTGGTGGCAATTGTAAATTGACCAAAAAACATCATGTCTTTGCCATCGTTACATTGTCAACTGAAGCATTTCTGCCTCAGCACCATTTCCTGGAGAAAATACTAATGTGAGCAATAATTTCAGTCATTTCCATCTTGTTTTTAAAAAGCCAATTTATAGTAAAATCTTCTCTATATTGCCCTCAGCTCATACAAAGCTTGATATCCCTTTATTTCATCTTAATTCTTTGAGGCAGTCAGCGATGTACCTGCTCCGCAGAGAATCCTAAGTAACTTGATTGGTCCCAAATTATCCTTTTAACCCTGCAGCTGTATCAAAATATTAACCTTGCTATATTACAGTTCATTATTTATGTATATTTTTATTTCTTATCCAGGGATAATTCAAGATCTTGTGTTTGACTTTTAAAGCCTTAAAGCAAGGGTCCCAAACCTTCTTGGTTCTGTGGACTGGCAGAGACAACTTCGGCAGTTTTGTGTGTGTGTCGGAGGGGAAGAATGGTTTTGCACGGACAACCTAAATCCCTCATATGTATAAATGAAGCTTTAAGAATTTGCCTACCACTTCGGCAGCCCAGATCCCAATGGGCCATGCCTAAGTAGTAGTCTACAGTCCAGAGGTTGAGAACATCTGCCCTAAAGGAGTGTAAGGCCTGCCTAGGAGGTCTGTAAGAGGTGTGCATAAGCGCACCAACTTGCCTACCATCCCTGACCTACTGTCCCCATTTATTTGTATCCTTATCCTGTATTCATAATCATGTTTATACTTATATCTGTTATCTTATACATGTTTAACAAATAAATAAATAAATAAATAAATAATAATAATAATAATAATAATAATAATAATAACAACAACAACAACATCCAACTTGTACTTGAAGACAAAGTGGCAAATCTAGTCAAGAAGATTTGCCACAAATTCATCTTGTGCCTCAATGGCACCTGATTTTGCATTGGAAAACCTACTCACAGTCTCACCTTAGTTACTTCTTGACTAAATGTCTACAATGTACTGTACATGGAACTGTCTTTGAGAACTCAGAAGTTTCTACTTTTGAGCATTTAATTATGGGCATTCTATGATATAACCATATAATGCTTCTGCTATGCAAGCTTCGCTGGTTACCTCTAGAGTTCCAAGTGCAATTCAAAGTTTTTGTTATAATCTATAAAGCCTTTCTAGTGAATTGGTATCTGAGGAGCTGTCTTTCTCCAGTAATGTCTGCCTATCGTTTGAGTTCCAACAGAGTCAGCTTGCTTTGGTGGCCCATCTAACAGGTGTCATTTATGGATGTTGCAATATTTTCAGGATCAGACTCAATAATATTAGTGAGAGTTAAAGGTTTAAATATACTTCCTTTTATTTACAATAGGCATTCTATATTCACTGAATATTCACAGATAGAAGCAGGGAAAAGGGTGTAGGTGGCTCCTTATATATACAATGGGTGGAGCTATAAGTGGGAGTGGTGAATTATGAATACATTAAGAAGTGAAGAATAAGTTAACCCCTGATACCCCATTCATATACTATTTACACATTAGAGAATAAGGCATTTACATCTGACAAATCCCCCTCTAAATGCCGATTCGTTATACAACACCAATTACATTCAGATTCAGGACAATACAAGACATACAATTTAGATGTTAAATATTTGTGTTGCTTAGAAGGTAAAGGCTTTGTCAATATGTCAGCTAATTGTTCTGAAGTATCACAATGCACTGCTTTAATAAATCCATCCTGAGATAATTGCCTCACATGTTTAAATTTTATATCTATATGCCTTGACCTTTGTCCAATGGCATCAGATCTAGATATTTCAATGGCCGCTTTATTGTCTTCATGCATGACAAAAGGCAAAGCAGGTTTTTTCCAAACATCTGAAATTAAATCATTAAACCATACAAGGTTATTTGCAGCTTTGGATAAACAAACATATTCCGCTTCTGTCGTTGAAGTGGCTACTAGTTCTTGTTTTCCAGTATACCAGTAAACTGGACAGTCATTTAAGAGAAAAATATAACCAGAAGTGCTCTTTCTGCATGATGTGTCTCCAGCCCAGTCCGCATCTGCATAACATGCAAGCTTTGGTTCTTTATTATCACTAGGTTCTAATACTAAGCAAAAATCTAATGTACTTTTCAGATATCTCAAAATTCTTTTAACAGCTTCCCAGTGATACATTGTTGGTTTGCTGACGTGTCTGGATAATAAATTGAGTGGTAAGGCGATATCTGGTCTAGTCCAATTAGATATATAAAGAAGTGAACCTATGATTGATCTATAAAACGTGTTATCCTTGAATTCAGGGGAAGATTCATCAGTATTTCTAAGAAAATCAGTTTGCATAGGAGTATCACAGGGTTTGGCATTGTTTAAATTGCATTTATTTAAAAGTTCTATAATCTTATCTCTCTGAGTAAGTTTGAATCCCCTTCTAGTCTTATTAATTTGAACACCAAGATATTTGTTCACTTTACCTAGAGATTTCAACGAGAAATGTTCATTTAACTTATTTACAAAAGTTTCTCTTCTCTCTTTGTGTTTTCCTATATATAAAATGTCACCTACATAAATCAACACAAATTCAATGTAATCATCACCCTTTTTGACAAAGAAACAGTTATCAGCAGTGGTAGCGTTGAAATTCATGGTCTTAAGTACTTTTACTAAACAATCATACCATCTTTTACCAGATTGTTTTAATCCGTATAAACTCTTGTTCAACAGCCAAATTTCATTTTTGTTGGTGTATTGACTGTGAGGTGCTCTTACGTATATTTCCTTATCTAGTTTTGCTTGTAGATACGCAGTCTGTATGTCATATTGAAATACATCAAGATTGAGTGCTGATGCTACCACTAGAGCTGTTTTGACACTCTCTGTTCTTACAGTGGGGGAATACGTGTCAGTATAGTCCTCCGGATATTTCTGTGCATAACCTTGTGCAACTAATCTAGCTTTATATAGAGTATTGCCTCCTTCTAAGTTCTTAATTTTATATATCCACCTGGTACCAATAATTGTTTTATCTTTAGGTGCAATTGCAGGTGTAAATACATTTAATCCTTGTAAACTTTCCATCTCTTTTTTCATAGCTAATTCCCATTTTTCTTTTTCTTCACGAGGGAGTTTTAACACTTCCTCATAAGTATTAGGTGTTATTGGCTCACCATCCATATGCATTATGTAATCTCTGTATTTATTTGGCATTTGATTTCTGTTGTTTCTAATGGCTCTTTCAGGTTTGCTATTGTTATCATGCAAATATCTTGCTTCTTTTTTTGTTAGTGTGTCTGTCTTTATTTTGTGTTGGCTATTTGTCCAAGTTTTGGTTTTGCTTTTATATTTGTTGATATTCTGTTTTTCTATGGTCCCTTTCTCATGAGATTTTGTATCTTTACATTTATTTGGGAATATTTCATTAAGATGTAATTTAGACCAGTTGGCCTGTTCATGGAACACAGCTGTTCTGGAAACTATAAATTTGTTATTATTATCAATGAATCTGTACCCTTTGGTGCCAGTTTCATATCCCATAAATCTGAGTCTTCTGGATACGTTTTCTCCCTTTCTTCTCAACTGCTTAGGTATGTGTACGTCTGCAGTGACTCCAAATATGTGCATGTGTGCTAATTTTGGTTTCCTATTATACATTACTTCATATGGTGTCTTATTTACAATACTGGACCAGGTTCTATTTTGTGTGTAATTTGAATAATGTAAGGCTTCTGACCAAAATTGTTTGCTTAAGCCAGCATCCTCCAATGTGCATCTAATCATGGTTTGTAATGTGGAATTCTTCCTCTCTACAATCCCGTTCTGAAACGCAGAAAATGGACTAGACGTGTAATGTAGCATTCCTCTATCCTTTAACCATTGGGAGAACTCTTTAGACATGAATTCACATCCCCTATCTGTCATAATTTGTTTTATTCTGATATTGTGTTGTGTTTCTATGCGTTTGTAAAATTCCTTAAATTTTTGAAAGGTTTCATCTTTGTGTTTTAATGTATAAACAAACCCATAACGGCTATAATCGTCTACTATTGTCAAGAAGTAACGTTTTCTATAAGTGATTGATGGAATTAATGGGCCAACTAAGTCCATGTGTACTAAGTCAAAAATTTTGTTAGTTGATCTAGTAGATTTTCTTGGCCTGGGACTAGTTTTTAGTTTTGTAGATTTACATACTGAGCATTCCAAATAGTTTTCACAATTTTTTATTTTGACACCTTCTGCGTGTTCAGTCATTTTTTGTACTACAGGAAAACTGGCATGTCCTAACTTCCTATGTAAGATGTGAGCACACTCATCATGAATTGGTTTACCTATTTTTGGTTTTTTTTTCATTGTGTGCATCTGCGTGATCATGAGATATTTTACATTCATCATTGTCACTGTTGCTAATATTTTCATCATCTGCTTCAATACAATCTTCCATATTTGAATCAATGTTATGCAACCATTTTTCCTTTGTTATCAGATAAGGTAGGCCTCCTTTAATCATCACAGTGCCTATATTTATTTTATTCTTCTCCAAAGTCGCTTTTCCCTTTGAGAAAACTATATTAATGTCAGAATCTCTACTTAGTTTTATGGCACTTAGTATGTTATGAGGTATTTCATGTATTAACAATACCCCCTCTATTTTTCCTAGACCAGGCAAGGTTACATTTCCTCTGCCTAATACTTGAACCTTTTCTTGGTTAGCTACCTTTATTACAAATTTATCTTCTGTAAATGAAGACAATGTATTTTTGTTATTAGTGGTGTGATTAGTTGCTCCAGAATCAATAAGCCAATTATTGTTCTCATTTTGCTGTATTTTAGTGTTGTCTTGTTTATTTAATCCATTCAGTGAACCAGATTTTCTATCCTTTGAATTATCTCTGCCCCCTCTATTCTCTTTGTAATTTGGTGGGCTTCTATATCTATGTCTATCTATGGAAGACTGTCTATAATTGTATTTGTTCCTATATTCTGACCTATGTCTTTCCTTTGAAATTTTGGGACAATCTCTTCTATTGTGTTCCCTGGATCCACAATTGTGACATTTAAATGTTTCATTATATTTTTCTTGGAAAGCTACTTTCCTATAAGGTTTGTGTTCTGTGTGATTGCTAGAACGATTTCTTCTTGAATTGTCTTCTGCTATCAATTTATTGGATAGACTTTCTATGGATAAATATCCTAGATTGATAGTGTCTAAATGTGACATAAAACTGTCCCATGATGAATCAAGTGAGTTGATAATAACACTTTTCATTGTTTGGTCTGAAATCACCTCCCCCCTTAAATGCAGCTCAGCTCTTATTTTGTTTAAAGATATTAAATGCTCACTTATGGAAACCCCTGGTTTCACTCTAGATGAAAAGAAATCCTTAGATATTCTTGTGGTGGTAGCCACACTATCGCTGTGAAACAAATTAAACATGCATTGAATAATTTCTGAAACAGTCAGATTAGGTTTGATGCTATGATACATTGCAGGAGACACACTAGATATTATTAAGAAAAATGCTCTATGGTGTAAACAATCTATTTTTAAAGTCCAAGGTCTTTTTGGGGGACTAGTGATAAAAAATAGTAAATTTTCCTTCATAAAGACAACCTGGAGCTGTTGATACCATTCTTGCAAATTAATGCCATCAACCCTTAGTTTTGGGAAGTCACTGGGTAAATTTCCGACATTATTTTGTCCATTACTTACGACCTGAGGTAGTCCGTGGTCTCGCAAGTGTAGAAAATTGCAAAACGGCATGGGGATGCTCGCAACGAGTCTGCGTGGTTCTCTCGCCAGTTCATGTCTTCCCGGACCGTCTGCGTAGTTTCGCGCATGCGCGTTGTCCATTTCTTCTTTGGAGTCGTCGTGGAAGGTTCTCTCCATTGCGGCTCGCTCACTCTGCTCTGCTTCAGACGAGTCGGTCTCTGGTTCGACCTTGGGAGTTCTGACGACGGCGGCTGCTCTTCTTTTTCTTTTGGGGGCGTTGGCACTTGCTTCGGTCTGTGGTGTAGGGCGGAATCGACAAGGCTCTCTGGGTTCGGGCGTCGTCGCTTTCGAAGTCATGATGGGAGCGGGCAGGTCTTGAGGTATCGGCTTGCTCGCTCGCTTCTTCGGTGGCTCTTTGGTAATTTTTAGTTTTGGCCCAAATGCAGCAAAAAGTGTTTTCATTGCTGATTTTATTTGGGATTTTGTTGAGTCATCTTCACTTTCTGATTCTGATTCTTCTGAGGAGTTCGAATCTTCTTTTTCATTTTTGTTGTCTGATAACGTTTTTCGCGCCAGAAATTTTGAATTGAGCATTTTGATTGGCTCTGCTTCGCTCACCTTGGAGGCCTGTTGAAACCAAGATGGCTGCCATTCAAAATTTCGCGCAGGATCACTGTTTTTCTTCTTCGTAATGACTTTCTCTGCAGTCATATCACTCACTATTTTTGGGTCTTTAGACTTCTCATTAGTGATGTTTTTCTCTCTCGCTGCTCCGCTGTTCTTCAGCATTTCTTGGAGGTTCGCGATGAGGCTTTCATCATTCTTCTGGCTTTTTAATAGTTTTAATATCTCTGACCTGAGTTCGTTATTCTCTATTTCGATTTCCTCCTGGTCATCATTTTCATCTATTATTTCTTCGTCTTCAGTGGTGTATTCTTCGGATTCTCTCGAAATTGCGTTTGTGGATTCGTTGATTATTTCTTGTTCTGTTTCCATTTCTTTGCTGTAGGCCCTGGTGTTGGGCCTATCTTTCTTAGACATTTTTAAGTTTTTATTGAGTCAATTAACCATCCTCTGCTACCAGCTTGTTGCAATATTTTCAGGATCAGACTCAATAATATTAGTGAGAGTTAAAGGTTTAAATATACTTCCTTTTATTTACAATAGGCATTCTATATTCACTGAATATTCACAGATAGAAGCAGGGAAAAGGGTGTAGGTGGCTCCTTATATATACAATGGGTGGAGCTATAAGTGGGAGTGGTGAATTATGAATACATTAAGAAGTGAAGAATAAGTTAACCCCTGATACCCCATTCATATACTATTTACACATTAGAGAATAAGGCATTTACATCTGACAATGGATTTACATGATATACCTTCTCTTGTCTTGACACTGTCTCACTGGAACAGTCTCCCTAAAGTTGCATGGAATCAGCCTTTTAGAGGGATCTTAAATATATGGGTCTTTTCTTAGGCATTAGGCTAAGATATGTTAATAATAGAATATTATGATAAGCTCACACCGCAACTTCAGCTGGTCAAAGGCATCACACTTTCCATATGTTAATTTAGGTGAAGCTGTGAAGGTGGCAGTTCCAAATTGTGGATATACTCCTTCGGAGACAGTGCCATTCATCCCAGACACGGCTGCCCTCCAATCTACCATTGGAAAAACAGTTTCTCTTTCATGCTGGGATTCAATTTTAACTTGTTTAAACTCACCCACAGTCTTACAGCCACCAGACATTGATTCTGACCAGAACTTCCACAGTATCTCTTCAGCTTTTTTCTTAATTTATTTATTTTGCTTGTTCATCTTCTAATGTTCCTTGGCAAGTATGATCACTCGTCATCACTGGAAGATATTGCAAAGGTGCCAACACAACAATAACCTCCATGTTCTAGAAGGTAACTAGGCTTGTGAAAAAAAAAACTGGTTACCTTGTGACTTCCCCATCCCCAATTAATTAGAGGAAGGGCATTTTTGTATCTCAATATGAACCTATCTGGGGACTATAGTTAGCATGGGATACCTTAAAAATGCTCACAATTTCAAAGGCTCATTTCTTAAATAGAGGAGAAGCTTTCTTTGGATGGAAGATATATTTTATAGAAAAAAAGTAACTTGTGAAATGGGCAAGATTTCTTCTCCATGCCTACACAGTTGCTCTGTACCTTAAAAAGGGCTACCAATGTCTGTAATAATCTTAACTCTCCATTTTTTTTTCTACTCCTCTTTTTTCCTGGAGTGTCTATGGAAACAGTTTCTATGGACACTTCAAGAAATACAATGAATATTAGGAAGAGCCATAAGGATATGTGGTGTGTGTGTGTGTGTGTGTGTGTGTGTGTGTGTGTGTGTGAGAGAGAGAGAGAGAGAGAGAGAGAGAGAGAGAGAGAGAGAGAGAGAGAGAGAGAGAGAGCGCACAAAATCTAAAAGGGCTAAAAAGATTCAAAGAGTTGCCTAGCTCTTTTTGAATAGAAAAAAGGAAAATATGCATCTTTCAGGAAGCTACAGAGAACTGTGTCTGTTTTTTAAAGCAAAGCCAAAGGTGAGCAACCATGAATCTCACTATGGTAAATAAGTATAGCATTTGTAAGATATTTTTCTTCCCTCTTTTTGCATTTTCAAGGCAAAGCTGAAGTTCTTCAGATGACTATAAGAAGGAATAGAGGACTCAAAGCAAATATATGAAGTCAGAAGAGCATTCAGTTTTGCCCTGCTTTACTATTGATGAAGATCAGCTCATATAATCCCAAATTTGTGATCCACCTAATGTACCTGACCAAATACAGCAGTGGTCCCCAACCTTTTTATCGCCGCGGACCAATCAGCCTTTGATAATTTTACCGTGGCCCGCTGAGCGCGCGCAAGGGTGGGGGCTTTGGGCCACACGTGCGTACCTGCGCGGGGCTCTCTTCCCTGGAGCCTTTGCGCACGGCCCAGGAGCTTTTGCGCACGGCCCAGGAGCCTTTGCGCTGCAGCGTTCATGTCCCCCGGCCGCTGCGCGGCCCGGTGCCAGGTACTCTACGGCCCGGCACCGGTCCGCGGACCGGGGGTTGGGGACCACTGAAATACAGGACTCATACTTCCAAAATGAGGACATTTATTTGAACACAGTTATCCTTCAGTTCCTGCAGTTCTTCCAATTTTGTTATCACTTTCTCAATTAAAAATTTTATCAGTTTTGAGAGATAGAGACAGAGAGAAACACATACATATATACCAGTACATATATGCAATTGTTACATTTTTCTAGTCTTTGTGATCCATTCTTTGCTGAAGTATTTTTTAAAGATGCAGAAAAAAAGAACAATTTAGAGATGCAATTCATATAAAAATTTGTATTATATAAATAGGTTTAAACCACTATTTTCATTTCAAATAAACACACCGGAGGCTAATGTAAAAAACCGAAGGTTTTTTAAAAAATCTGGTTATTGTCAGTTTCTCATTTAATCTCCTCTATTTAAATGTGAATATGATCCCAATTCAGGGGGAAAAATGAACTGTTCATTCCTAATGCCAAGCCTTCTCTAAAATATAATTATTCTTTCTTCCCCTAACAAAGCACAAGTCAAGAAAAAGTAGAGGCTCCAGGAAGGGCTTAGCTCTTACATATTTTGTCTTTTCCCTTCCCTTGTTGGTGAATTGAGAAAGAGCTGCTTTTAAGGAGATGACCTGTCTTTTCCAATTCATGAAGGTAATAGCAGGAATGCATGTAGATTTCTTAGCTTTTAAAAATGATAAACTAATTGACACTTCTGTTAAAGACCTTTAACCCTGTCAAAGGAACACAAGTCAAAATTTTAATATGCTGCTCTTGGGGAATTTTTTTTTTTTTACATAAGTCATACCTTTCCCCAAATTAAGAGAAAGAGACACACAAAGAGAAATTTAGCAATTTAGGTGTAAAGCTTCATAGCAATATCTGAAATATGATTTTTTTAAAAAGTAATCTGTACCTCTGACTAATAGATTGTTTTGTTTAGTAAGAAAAAAGGGCAATTATTTTTCCCAGCTTTCAGTCATAATGAAGACTAAGACTTCAAACTACAAAGTGAATTGCCCATTCATTGGCTAGTAATTGTGTATGTCTTATCGTAGATTGTCTACTGCATTTTATATGAAGTTTTGGTTTAGCTTTCCAGTGAGGAGAAAAATCTGAGAGATTTATTTATCTGATTTCTGAAACAATTGTTTGAACTTTGTAATGGGTGAGAACTAATCGAGGCTGCATTTAATGAAAGAGCTAATTTGGTGTGATGTTTCAGGCATCAGGCTAGAAGCCTAGAGAATGTGAGTTTTAGATCCAACTTAGGCATGAAGCCATATCAATGATTTTGAACCAGACATTCTCTCTTAGCCCTAGAAAGGAGACAATGGCAAACCACTTCTGAAATCTTGCCAATAAAACTTCAACAGTTTGTCCAGGCAGTTGTCAAATAATTTGAATTCTGAATCTTCCTCCATCTCAAACACAGGGTATTACTTAGAGTCTCCTTCATTTCTGAGATAACTTGTTTTTATTCTGCTAGGCAAAGTAGAAGAGAGAGATCAGCTTTATGATTAAGTTCAGTCTGAAACTAACAGAACATTCAAGGAAAATATGCTGCTTCTGGTTGGAAATTGAAATGCCAATATTAGGATTAAAAATGTATTTGGACTGTATAGCCTAAGAAATAATAGATTAAGCCAACCAGCAACAGCTTCTAAAAATCCAATGATATCTTCATTGTACTGACATAGGCTTCATGAGTCATTAAAACACACAAGTAGACCCAAAAATCTCTTTTATTGCAACAGCTGTAAATTCTGTTCATTCACAGATGAGTCCCAATTACTTATAAAGAGTCCTTTGGGAGAAGTCCTATATGATAATCACTCATCTTTATCTCCCTTGACATACTGCCAAAGACCTAATTGGCAAAGCCACATGGAATCCAGAATCAAACAGAGCTTCAGGCTTTAAGCAGAACCAAATGAACAAACATTGCTTCCTGCAAAGGCCCACATGCCTTTGCTCCTCTTTTAAGTCTTGTGGGAGGGGCCAATCATCTCCAATCCCTACTCCTGAGTCGTCTCTTTTATTTTAGCTGTTCTTGCCTTCTGGCAGCTCTGCACATGCGCGCACTGGGAACTGGCTCCCCCTGGTCCTCTGCCTCGCTGAGGTCCGACTCTGGAGGCTCCGGAGGCAGCACAGAGCCCTCATCCAAGCCTTCCCCAGACTCCAGGACTGGCCCATGTCTTCCCCAGCCTCCTCACTGTTCGACTCTGCTGCCAGCTCTGCAGGCTGCTGATGAACCACAACATTCATTGCTAGTCTTCAAACAACAAAAGCCATGCCTATATATGTAGAATCACCAGGTAGAACAAACAGAGATAAAATTTACTGTATTATGTTATAAGGAAGAGATCGGCTATAACAAAAAAATGGTATCAAGGACTGAGTGTGAGACAAATTATGAACTGTTCATGTGTAAAATCCAAGTCAAGCTACATTGCAAGAATAAAGCCAACTAGTTTTCATTATTTTATCCTAGCCGTATATTTACCATCTTCAAGGAGTACATCAGAAATAACTTTGAAGCCTTGAAGCTCACTGAGAGAAAACTAGAGGAAATGTGAATGAAAACAAGACAATTATTAAGGATGAATGTGAAAAGAACCTGCGAAACACAAAGAAACAGGAGAAAGTAAGCTGCATGTTGGAACAGATGGTGGAAATTGCCATGAGAAGACAAGAAACCAAAGCCAAAAAAGACAAAAAAAAATAGTTAATAATTTAAGAAAGAATTTCAGACAATTATTAGAAGAGACAACAGCTCTATTACAATAACATTTGTAAAGACACAGAAGCTGAAACTGACATGGGAAAACAAGGCAAGACTTTGAACTCCAAAGGAAATTTCAACCTTGAACTGGGTAGGCTAAAGAATGCCAATGAATAGATAGCAATTAATTCAAAGAATATCAAAGGTGTAAGCATTATACTGAAATTCTGTACAGTAGCGATTTCAACATCCAAGATACTTTAGAAGCTATTCTCTGAAGAAACCTCTAGTACTAGACAATTAATTTAGATCAGCTAAGTTATTAGAAGGGTACAGAAATCAATGGAAAATACAAAATTTTTGCAAGCAATAGAAGGTAAATCAGTAAAATTTGCAATTAAACTTTATGGTTGTGTTGGTATGGGCCAGGGGTGAAATTCAGCAGGTTCTGACAGGTTCTGGAGAACCAGTAGCGGAAATTTTGAGTAGTTCGGAGAACCGGAAAATACCACTTCTGGCTGGCCCCAGACTGGGGTGGGAATGGAAATTTTGCAATATCCTTCCCCCAGGAGTGGGGTGGGAATGGAGATTTTGCACTATCCTTCTCCTGCTACGCCCACCAAGCCACACACACAGAATCGGTAGTAAAAAAATTTGAATTTCACCATTGGTATGGCCCAAAAGAAGCTTGAAGTCCTATTATCATAGGACAAATCCAAATTAAAACCTATGGCTAGCCACATCAATGAAGTTAGAGCAAAGAAGAGGAATAGAAGTAATCTGGTTTAGTGTCATTTAGTCTTGCCACTCCAAATGAACATTTATATTTATTTATATACTGCCCTTCTCCCGAAGGACTCAGGGTGTGAACAGCCATAATAAAACAGTGTACAAAATAGAATTTAAATAGAATAGAATTTATAGACACAAAGCAATCAATCAAATGATAACACTCATTCTCTCTCTCTCCCCCTCCCCCTCTCTGTCTCTGTTTCTCTCCATCTCTCTCTCTCTCTGTCTCTCTCTCTCTGTGTCTCTCTCTATCTCTATCTCTGTCTCTCTCTCTTTTTCTCTCTGTCTCTGTCTCTGTCTCTCTGTCTCTGTCTCTCTCTCTCTCTCTCTCTCTCTCTCTCTCTCTCTCTCTCTCTCTCTCTCTCTCTCTCTCTCTCTCTCTCATATGCTGTGGTGTGTGCATGTATGTATGTCAGTGGCAGAAAATCTGTTTGAATACTCACTCTAATTTAGCATTCTCCAGCATTTTAAAAAGAATATATGTATTTTTGTTTGTACTTTTTGGTTTGTATTTTTTCTGGTTATCATTTTAAAAGCAATAAGAATATTTTTTTTTAAAAAAAAGTCAGCATTCTCCATATAGGCAAGTGAAGCTACAATATTATATGTTGACTGCAAACACCCCTCCCCCCAATTTCAGATAAGCCATCAAATCTACAAAGTGTTCCGAAAGGCTGAAAAGTGCTTCACAACCACTTGATTTGATTCTGTGGTTCAAAACAGGTTTCTGTTTCTAGTCACAAATCAACTTCGATGAGATTATTTCATCAAACCTTCATTAAATCAAAGCACCTCTACAAAACTGAAAAACAAACAATAAAAGATCTATTCTCCATAGTTCCACCACCAACCTATTAATCTCAATTATTAGATTTGTTGAAAGATGGTTGTTACACGAGAACACTCAAGGATTGCTTTATTAGGAATGCATCAAAGTATCTTTGGCCCAATTCTGTATTTACCCTTAGTGGGAGTTCATCTTCAAGGCACTCAATTGACATTCAGTTAGACAAACCTATTGGTGAGAAATAAATGTGAGGTCTCAATACTGCTGTTTTTGAATAAAGATTTGAACAAGAATCTATCAATTTTCTCAGGCATTTCTCAGATTAGCTGCTCTTCCATTAAGCAGGAATAATATCCCACTACCTGAATCACAAGAATGTAATGAAGATTAATGAAATGATTGTTAAGTCCTCTGCTGAAGCAAAGTGATACATCGATGATAACTATTATTAGATGTAAATGTTTCAGTTCACTTTGTAATCCATAACAGGGCCAACATACCTGCAGATAGGGCTGGGTTTATGAAAAGTAAATTGTCTGTAATTAGCTTTTGAAATGTGAGTATAACAGCAGGCAATTATCCTCTTTAATAGCTGTTAAGAGGTGTTAATTGGATGCTCTAGACCCTAGATGATAGAGTCTCTATTAAAGGAATCAAAATATCTATCTAACACTAAAGAAGCAAAAAGTATCCATAGTAGAAATATGTTAAAATCCTATAAATATTTCGGTAAGTTCATAAAATGCTAGTAGCATTGATCTAAGATGCAGTGATACAGTATATAATGAAATAACTGCTGGAACAAGTCACAGAACAAGAATATTTGACAATGAATAATATTCATTATTTAATTTACATAAATTAATAACAAAAATAGTCAGTTGCATAAGTCAATAACAACAAGATATAGTTAATAAAACATTCAAGAAATATACCCAGGGAGGAAAAAAATAATTATTCAAGACAAACAAAAAGAGGATTTTTTTTTTTGGTAGATTTGGAAATTATTTGTTAAGCTTTTTTCTACCCTGTTTCCCCCAAAATAAGACATCCCCTGATAATAAGCCCAATCGGGCTTTTGAGCGCATAGCAATAAGACCAAGAGCTTATTTCAGGGTTTAAAAAAATATAAGACAGGGTCTTACACGGTACTTATAAAGAGATGTGAGCTTTCATACCAAATCTGGAGAGAGAAAAACTTGGTATACTCCAGCATACCTTCCTCATAGCTCTAAGATCTAGTATTACCTGTTTACAGAGCAAAATACCAGGTTTATGTCTTCTCAGAGAACAACTTAGACCTATTTTGCTAGATAGAATAATTTTTCAAGAGTTCATTTAGAACCAGACACCAGTATACAAGTCCATGGAAGCTCAAATTGGTTTATTACAGCAGCAGAAAAAATACACAAGCATAAAGGAGGCAGGGAGACAAGCCTTCTACAGGTTACTGATTTATGCAAATATACTCGTAATCAGTACAGCAGTTCTTTAATTGAGTTGTGGCATATACAGATTAATATTCATATTAATAAAGAAATCTAATAAGCAAAGGCATTTGAGAAAGTGTGCAGGAAAACCTCGATTTATGACCAAAATTGAGCCCAAAATCTCTGTTGCTAAGTGAGACAGTTGTTAAGTGAGTTTTGCCCCATTTTACAATCTTTCTTGCCACCGTTTTAAATGAATCACTGCAGTTGTTAAGTTAGCAACATGGCTGTTAAGTGAATCTGCTTTCCCATTGACTATGCTTGTCAGAAGGTCCCAAAAAGTGATCACATGATCCTGGGACACTGCAACTGACATAAATATGAGTCAATTGCCAAGTGTCTGAATTTTGATCATGTAACATGGGGATGCTGCAATAATTATAAGTGTGAAAAATAGTCATAAGTTACTTGTCAGTGCTGTTATAATTTTGAACTGTAGTTTGCTGTTATTTCAGGAGTTATCCATGTTCTTGCTTGCTTGCCAGTGCTTTATATTTATTTAGTATCTAAATTAAATTTCCTTTCTGTCTATGCTTTACAGTTAAATTGGCAATTTATATTTCTCTGGGAAATATATTTGTGGTGGACATGCTGTAGTCTACTTGCTTAACCTAACATCATATTTTATATTTTATCAGTTATATCTGAATTATTATTAATGAGCAAAATGGCAGGAATGTTCTGCAAAATCCCTAGCTTTCAAGGGTGCTTATACAGAATAGGAAGGATAGGACAAGTGATCTATGTAATGATAATTACCACATTTTTCAGAGTATAAGACACACCTTAGTTTTTGGGGAGGAAAATAAGAAAAAAGCTGATTGGTGGGTGGATCGGCCTCCCAGAATACCCCCAATCAGCTGTTGCCAGAAGTGAATTTTAACAACAGATTTGTTGGTTATGAGCTCTGTGCCTGTTTTTTTTTCTATCTCTGAAACCTCTGAAACTCTGTTTCAGAAAAAAACTTTTTTTTCCTGCCTCTGAAAGCCTCTGAAACAGAGCTTCAGAAAAGAAGGATTTTTTTCTGAAGCTTCTTTCAGAGGCTTTTTTTCTGAAGGACTATCTGTACTATATTCAATCTCCTTTCTTTGGTATTGGTACATAGATTAACCTCTTCTAATCTGTTGGTTATTGTGTCATTCTCCAGATTTGTTAACATAGTTTGGTTAGAATCTTTACTGATTCTTCTTTTGTTGTTTGCCGTATTATTTTAGATAAAAGCCTTTCAGAGGCTTTTTTTTCTGAAGCTTCATTTTTTTAGGCTTTTTTCTTGAAGTTTCTTTCAGAGGCTTCTTTCAGCCTCTGAAACCTCCATTTGTGAGGTTGGGCAGGGCTACATTTGGAGTATAAAACGCACCAGATTTTCACCCTCTTTTTTGGGGGGAAAAGGTGCATCTTATTCTCTGAAAAATATGGTATATGCATTTGGAGCAGAACTGTATTTATGTATTTATAAGATAGTTAACATTTAGCAGTCGATATTTTATAGTAAATTGTGTCTTTAAAGAAATGCTTTCCTTTTAGGTAATCAACTGATTGTCATATTAGCTTAGAGATGAAGTTTACCATCTTGCACATGGCACAGCAAGGAGAGGATGGCATATCCCTTGGAAGGTTGGATGAAAATTTTACAGTGTTGTCAGGTCCAGCAAAGACCTGTTGAGAAGAAAGAGACCATCACCTACTTAAGAGATTGTGGGACCACTATCCCCTCTCAAAGAGGAATTCATCACCACCAGGACTCAGTCACATGTCACTTCCTGGGTGGCCTTGGTCAACAAGAGGGGACATAGATCTAAAATAGAGATGATTGAACTGCAAGGTCCCTGTCCATTTCATCAGTCTCTTTACAAAAATCAGACTCTGAATATAACTCTAGTGGAAATAATTTCCAGACCTCTGGCACAGATAGGACAAAAGTTATTTAAAATGCTACTGCAATTCATGGATATACCATTTTGTTCTGTATAGATGAAATGGGCATGTTATGGTGTCTGGCCATCACAATAACTACTGTATGAGCTATTGGTTATCTCACTTTACTTCTGAGTGCAAGTCAATGGATTGGTTATTATTTAAAAAGCCCTTTGGGGCTTATTTGAGAAACTGACTCTATTGGTTGTTTCCTGCCCTTCCAGTGACATAATGCAAATGATATTTTAGCACCCTTTGTTAGTGTTACCTAATAGGACATTGAAAGTTTTCCTTCTCTTTAAATACCATCCCACCAGAGATCCCTAGAGCTTTATTGAAGTCTTTTATCTTCAAAATTTCTAAAGTCTTTGAAGACATTTCTGTTTTCCCAGACCTGAGGGAGACCAGGATGAGCATTTAGTACCTATCAGTTCTTTGTTGTTATAATTGTGTGTTCATCCACACCGATCTCCAGTTCTTTTTTCTTAGATTTGTGGCTTCTTCTTCTTTTTCTTACTTTTAAATTATAAACCACCCAGAATGCCCTTTACATTTAAACAAATTTCAAAGCCAAAGAGCCAGCGCTATCTGAAGACATCTCCGTGGTCATGTGGCTGGCATGGACTAAACGCCAAAGGCGCATGGAATGCTGTTACATTCCCACCAAAGTTGGTCCCTATTTTTCTACTTGCATTTTTTAAATGCTTTTGAACTGTTAGGTTGGCAGAAGCTGGGACAAGTAACGGGAGCTCACCCCGTTATGCGGCACTAAGGATTTGAACCACTGAACTGTCGACTTTTCGATCGACAAGCTCAGTGTCTTAGCCACTGAGCCACCATGTCCCTAAAATGACAATGGCCAGAGCTTTATGGTTATTTCTCCCTTTTAGTCATCTGTATATTAGCCCAGAAAAGGAAATGTGAAGAGGGCATGATTCAATTCAAGTTTGAGATTTCAAATGTATTTGAGGGGATGGAGAAGACTTATCCATGGGCTAAAAATATCAAAAAGTCTGTAGCTGGTTCATTTTTAGTTTATTGTTTGTCAGAATGGGAAAAAAATATCAGGGAATAGTTAGGATTCATTAAGGCTTCCAACTTTCAGCTGGATATCCTTAAGGATTTCACCCCAATAAATTGTAGGGTGTATTAAAAAGAGCTGGGACAAGTAACAGGAGCTCACCCTGTTATGCGGCATTAGGGATTCGAACCGCTAAACTGCTGAACTTTCCATCGCAAGCTCAGCACCTTAGCCACTGAGCCACCACGTCCCCTTTGAGAACTATGAGTCCTGCTAAAAAATTTAATTGGTTTCTCTTGTAAATACTTAGCCAGAGTAGAGATTGGGGATGAAAAAAGTTGGAATTCTCTCAGAGAAAATCTGGAACTGTCCAAATTGCTGTTCTGATCCTGAATCAAGGGACAAAGAAAGGTATTGGTAATCTAGCCCATGGTTTGCTGCAGTTATTCAGACATGAGATGGTCAGGTCATAAACTAATGCATGGACCTGAACTTTTAAAAAAGCTTGAGACAGTTAACATTATTCACATGCTTGAGTGAACTGTCACTTATGTAAATTACCAGTTGAGGACTCATTTGAAGAAAAGCAAATTATGTCTTCGAACTTCCAATTAATGCTGTTTTAAATTAAAAGGTAGACGAGGAAGTTAAGAGAGGAAATTTTCACTAGGAACCAATTATGCTGCCAGCAGATACTTACCTAGAGATATATTTAAGCTTGTGCATTTTGTCAGCTTCAGTAACCAAACAATTTCTTTAAACATTGGATTGGTTCATTTGGTAAATGAAAGGACACTGTATTCTTTGGCTTCCAGCCTAATTTTCTTTAAATAAAAAATAAAATAAAATATGCTAGAATAAAGGATGACAGTTGTGAAGATTCATGCCTATGTGATCACTGTTCATTAGAATTATGAAAATGCAAACTATTTGCCCCATTCATTTCTTAAATGCCTTTCACTAAGCAGAAGTCATAATTAATATTCGGAAGGGAAGGGGGTGCACAATGATGTAAAAAAGCAGTGACCATGTAATATAAGGTGGGCAGAACTGAGATTTTGAGACTGTTTTGTATTTTCTAGATTTTATTTGCCACAACTTATTTTAAGCCCCATATTATAATTTTCCTGCATTTCCTGCCCCAAAGTACTAGGAAACCATTTCACTGATTTTCAGCTGTAGTTGTCATAGTAATTTTATGGACTACAAAAAAAGTGTCGGGGAGTGTCCATTGCAAGTTGCCAATTCTTGTATTAAACTTAATAATAATGAAATATATAAGTAAGGAATGATCAGGAAAAATGAACAGGAGACCGTGTAGTTACAGTATATTGATCAAAGTCTGGGCTATGACAGGTTCAGATCATCATTAAGCTTTGATTTCCACAGAGAGAGTCTGGGCGAATCTCCACCTCTCCATTTGTCAAGTATTATGTGTTCATAGCCATACCTCCAACCATTGAAAAATATCCCACCATAAATTGTATTGCACCAATAATGGTGAACTGATCTGCCTCAGTAACAAGGCTGGGGACTGATGCTCCCCTTACAGTTCTAATGTAGAAAAGTTAAGGACAGCAGTTGTTAATGCCTCAGAACATTTTCCTCTCCTAGTAAACATCATTTGTTATCAGTGGGATAACAAATACCAAATTACTTTCTTTAATGAGTCAGATTGGACAAGTGTAATTTTAAGGTGAAGAATGAAACCAAGCTGCCCAAGTGAAAGACTCCAGAATGTGCTGGTAATCTGTCAATGGACTATCTCTGAACATGGGGCCTTTTGTTAATTGTCTTTTGTTGCATGGCCTTTGTTTGCTTAAGCATTGGCCTAGCATTCTTCCCAAGAGTACTAAACTCATATTCAAATATGGCCTTATTAACAATTACTATGCATGATAGATGGATGGAATGAAGTTCTTGGGAAACACCCTCCCACTATATCCGCTGCATATGACTGTGGGGGGTGGAGGTTGAGAGGGGAGGAATGCACTCTTTCAGGAATAGCCAGCCTGACAGATCACAGACCATAGTACAGGGGAGAAAATATTGATTTGAAATGGGAACAGATAAATGAAGTTGTGACTGCTTCTGTAGTTAGGGATGAGTAAAGGTAAAGGCTTCCTCTGTCCAGTCATGTCCAACTCTAAGGGATAATGTTCATCTCCATTTCTTAGCTGAGGGAGCCAGTTGTCCAAAGACACTTCTATGGTCATGAGGCCAACATGACTGTAAGCACAGGCAAAGACTAATTTAAAATAAATTAGCATGACATCTTTGTGACTTGGCTAGCAAGATGAGAGAATAAAAGCTCAGCCTATCTCACAAAAATGTGGAAAAGGGAGAAATTCAGATATTTTGAACTATGAATATATCAAATTTGAATTTTAACAATGAGAAGTGCATGAATTAAGTAGAGAATGCATGAATTTTCTGTTTAATTTTTAAAAAGCCAATCAAACAATCAATCAATCAATCAATCAATCAATCAAATGTACTACAGCCCTAAGGTTAAACAACATTACTATATATATAAAAGAGAAAAACCATGAGTAGAAACTTAGAATAATTAAGAACTAAGGGAAACATGATGTAAAAGAAAACTTCTCACGAGTTCGAGAAGTTTGATTGAATTCATGAGAAGGTTTTCTTTTACAGTGTGTTTTCCTGGACGCAATGGTGAGGAACGCGACAGGGCTTGAAAGGTAAGAGTGCATCCTGCTTCTCCCTCCTCACCTGCCACCCCCAAATTGCATCCCTAAAGGGGGGGACTAGGAGCCCTGCCATGCCCAGTGAGGGGGGGGAAGAAGAGATGGCAAGGGGAGCCACTTCTTGCTCCATGCATCTTGCTTCTCCCCTGCCCCACCTGCTATCCTTCTCGATAAAGAGACGGCAGGGAAGGGAAGCAGCCAGGCTGCTGTTGCCATAGGGGTGGGGTGGGATGGGTTGGGCCACTCGGCTGGCGCGAAGAACAGGGAGGGGAGGGCATGACCCCCCCTTCCCCCCCCCCCCTGGCCTAACCTCCTCACATCATGTTGTTTGCACGGCAAGCAACCACAGGAAATGACGGGACCGGCTGTGCATGCGTATAAATAGTTGGTGGGGGAATTATTTGGGGTGGGTTATTTTATTCCATGCACTGAAAAGCCCGATTGGGCTTATTATCCAGAGAGGTCTTAGTTTCGGGAAAACATGGTATGCCATGCTTGCCAAAATATTTTTTTTTCCTGAATGTTCTAAATGCAACTTGATATCATTTATTCCTGTTGAGGTAGCCTAAGATAACATCAGTTTCTTTTCAGCTATATCACAGTGTTATCTTCAGCTTGTCTTCTCTGAAGATCACAGAAAATTGTTCTGTGCCCACTTTCTTGATCATCTTGATCAATGTATAATTTAAAACACTCTGAGTGAGCAGCATTAAGGACTAGAAAGCAATCTTATAGTGTGGTTTGTACATTACTAAAATCAAGTTACTTCAACCCATTCAGTTTTTAAGTGAAAATATTGAATAAATATCTAAATGTAAATTATGGTATATATACTGTAGTTCCTATTCTCATATATACATATTTCACACACACACTTAAACAACTAGTGTAAAACAATAATTTAACATGTTGTATTTTCAACTGATTTCCTATTAATGCCTAAGGTTTTGGAGTTGGAGAGGAAAGTTATTAGATACAACTTACTTGTTTTTAATAGAACAGGTATAAAACGTTAGACAAACTCTGTGGTGCTCTTATTCCATGAATACAATGGGTAGTGTAAATGTGGATGAAGTTTGTTCTCTCTTATTTTTTGCTTATGTTAATAATAATAGTAATAATAGTGGAATCAATAGGTTTTTTTACTTCTCTTTTTTCTAATCTTAAATTGATAAGCCACCTTATCAGGGTGATGTGCAGCATATAAATTTAATGAGTAAATAAATCTAAGTTATTATTTTACTCTATGTAAAATATCTGTAATGAAAAATGAATAAGCTATTACTGCAAAAGTAGCACAGCAATCACAAACAGTGGAAGGAAGAGCTGTAATTTCACATGACAAAGATAAAAGCAATAACAAAAAGAAAAATCCCACATTTTTCATTACCTGTTGGATTTTTTCCTCCATGCCTTACATATATATCTATGTTTTGACAAGCCAGGGAAATCAGGCAGTTCAAATGGGTATAAACATTTATTGCAAGTTTAACCTCCCTACAAGAATCTGAACTATTAATGGCCAAAGGAAATTGGTGGTAGATAAGGATAGAAGAAATTCAAGGTGAACTGGATTTAGATGTTTTGTGGGCAGGAAGGGACTCAAGATTGATGACACATTTGACTCCTCATGCTCAGCCTGGTCATCTCCTACATGTCTTTTTTCTCTTAATCATTTTTATCTTAAGAAAGGAGATCTGTCACCAATTGTTGTTTAAAGATCATCAGATTATCAATAGGCAGTTTTAATGTTCCTTGTATATTTTAGATTCATTCCAATAATAGACATCACATTCCATGAAATCCCATTTTAACTGATTTCAAGAGTTCTACATCAGGGTATAACAAAAGAAACAATCACTTAAATTGTAAAAGTCCACACTTCAATAAACTCTGTGTTTCAAATTTTTGGATTTTTTTTTTCAGCCCTATAAAGTAATATACAGCTACTTGCATGTAATCCCTTTAGATTTAAACAAGTTTAATTTGCAATAGTAGACAAAGATTTTACTTATTTAAAATTCTATTAAACATTTCTTTTCTGTGAAAATGAAAATATAATTAAATCAGACCTATTACATGAGGGAGGAAGGCTGCTCTATCCATGGGCTGTCATTTGCTATTGTGTTCTGATGCTGAGACAATAAGGAAGAGGCTGAATGATGTCACAATTTTCTGCCACACTAATGATATTTTTAAAAGCCCACAAAAATTCATCAACAAATTAATTTGGCTCTGGCTTTTAAAATCTGCCTCTCATCTGTTGTTTGGCTATGACTTTGAAGCCAACATTTTTTTTCCCCTGCTACCAGCTGGCAATCTTTTCAGTTGTTATATCCATAAGTTATTTGAAGATTACGGTATATTAGTGTTTTAGTTGAATTGACAAGTAGGTTTTGGAACAAAAGAAAGATGAACAACTTTAAATTCTTTTATACTGAGAAGGTTTTTGGGAAATAGAACTACCCACCCAATGAGATAAATCAATAGAGCCATATTGACTTACTGGGAATATTTATCAAAAGTTAGACCACAAAAGCTGAACAGTGATATACTACTGGTTATTACCTACTACTTAAATCACTTGCTTTAATAAACCCATTCTAAACCATGACTTTGCAATTTCGCTGGCTCTGCTAGCAGGGCCTACTTGCATATAGATAATCACTTAACCTGATTTTCAGAAGAGGAAAGAAAGAAAGAAAGAAAGAAAGAAAGAAAGAAAGAAAGAAAGAAAGAAAGAAAGAAAGAAAGAAAGAAAGAAAGAAAGAAAGAAAGAAAACATTGATACTAATTTGAGAACCAGTCTATACAACAAAACCATATTTATACCAGTGGGGAAATCCTCTGAAGTCTGCTACTGGTTCTGTGAGTCTGCTACCAAGCGTGTGCTTTGCGTGCGCATGCGCACCTGAGGCGCATCCACACAACACTAAAAAAAGAACATTTTGAAGCCTTCCGAGTCTGCAAAGGTAAGTAGAACAGCAAGGGGGGGAATCCGCTGTGCCACGGGATTTAGATTAGTTAGAAAGCAGGAAATCCAATGATTCTAGCTAATATAAATTGTGTGCTACAGCTGATTGTCGGAAATACTGATTCGTCCAAACCAGTAGCATTTTTTACTACCGGTTTGCCTGAACCAGTCTGAACTGGTAGAGTTTCACCCCTGATTTATACCAATAGAACCATCTCCATTTCATGTACAAGATTAGAGCACCTCATATGCTTTTCATCAAATGTGACACATCATTATACGCCAGCAATGTCTTTCTGGATCCTATATAGGACAAATAGGTCAAACTTGAACAAAAGAAATGAGACTAGTCTGACTATTAGGATATTCACACATTACATAACTCAAATTAGCTATTTTGGGGAGAGAAGAAAAGAAAAAAAAACCCTTTGTAATGCTCTTTGCATTGCATCTTTGTAATGCAGTTGAGTCAGATATTGATAAACTGAGATGAACATAAGAAGATTTCAAGCCAAACACAATGGATTTTTGGCACATTACAACTATATATTGATAAGGAACTTGTAGCCTGCCTCACATATAACCTGCATTTCTATGAACACTCACTCTCTCTTCCCCTCCCTATTGCCAATTTATTCCCATTTAAATCAGTTAAGTTACTCCATTGCATTTGATTAATTCAGTTCTAGCTTACAAAAGCTTATTTCTTTTAAGAAAAAGTATTAGTCTGCAAAGATACTCCCAGATTCCTTCTGATTTTTGATATATTAATAAAAATCTCTGTATTTTTTCATTCACTTTCATGAGGGGAAAAACTATTTGGTTTTGAAATTTATTTTAAATAAGAAGATACATTTTCTTTTAATTTCACAGTGTAAAAATTAGGGCTAGACACATCTTGGATTGGGTGGTTTGATGTGAGGAAGGCTTAGGCAAAGAGATGCCTCACTTGTGCCTCACAAAATAATGTGGCTCGTTCCTTTCTAGGAATGAGGATAAGAAGATGAATCTCTTCAGTTTGCCTGCAAATAGCACTTGAAATAGCCCAGTCTTATGAATATATTATGTACACGCAGAGTGGTTTGTATAGGCTAAATATGTCACCCCTTTCCTTTGATAAAAAGATCTGCATTCCATCTATGGAGTGAAGCAATTTATTGAGGCTAATTTAAGCCACTTTGTGCATATGTAATTATCATCTCTTCAATGATCTGCAGATTCCCTGAGGTTAAATCTCATGGGAAGATAATGGAATCATAAAGAACCACATCTTATTAGGCTTTGTCAGATAGAAAGAGTGAGGCAGTCAGGGAGATTTCAGAGTGAGGGAAAGATGTCTATCAGAAAACAAGACAACCTCTATCTTGGAGCATATGCACCAAGACAAATTCCTTGTGTGTCCACTCACACTTGGCCAATAAAAAATTCTATTCTATTCTATTCTATTCTATTCTATTCTATTCTATTCTATTCTATTCTATTCTATTCTATTCTATTCTATTCTATTCTATTCCTATTTCTATTTCTATTTCTTTCTATTTCTATTTCTATTTCTATTTCTATTCTCTATCATGCTATCTTCTCTAACCATAAAATAAAATAAACTCACAAAAGTTACAAAAGAAATTCCCAAGAACATTGACAACAAGGTAAAACAGGATAAGTTTCTATAGTTCAAAAGGTATCTCTAATCAGAAAATACTTGTCATAAGACTTTGAAAGGTTTCTCCCAATTAGTGCAAAAAGTACAAAGTTGAATGATAGAAGTAACTGAATAACTGTGTGAGGGACAATCATTTAAATATGAGCCAGTAGTGTGCAGCAGCTGCTAAAAAAGTCAACACAGTTCTAGGCTGCATAAACAGAGGGATAGAATCAAGATCATGTGAAGTATTAATACTTCATATTAATAATGCCTTTATAATGCCTTGATAAGGCCACACTTGAAATACTGCATCCAATTTTGGTCACCACGATGTAAAAAAGATGTTGAGACTCGAGAAACAGTGCAGAGAAAAGCAACAAAGATGATTAGGGAATGAAGGCTAAAACATAAAAAACCGTTGCTGAAATTGTGTATGTCTAGTTTAATGAAAAGAAGGAGTGTCACTAGGGGTGACATGATAGCAGTGTTCCAATATCTGAGAGGCTACCACAAAGAAGAGGGAGTCATGCTATTCTCCAAAGCACCTGAGGGCAGGACAAGAAGAAATGGATGGAAACTAATGAAGGATTAAAACAACCTAGAACACTTCTCATTTGTTTGAGAAAAATGCTGAAACTTAGTACTAAATGTTCTGTGGCAATGTTAGGGTAAGTACAGTTTTGTTTCAATTATAGTTAGTTATATATATCAAAGATGATAGATGATAGATAGATAGATAAATAGATAGATATTTGTTATCTATCTATCTATATCTATCACCTACTCGTGAGCTTCAATGTCATATCCCTCTTCACCCAAGTGCCAATCAAAGAAGCCTTGACAGCTATCCAAAACAAATATAACCCCCCCCAAGCACATCCTAGATCTGACCAATCACTGCCTATCCAACACATACTTCATCTATAATGGACTAAAATACAAATAAATAGAAGGAGCACCCATGGGATCACCCCTCTCACCTGTCATTGCAAACCTCTACATGGAACACTTTGAAACCCAAGCTCTAGAAAAATCTGATCACAAACCCAAACTCTGGCTCAGATACATAGACGACACCTTCATAATCTGGCCACCCGGGAAAAAAACTGGACAACTTCCTCACACACCTCAACAGTGTACACCCCAAAATACAGTTCACCATGGAAACAGAAGCTAACAACCAACTTCCCTTCCTGGATGTCTTAGTCTACAAGAAATACAATGGCTCCCTAGGACACACCATCTACCAGAAGAAAACACACACAAACCGCTATCTGCACGCACTCTCACACCACCACCCAGCACAGATCAACTCCGTAGCCAAGACACTCATCTCCAGAACAAAACGCTTAGCTGACGAACAACACCTAAAAACCGAACTACACACTCTCACTAATGTACTAACATCCAATGGATTCCAAAGAAATAAGATTAGCAACCTAATCCAAAAAGAAACCCCCACTAAAATCCAAGACAGAGAACAAGAAAACGGCAAAGCCCTCCTCCCATACATAAAAGACACCACAGACAGAATCAGCAAGATCCTCCACAAACACAACATCAAGGCAGCATTCTGCACAAACCGAAAAATATCCACCATCCTAAGAAACCCCAAAGACAAAATTGAGTTAGAAAATCAAGGAGTATATGAAATCCCATGCACCATCTGCCCCACCACATACATCAGACAAACCAACAGAAGAATAAGTGCACGCATTGAAGAACACAAGAACTCAATCAGAAAAGAGGAACCAACTTCTTCCCTGGAAATAATGAAACTGGTAATTTGGCCCCCAGAGAGTCAGATTAAGATGTGTTGTTCGGATATGTCACAACAAGTAGGGAAAATTCCACATTCATTTTTCTTCACATATTAAATTTGACATACTCAGTGAAAATAATTTGGACATCCCTTTTCCTACTTTCAGCCAGAGGAGAGCTTGAGTTGTTCATGCAAGTTCACATGGGATTTGAAAAATATTAAGACAGGCTACAAAAGAGCTGGAAGTGTTTTAATGTTTTTTTAGTGGAGCTGTAGAGTGTTGAACATTTATTGCATAAAGCTCTCTTTAGATAAATTTTCATTTCAGAAGATATGAAGCATATTCACCAGAAATACTATACATGCAGATATCATGGACTATGATCCAGGCAGGCAGATGGAAAAGAGCTATTTTACATTGCAGACTCATGCAAACAATACGCATGAAATAAGATGTGAGTTCAGGTAGCCTGATTTCGGAATATCCAGTGTTCAGCACTGAAAATTACGATTCCCCATTTTGTTGGAACAGATTCATAATAGTGACATTGAGATTCATTTTAGGTTTTTGCTTGTTTGTTTAGATCTCATTTTTAAATTTTTTTAATTTGTCTTTCCAGACAATTTGAGTTAAACCAATTAAGATCTGAACAAACACAATTGTGGCAGAAGATGGATTGGAAGAAAGAATATTAGAAGTCTTATAGCATTTTGGTTCTTGTACTGCCACATGTAATTTAGGAAGGAAGAGAAGGGAGGGAGGGAGGGAGGGAAGGAAGAAAGAAGGAAGGAAGGAAGGAAGGAAGGAAGGAAGGAAGGAAGGAAGGAGGGAGGGAGGGAGGGAGGGAGGGAGGGAGGGAGGGAGGGATACAGTACGTATGTAAGTATAAGTGTGTGTATACAGAGAGAGAGAGAGAGGCAGACAGACAGACAGATAAATACACACAGAGAGACAAATATACACACACACACATAAAATCTTTCTTTCTTTAAAACAGCAGTTGCTGAAAATTTTAAGATTATTTATTTATTTACTTCAAAGTATTCATATACTATCCTAGTATAACCAATTCTGAGCAATCTTCATGGACAAACCAGTGTGGAACATTTCAATAGTTAAAGCAGCTCAGAACAACAAATCAAAGAATTAAAAATTATAAAACAATAATAAAACACATGTCTGCCTCTGATCACTCTAGGGCAGTGACTCTTAAACTGGTTGACTCAATTACCTCTTTTCCCAGTATTGAATAATGTCATTGCATCCACAAAAGGAATCTGTTGATTTACTGTAGTGTTTTAGCAGGGGCAATTCCAAACTGGATCATCAGCTCATAAACAAGCAATTATAAATTGCTCCATTATACTCAAATTACCCTGGGTAATTATCCAAGTAATTGGATAATTGCCCCCAGTTTAAGAACCATGATTCTATGGCCTAATCCAAGCCTAATTCTTGGATGTTTGTTATCTTGTCTAATTGATTACAATCTTGGAGATAAACTAAAGGCAAAAGTATAAGGACATAGCACAAAGAGGAGGTTGCTGCAGCACATATCTGCAAATTATATAGTTTTATAACTTTTAAAAATTATTCTGTTACAAATCAGAAGTCTTTTTAATTTTCTTGAGCCTATGTGGAGGCGGGGATGTATGTGAGAGAGAGAGATACAAGAAAATAATTCTAGGGAATTTTTCAGAATGTATCTATTGTAATTTGAGATTCAGCTAGATATATTGTAGACATGCACATATGTACTTTTAAATGTAGAAAATGATATTTGGATAAATTCTTGTAAATATTTGCTTGGATATCTTTGGGTAACTTGAATTTGACTTCCAAAAAGAAGCAGAAGTGTTTTTAATTATGAATACCCTGCTTTCTATGAAGTTCAAAATAGCACTAGCTCTTGGCAAACTTTACTTGTCATTGCCAGTATTATTTGATTTGGCTTGGCAATCTTTAGATACTGCAATCAAATAAAAATAAAACAGTGCTGTCTTGAACACTAAGTAGAAAGGAAATAAATGTGCTTTGAATAGCTAATTTAATTGATCAAGAGTCAATTCAATTAGTATAACCATATTTGGATACCTTGAATATAACAATTTGAAACCCAAATGAAAGTATAGTTTCTGCCAGCTATTTTGTATTGTTGTTATCATGGTTAACAGCCGTGCTGGCACAGTGGTTAGAATGCAGTACTGCAAGCTGTATACTGTCACCCTGCCTATTTACCATATTTTTCGGTGTATAAGACGCACCGGAGTATAAGATGCACCTTAATTTTGGGGGAGGAAAACAAGGAAAAAAGTATTTTATCTCTGCCTACCAGCATGTAAGGTGGCGCCGCCCTCCTCTTCCTCCTGCAAGCGAGAGGTGCAGGGACTACTCACTTTCCCCCAAAGAGACCCCTAGCATGCTCTGGGGGGAGGGACAGAGCACAGCCTGAGGAACGGGGCAGTGTGGAGGCGGGAATCTGCCCAACAGCTTTGGGGAACAAGGCGGGTGCCACGATTTGCAGCTGGTCACCCCTCTGGCCGCGCTGACTTCACTCCCCAGCAATGTGAGGAGCTGCTGCCGCTGCTGCCTAACCCTCTCTGCACCCAGGAGCCAAGCCAAGCTGAATGGGAGCCCCTAAAGGGAAACATTCCTCCTTTCCAGCCATTGCTGCCCGGATTCCAAAATGCAAACCTCAAGAGTCACGCTTCAGGTGGCGGCCAGTTCCCCTGCAATGTGCTGGGAACTGGGAAGTGCTTTGGGTTCGGGGAGGAGATTGTAGCGCTGATGCCTAAAAGTGTTTTTCTGCACATTGCAGAGGCGCGCACCCCCCGTCCTCCTTCTCAGCAGACTCTTCTCTTTCCTCCTGGCCAGATCCACCACCTGAAACATGGTACACTTTTTTTTGTCTCTGCACACACCCCATGTTTAGAATCGGGAAGGGGATCGCAGGTTCGGGCGGCAGACTGGTGAGCCAGTTGTGTTGTGTTGTGTTGTGTTATGTTGTGTTTTGTAGGTTAAAAAAGGGCAAAGAAGTGACATCGACTTGGCCATGCCCATCTGACCAACAAGCCACACCCACCCAGTCACCTGACCACCAAGCCATGCCCACTAATTAAGCCACGCCCACAGAACCGGTAGCGAAGATTTTTAGATTTCACCCCTGGTCTAAATGCTATTGCATGGTTCATTAAAGTTTTGCATCATTGGCAATGGATCTAAAGGATAAATGACAAGAATAACAATATAATGTTATATATATTGTTATATATCAATGGTTAATAATATTACCTTAGTCTACCTTTACTCTATTCAACTTTAAAACACAGTGTAATTTTTACTGGAATTTAGACCTAGTTAAATCTCCTTACTTACTGTTAAAGGCTCTACTGTAAATGGTCAAGGCCATCTGTTATGTCTAGGGTGGCTTAAAATATTTTGCTGCCCTAGGCAATGAATAAAAGAGACTTATTAAGCATTCCTGTGTTTTATTCTTCAGCTGATATATGTTTAACTGACCATATTATTTGTGTGTTTTATTTATAGATCATACAGATTCAGTCTTTTTCAAATATGCCCCATAAATAGAAATACAATTTGAAACCATGGGAAGCAATAATTCCAGTGTATTCTGCCCCTATCACAGTCTATTTAAAATTCTGTGTTTGGCCATTCCATTGTTAAAAAAGAAAACAAAAAAAACTAACAACCCTAGAATGGATGGAAAAAGGATGACATTGTCAGGGGAGAAAACACAAAACACAAAAAAAAAGAGATCGAAGAAAGGAAATGTGAACAGACCTCACAGTGAAGTGGGTGATGACCTGTTCTCTGTTATCCCAATCTTAAATTTCCTAATCAATTTCCTAATGGTAAGACAAGATCTTACAAAGATCAGCAGTGGGACCTGTTAAAAGTTAAAAGAAAGATAATGGGCTGCCATACATCAAAAACGTATCAGAAATCACAAACAGACACCATAGCATACAAACCAACTAAAGCCCTCCAGAACATCCCAAGTATAACAAAAGACCCAGCAGCCCTGGGGTTAAAAAATACTATAAAGACTGCAACACCTACTAAGCAAGACAAACAGGCAGAAGACTAGCAGAGTGCATCCATGAACAGCAACTAGCAATCAGAAGACATTATGACAATTCTTTAATTTCACAACACATGGACATGCTTGACCATAGTTTCAACTGGGAAACTGTGAACATACTAGAACAAGCCAAGTCCAAAAATGCTAGACAGTTTCTGGAAGCTTGGCACTCAGATAAATTAGCCTCAACAGGGACATAGAGACAAACAACATTTGCATACTATTCAAAAGAGAAAAGCCAGAAGCCAAAAAGGGAACAAAAAGACCAAAACATCAGCAATCAACACCCAGATTAGCAGAGAGTACCACCAAGATTAACACTAGATCAATAATCAAGAAGCAAACAATATTCCAATCAAGAAACTATCAACTCAGACAAACAACAGTAAACAATAACCCAATCACAGAACCACTAAGACTAAGTCCACTCCAACCAACACTGAAAGGGCAAGCTCCTAGTATATAAAATAATAATAAAATAACTCCCTTAACTCTGAATATATTACTAGTTTGATAATGAAACATCTGAAGAAAACAGATATGTATATACAGAAATGTATATAACAATTGTGGGTTTTAATGCACTATATGCACTCCTTCCTTCCTTCCTTCCTTCCTTCCTTCCTTCCTTCCTTCCTTCCTTCCTTCCTTCCTTCCTTCCTTCCTCTTTCTTTCTTTCTTCATCACAATGTAACATAGATGGATCCTGGTGGCTTTTCATAAAAGACTTACCAAAAGTATGTTTTGAACTATTGGACACAGTATTGCTTCCCATTTCTCTTCCAACTTATCTTTTCAGTAAAGTTGTAAACATATTGTGTATGGGGGGAGGGGGAGGGGTGAAATCCAGCAGGTTCTGACAGGTTCTAGAGAACTGGTAGCGGAAATTTTGAGCAGTTCGGAAAACCGGGAAATACCACCTCTGGTTGGCCCCAGAGTGGGGAGGGAATGAAGATTTTGCAATATCCTTCCCCTGCCATGCCCACCAAGCCACAGCCACAGAACCAGTAGTAAAAAAAATTGGATTTCACCATTGGGGAGTGGTAACAGGCAGACATGACAACATTTAAACATTTCCTTGTTATTAAAAAATACATGTTCTTTAGGAAAGATAGGATTAAAATTATATACTGGTAATCAACTTAAAGAAATAGGAGTAGCTCACAAAAATAGCATATTTTGAGGTTTTACGTGAATCTATTAAGCTCTTCATGCCCTACTGCTAACTAATAAATGTCCTGGAAAATTATTTCAATTACTGGTGGCTGAATTTAAGTTCCATTTTTTTGTTCAGTTTTCCAGGCTGGAATACTAACATCAAGAAGTCACTGGACTGTGGTTAAATGTATTTCATGCCATTAAACACTGGCCATGATTTCTTCTGACACTTAATTCTGTGTGGGCACTAAAAGCTTATAACTCACATGATAAGTGCAACTGTAAATATATCGAAGGTGAGGTGGTTGCCATGATTCAGAGAAAAGAGTAATTTACAAGGATTGAAGACACATTGCTACAATATTGGATCTATAACTAAATCTATTTGACATTGAAATGGAAATATTTTCAAGACAAACTCACTGAAGTAAAAGAATTTGGTAGCACAAGAAGAATAGGTTGGTTCAGAATTTTTGCTTTGTACACAAAGGCATGCAACACACACATGTATACATAAATTTTAAAATGACACGATGGCAAGCTCACTTGTCTAAAAACTCTAGAATTTTAACATTTAAATCCTACACATATCAATCAGATCACATTTGTGCTTTCCTCTTACTGGATAAACCCCAGAACTGCTCCTATTTTAAAATCATCAAGGAAGATACAATGCAAAACAATGAGCTTATGTTTATACTATACTTGCAATTTGACTTTCTTCACAATCTTCATTGGATTAATACTCATTGATTATTTAAATAAACAAGAAGATTAGCAATGCCTTCCAGATATTTGGAATAGCACTTCCTAGGAATTTCATTCAACATAGTAAATCCAAGATAATATATGAGAAATGATGCGGGCAACTGAAAGGAACCAAGTAGCCTATGACTACTCCTCACATCTCAGGGAAGGAAGATGTCCTGCATTTCCTTCTCATATTGCATGAAGTTGGGAGCGATGTGGTGGTGGCTTAGTGGTGAAGACTCTCACCTCCGACTTGGAAAGTTGAGAGTTCAATTCCAGGTAGCATCAGATGTTTCTCTAGTAGAACGCATAGAGAAACTATCTGCTGTAAACTCTGCATAGGCATCAGGAAGGGTATCCGGACAGTATGTATTTATGTATGTATGTATGTATGTATGTATGTATGTATGTATTTATTTATTTATTTATTTATTTATTTATTTATTTATTTATTTATTTATTGCAATTTATATGCCGCCTTTCTCCCTAGGGACTCAAGGCGGCTTACAAAATGACAACTTCAATACAAATCACAATACAATACCAAATTAAAATCAGTAACCCAATTAAAAATGATTTAAAATTATACCAGTGTACCCCCAAATGGATCAGTTTAATTGGCGGAAGAGCCACGTCTTCAGCTCGCGACGGAAGGAAAGAAGGTCGGGGGCTGTCCTGAGCTCAGTGGGCAATCCATTCCAGAGGGTTGGGGCTCCCACAGAGAACGCCCTCCCCCTGGGGGTCGTCAGCTGACATTGTTTGGCCAACGGCACCCTGAGGAGGCCGACTCTGTGAGAGCGCACAGGACGATGGAAGAATGGCTGGAGATGGTCCTGCAAGTACCCCGGGCCTAAGCCATGAAGGGCTTTATAGGTGAGCACCAGCACCTTGAAACGTATCCGGAGTGCCACCGGTAGCCAGTGCAGCTCACGCAGGAGAGGTGTTACACGGGAGTATCTAGACGCCCCCGTAACTACCCGCGCGGCTGCATTTTGGACTAGCTGAAGCCTCCGGACATATCCCAAGGACAGCCCCATGTAGAGGGTGTTACAGTAGTCCAACCTAGAGGTAACAAGGGCGTGAGTGACCGTGGCGAGGGCATCCCGGTCTAGGAACAGGCGCAACTGGCGCACAAGACGGACCTGTGCGAAGGCCCCCCTGGTTACGGCCGTCAGATGGTCATCTAAAGACAGCCGAGAATCCAGGAGGACACCCAAGTTGCGGACCCTGTCGGAGGGAGCAAGGGTTTCACCTCCGATTATTAAGGATGGAACCTCCAGATCCCAGGATGCCGGCATCCACAGCCACTCAGTCTTGGAAGGGTTGAGTCTAAGCCTGTTCCTCCCTATCCAAACCCGCACCGCTTCCAGGCAGTGGGACATCACGGAAAGGGCATCCCTAGGGTGGTCAGGGGTGGTCAGTAAATCTGGTCAGGTCCATCCAATCTACCTGATTCTACCCTGAATTAAGGGAATACAGTGTTATAAAAAGGGAGTTTTGTACTGCATGAAGAGTGGAGCAAATATTTGTTATCCTAAAGTGGGATTTAAAATGTTTGTGAGCTTCTCTGTAATTTCACAAAAAGGTAATTGATTTATAAATAAGCACTTACAGAATCAAAGTTGTTGTTTCATGTGATATGTAGACTTTTATTGTTTTTTCCTTGCCTATTTGTTTTTGCTTTTTGAATAATATATTCTAATATAAAATAGAATAAAAATGCTAAACTATTAATCACAATTAACTAATACTGTTAACGCACTAGGAGGCTTAATTTCAAACAGAGTTGGGTCCAGGTTTCTGTTGTTATAAATTGAGTTATATTAAATGTAATTAAGGAACAATGTAAAAAAAAATAGCTTTTTCATTGCTGCCTGAGCAATTATGATAGCTATTTACTTTGAAAGGTATATTAATTCATTGAACTATTTAACAAGCCAATGGCTAATAAAAACATGAACAAATAAATAGAAAGGAAGTTTTTATGGGGCTGTAAGCCTAACAATTTCTCAAGAACCTACCTAAGAAAGAAAGAGTTCAAGGCTAGAAGAAAAATTGTCCAATCCTGCTGGATCCAGCAATGCTTAGGAGGAGGGTGCAGATCACAACTTCCTTTATGGCAGGCACAACTACAGGTTGTCTTGACTTATGACCACAATTGAGCCCAACATTTCTGTTTCTAAGTGAGACATTTGTTAAGTGAGCTTTGCCCCATTTTTCAACCTTTCTTGCCACAATTGTTAAGTGAATCATTGCAGTTGTTAAGTTAGTAACAGGGCTGTTAAGTAAATTGGCTTCCTCATTGATTTTGCTCATCAGACAATCACATAATGGGATTATATAACCCTGGGATAACCATCATAAATTTGAGTCAGTTGTCAAGTATCTGAATTTTGATCATATGATCACGGGGAGGTATCAATTTCAAAATCATGGTTACATATCACTTTGCCCCTTTCTGACATTTGTTCACCATTTTCCTTAATGAAGCCTATGCATTCCCTTCTAGCATTTGAAAGCCAAAGAAAGAGGAGAGGAGAAAGACTATCAGAAGAGTAACAGTAACAGAGTTGAAAGAGACCTTGGAGATCATCTAGTCCAACCCTCTGCTCACGCAGGAGACCTATACTAGGGATTCGAACCACCGAACTGCCGACCTTTCTAATTGACAAGCTCAGCATCTTAGCCACTGAGCCACCTAGCCAGACCTTTTTTAAGAGGATATTGATGAAAAGGCAAATATGATTAAATGTTTTAATTAAATAAAGAAAGAAAGGTGATTAAAAGGCTTTTGTGCCATGATGAATTTCAGTAAACTTGGCTGATCTTGAAAAGCTAAGAGGATTAGACCTGATTAATATATGGGTAGGAAACTTACTCAGTGATTGTTCAAAGTTACCATGGCACTGAATGGGAAGATTTGAAACTAGTCCTCATAGTTGTGGCCATTGCAGTGTCCTTGCAGACATATGACCACAATTCAGGCATTTGACAACTGGCTTACAATTACACCTCAGTACCCTGAGGACATATGATTGCCATTTGAAATTTTCACTGCCTGTTTCCAGTAAACAAAGTCAATGGAGAAGCAGCTGAAGCAGCAATGGAGGTTGCAAATGGGAACCAGATGCCAAATCATCTAACAATCACATGGGATTTGCCTAACAATTGGAACTGGAACTACTATCATAAATTGGCACAGTCATTATACTATGCACAGTCATACTATGCTTCACAATTGTGTTACTTAGTGGTTCTAATTGCCATCATTAAGTGAAGACTACCTGAACATATCAGTGGACTACACTACAATGTTGAAGAAAAATTCCTGGAAGAATGAAATGGTAAATCAATTTTAATTGTCAGGAAAAATAAATTTACATGGCTATGTCTGTTAAGTTACCAGAAAAATTACTTCCTTGGGAAGGTAATGAGATTCTTAAAAAGATATAAAAGTCAGCCTTTAAATGTGTGCATAAATATGATACCAATTCATGATGTTCTTCTTTTTATTTTAAAGCACATTTCAAAAGTGAGATTCTTTGTACAGCTTTTCCCGAAGCGGAGTGCAGTACTCGTTCAGCTATTTCCTTTTCTGGTCCTTGCTAAGTTGAAGGGGGGTTTTTTTGGAACGGAAATGTCTGATGAAATGGCGGAGCAAATTTAAAGCATGAAATGTGATGTGCCAGGTTTATTGCTTGCTCATAAAACAGGGCACAGCTCAATCTGCGCTTTGTCACAAGTATTTGAGCAGGAAATTTGCATAGCATTTCTATATACATATGTGAGGAGAAAGGATGCCTAGCATCCCTATAAAAAGAAGTGAGAGAAAGAACTGAATTATGATTACTGTATGTGAAGTTTAATACTGTGGGGGGCAGGGAGAGGGATAATGCACTCATATAGACTAGAGTCTTTGTAAAAACCAGAAAGGAATTAAAATTGGTATTGATATTCAGATGAAGCTAGTCTTTCAATAGAGAATAGTAGAAAAGAAATCTTGAAGGGCATAGCAAAAAGAGTATGAGACTGACAGGTAATTTAATAGTTTAAGCATTGATGCCCAAATATTAACAACCGGAGTATTTTTGTTGACTTGGAAGAGCAATATATTGTGTTGATCATGCAGCTGAGTGGATGATTTGAGGTAAATCTCTCAGCTTAATTAACTGACAAATTATTGTGGGCATATAAACATCACTGTCAGGTTCCAGAAGATATGAGTGCAATAGTTAAATAGATAAAACAGGATAGACATAATAGCTTGTATGAAATGTCAGTAAGACGTTAGTCAAAGAGACTTTTCTCTTTCTTTACTTCTTTTTATATTCAAGCTGACACCATGAAAAATTCCCCCAACAGGCCAAAGAAGCTTCATAATGCGGGATGGAATAAGAAGTCTTCAGGAAAACATAGAATTGGTCCCAGAAAAATGTAAATGTAATAAAATCTTATGGGACCTGAGAGTAAATGAATATTTTCCACTCATCTTAATAGTCCTTCAGCCTGTTGAGTTCGTGAAAAAGTTTTTTGAGGACATAAGTGGTTGCAAATGAGAAGATAATATTTTTCCTTACATGAACTTTTTTAATGTAGCAACAATGTTTAGTTGATACCATACATAAAAGAGACTTTTACTACAGGGATAACTAATTAAGAACATGTTTATTTCACACATTATGTTTACTATATGCAGGCCACATTACAGTGGTATCTTGGTATTTTGCCTTAATTTGTTCTGGGAAGTATAACAGGTACCAAAAAGGACATATACCACCTGACTTACCAGGAAGAACATCAATGTTAATACATACTCTTTTTACTATGCCTGTCAAGATTTCTTTCTAAGTTCTCCATTGAAAGACTAGATTCATCTGAATATCAATACCAATTCTAATTCCTTTCTGGCTTTTATAAAGTGTCAGGGAAGGTTTAAGACTGAGGATGAAATGAATAGATTAACTCTGATGATTAAAGATAGAGAAGATTCAGAATATTTTAAAATATGGAATGATTTTTATTATTGGTTGGAGAAGAGATATAAATGATTAATTATATAAGTATGTAAAATATGTGATGAGCTGAATATTATGTTAGTGATGAATTGATATTGTGGACTGGATAAGGGTCAAGATAGAAGTAATGACAACTATACAGAAGAAGAAAGAACTTTGGAAGAGAACACTGAGATGTCACAGGGAAAAGAAAACTGATGTATTAAATGTTTGTTTGTCTAAAAAATAAAAAAAACTTTTTTTAAAAAAAGACTGAGGATGAGTCAGCAGGGTTATTGCCCTTTAAGAAGCTGTCTATATAAGGGAGGCCATTGGAGGGCATATCTCTCATATATCTCTCTTTCCTCGTGTATCACTCTCTCTCCTCATGAATCTGCATTGTAGTTCTCTGTGTAGAGTTGAAGAATGATTGCTTGTCTGGTACGTGCCTACCACTTGTATGTCTGTATATATGACTTGTATATAAACTACTGTTTGTAAAACAAACCTCTGTGTCCTGTATTTTGCTCCTGGGTGGTCTCAAAATAGTAGTCACGCTGTAAACACTCTGACATAAAGACTCTAATTTACATGAATGTGGCCATCCCCCACCTTTTGCAGCAACCTTCCCAGCATGGCTGACTTCCTGTCTGTTTCCCACAGCCATCACCCTCTTCCTATAACAATGTGCCGAATGCTAAACAAGGGCCAAGTACTTGGACAACATTTTCACATCAAAATGCACCGAGACGCAAATTTGGTGAGTTTTGAAGTAGTTGAATATTGAAGTGCCAGTGTACAATAGTCTAAAATACACTGGATGTATAATGTATTTCTTCCCTTTGATTATTTAAAGTCTTATTTCAATATGATTTCTCAATTTAATTTGATCTTTGACTGAAACAAATAAGCTTACTGCTTTCTACTTTTTATATTTTTGCCTGTCTGCCCAAAGGCCAGGAAACATTTAATAGTGACAAAATCTGGAGGCTGATGTTGGATTAATTTTATTTTGAATTAAAATATCTCTTCATTTTTGCTAATGACTTGTGCCAAGTCAGTAAGGAAAGAGAACTTATATGAACGCAGTTGGAAATATGCTCATCAACTAGTGACAAAGGAATGCCACATCATTCTAGCTTGGGAGATAAAAGGCTTGTCATATAAACTTTGAAGTCTGATGCAAAGAGGACATAATTGAATGCTGTCCTCTAAACTTAATTAAAGTAAAACTGGCTGGAGGAAAAGCCATTGCAGAAAGAAAGAAACTGTTCCACTAGCATGGGCATAGAAAGAAATAATTGGCTTTCTGACTGGATCAGTAGTACATTGCAGGAAAATACAACCATTTCAAAAAGCTGTTATAGATTCATAGTTGAAAGGTTTCGTGATTTTTTAAATTTATAATTCCGCCTTAAAGGCTTAAATTAAAGCATATATATATATATATGTGTGTGTGTGTGTGTGTGTGTGTGTGTGTGTGTGTGTGTGTTATATGTGTGTGCATATGTATTAATATTATTTATTAGAGATGTTTAGGTAGGTAAAAGATTAAAATAGGTAAACAAAAATTGGGGGGAAAGATAAAAGTGCTGCAAATAGTACATGTAGAAAAGTTGAAAATAAAAAGCTATATCAAAAATTGACTTCTGGTCTTCTTTGTAGCAGTTATTAATTTATCTCTCCTCCTTTAAGATTACATTACACGTTTCAGCCCTATTTAATCAGTAAATCCATAAATCACCAATTCATTTTTTTCCATTTTCAGCAAAGACCACATAAGAGGTTTCCAATCTTATGAAAGTACTTTCAGTACAGTTTTATCCCATATTAAACAGGTCAGTTTTGCTATTCCTGAAAATTCTGCCATCTTCACAAATATTTCAGCATTTCTTCATCTTTGTGCATAGAGTAATCTCACTGCACTTATCATATACAAAGCAGATGTTCTGTATCTTTTTTTAAATTGACAATCCACAAATCCATATTTAAAAGAGCCTGTAGTACAGTGGACTAAAGCACACTGTTATTAACAACTGCTGCTTGCAATTACTGCAAGTTCAGATCTCACCAGGCTCAAGGTTGACTCAGCCTTCCATCCTTTCTAAGGTAGGTGAAATGAGGACCCAGATTGTGGGGGCAATAAGCTGACTTTGTATAAATATACAAAAGTACGAAGGCTATTGCTTAACACATTGTAAGCCACCCTGAGTCTCCGGAGAAGGGCGGCATATAAATTAAAGCAAAAAAAAAAAAGAAAAAGTTCTGGTTTAAACTATTTTAACCTACTTTATATAATCATGTGTATTTATACCCGTTGTTGTTGTTGTTGTTGTTGTTGTTGTTGTTGTTGTTATTATTATTATTATTATTATTATTATTATTATTATTATTATTATTTTGCAAACCCATCATGCACAGTAAAATGTCCCTTTGTGTTTTTCACATTCCCATCGTTGATTAGAACTACCATAATACGTCTTAGAAAATTTCTCTAGTGTAGTTTACGAATTTTATAAAAGTTCTCTCTTAAATTACAGGTGGTCCTTGGCTTACGTCCACAACTGAGTCCAACATTAAGCAAGGCAGTTGTAAAATGGATTTTGCCCCCATTTTATTACTTTTTTTGCCACATTTGTTAAGTGAATCAGTTGAAAAAGTTTATGTGAAACCTGTCCATAAAGAATTACAAGAAATATTAGTCCTATTGATATAACATCTCAGTATATCTGGGTGATTATTACTGGATCAGATTAAATGAAGTAATGATATTCAGATTTTTCCAGGAAGTTATAGATAGAATGGGTGAGTACTGGGAACTGATGGAGAATGGAATATATGAGTATGTCAACTCAGTGGTGGGTTGCTACAGGTTCACCCCAGATTGGTAGGTGGTGGCCCACCTGCCTGGATGCTTTTGTGTGTGTGCGCTCACGCTCTCAAGCAAACCAGTAATGATGGGTTTTAAAACCAACCCCTGTGTCAACTTCATTTGAGGCTTAGTGTTCATACTTCATGGATCATTTAAACTCTCACAATTGCATGGTATAAGTAGTTCATGGTAAAAGGATTTCCCTACCAGTATCCCTCAACTACCTTTTCCTTTACAGATCTGTTAGAAAGCAATGAGATATTTGAAATATTACTTGATTTTGTGTATTTTTAATATGGATGGGTTTTGTTGTTTGTTTTTTTAGTCTCAAGGATGGATCATAAGATGATTCCTGATACCACCAAGTTGTAAAAATAACCTTATCATATGATAGCAGTCACACAAAGAGCAATTGAATAGGACTTTATTAGTTTATAGAGATGTCAGAAAAATGGACAACATTTAATTAATGTAAACTGAAGTCAAATTATTCCTCTCTGGGCCACAATATCTACATAATGTGAGACACAAAAGGTGTACATGTATGTATGTGAGAAAGAAAAGGAAGACAGGAGAGTTTATATATTCAGTGAGATCAGCTTGCATCCCTAAAGCACTGCAATATTTTTGAATGAATGAATGAAGTTATTCTAAGTGTCATTCTTTGTGATCTGATTTTAGTCTCCCATAACAATTAGTTTGGCTCCTGGCTTATCTAACTAACCAGCTGGGCTTTGTCACAGCTGATTCAGAGCTGATGTCACAGCTGGATTTTTTTTCTTTCTTTCTCCAAAACTGCTATGTGGTTGGGGTTAATTTTCAAGCTTTTGGATATTTCTGTCTGCTTTCAGATTTTTTCATGTTTCTCTGCAAAGGAGAGCTTGGAGCAAGCATACATTGGAGCTTTCAACTCTAGTCATGGATTTTTTTTTCTTATCCCTGCTTTCACCTATCACTGATTGACAGCTTATTTCAGATAACTAGCTGGTAAAGTCTCAACAGAAGCTTCCATGTCTTCAATTTTTGTCAGGAGAACAATGAGCCTGGGATTCTAATCTAATGGTTTGACCACAAGGGACAGATTCATCATTGCTAGATCACGTATACAGAATCCTGCAGGCAGTTACACCATAGATTTCCAACTGACTGCCATTGTCAGAGCTTGGCATGCTCCAGTGTAAGTTTCCTAAGGAAATCTTGGAACCAATCTTGCTATGTGTATATAGTAAGCTGAGCTTTTGTGCCCCCAGCTACTTGATTAGTGCTCACAACCAGAAGGTTAAAGCAGATATGATTTTCTCATGTTGGATTTGAATGACAGGTTCTATTTACTCCTGTCAAAGAATGTCTCCAGAAATGGTAACCGCACTAATCTTGTTTGTTTTAAAGCACACAGTAAATTATCATTGACAATGATAGTTTAAAGCAATTTCATTCATAAATACATTAAGTCATCTAAAAGTAATATGGAAAGTTAAGCAACATGGTTATTGGAGTATCCTTTGATATCTTTTACATTTTCTTAACTTCTGCAAATGCTGCAATCAATTTGCCTTAAGTGAGATTTTCTGCACTTCTAATGCATGAAGTCTATCAGTGCTCAGATTTTTATCGAAGTGTACATAGTATCATACAGATTCTATGAGCACCAGCTTAATCTCATCTTAGTTTTGACATTTATATCTATTAATGACATTAATAAAGGAGCAAATATAACAATGGGTTTTCTTAAGATTTCTGATAATTAATTTGGGACACAGAATAGCATACGAAAAGATTCCCTACTTATTCTTGGTGATCATGTGATTACTTGAGTTCTAGGAACATCATTTTTCCAGTACTGTAATTTATGCTTTGCAGTCAGATTTACCACCAGCACCTGCATACTAGACCATGGGCCAAGCATAGATTGTTTTAATTGTACACCGCCCAAAGTCATTCTGTGAGTGAGAAAGGTGATCTCTAAATTTGAGAAATAAAATAAAATAAAATGTCCACAGCAAATTGAGATGATTTCCAAAAGATAATATGAATATGGTGATGTTAGGACACAAATCAGAATCCTCAAGTTAGATTCAAGTAGCTAAAAATTATAGTTTTCATCATTATGCCTGTGATGTTAACAGCTCTCAAAATGTAACCACCCTATTTGGGTACAAGTACCTTGACTTATGATAGTTCATTTAGTGAGCATTCGAATTCTGACAAAATTATATCATTTGGACTTTATTTTTTATTATTTTGGCTGTACTAACTTCACAAGGGATTTTTTTCATTATCAATACAGCTATTATTGCTTTTATATGTCTAAAAATGACATAAAAATTGTTCATTTCACATTAGGAATATATATTCATGTACATTCATCCATTCATTATCTACTGTATCTACCATGTTTTCCCGAAAATAAGACCCTGTCTTATTTTTTTTTTTTTAACCCTGAAATAAGCGCTTGGCCTTATTGCCATGCACTCAAAAGCCCGATTGGGCTTATTATCAGGGGATGTCTTATTTTTGGGAAAACAGGGTATCTATCATCCATCTATCTATCTATCTATCTATCTATCTATCTATCTATCATCTATCCCATTAAGATAAAATACATGTTTAAAAAAATCTGAAACAAAACAGACTGATAAAGTTATTGGGCACATTCATTTTAATATAAATATATGCAGTTCTTTATGCACATATTATATTTTGAGTTGCTCCCAATGTGCAGTTATCAATTTCCCTACAAATTAGGCAAGAATTTGCATATCATAACCATCTCTTTAAAAAGATTGGACGGAAGATAATTTCATACAGTCTTGAGGTGAATGTAACTAAGTAAGTCCGGCTTTAGAAATGCAGTAAAAATAGTAGAGGGAGAAGACAGGGGGAAGGGGGAGGGAAGTACTATGTGTGCAGTTGTTTTCTGTGGAGAGGAGAATAAAAAGTCCAAATCATAGAAGCCTAAGAGTAGAGAGGTCGAGAACTGTTTAGCAAGTAACAAGAAGAAAACATTGGATTCTCCAAAGCTGTAGAGAACCAGCTGAGATATATTCTCTCACTTTACTGCCTTAGCACCCCACATCAGGAACTCAGAATAACACTCGAAATAAAATGCCTGGAGATAAACTATTCCAGCAGCAACAGCTGGAAGTCTTCTTCCAATTTCACAGGATTCTCAATAAATGTTTTCAGCCCACCTTTGGACATATAAACAGGCCTTTATTTTTGTAATCTCTGCTTTTTTCTTCCTTCTGAGGAAGACTTTACAGCATGAGAAACCAGCTCTCTTTTCTGCCTGAGCAATGAGTTGAGTCAAGTCCAGGCACCATAGATCGGTGGGGGAGTTTGTTTGCAGAGGATGATAAGGGCAGCCCAGTAAGTGCTTTCTTTGTAGGTTCTTCTTTGTTCTCTTCTAACATCCCCTTCCACCTTCTTCTCTGATCCCCACACCTGTTCCTTCATCAGATCAGCCTTTATGATCAGTACATTTTTAGATACTCATACCATACTCTTTGCTATAGAGTAGAATGCTGGCATTTCCTATTTAGTTTTTTTTTTTTTTAATTTATCAGGGGTTGCATTATATGAAAACTCATCGAAATTTTCTCCCCTGTTGTTGTTTTTTTAACTGTTCTTTTTCAATTAGATAAAAAGGAAACAGCTTTTTTCAAAAGTGCTGAAAGGAAACAGAAAAGTCACTGAAATTATGAGAATGAACTAGGGAAGGTGTTAACTGGGTGATATGGATTTTCTGCCTGTCACTGTTAACAGCCATCACTCTGGTAGTCAAAAGCTTTATCAGATTCCTTAGCTTCAGTTAAATCCCAGGAGAAGACTTCAGGAGAGAATTCTGCCCTTGGGAATATTCATACTAAGAAATAGGATATCCAGCAGAAGAACAAAAGAAAAGTATCCTAGAACAACAGCAATCCTACGACAGGCACAAAAATAAAGTGTGTTCAGGAGAAGGAAGAAAAAAAAACTACCAAACAGAAAAATATAGGTATTTTAAACTTAAAATGTATAAGAAACCAAAAGCCATTTTAAATTTGTGTCACAGAAACTGCGTATTTAAGCATGATACTAAAACATATTTAGTAGCATTATTTGTAGGTACTAGCATAAATTCAGTAGAGTTAGCTAGTATCACATTAGGACAGCTCATGGTAATCAGCTAAAGCAAAAACACTTATCACAAAGTTATTTTCTAATGTTCTATATGACTATCCCATATTCTAGAATTAGTCCTCTAATGAAATCTATCCTAGGGAATTTATTAGTTTCTTTTCAATTCCTTCGAATGTATTTTTGTCCAAGTCTGTCCTATCATTAGATAGAAACAATCAACTGCATAAGATAGTGAATTGGAGGAGAAAATGTGTTGGAGGAGAAAGACTACTATGCTGTTTTAAGTTCTCCATCACTGCCTAAAATAGTTAGCTGTCATCCAAGGTTGATGAAAAACTATCCTGTTACCTGGAGTGAATATAGTTCAAGTGCTAGTTCATTTAACCTCTCTATCTCAAATCGAATAAGGTATCACTTTGAACTTCGCCCTAAGTGTCTTGAAATATCCCTCCAAGTATCATAACATAAGCATTGTGAGGTGATGGAGTTTCTCTTTCTAGCAGCTATTTCTGGAACCAACTTTCTGAGAAACTGATTACATTTTTCTCTGGCCTTTAATTGAAGTTGGGCAGTCTCCAGATTACCTACAAATGTTTATATAGGACATAACAGAAAACATACAGTACACACCCTTGAATGTTATGTAAAACTCAATTGTAACTGTACATACTGCTGAGAAATTAATTCATTACACAAACACTGAAACTTAGTCTACATCAGGGGTGTCAAACTCAAGGCCCACAGGCCAGATCCAGCTTGCAGGGTGCTTAGATCTGGCCCACAGACCACCCTAGAAACAGTGAAGGACTGGCCCGTGGTGCCTCTGCCAGTGAAAACGGAGCTCAGGACGGCCGTTTGCAGCCCTCCTGAGCTCCTTTTTCACTGGCAAAGGGTTGCAGGAGGCCATTGCAGCCAAAAACGGAGATTGGGAGCCCATTTTTGCTGGCAGAGCATTCGGGCCACCACAGGTGCCCGCAACATTAGTGATGTCATGCACACCTGGTCACACCTACCCCTGTCCACCAAGGTCAAACTGAACCCTGATGTGGCCCTCAATGAAATCAAGTTTGACACCCCTGCTATAGTTCATAGCTATGTAATGTACAGAGCAGGTTTCTTTGGAGTTCTCTCCTGCAGTCTGCCAGCAAGAAGGCTAGTGGCTCAATGTAAGTATTTCCCCAAAAGATAAACTCTGTTTTTTTTTATCTCTAAATCAGGGGTGTCAAACTCGATTTCAGTGAGGGCTGCATCAGGGTTGTGTTTGACCTCAGGGAGGCCAGGGAGGTATGGACAGGGGGGCATGGCCAGCTCGATGTCACTTGTGTCATGGGCACCTGTGGTGGCCCAAGTGCTCTGCCAGCAAAAATAGAGCTCGGGAGGGCCCCACACAGCCCTCCCAAGCTCCGATTTCGCTGGCAGAGACACCTCAGGCCGGTCGTTCACTGTTTCCAAGGTAGGCCAGATCTAAGCACTCTGTGGGCAGAATCTGGCCCATGGGCCTTGAATTTGACACCTCTGCTCTAAATGCTTTGGGTTTTCTTTTAGTTGAATATTTTTCCTACAACATCAACAACCTGAACACTAATCCATATAGACATATTTATTTATTTATTTATTTTATTTTATATCAAATTTATATACCGCCCTTCTCCCTGAGGACTCAGGGCGGTGTACAGCCAAAGTAAAAACATAAACTAAAAACATTAAAATACAATTAAAAAGATCTATCTATCTATCTATCTATCTATCTATCTATCTATCTATCTTTGGCCCCATAATTAAAAGCAATGATAAAACAATTAAAAACATTTTAAAAAAGTGTTAGGCCAGCCTAGCTTGCTGAAAAAAGAAAGTTTTAAGGGCACGGCAGAAGGCACCGAGGTCTTGGATTCTCCTTATCTCTGGGGGCATATGAACTCTTAGTTCATTATACAATGTATGTATGTGTATGTGTATATGTGTGTGTGTGTGTGTGTGTGTGTGTGTGTGTGTGTGTGTGTGTGTATCAGTTGTATGTAATGTGTAAAAATTGTGATTGTGCATGACCTTACCAGGATTAAAATAAGAAAGGAGAAGAAAAAGACAAAAACAACAGGCAGGTCTTAAGGACAGTCTGTACGAATGGCTTAATAAATAACTACATTGTATGTATAATTCCTCCTGATTAGAAATAGCTTACCAAGATTTTAAAATACAAGCTCTTTGTGAACCCATATAACCTACAATATTAGGCATGCAGTACTGTGTGTGATCTGCCATTAAGTTATGGATCATCCATCATAGACAGCTGTACTTAAAAGAAATCTAATCTTTTCCTGTCATATTGTCAGAATTTGTCACCTTATCTCAGACAATTCTTCGTGGCATCTCTTTCACACATTGTCTGAAATGTGTAACTCCTTTGATTCTCTTTAGTGTACATCATTTAAAGAAGGTCTAAAACAGTTAATATGATATTCTCATCCAAGGCTGCCATCACTTTCACCACTTCATTTTTGCATTTCTCCTAATTTAGATTGTGTAATTGGAAGGTTCTGTCAGTGAAAGAATCACTAATGATGGTAATTGAGTGCAAAAAGCAAAAAAACAAAAACAAAAAAACTAGGTAGATGCTTATAGAGCAGGTGAAAGGCTGACTTAATCCAGTATTTGATCTACTACACTAATCAGTTAAAGGAAGTTTAGATCTCACATTCAAAGATTCACATGCGTTAGATTTCACATTCTTATAGACTATTGCATCCTCTATACAAAAACGAGTGTATGAAAGAACACAAGATATAAGGAAAACAGCTTCACCAGCCTTTAAGAGAAAGGTATGTTTTTCTGCCATGTGTCCCAGCCTGTTCTGGAGATCTTTGAAAGGTAAGTAAGCAATCGGTGACAGGATTGAGGGGAGCACATGGAACCTGGTGGGCTACCAAAACAGACCAGTGCCTATGGAGACCCGGTGGGGCATAATGGGAGGCAGGGATCATGTTGCAGAATCTCTACTGGTTTGCAAATATGAGCACACGGGCCACCACCGCACATGCACAGGGCCTTCCGTGCATGCGCAGGACCTCTGTGCATGCGCAGAGCATCAAAAACATGGATAAATGGGACGTGGTTATGTCTGGGTAGGTGAGTGAAGCCTCTCGCAGCCACCGCTACCAGTTTGCCCAAACCAGATAGAATTGGCTGAATACCACCACTGCCACCATGGTAATGCACATATGTAACTTCGAATCTGGGACGTAAGTAATTTTGAGGGTAATATTATAACTTTGAACTATCGCTAAGTAAACTGTCATAACTCAAAGTCTACTTGTATAATAGTAATTTCCTAGCCACGTTCCTGAACAATTTTCTTCAGTAATATGTTGAGGCTCTGAAGCATTTGAAAGGAATTGTGATGGCATTTGGTGCTTGACAATTGGCCAAGCACTTTTCTCTTCCATCTTCGGACTCCAAAAAGTTGGTGGAAATAGAAAATATGAAGGTCAACACAGATAAAAGATTCTATAAACTAAAATGTTTTTAGTCCTGGTCGGAATCCAGAATTCAGAACTCCAAGCCTAGCTACATCTTGAAAAAATACACAACACTATAAATCTTCAGATTAAAAAAAAAACCTATGGGCATTCAAAAGTTTGAATAAAATCTCTTCACTTTGTGAACAAGTTGAAGTGTGCTAATACCTGAAATGTTTTGCTCCTGCAGAGAAAACAACTTATTAGTAAATAATGAACATTTTCCACTGAGAATATGATTTATTCCCCACTGAGAGAATACCTGAAAACAGAATGCATACTCCTGATGTGGTCTTGATTCTATAGATCTAATCATTCTGCATTTACATTGTAAGAATCACTATCTAGGCTTTATTACAATAATGAAATATATAGAGAAGTACCAACTCATTTTAGAATGAAACGTCTGGCAAATGGGACTCTCTTAAATTTTAGAGTATTTGATTGTAGTTTGAATCAACTTAATTTTTATTATTATTTTGGAAAGCTGAAAAGTAACTTACAGTTCATATATAAATCTAATATATACACCACAGGATATGTTTCTATTAAGAAGTAACTCGGTTGCTACTTATTTTACTGTGACACCTCTAAGATCTGAAACCATGCAGGCAATAGGTAGGCAAATTCCCAGAGAAAGAAAAAACTAAGATACAGTGAAATATATTTAAAAAGAGATAAAACTAGTATCCCCAAAGCATTTTTTTGAAGTGAGATGGTTTTGTTCACACAAGACGAGATCAGCAGGTTTACTATAATCCCAATGTTTCCGAGGTCTTTGAAAAAATAAACCCAAGGGAGATAACCTTATGAGGATTGAGTGTGCTCAATACACATGAAAGAGTGGCTGATTATTAGAGAAACAGGGAGAAATCGAATAGAGCAAGAGTGTCAAACTCAAGGCCTGTGGGATGGATCTGGCCCGCGGGGTGCTTAGATCTGGCGCGCACCCCCCTCTGAGCTCCGTTTTCATTGGCAGGTGGATAGCAAAACAAACTAAAAACAAAACAAAAGGAGAAATGTTTCCCCACTTGCATTTGAACATGCAAGAAGTTACAGGAAAGGAGAAAGTGAAAGAGGAAAGACAAAGAAAAAGAAGGGAAGATGGGAAGAGAGCAAGGAAGGAAAAATAAGGAAAGGGGTGAAGGAAGAAGAAAGGAGAAGAAGGAAGGAAGGAAGGAAGGAAGGAAGGAAGGAAGGAAGGAAGGAAGGAAGGAAGGAAGGAAGTAGATTATAATGAGAGTGAGGGAGGGTCTGTGGGAAGTCCTGCCTTAGTACTTGGGCACCACAGGTGCTCCCGACATGAGTGACATTGAGCTGGCCATGCCTACTCTGGCCATGCCTACCCTGGCCATTTATTTATTTATTTGTTTTGTTGCATTTCTTTGCCGCCCAACTCCCAAGGGACTCTGGGCGGCTCCAAGGCCACACTGCCCCCCCAAGGTCAAACACAACCCTGATGTGGCTCTCAATGAAATCGAGTTTGACACCCCTGGAATAGAGAATCCTGAATATGGACACATTTGGAATCCACAACACAAACATTTCACATAGCAAAATTTGTTCCAACAAATATGAACTTCTATATTATCTGTTATTTCAACTTATGTAAAATTAAACTTATTTGCCATAAGTGGAAGAAGAGAAAAGAACAGAAAGAAGAAAAGAAAGAGCAGAAGACTTTTAAGGAGCAGCTGTTAAAAGTGAACTTACTGATTCTATGTTGTAACTTAAGATAGCTTTCTAGGATCCATCATAAAACTATGTCTTCACTATACCCTATTTTCCCAAAAATAAGACATCCCCTGATAATAAGCCCAATCGGGCTTTTGAGTGCATGCGCTAAAATAAACCTCCCCCCTAAAATAAGCCCTCCTCAAAAATATTTAAACGTAAAGCTGGAAATCAAGTAAAATGGCAAGAGGGGCCCCATCTTGCTCCACATGCCCCAAAATAATAAGACCTCCCTGAAAATAAGGCCAAGTGTTGATTTTGGGGTTCAAAATATATAAGACAGGGTCTTATTTTCGGGGAAACACGGTAGTAAGCTTAGTGAGTGAATTGTACTTTAAAGAAATCTAATCTTTCCATTTCCTATTGCCATAATTTGTCACTCTAATACAGAAAATTACCCATGGCGTCCTCAGTGGTGAAATCCAATTTTTTTTTTACTACCGGTTCTTTGGGCGTGGCTTGGTGGGCATGGCAGGGGAAGGATACTGCAAAATCTCCATTCCCATCCCACTCCAGGGGAAGAATACTGCAAAATCCCCATTCCCTCCCCAGTCTTAGGGGAAGGATATTGCAAAATCTCCATTACCACCCACTCTGGGGCCAGCCAGAGCTGGTATTTTCTGGTTCTCCACACTGCTCAAAATTTCTGCTACCAGTTCTCCAGAACCTGTCAGAACCTGCTGGATTTCACCCCTGCGTCCTCTTCACACGCTGTCTGAAATGCGTGACTCCATTGACTGTCTGCAATGAATATTGTGTAAACAGTGGTCCAAGACTACCTTTACACAGTTCTCAGACTACTCATTATCCATTTTTTTCTTTATTTACTTTTACATTTCTCTTAACCTAGCAGGCTAGACTTTTCTGTGTACAAAGTGTTGTATCTGATTAAAACAAGCATTAGTGACAGTAATGGAGTGCAAAAGAATAAAAGAAACTAGGAAGGTTATAGAGCAGGCCAAAGACTGATTTAGTCCAGCATTTGATTTCCTAAGTGATCAGTTAAATAAGAATGGAAAATCTACATGTGTACAATAAGCATAAGTATGGGATTACTGATGTAGATTTATATTTAACTTCTGTGCCATGCATAATTATAAGATAATATTGAAGGGAAACAGACTTGGTTTGAATTTTGACTATTTTTCCCCAGGTTGGTCCTTTACAGGTTATCCTTGACTTACAATTACAACTAAAGCCCAAATTTCCATTGCTAAGCAAGATAGCTATTAAGTGAGGTTAGTTAGTTAGTTAGTTAGTTAGTTAGTTAGTTAGTTAGTTAGTTAGTTAGTTAGTTAAATTAACCCTGTAATTGCTTGTTTGTGAGTTAAGGATCAGGCTTGGGACTGCTGTTACCAAAATGCTTGCATAAAACAAGAAATTCTGTGTGTGTGTGTGTGTGTGTGTGTGTGTGTGTGTGTGAGAGAGAGAGAGAGAGAAAGAGAGAGAGAGAGAGAGAGAGAGAAAGAGAGAAAGAGAAAGAGAGAAAGAGAGAGAGAGAGAAACATTACAGGTAGTTCTTGACTACAACAATAATTGAACCCAAAATTTCTGTTGCTAAGCAAGATAGTTAAATGAGTTTTGCCCCTTTTGCAATCTTTCTTGCCAGTTGTTAAGTGAGTCACTGCAGTGGTTAAGTTAATAACATGATTGTTAAGTGAATCTGGCTTCCCCAATGACTTTGCTTGTCAGAAGGTTACAAAACCTGATCATGTGACCAAGAGACACTGCAACTGTCATAAATACAGGCCAGTTGTCAAGCATCCAAATTTTGATCACCTGACTACGGGAATACGGCAACAGTCATAAATATGAAAAATGATTATAAATCACTTTTTTTCAGTTGTAACTTCGAATGGTCACTAGGTAAATGATGGTAATTCAAGGACTACGGTACTTTTTCTTTAACTTTTTGCATGTTTTAAAGAAAATTGTATTTATTAAGAGTTTTCCCCCATAACATAAAAAATTAAAAAAGAAAAGAAAAGAATAGGAAAATAAAAATGAAAAAGAAAGAAACTAAAGTTAAAGAATTTTGAAGTAACTTTAAATCTCATTTTCACCAGATAATTACAATCTTATTGTCCTTCTTAGATATATAAGTCCCTTCAGGCTCTCATTAATCCACTTCTTTCTTAATCCACAAATCCATAATTAATCATATTAATCACATTTCTTTCTTCTTTCAGCAAGAAAACCCCTACATGGTTTCAATTTTTTTTTTAAAAAAAGTTTTTGTTGTTGTTTTTCCCAACAACAGCACACATTCTTGCATGTCCCTGATTGCTCACACTTCCCAATCTGAAAAAAGCCTCATGAAAAGACTTGTCCTGTAATTATTCATTTTGTAATTTATTTGGACTACAGAAAATCATAGGCATTGAAATATTCAGGAGAAAGGATTACTCAATACAATTCAAAAAACCTGTGCCCAACTCATAACTAAATAAGTTTAAGATCTTCAGGATGAAGCAAGATGGATCAAATGCTCACTTTGCAACATAAGTCCCACCACTTTTCCACATGTTTTATGATGCCACATGTACAATGAGAAGGGATTGGAGTATGATGTCACAGTGTAGCTTTAATAATCCTGATTTTTTTTATTGATTTATTTATTTTCAACTTATATGTCACCTATTGAATATGCAAGTAGGAGTGAGTCTTACATCAGCCTTCACTTTCGCCGGCAGGAAAATGAACAAGCATCAGTGGCTGACAGGCTGGACAGCTCCTGGTAAAAGGAGCTGCAACCTCAAGCAGCTCTCAGTTCATAGTTAGTTTGTTGTTGTTCCCTGTTGCCTGATATAAATGGTTGTTTTACTTCACTATGATCATCCTGCCTCTCTTTTCGTGTCCAGATTTAACATCACCCATCTCACTTGGAGGCAATGAAAGCAGCAAGAATCTACAGACGCTATCATCACACTCCACTTTCAAAGTATCTTCTTTTTGGAAATATAAGTAGAAAACAAATTCTGTTCCATTATATGAAATAAGACTTGATTTTATACACCCATACATCTTATATACTGAACATTAATTTTCCTATACAACACTAATTTCCATTCATGTCTCTCTGGACATATTTTAACAGTGTTGCTTTTTCCCATGACATTCTGTGCTTTATCTTCTGCCTAACCCTTTTTTATATAAGAGGGTTTGTTTGATCATTCCAGTAATTGAAAGTAGACAGGGAAATTACACACAACCAACCAGACCTCCATAAGGTCCTAATATATGGCACTATGAAAAGCAGCCATTGTAAAACTGTATAGCAATAACAGCGCTTACTGCTGATCTATCACTTCAATCTCCACGATATAAGTCAAAACATGGTAGGCAAGACAAAAGCCTGGATGCAAAATTTATTACAAGTAACTCAAGACCAGAAGGAGGGAAATGGTTTGCCATCATCTAGCATAATTCACTGGGTTCAGAATTTAATGCAGAGCAACATGATATTTTTGGTAGCTGATGGCCACACTTTTTTAGTAAGGAAAAAAAAGCTCCAGTGGGTTAATCTTTATGGAAATGTATGGTAGTTTCAAATTTTGATATGTGAAAATTTCATATGAAATAATTATAAATTTGTATGATCTCTCTCATACATCTTTTATGTTTTATAAACTCTCTCTCTCTCTCTCTCTCTCTCTCTCTCTCTCTCTCTCTCCCCCTCCTACTCTCATCTCTCTACCTACATCTATCTATCTATCTATCTATCTACCTATCTATCTATCTATCTATCTATCTATCTATCTATCTATCTATTTATCTATTTATTTATCTATCTATCATCTCTCTCTCTCTTTCCATCCATCCATCCATCCATCCATCCATCCATCCATCATCCATCATCTATTTTTTTTATCTAAACTCGGAATGTAAGAAAAAATGTGATGGAATTTGTAGTTTGGTGATGTTTTATGCTCTATTATCTTTCAGTCTATCAATCTATCAGTTTCCCCCTTTCTCATCTTTGTCTCTGTTTCTGTGTCTGCCTCTGTATTTCTAGCATGCGTTGCTAATGAGAGAGCTTGCAAGATAGACTTTCAATTAGAGATACTAATTAGATAATGTTCTTGTTTGCACTTGTAGCATGTGGCTGAAATGTGGCAAGTCATGTGTCCTTATCACATATAGTATAGCTTTAACAGAGGTTATTTCTCTATTGAAAGAGAGGGGAAAGGGGAGGGGGAGTAAGAGAGAGAAAGAAAGAGATAGGGGGAGGGGAGATGGAGGAGGAGAGAGAGAGAGAGAAGGAGGGAAGGAGGTACATGAGTTCTGATGTTATTAAGTAAACTTATGAACTTAGTAAGTTCAAAAATAAAACTATAATTTATCACCAATCAGAACAATTTAGTATATTTTTTTTATGTTAATGTTATAAAATGTGATGAAAGAACAGCTTGATGCTAACTACATTCCTTACTATACAATCATCAGCTTATCAGCTAAAACAGATACCTTAAACAGCTAACAATATGATGGATACCACATAGTTCTTACATTTTAACTCCACAAAGTAATGGTCATAGGATATAATACAGCAGTGTGTGTGAGAGAGAGGGAGAAGGAGAAAGAGAGAGAGAGAGAGAGAGACAGATAGACAGACAGACAGACAGACAGACAGACAGACAGCAAGTAGAAAAAAAGGAAGGAACTAGCATAGGAATCAAGAGGCTTTTACAGTTTAAAGGGAATCGGAAAAGCTAATAGAAAAGAAGGAAGGAGAATAGCAGAGAGAACTGAACCACTATGGACTTATTACCCCATAAGTGGAATTGATTCATGACTTTTCCTCTACTCTAGGACAGTGTTTCTCAACATTGCAACTTTAAAATGTGTGAATTTCAACAAAATACTGGCTGGGGAATTCTGGGAGTTGAAGTCCTAACATCTTAAAGTTGCCAAGATTGAGTAACTGCTCTAGGCAACAGACATGAACAACAAATACCCAGATGGTTCTTATTTGTCAAATTATTTTTTAGGCTTTATCTTTTCCAAAAATATTTTTCAAAAAAAAAAAAAAGATCCATCATATTTTTTTCAAGAATTTTACAATTGGCAATGCAAAGATTATTTTAATAAAATTAAAAAAGTTATTTTAATCAAAAATAACATGTCAGGGTTTCAAGTAATAGATTCATATCAAGCAAAACTCCAAGGCAGATAGATTTCTCAAAGAATAGCTTTATTGGAAATATATTGGCACAGATGTGGTGACAACCAACTCTGATGATTTCCGCGGTTTTCACCTAATTAAAAGTAAAAGTTTTTTCACTTTCTCAAAACAATCAGTCACATGGTCCAATCATGATGCAGTCTGGTTGCCGGATGACATCACTCTGCCTTCCTCTGACCAGGTGTGAGAATGTCCTTGGTTCCCAAGAGAAAGTATTTTGTTTTGGCTACAGAATCCCAACTATCTCAAATCCCCCCTCCCTATGCCTTAGCTCCAGTATGGCAACACTGAAGCTGCCAAAGATGGCTTCAGTCAGGTCAGCTTCAGGGTTGACATAACAAAGTTGAAGAAGAAAAATGGGCATTGGAAGAATATCTGAAGGACAGTGAAGAAGATGCTGTGAAGGTAGTATACTATGACAGCTTACTGGGTGCTAGAGAGAAAACTGGTCTATAAGGCAAAGGTTCCCCTTGCACATATGTGCAAGTCGTTCCCGACTCTAGGGGGCTGTGATCATCTCCGTTTCAAAGCTGAAGAGCCAGCATTGTCCAAAGACGTCTCTGTGGTCATATGGCCAGCATGACTAAATGCAAAGGCGCACAGAACGCTGTTACCTTCCCACCAAAGGTGGTCCCTATTTTTCTATTTGCATTTTTTACATGCTTTTGAACTGCTAGGTTGGCAAAAGCTGGGACAAGTAACAGGAGCTCACCCCATTACGTGGCACTAGGGATTCGAACCGCTGAACTGCCGATCTTTTGATCAACAAGCTCAGCATCTTAGCCACTGAGCCACCGCATCTCTAAACTAGTCTATAAGACCGAGCAAATGAAGAATAGAAAAGAGACATGTCAAGGCAATGTATTATATGGCCTGTGCATTAAAAAGAAATAGCAGACAAAGCAGATAATTTCAAGATGTGGCAACGGTTAAGAGTAGGAAAATTGAAGAAAGAGAGAGAGAAGATAATTCTTGCTGCAGAAGACCAAGTCTTAAGAACAAATGCATATAAGACCAGAATTGAGAGGACAGCAGTAGACAGCATGTGCCATCTCTGCAAAGAAATTTAAGAAACTGAACCAACTAATTGGCTGCTGCAAGAAGATCACACAGACTAACTACAAACAACAGCATGTCAGATTAGCAACAAAGGTACATTGGAGTATCTGCAAAAATGCTATTTGCCTGCTAGCAAGAACTGGTGGGTTCACAAAATAAAATTATTTAAAATGAAGATGCTTTAGAATTCAAACAGACAACTCTCTTCCGTGTAACAACCCCGATCTTAACAACTGTTGGTACGAAAGACAAATAAAAAGTCTAGATAGTGGACATGGCACTACCTGGACACAGCAGAATAGAAAAGAAAGAAGTGGACAAAATACAAAAACCTGCAAATAGAAGTAGAATGAGTGAGGCAAAATAAACCTATGATATAACCAATAGGAATATACGCCTTGGGTATAATACCAAAACATCTGAAGCACCATTTGAATACCATAAGCATTGACAAAATCACCCTCAATAAATTGCAAAATGCAGCTTTGTTTGGAATGGTTTATGTCCTGTGACAATACATTTAAAACTATTAAATAACAACTTCAACTATCCTAGATCCTAGGGAAGAACTTGACAGAAGGATAAAAATAGCAAATCAGTTTAAACATCTGGTTACCTGTGTAAACAAGTATAATAATATATTACATTTTTATACTGACCAATTTCCAGTGATGCTGGGTAATTAGGGAATTATATTTTTTTTTAGTTATATAGCTTGTTTTGAAAGAGACTAACATTAGGATCATTATTATATAGTTTTATTTCCTTACCACTGTCAGAATTTTGCTGAATCAGGAAATCATGGAGGGTCTCTAAATATATTTCACTTTTTACCAGACTGGCTTTGTTTGCAATCAATTAAACATTTCCACCAGCTTTCTTCTGGAACAAGGACATCACTTTTGCTATTAGAGTGAGTTATTAATTGTAAGTAGTTCAAAATCAAGCTTATTTTAGGCATTAACCAACGTTTTATACTGAAATTATGAAGTACCAAAGAAATTAGAATATAAAGAAAAAGGTAAAATAGAGATGTGAAAAGATATAAAAATGCCTAACAGTTTTATATTATTTATTTACTATGTACTTGCATGTACAAATAATTGAATGCAGTAAACGTATCCAATATGCCTTCCTCCTACAACAAAAACAACCCTGTGAGGTAAGTTGGACTTAGAGAGAAAACCTTGCCCAGCTGTCTTTCATGGCTGAGGCAAGACTCAAACTCATGGTTTCTCCCTTTCTTAATTGGTGCCTTAACTATTAGAAGTGCAGTTCGAAAGAGAATAAAATAATACTGAAGAGAAATAAGGTATTAACAATAACATGGTAATCAAATATAATTACCGGTACTTAGAATTATATTACTTATGATTAAGAGCTAAATTAAGAACTGTCAAATTATTTAAAAAGTTAAGAAAAACTTTATAAACCGTAACCTCAATACGTTTCCATAAAATCAAAAGAAGTCAAATCATCGGAGTGAGGGGGAGAGACAGGTATAACTCTTTAAAAATTCTTTAAATTTTGCAATGAATTGGTCTCTTCTTTGAATGTAGGCTACCAGTACTTGTGGTCATAATTAAAAATAGATTAAATAAAAAGGTAAAAAAGGGAGTGGGAATGACTTGGGTAAAATAAGCTATTTCAGAGTATAAAACAGAGTATATATTTTTTTCTTTATAACTTAGAAACACCAAATGAAACTTCTTCTCAGATACTAAGCCAAAATGCAAAAAGGCAGGCAATTTATTCTGGAATACGAAGCAGGAAGTTCTGCAAGTTATCTTCCTCAATTCCTGGAAATAAAAATATTATAATGGTTACTATTATAATTATTTAATAGTATAATTTTTCTAGAAGGTTACTGGCCTGTTTTGACCCTCAAATCTTCTGTATCCTTTGCAAATGCTTTTTTCTTTTCTTTTTTCTTTTTTCCTGTAACTAAAACTTCTCCAGATATTCAGTACATATCAGACTGGGTAGTAGAATCAGTAAAGGACAATTTTGTTCACACTACAGATTCACATTTGGTGGCAGTGCTAACTCAAGCTCCAATTGTTTCTGAGAAATCAAATTAATCATAAAAATAAGAGTACTCCACTCCTATGTTGGAACCTTCTCAGAAATTCACTACTTGACCAAGAGATCATATCCTCTTATTTATATCCTTTATTGTAAACTCTTCAAATATTTATTTGGTGTACTAGTAGCACTCATATCTGGATGAGGAGGCCCTCCAGGTATCACCTTGTGCTTGACTATTTCAGTGAGCTTTATATGGGGCTTCCCTTGAAGACCATAGCTGGTCAAGAGGATAGCAAAGCAATTATGGTTTAAAAAATTGCTGTGTGAACTGCACTGACCACAAGTCAGTTTCTTGGCAATTCAAGGGTCTGGATATGACCTATAAAGAAGTCCTTTATGGCACAGGACCTTGTCATTTGCCTTCTATAGCTGCTGCCTATATAATCTGATGGCATTGGAAGCTTAGGTCTCATCAATTAAACAATACCATCTGATGGACAATTTAGTAAGAGAGTAAATGGCTGTCTGTGTCATAATGTCTGCCTTGTGAAATAACATCAACCAGATATTTGTAGGCCCAAACCCTTATCTTACTTATGCCTAATTTATTTTCTGGATCTTTGACTAGAGGAAGTGGTGGGCTTCCATGGATTGTCTATTTTGAAGTATGGTGGTATCTGTCTCCAGACATTTTTTTTTCAATTTTTTATTGTGTGAATTGTTTTATTTTAAGCATTGTTTTAATTATATTTTTTTAAAAAATGTAACCCACTTTCAACCTTCAAGGACCTCAAAGATAATTTTAACTAGGTTGTGCATTCATAATTGGATCAAGGAACATTCCATTTCTGTATTAGATCATAACCAAAGTGAGCAGTTGGCTCCTTTACCATAACATGTAATAGAGTTCCAATATCTAAGGGTTGTCTCAAGGAAGATGGGGTTAACCCAAAATAACTTCTGGTACTTTTCCAAAGTACCAGAAGGCAAGACAAGAAGCAATGAATGGAAATTAATCAAGGAAGGAGAAATTTCCTGACAGTTAAAACAAGTAATCAGTGGAATGACCTGCCTCCAGAAGTTGTGGATGCTCTAACACTGGAGGTTTTTAAGCAAAGATTGAACAGCCTGTTGTGTAAAATGGTATAGGATTTCCCGCTTGAGTGGAATTGGACTAGATGACCTTTAAGGTCCCTTCCAACTCTGTAATTTGGTTAAAAAAAAATCTGAAACTTGCAGATGGTTGAAACTTCCATTTTATTGTTTTAAAACTTTAATCTCCCCCAAACTAATTTTTCTACATTTTAGTAGATTTTAAAGGGTGAACTTGGTGTTCATTTTGCTTCTTTACAATCCTCAATCCCCCCAAAATGCTATTTAATATTTTAAAACCCAGTTATGCATGATGGCCATGGCAATACTCCTAATAGTCTTTAGATTTCCAATAATCATTGAAATAAAAATACAGAAAGAAATGGTTGGGGGTGGGGGGAGGTAGGGTAAGCTACAGTAAACTAAAACATAACTCGACTATAATTGGAGGATTCTGGGATACAGCTATGAATTTAAATCAGGTCTCTTTTATCTCCCATTTAAAAACAATTGATTCAATTAGCAAAGCAATGTGTATTCTATACATTAAATATTTCCCATTAGTATTAAGACAGCTTTTGTATTCTAAATTCCCATGTGCAACTGAAACCCAGCTAACAACCTCTGTGCACATTATTTTAAAAAAAAACTTCTTAAATTGGATAGTCTTTCCATTCTCAAAGCATTCCTCTGCGTCACAAAAAAAATTGCTTAATTCCCATTTGCAAGATGAAGTGGTAAGTAACTTGGGATTTTAGCATAAAAAGTAATTTAATTAGATGGCCCATCACCCAACTTACAGAATTATTCACTCAGGAGCCATTTTTCATTTGCCACCGCTACCAGATTTCGGGATTTTAGAGCCAGTGTCATTACTGTGCTATCTTTAATGCATTTAATCTTTATCACACCACTTTCCAAGGATTAATCACCCATACAAAACGTAAAAGTAGAAAAATAGCAGGTAATTAAGACTTTCTTGTGTGTACGTCCTGTTTATAGCAGTCTGTGAATATTATCGTTATTATCATCAAACTGCACTAATTGTAAATATCCATCCAGTTTCAGTTTTCAAGGACATGCTTTCTTCACTGATAGATACATTTAAAAATAGCCGTATCAAAGTGTCTTTGTAAGACACTATTAAAATAACTGTGAATGGCTTCAAAAAGAAAGTACAATTTTCTCTAATAAGACAAAGTTTCTTTTGAGACAAAAAAAACATAACCAATGTGGTTTCCTTGGCAAACAGATTAGACAACTATTTATCCAGAATGGTATAGAACAATGGTTCTTAAGCTTGATAACGTTAAGACTTGTGGATTTCAACTCCTAGAATTTCTCAGCCAGCATGGCTGGCTGGGGAATTCTGGAAGCTGAAGTTCACACATTTTCAAGTGGCCAAAGCTGAGAAACACTGGTATAATGTTTGATTAGGGGGTGGAGACTAGAAGACCTCCAAGGTCCCCTCCAACTGTGTTATTTTGCTATTGTTACTCTCCTGTTGTTAATTATGGTGTTCTAGCCTAATCTACATCTTTGGTATTTTCTGGAGATCTTCCATCATAGTATTAATTTATTAGTCCTGTACATTCACAAGAGCTTAGCAAACTATGTTAGTCTAAACAAAGCATCTGTAATGTCTAATGGCAATGTCCTTGAGAGATGTAATTTAATTTAATTTAATTAATTAAATTTATATGCCGCCCCTCTCCGAAGACTCAGGGCAGCTGAGATAGGGAGAGAAGCTGCAGATTAGACAACAGAGATAAGAGGCAGCTTAGCTCATAGAAAGAATGTAAAGAGACTGTAAAGGGCATGTCAAACATCTTAGAAGGAACCCTTCCTAGTTTCTTGGATTGTAAAGGTGAGGAGAGACAGAAAGAGATGTATTTTCAGACTTGCAAGATTTCTGTAATCTAGCAATAAAGGTAGTGATAGTACTCATAGTTTTTTCTTGTCTGACAAGGCTGACGGCACCTCTCTTTGAAGCATTAAAGCAGCTGCTTCCTTTTCAAGGATTTACAGTGCATATCCAGATGAGATCTTCTGTTTGCCAGCAAAACAAGGTGATACATACCAGAACAGTCTTTGAAGCAGCCATGGTCCATTGAAACCAAAGAGACACAGTTGCTTTAATGCAACAGAGAAAGATCCTTCAATACCATTAATGCAATTTGCAATTCAAATGATTTTGCTTAGCTTTTGAAGATCAGCCAAGGTTTAGAGAATTATAAAATGTAAAAGTTGGAAGCACTTTGTAAATCTTCTACAAAGGTATGGAACATAAGAATCCATACTACCGTTGTGGATGGACTGGATGCTACCAACTAACTGGATATGTCCAAACAACAGTACAAGACTTTAAATCCATACTATTTTATCTTTTTTTAAAATAAACAATATATCACTTTGAATAAAACTGGGCACTGGCTTCTTTCTCAGATATCACAGTTCAACATTTCATATTTGTAGTGGGCAAGATTCATTTATTATTATTATTATTATTATTATTATTATTATTATTATTATTATTATTATTATTATTATTATTATTATTTCAATTTATATGCTGCCTTTCTCCAGAGACTCAGGATGGATTAATCATGGATTAATTATTTCTGCCATTCCTAGATCTTACAAGTGGGGCAGTTGCATCATGATGCAGATGGAAATGGATGAGGGATTGGTTCAGTATGATTTGTCCTTTTCTGTTTACTTCATGTACATTAAAATATACTCTTTCTTTCCCATTGCCAATAAGATACAACTATAAATCCAGTTTGCTTCTGTAAATGATAATAAGATGGAGCTATTTCTTTATCCAAAGCAGCACGTTGGGCTGTGAAAAGAATTTGACAGGCCACTTCACAAAGTAGACTGGGATGAACCAATAATTGTTCCTCAAGGATTAAAGCAGCTGCAACTTACTTAAAGCTTGACTTTCTCTTACTGTCCAGATGAGCCTGTGCATAAAAACATGCATGTTTTTGTTGGGGATGACAATCAAACATAGTACCTATTCATACATCTATAGATGCAGCCAGTGAGGAAAAAAATCTCTGAATTTTCTAAACATGATTGATCATGACTAAATTTTTGACTGCTTTAATACTTTGCTCACACCAATGTGTTTCTGAAGTGCTTCTTATGAATGTTGTATGCATACTTAGTAGCAAATTAATTTGATTTGGTCCTCCTGCTAGCCTCAGACTCATTTTATCATATTCACTGGTCCCAGCTTTTGCTATAAAATAAGTGGTTGGTTTTGTTTTTGTTTTTGCAATTAGCTAACCATAACATTCTTCAATCTGCATATAATTTTGTCTAAGGAAAACATAAGCCTGTTGGAAATCCAAACTTTAACCGAATAACAGAGTAGGAAAGTACCTTGGAGATCTTCTAGTCCAACCCTTTGCTCAGCAGGAAACCCTAAATCATTTAGGTAACACCATCAGTGCTAGAAGACAGTGGGCTTTGCTTCCAGCACTAATGATGTTACCTAATTTGGATAGTAAAACATCTGCAAGAAAATGTGTGGGTTTTTTTATTAAAAATATGAAAAAAATGAGGCTTTGACACTTACTTAGTTTCTAAACGTGTGTACTCACAATGCATGGAGGGTTCTACCCCAAACTCTGACACTTAAAGCCTATACAGCAGCTGGAAAGAGAGCAGGCAGTGTCTGTGGGTGTCAAAACCACTGTCCTGGAAAAAATCTAGAGTACCCAGGATTATATAAGTAAAATGGTACTCAAAAATGAGCTGTTGAATTAATGCCTGAGGCAGTTGCAGATATGGAGAAAAGGTCAAGTTGAAATGCCGTGGCAAGACCTTGCATGGGAAATACCACTGACAGATAGCTAAACTGGCAGACATCCTATCAGTCATGAGAAAAGGCTGAATTAAAATACAGCATTGAGGCACTGATCATAGAAGCACACGAAACATAAGCATCAGAAACAGGGTTCTACCACAGCATACAAGATCCAAGGTACAGACTATGCAGAGAAGTCTCAGAGACAGTCCAATACATAGTAGCAGGAGCATGGAGGCAGGAACAGCCTACAATGAAGGGCACAAACAAGTAGCTGGCATTGTATACAGAACCATCTGCACAGGTATGAATTGGATACCCAAGCCCAGATTGGAGTTTCACAGAAGGTTGTGAAGAATAAATGGGCAAAGATCCTGTGGGACCTCTTGTTCCAGGAGGACAGACAGGTACTAGTTAATTACAAGTCCATATGATAGTAGGCAAGAAGCAGAAGACAGCAATGGTGACAGATGTAATGGTGCCAAGTAATAGCAATATCAGGAAGGAATATGAGAAGCTGGGAAGTCCCAGGTCCTGAAGAAAGAACTAGAGATGTGGAAAGTAAAGGCCAAAATGGTGGTAGGACCATTTGGAGCTGCGACTCTTAGCTGGGATAGTAGCTCCATCACATCCCAGAAATAATATCAGAGTTCTCTGTTCAGAAGAGTGCAATACTAAGAACAGCTAAGATGAGAACCCCATATGTCCAGGTCTCTGGTAGAAGACCTAGGACCATGATGGTGAACCTATGACATGTGTGCCACAGGTGGCATGCGTAGCCATATTGGTGGGCACGCGAGCTCAGCTCCAGTGTGCATGCGCGCTCCGGCCAGCTGATTTTTGAGCCTTCTGGGCCCACTGGAAGTAGGAAAACAGGCTGTTTTCTGCCTCCAGAGGGCCTCCAGAGGGGTGGGGAAGGTTGTTTTCGCCCTCCCCAGGCTCCTAGAAAGGCTCTGGAGTCTGGGGAGAACAAAAAACAGGCCTTCCAGTCCTACCGGAAGTTGGCAAACGGGCTGTTTCTGGCCTCCTGAGGGCCTCCAGGGGATGGGGAAGGCCATTTTCACCCTCCCAAAACTCCTCGAAAGGCTCTGGAGCCTGGGGGGAGAGAGAAACATGCCATCGCGTGCCAGGAGCAGGGGGGAGGTGGGGTCAAACACACATGCACAGGGGCGGGGCACATAGAATTATGGATGTCATCATGCATGCACATGACACCCCCTCCCCCCCCCCCGCTGCTGGCACGCGATGGCAAAAAGGTTAGCCATCACTGACCTAGGATTTAGGAAGACACATAAAATCATAAATATGACTTTCTCTCTCTCTCTCTCTCTCTCTCTCTCTCTCTCTGTCTCTCTCTCTCTCTCTCTCTCTGTGTGTGTGTGTGTGTGTGTGTGAGAGAGACATTAATTTTTAATATAGTTCTGGACTATGTTAGTCATTCTGTCTTTGAGAATATGAGACAGGACTTGTAGAATTAGCGTCTTACAAATTCTCATGAATTGCACCTGCTGTATTTCAGTTAAACTAGTGCCTTTATATTTGTGCAAATTCTCTGTGAGTTTTTAAGCTATTATTTATCACCCATTCCGTCTTATTGGACATCCTTGATTACTTTTCGCAGCACAACAACTCTAAGGAAAGCTCATACATTTTTCAAAATAAATTACTCCAAAATTCTTTACACACCCAGACCTTTGCGTGTCATGTTATCCCATACATTCATTCAGTCCTGGCTTTCTGCCACACTGAGATACAGTATAAAAACCCAGGTTTTCCGTGCTCACATCAGTAAAGATTAGCATGTAAATAAACAAACCTAATTTTCAAAGAATTTTCAGTAGGGTTGTTAAAAGTCAAACCATCAAAACAATATAACACCAAGTTCGCCAGCAACATAAAGCTCCAGCAACTGAGTCTGCCCTTCTGTTCCTTTGGAGACAAATTTACTCTGCTTGAAAAATCACATCTCTTTTCCTGATTAAGGACTTTAGCTATTTTATTATTTAGTTGGGTACTTGTTGCCATGCATTCTATTATTTCTGAATTTCAATTTGACTAGAGTCCAGAGAGTTTACCTGGTGCCCACTATGTTATCTTTTCAGAACCAGACAAACACTGCTTTTCTTTGAATTTTAATTCCCTCACATTTCCAAGTGCTTTATTATGCTTTTGAAGGAGTTCTCTCCTGTGTCAGTTTTTTTTTAAAACCATTCTTGTTTTTAATGATTGGTAAAGTACATGGCTTTATCATATGATTTTAATTTGTTTTATTGGTGGCCATATTGTAGATCATCCTACAGGACAACTAATGTACTATATGAATGAGCAAATGGCTACATCATAAAAGGAGCAGCACATAAAAACCAAAGGTAAAACCATTGGTCAAAATGAGACATTATAAAACCTAAAACACATTACAAAAATATTCTTTAGATAATAAAAATGTCCTCAGGCATTTATGGCCTGAGGCATCCTCAGACCATAAGGTGGGTGAAAATGCCACCAGTTTTGCCTTATTTGCAGTGACTTTAAGGCTTAAATATTTATTTATTTATTTTATTATTTATTTTATCTGTCAAGAACATATTTGGTAATAAGTATAAGCATGGATTGGATACATAAAATAGGTACAAATAAAAGAAACGTTAGGACAGGGACGGTAGACACGCTGGTGGTCTTATGCACGCCCCTTACAGACCTCTTAGGAATGGGGTGAGGTCAACAGTAGTCAGTCTTAGGTTAAAATTTTGGGGGTTTTGGGATGAAACCACAGAGTCAGGTAGTGCATTCCAGGCATTGACCACTCTGTTGCTGAAGTCATATTTTCTACAATCAAGTTTGGTGCAGTTTACCTTAAGTTTGTATCTATTGTGTGCTTATGTAATATTGTGGTTGAAGCTGAAGTAGTCATTGACAGGAAGGACATTGTAGGAGATAATTTTATGAGCTACGCTTAGGTCATACCAAAGGAGGCGTAATTCTAAGTTTTCTAAGCCCAGAATTTCAAGTCTGGTGGCATAAGGTATTTTGTTGTGAGCAGAGGAGTGGAGGACTCTTCTTGTGAAATATTTCTGGGCATGTTCAATTGTACTGAATAGGTACTGAAGTCCCTATTAAAATTCCCAAGTTCTAGCTAAGTATACTACTCCATTCACACTTGACATAAAGAGACAGGAATGTTTAGAGAAACTAGTTGTATTAATGTTAACAGTGCATAACTGCCATACCTCCCTGAAGCTTTAAAGTCCACTTATAACTTCCAGGTACCCTGGATAATCCTGATTACAACCTAAACCAGAAACTTCGCAATTTTCATTTATGCCATGGCTGAACATTTTTTTTTTAACTGCTTGAGGAAGGCTGCCTTGATTCATTACTTTCCCACAAACCATGACTCTGGTTGTTACTTTAGGCAAGCCTCACTGGATTGCATTATTGTTACAACCAGATTACTGAATCATTCAGTGACATCTTAATAGCTTCTTTTGCTGTCCTGTATAAGCTGGAGCTGCTTCCCCCAAATAACCCTGAATATAGATCTCTTATTTATTCTATAGCGATCAGCCAAATCACAGGAAGATGAAGCACAGAAAGATAAAATGAAAACATTTGACATAGAAATTTGTTTCTATGAGGATTTTTAGTATGATGTAGAAGTATAGATTACCAGGGTTTATAGTTTTATATTCCCAGCAGGCATACCTAGCTAATGGCAATAACATTTTTGGCACAAGTTGGCTAGTATTTCACAAGTGCAGCAAATGCTACTTTTATCCCAAGAATGCTTTCACTTTTCCATGTTAGTTTAGTTTAGTTTTATTAAATTTGTATACCGCCCTACTCCCGAAGGACTCAGGGTGGTGAACAGGCACAGAATAAAATACAGAAATACAAAAGTTAAGAACAATTTAAAACCAAATTAACTGATTTAGCCCACGACAATTAAAATCCCAATAAATTTAAAACAAATTAAAATTTCAGTTTAAAATTTAAAAGAAAGGGGAGAAAAATTAGGCCAGGCCAGCTTGCTGGAATAAGAGGGTCTTAAGAGCACGGCGGAAGGTGCGCAGATCCGCGATCCTCCGTATCTCCGGGGGGAGCTCATTCCAGATAGTAGGTGCCCCCACAGAGAAGGCCCTCCCCCTGGGGGCCGCCAGTCGACACTGCTTGGCTGACGGCACCCGGAGGAGCCCCTCTCTATGAAAGCGTACCGGCAGGTGGGAGGCTATTTGTGGTAGTAGGCGGTCTCGTAAATAACCAGGTCCTAAGCCATGGAGCGCTTTAAAGGTGGTAACCAAAACCTTGAAGTGCACATGGAAGACCACTGGGAGCCAGTGTAGCTCGCGCAGGAGAGGGGGGCCTCCCCTCTACAAGGGGAGCCCCATGTAGAGAGCATTACAATAGTCCAGGCGGGAGGTGACGAGGGCATGAGTGACTGTGTGTAGGGAGTCCCGATCCAGAAAGGGACGCAACTGGTGAATCAGGTGAACCTGATGAAAAATGTAAACTCAGTATCTTGCTACCGAAGCCAATATACTATTTCCTGCATCTCACTAATCAGAATACATACATGCAGTGTATGAATTCATCTAAAAGTGTTAGAAGCAAGAATACATTAGAAGGATAATATATACTGTATATATAATCAGGTATAATGCATAGTCTGGTATAAACTACATTTTTGTCTTTTAATGACCCTTTAATCCCTTACATCAGGCTGGAGTCAGGGCAACTGAATGGTACTGAGTATTTACTGGCTGGATGCCCTTCCTGTTGCCAATGCAGAGTTCGCAGCAGATAACTACTCATTGTGCCCAAAGAAAGAAATAACTGCCAGTGCCTAGGATCGAACTCACAGCTTCCTGATTGTGAGGTGAAAGCTTCACCTCTAGGCCACTGCACCACTCTGGTATAAACTACATTGAATTGTCTTTTCAAAAATTTCATCCATTTAGTTCTTTGGCTTAATATTTCTTACTCTTTTCCTTGCTTTGCATAATATTGCCTACTACCTCAAAAGTAAAATATATATTTTAAGATGAATACAGTCTGATGTGCTTCACTGACTATTCTGCTGACAGGTGATCCTAGCTGTGGGATTAAGCTAGTACCTATTGATCACTTTAGGCTGCTGTGGTTATGCCACCTTTCTCTGATTTCAAGAGGATCCATTCCTTCAGAGCTAATCTGGATTGGACAGTGGAAAAATCCAGTTGTTTCAAACCAAGCTCTTCCCTTTCACTTATTTACCAGGCATCCGAACTGGGAGATCATATGAATCCCAGACACCTGGCTTTGAAAAAGGAATCAACTTGTCACTTGTTGGGAATTGTCTGGTTCTTTTGAAAGCTAGACCTATTTCCAAGGCATTTCTCAAAATGTGCCACAAGCTTCCAAAGATCCTTCACAGCTTTTAAGTGGGATTGGTTGGATAGTTGTTCAAAACAACCCTGACATTTGGTCAGTTGGATGAGAAGATGTAGAGGGAAGCAGGGGTGGGTAGCGGTTCTCTTGATTCATCATGCACTCTTATCCATCACTGCTCCAACAATAATGCCAATCAGCTATTAACTAGGCTTGCTTTGAAATATCGTCCCAGAGCCAAAAAACATGTTTTGACAGATGGGTAAAATTGCCAGCCAAACTATCTATCAAAACTCACCTCCTCCCCAAATGCCAATCCCATTTCACATTTAAAGAGAGAGATTATAAAATGTTTTCCCACTGGTTAGTCATAAGAAAAGAAAGAAGCAAAACTGGATGATTCTACAGATCCATTTCCTTAATATGCTTTGCACACAGTAAATAAACACATCACCTTTTGGCATCAATCTAGAATGGTTTCTAAAGAGACAGCACATTTTATTCCACTATAGTTTTTTTGCTATATCAAGAATTTAATTTGGCAGATGGAAATAAAGCTTTTTGCAGTTAACTATAGTCTTCCTCCACAGTACTTCAAAATAGCATGCGTACATTACAGAAGGACAGCCAGAACAATTATCGATATAGAGAATCTTCCTATAAAGAAATATTGCAGCACCTGAAACCTTTTACTGCAGATGGATAAAGAAGGACATGCCTGAGATCTGTGAAATTATATATGATATGAAAAATTGTGCAGATAAGCATCAAGATTTCTTTCAATGCAAAAATTGTCCATGGAATTTCAGTGAGGCAAGATTCAGAATTGATAAAAGGAAAGGATTTTTACACAATTAATACTTAAGAAATGGCCTCAGCCGCTGTCATTGAAGATGATAATGATAATTGCTATTTCTCCATCTATTTCTTTACAATATGTTCTTCCCTCCCATTTATTGATGTAGATATGTGTATGGTTGCTGTAGATTACATCTCACCAGATTTATTTATTTATTTCATAATTAATTAATTAATTATTAAATTTATGTGCCTCTCATTTCCCCTACAAAGTGACTCTAGGGGGCTTACAAATTATAAAAACAAATGAAAATAGTTAAAAGATTAAAACAAAGTGGCATTAAAATATTATTAAAAACTGTGATATTTTATTGATTAAATTTCTATGGGAGTTTATGGGAGAGATACTTTTTGTCTGGCCTCTATGATAAGGCCAGTCTAGTATGATTGAACCCTGGCATAACTCTCAACTTCCTCAGAGCATATAAGCCCCACACCCATGTCAAGATTGTGTCTCACTGGGCAGAATGATGATTGTTATGATAAAATGACTATATTATAATGATATATAATAAATAAATTAATTAAATATGAATATATATAAAATATTTTATAGTTATTTTATCACTTCAGTTGTTTGAAGCAACTAGAAAGGTCCTCTGTAGATGATCAAAGGTGATATCCATGCTGGTATTGCTTTTGAAAACAGACTGGTGCTAAGGCAAGTGATGGATCATTGGCATCATATGCAATCCCAGTTAGTGGCCTTAGAGCAGTGGTGGGATTCAGCCAGTTCGCACCACTTCGGGAGAACCGGTTGTTAACTTTCTGAGCAGTTTGGTGAACTGGTTGTTGGAAGAAAACATTAGGGCAGAGAATCGGTTGTTAAATTAATTGAATCCCACCACTGCCTTAGAGCACTATTTTGATTAACCAATATTCCTTAAACCTTTCAAAGTTAGTATGATATGCAGTGTATTGTAAGAATTAACCTAAGCATGCTCAACTAACACTCAGGAATGGTTACAACTGTCTATTATTTAAAGCTAATAATCAGTGCTTCTAGTTATGAGGCCATCAGTACCTACAGTGATAATGATGGATCCAGTGGCACTCTGAAATTGTGTACCAATCTTTCATGAAGTATTTAAAGGGATGCCCTTCCATCTTGTCTGTCTTGAATGTCATTATATTGACTCTTGTTTTGTCCATTACTGTTCACAAAAAAAGACTTAGTGTATACATTGTCTCATCTTGATTAAATGAAAAGAGAAAGAAAATTAGGAATCATCTGCATACTAGGACAATGCAGCCTGCATCCCTGAAGAACCTATCTCTATGGTTTCTCAAATATATTAAATAATAATGGATTGTGTAAAGGAGTCTTTATGAACCAAAAAGCCTGCAACTCTATCACTCTAAGTCAGTCACTCTAACATTACCTTTGCCTCTAACCCCAAGTCAGACAGTTGGTCCTGAATGATATTACAGATGATGGTACCCAAAACCATGGAAAGATCCAAGAGAAACAATAGAGTTGAATTTCCCTATCAAACTTTTTAATCACCTATCTTCCTCACAAAGGGGTTCTGGGCAGTGATCATCCCAAGGAGTTTGTGTTCCAAAGTCAAAATTCAGAAAGAAGGTTCTAAAATATCTGACTATGCTAAAGAGTGAGGACAGTCAATAGATCCACACAATATACCATAATGTGTTATCAACTAAAATAACGTTTATTGTTATACATTAAGCTATAAGAGTGAATAATGTATGCCTGTGTCTTCAGAATAGACTGCTGTTATCTTATTTTATTTGTGTTCACAGGAGTTTTCTGTTAATACGCACTTTATTTCTAAAATTAGAGTATAGCTCCCAATTTTAATTTTATTCCAACTGTTATTCTTAAAGCTTTTTTTCTGTATTACCACATCAAGTTATGATAACATCTAAATTCCTCTAATTTACCTGCATAGGCTATTTTTCCTTAATCTTATTAACTGATGATCTGCTCTCTGTACTAGTTTTTTCTTTCTTTCCTTAGAATGCTTTTTAGTTTGGCTTTCACTTTGCTATTGTTCATTTCTGTCAGGATAAAGTTGCTATTTCCAAGCAGAGAAAGAAGAGAAAAGGAAAACAACTTATTACTACTTTATTATCCTGGAACTACTGTTCTCTAAACCATCCACTTCACTTCAGGTTTTGCAGTAAAACTGGAGTGTCATTTCAGAGTGACTCTTTTACACAGCTCAACTAGGGTCCTCTATCAGTCAACAACCCATCCAAAAAGTACAGGAATTCCTTCCTCTGCTACTGGTAGTATTCATTTTGCTTTATGGTGGTGCATACAATCTTTAAGGATGGTTGCTGTTTTCTGTCCTTTGATCCTTTTTCCCTGTTCAATTCCTTGTCTTCAGTGTCCTTGTTAAGCATCCTTTCTCAAAGATTGTCTGCACCACCAGTAGATGCAGAAAGAAAGTATTCTTCCCTTGATATCCCTTGAAGTCCAGCACACAAAAGCATACATGCCATTTCACAGATACTAAAAGGGACTATGATCCTTCCAGATGTGCCAGCATGATTAAGCTGTACATCTGAGAGGTAGACAAAAAGAAAGAAAGAAAAACATACTGAGAAGGAAAAAGAGAAGATCTAGTCTCAGCCATGATCATTTGTCCTACCACAAAGTAATAGCCACCAAACTGGATATTTTTAAGGTAAGGGAAAACACAACAAATTCATTAGGAGATAACTGTCAATGGTTATTTAATGATAATATGCTGTATTAGGAATAAAAAAGTGTAGTTCAAAGTCATTTGGCAAAAAGCAACATTGGAACCTTGTTTCTGAGCTTCTTGAAGAGTGACTTAGAATATTGAAATATGTTAGATTTAGCATGTGGCTCACAATCCTCAGCTGGATGGACCACACACCTGATCTTTTCTTATCTTCTTGTGAATATCTTGAGCAAATTTTAATCTAATAAAGTCTGAAGCTTAACACCAAACCTGCCTTATGGATGGCTACTTTAATTTCAGCTCAGTGAAGCACGAGATACCATATCTCATTTTCCGCTTCCTTATACTGCAGTTTTGATCTGCCAGCCATACTTATTACTCCATGAATACAATAGTTCATTTTTTTCACTTTCGGACATCTTGCTGAGGCATACATATCTTTGTTGTTCATTGCATTCCAACTGAAACAGGTATTGGATGGATGCATATTAGATATTTTAGGACATGTGGTCCTAATCAGTTAGGGAAGATGGATTATTAGTGGTACAACCTAATCAACAGAGATAGAGGAATTCAATATTGCATGCTTTCTTTCTATAAATCTTGACATTTGGGTTTACAGACTGAGAAAATATACTGAGGATTTAATTATCCTTAATAATCTAAAGGATCCTTCATTCTTTTTTTTCTTTAAATCATTTAAGAGCAAGATTACATTACAGCTATCATTCAGTCCTGCAGAGTGGAATTACCAAACTGCTTGCTTTGTAACACCAACACTTGCTATTTACTTACAAGGATGAGGCCCAGCACTTTCCAAAATGCAATATAAGGCTAATGTGTAGTGTTTTGCTAGTTCCCTACAAACCTGACTATGAATATTTACATTTGTCTCTTTTCCCACCTAATCTAGAAGCTACATTGGACTGTAACTCAGAAGAACTTTGATTTATTCCAGTTGGAAACTCAGACAAATTCTAAGCTGTTTGTTTGATGGATGATGCCCCAGTCTAAGTAGACAGGAAAGGTGCAGAGGTGATAACAGCATGCCCTTAACTCATGTTTGTTTGATGAACCAGAAGAGCCTCTACTATCTGGAGTGAATAAGGCTGAGTGTTGAGTAGCAATCCAGCTTGAGTTTCTCCTCACTGCCAGAAACAGTCAAAATTACTGACATTTGTTCCATCTGGAAAAAGGAAATACTGTTGGAGTAAGGCCAAAGTGTGACAAAATTTTATTATACAGAACATGGTTCAAAGTTTTCATTAGCATTAAATTTAATATAAATTTAATAAAATATAAATTAAATAATTTCTGTATTAAGCTGAGGAAGTTTCATTTGAGCAGGAAAGAGGATTTCCACTGAAATAGCATAACCTGTATTAGATATGTCCTTACATAAGTTCTTAAGAGGTTGCTAACCACCACTTGTATCACAATGTGTTCTCCAGGAAACACAAGAATAGCTGTGCTGAATGACATTAAAAACTTATTCCAAAAACTTGCTCCCATCAAGGCATAATAAGGTCATTTTATTCCATGCTACATTTGGAAATGACTGAAGTTGCAATCCCCTTGAATGGGGTGGATCAGATGTTTATCTCAAGGTTGACTCAGCCTTCCATCCTTCTGAGGTCGATAAAATGAGGACCCAGATTGTTGAGGGCAATATGCTAACATTGTAAACTGCTTAGAGCAGGCTGTAAACCACTATGAAGGGGTATATAAGTCTAAGTGCTATTGCTATGGGTTATTTTGTTTTTATTCTCCAGAATCTCCAGAAATGAAGCAAAGTGTAAGTAATAAATGAACCCTAAATAATGAAGAGTCCAGGACATAAATGCAATAGTAACCTCCTCCCTGTTCCACCTCAGCTACTTAGGAGTTGCAGCTATTGGAAGTCATATTGTATAGTTTTCTTCATAGCTAGCAGTTACTGGTAGAATTTTTTCTCATTTGTCTAATCTTCTATTACTTAATTCTTTTATTACAGCTATCTGAGTTCATAGCTGTCATTGCTTTTTTTGAAGAAAATTCCATACGAAGCTGATTGAAAGAAAATTTAAAACAGACAAGTTAAGCATTTCTTCAGATACTGAACAGGTAATTATGCAATTTATTATTACTAGATGTGGACACTAACTAGAAGAAATTTAAAATGAGGTTGGTTGACTTTATAGAAGATAGAACTTCTATACTATTGATATTGAAATTAAATGTTACCTCAGGTCAGCTAAAAGCTCATGTTCCATTCAACCTTTACATTTCCCTGTAGGTACACTTTCAGTTTCTACCAAGGCTGCATGAAGCTTGCTCCCTTGCTACCCATCCCCGTACTTCAAAGCTTTCCTTCTATTTGTTTATTTATAAAATATTTAAGTGGCAGATGTTTCTACTTTGTTCTATGAATCTCAACTATCACTTCTTCATTGTTGCAGATGGGAACTTTGCATGCTGAACGGCAGAGACTGTAGGAACCAATAAATAGCCTGTTTCCCTGTTGGTTCAATTATTATAACTATGGAGAAGGGGAAAGGATTAAAGGAAAATGTAGGAAAGGGATTCATGGTGCAAATATCTGGAAAGCAAAGAAAGGAATGGTGTCTAGAGACACAATCCTTAAATGAAAAGGCAGGGACTAGTTTATTAGCCCAGAAAGAAGCCAGACCGCAAGATTTGCTTTTCCTACACAGATAGGAAAGACAAACAGTGGGATGATCAATCAGATTTTATGGTGGCTATGGTCTAAATTGTACCCCAGACCAGCCGTATTACACATCCACTACAATCTGGACTGGAATTTCTGAACTTGACTTAAGAAACCATTGGGAACAGAATGGGACAGAAGCAATTTAAGCTGCAGTACAGTACATATATTCTGTGTACTGTGTACTGTACTGTGTACAGGAAACGTTTTTTTAAAAAAAATCAATATTCTACTCTCCAATGTCATTAGATTACCTTTACATTTTATCACCTTTGATATATATAAAAGGCTAATAGTTGTTGGGATCAAATATGTACTTTAAGTCAGAGAATTCTTAAAATAAATGTACAGTTGAAACTTTTTAGAAAACCTAAAAACTTTTTTTTAGGTTTGATAGATAAGCAGCTTAAAAAAAAAAAACATGGCACTTTATTTTTATATATGATGGCTGCAGCAAGTCTTTGTATGTACAGAGATGAATAGGCTTACAGGTTTCCACAATGGAACAGTAGTGGGTTTTAATTTAGTTTACTACTGGTTTGCTCATGCACGCATGACTACACAATGCTTCTGTGCATGTGCAGAAGCATCCGGGCGGGTGGGTGGAGCCTCCTGCCACCACCGCTACCGATTCGCCCGATCCGGGGTGAACCGGTAGCAACCCACTGCTGCAATGGAAGATTGGAGGGTAAAGTTAATAAAAGTGACCAAGTTGGCAAAATTAACTATACCGATTAAAGAAAAGATTTTGTCTAGCATTATTTCCAGGTTAGAGCCACTTTTGGATTTTTTGCTAGAAACTGAAAAAAAATGCTGTATTAATTTTGGGATTTGAAAATTAGAATTGTTTATTATACAGAAATACTGTGCAGCATAATAATTAAATTTTATAGCAAATGGTTAATGTATTTTGCATTTGTAACCATATTGAAGAAAACTGAAAGTAATCACTTTTCTATTCTTTTTTCTTTTTTTCCTTATTCCTTTACACCTTCCCTGCTCTTTCTTTCTTTCTTTCTTTCTTTCTTTCTTTCTTTCTTTCTTTCTTTCTTTCTTTCTTTCTTTCTTTCTTTTTTTCTTTCTGTTTTTTATATTTTATTTTTTGCAGAAATTTAATGAAGTATATTTAGGATTACATTACATTTAAAATTAGAAGACTGGAAAAAATAATTCTTTATCCAATCTCTCCATGTATAATTTTATACAATGGTACAATATCCCCTCTTACTCACCTCTTGTCTAGGTTAAACATTGCCCCTATTCATATATTTCATCATTTATTTTTGATAGCTGGATCTGGGAGGTCTTAAAGACAGAACTGCCAAATAATTTGGAATTCTTTGTTCCAAATTTAAGTAAGGTTTGTTGCCACCATTTATATTTTCCTTTTAGGATGTGGTCTGCAACAATTGATCTGTAACAATAGTTTTTGGGGTTTTTTTTGAGTTAATACATTTTTTTAAAGAAAAAATAATTTAGTTTGCTCTGGGAAATAATTCCATAAAGTTTCTTCTGTTAGGATTTAGATCTTCTAGCTAAATATTTCCACCCCAGTTTGGAATCTGGAAAACACTGGTAAACAGATGAGACCAATGGGAAGTACAGAATGGGTGCTGCAATAGCAAATAACCCTAACCCTAGCATCATGCCTCTGTTACAATTCCTGAAAGATAAATTGGAAATACAGTTTTCTTTTCTGTGTAAGCTGATATTTTATCAGTTGAGTTTTAAGAGCCATGGTGGACTAGCAGTTAGAATACAGTTCTGCAGGTTAATTCGGCCGACTGCCAGCTGACTGACAGCAGTTCGATTCTCATCAGCTCAAGGTTGACTCACGATTCATCCTTCCAAGGTCAGTAAAATGAGGACCCAGATTGTTAGGGGCAATATGTTTACTCTGTAAATCGCTTAGAGAGGGCTTTAATGAACTGTGAAGCAGTATAGAAGTCTAAATGCTATTGCTATTTTATTAAATAATGATTCCTTTACCTCAGCAGATTCAGAAAGGTTATCTCCTCTCGCAATTCTCTCAAAGGTCTAAGAAGTTTTGGATTTCTGTTTTCACTGCAAATACTGCATCTGAGTGGCCATTAAAAGGCAACAAAGAGAAAAGTCTAACCCTTTACTGCTTTCTTTGACCCAATGGCATTTATGAAATGAAAATATAGTAACACTATAATTTAGACATTATAAGTAATTTAAAGAGGTTTTCTCCATTTTAAGTAATGGTATAAGAAAATAATGATGAAAGAGAAACCATAATTGATCAAAATGTGATTTTAGTAGGCCTGAGTATTACAGACTGAATTCACTGGATTTAATTTAAAATCTGTTGGATTTGATATGATTTACTCCTTACACATTCCTTTGTAATTATGTATGGTTAGATTGATTCATGCTTCCCATATTTATATATGGTCTTATTTCATCTGGTCTCAACAGATATGCAAGAACATTGCCGAATCTTCTTTTCAGTAGAGGTTTTGCCAAATTTATGGTTAAATTCCCCCCTTTTTTGGGGGTACTTATTCTTTTTTACCTTTATCAATTAGATTATTCTTGGGAGATTTAATAATCAACTATCCTAGTCTGGTATATATTTTAAAAAGGATTATTTTCTCTTGGTCTTTGCTGCAATGTCAGGTTTTGGCTAGTATCAGTTTTGGGATCATCCATTTTAAATAAATGTGCAAGAGAGCAGATCTTTATATAGTCCACTGAGGTCTTTGTACCAATTATTTCCCTCTATTTCAATAATTGGAATTTCTTGAAAATAAAAGCAAATGGAGGACATATGCTCACCTCAAGAAATGTATTAGTCATTTCACACCTTCTGCACTCTAATTATTTCTACAGCTAAGTTGTAAATGACATGACATAAGGTAGAGAATATCCAAAAATAAGACTATCCAAAAGTAAGATTGCCTTCACCCATTTTTTAATGATTTATGGTAATCCTAATTGGGTTTTATCCTATCTCTTAATAATTACACTTTGAATCTAAATCACATGGAGAGTAACTATCTTCCTTGTTATTGTTTGGAAAAGCTTGGATCTAGTTATCCTTAAATAATTATATATTATTTTGTGTTTCTTATTTTGAAGGTTTTGACAGATGAATTAATACAGAACAGCATAATTCTCTTTTCTTTAGTTTTCAACATGTGCAGAACATCCAGGCGGATGGGTGGAGCCTCCCACCTCCGCCACTACCGGTTCACCTGATCTGGGGCGAACCGGTAGCAACCCACCACTGGAGCACATATTTCTAGTTCATCTCAAATCTGAGAAGGATATTCTGTTTTGTTATATACTTTTAATTGCAACTTTAATTGCAACACATTTGCTAGAGTAGTTTCTGATTCAAATGACATTAATGTGAGGAAAGCACGTTTTAAAGATTTGCTCTGAATGATAGTCCCAACCCATATCATCCCCACATCGCCATCCTTCTTTTCAAAAAGGGACTGTTAAGCACCAGGAAAATCAAGAGATCCAGGCAGGGTATAAAGATTTATTACAAGCTTAAGCTCTCTACAAGAATCTGAACTACTAACAGTTAAAGCAATTTGGCAGTAAATTAGGAATTCACAGTGGGCTGAACTTAGATCTCTTGTGGGCATAAAGGGATTTATGACTGATGACATGTTTGATCCTTCCGTCAGGCTCAGCCTGGTCATCTCCTACAGAGATCTGGTTGCTCATTGCCAATTTTGTTGTCAGTGAAAAACATCAGGAATATAGCTTCAGAGATGCCATGACACATGTTAAGGAGCAGGGTGTTGAGGCTGCTGGGGAAAATATTGGCAATGGAACTGGAGAAGAGATTCCCTAAAGGAAGAAGAATGTGAGGCTAAGGTACTCAGATGCAATAAGGAAAATAAGGTTGGGAGTTGATTGGTAAAAAGACTGAAATTGCACTGAAAAAGGCAGATCTGAAGTAACAGTGTAGAGAAGCAAGACCAAGTTAGCTCTAGAAAAAGTTCAGGAAACAGATTCCACCTCTCTTTCTCTCCTTTCATGTAGATCAGGAAAACAAAAAATGAAACAAAGTTATCTAAAGAAGGATTAACATAATAATGCAGTGAAAGAGGTAATAATTGAAACCATTAAAGAAATGCAGTAAGCTCTGAACAAAAATATATACAGTAATAGTTTGTTAAGCTAAGACCATTTTGATTTAGAAATATAAGCACATTGTTTATTTTCACTGTATCTATGAAAGGCACTTTAGCTGGAAAGACGCTATGGATTATCTAGATCAGTGGTTCTCAACCTGTGGGTCGGGACCCCTTTGGGGGTCGAATGACCCTTTCACAAGGGTCACCTAAGACCATCAGAAAACACATATTTTCAATGGTTTTAGGAATAATTTTATGGTTGGGGGTCACCACAATATGAGGAACTGTATTAAAGGGTCGCAGCATTAGGAAGGTTGAGACCCACTGATCTAGATAAATTCCTGCCCCATTCTTTGCTTCTAACACCAATGATGGAAGAGACCATTAATTTGAGTTCCACTTGCAGCTTGAAATGATACAATCTGGTGTAGACATTTAGGTTCAGGAAGTTTCTCCATTAAAAAAATGCAAAACTTTTTTAAAAAATATATCATTTTCTGTTATTTACAGCTCATTAATTTAGATATTTGCTAAAATCATATCTATTACTAAGTATAGTTACTTAATATTATCACATTCTTAATGCTTATGTTTGATTTGATTTTTCCAAGAGATCAAAACTGCCACATTTCAGATACAGCATGATACATTAAACCATTAACCTTCCTTCCTTCCTTCCTTCCTTCCTTCCTTCCTTCCTTCCTTCCTTCCTTCCTTCCTTCCTTCCTTCCTTCCTCCCTCCCTCCCTCCCTCCCTCCCTCCCTTCCCAATTTGACCTAAGTTCTATTATTGAGAATAAGTTCCACTGGACTCAACCTTTGAGTAGACATTTACACACTTGTACTGTCCAAAAGTCAAACTTAAAAGAAAAAAGTAGCAAACCATTTCTGTCTTATTGCCAAGAAAACCATATACACAAATCTCAAAAGCATTGATTTCCAAGTAGTTATGTAGGGGTGTGAAAGCTGGAATCTGGAAAAAAATACTTTTGAATTATGGATGTAGAAACAATTGCTAAGAGTATCTCAGGAAGAAGATCTTACATCAGTGTAAGAAGACTCAAGTAATCAGTCCTAAGTAACAGACTGACTATTCTTCTGAATGATCAGGAAGCAGAAGCTTATCTATGGGGTATGTAACAGGAGTTGACAGTTTACTAGAAACAGCAACCTGATAAAATTGAAGTATTTACAAAAGGAAGATAATGGGTAAGATGAATAGATGAGGAGAAGTTCATAAGAATGTCCTTAGAAGATTACCAGGATAGAATCAGTGGGCATTCATCCATATAGTCACCTAGCCAAATCTGGTTAGATACCACCAAAATAACTGGCCATTAAGCCACAGATAGATTTATTGAGCTGACCATTAACTAAACCATTCTGTCAGCTACAAGCTTTCAACAAGGAAGGAAGGAAGGAAGGAATCTTAGATAAATATATTTACAGGATATAAAAATAAATATACATTACAGGACTGTGATAAGCGATTGGGAAAACATTCCCAGAAAAATACTGGCAAATCTGCAAAAGACTTACTGTTTTATGCATGTCAGAATAAATTTAAAAATACTTCTCAATGAGTTTATATATACAAACATAATGCTATGTTAATGCATAAGCAGATAATCCATGTCATGTAATTTTCATTATCATATATTTATACCATTGGTCACTTTTTGATTAGTCGTTACCACTTGCTATAATGGGATAGTTATTGAAGAACACTCAAAAGTGAGTCCGTAATGAAGCAAAATGAGTAGTTAAGAGTACTTTCTGCTTTGCTTGAGTAATACTACTACTTCAAGAGCTGTCATGGTTGCCAATTGATGTCAGGGTGCAATTCAAGATAGTAGTTGTCAGCTTTAAAGCTGCATGTAGTTTGGGACCCAGTTACCTTTGAGAACATCTCCCAGTATTTTCTGCCCATCCAGTAAAAACAAAGAAATAGACATCTTTCATGTCTTATTGTATTATTTTAGCTGACTGTTCTCTTTGTTGCAGTGCTTCCTCCTACTCCTCAACATTACTTCTTCTTCCCTTTACACTTACCCTTACTAGATTGCTGTCATGAGGAAGCAGTAGGAATATGGTTTTTCTCCTTTCACTTGGAATGATGTCAATGTGAGGTGAGCACCAATATTGATGACATTTAGGAAAGCCAGAAACACCTGGCTGTTCTGGAAAACTTTGATGGATACTGTAGACCAGGGGGGTCAAACTGGGAGCCCGCAGGCTGGATGAGTCACATGCAGGCCACGCCCACCCCAGCTCCACGAAGGGAGAAAATGTCATGAAACATTTGACACCCATGCTGTAGACAGTGACTACTTTTTGTTGTCTTTTGATTGTATTTTACTTTTGAATTACTGTAACTCACTCAGTTACCGTGAGTTTTCTTGGAACTGAACAACATATAAAATTTAGAAATAATGCATAAAATAAATCCAAATATTTTAAAACTGAGAAAAATTATTGAATTTATATTCATCTTTGTTTTAAGAATCCTGATGGCACAACTGTTAGGATGCAGTATTGCAGACAAATTCTGCCTGCAGTATCAGAGGTGGGATTCTACTGGTTCGGATCGGTTTGGGCATACTGGTAACTCCGATAATCAGCTGAGAACGAACTGGTTCACTCCGATGTGCAGATGGGCCCACCCACCCACCCCTTTGCTATACTGACCTATATTCCTTTCTTTGAAGCCCAGCTGATTAGCGCGGCAGAACGGATTGCCGCGCGTCAGCTGTTTTACTCATTGGGACAGTAGAAGGTAAGTTGTAGAGCTTGTTTGAAATGCAGTGTGTACGTGTGGAGCACTCGTTTAGCACATGCGTGGAGCGCATGTTTGGCACGCATGTGCTTAGCAAACCAGTTGTTATACCAGTTGAATCGTATAACTGCTGCAGTTTGAAGTTTGATCCTCACAGGGCTCAAGGTTGACTCAGCCTTCCATCCATCCAAAATCGATAAAATGAGGACCCAGATTGTTGGGGGCAATATGCTGACTCTGTAAACCATGTAGACTCCTGTAAAGTACTATGGGGTGTTATATAAGTCTAAATGCTATTGCTATTGCTATTTATTTGTTCAGAACACAGCTGTTCTTCATGGAAAGCTCAGTGAAATATATCAACGCCATATTTGTCCTTCAGAGGAAAAAAAATGTATGCCTGACTCTATCCCAGAAAAGTACAAGTTGACTAGCTTCTGGCAGATACCTTTTCCACATGCTTTTTGAGGTAAATGGCCATTCTGGTTTTTTTTCAATTGCTGTGAAGTAAAGTTTTGTCAGATGGACAGATTTTTCCCCTCCTTTATTTCTAGAGGTCTGAATATGAAAGAACAGACTTAATACTGACTGAAAGATTTCTATGTTTTATGTCTTTGATCAGTATGTTAGGGCCAGAAGGCATTACCCTATTTTAAAGGCCAAACAATGGCCTTTAAAATATATAACTGAGATTGCCAATCAATGAATACTTTCCTGGCAGAAAGTGACACTGAACTCTACTTTTTTCTGAGTAAATATGTATAGGATTGTAATCAGGAAGAAACTATAGGGGGAAATTAAACATATAAATAAATAGATAAATCTATTGCAGAATAGGAGGCTTTTTACTGTATTCATTAAGCATATTTGAGTACGGGCCAAAGTGGTGCTTGATCATATTACTTTTTTGTTGTTTTCTAAACATTATTTTTGTAATGAAGTTTCTGCATTCTTGCATAAATTTAAATATAATACAGGATGAGGAGGAAGGATGAAGAAAAAAGAAACAATAAAATATGCAAAAAAAAAGGATAGATAGAATAGAGTTATTTCTGGTGGCCTGGTATAATGGCTGTTTCTAGAGCAGTGTTTTTCAAAGTTAGAAACTTTAAGAACTTCCAGAATTTTCCAGTCAGCATGAATGGACAGCACCACAGAGTGAAAAAGGCTGATAAATTCACACTGTGGGGTAGCTCTTATTTTGCATTCACAAGAAATACAGTGAAATTGAGACATCAGATCTTATATAGAAGAGATAGTATCTTACAAAGAAAAAAAGAACCCAGAAAGAACCGAACCAGGAATAAGGAACCATGAGTCTGACCAATACTTGGCTCAGTGCTTTTCTCTGCAAACTCACACTCACCCTCCTCCTCTGAACTCATATCTGGAGAGGGATCCAGGGGAGGATCCATGATAATTACCAGGGTTCAGCTGAAACCTGTTTTCTCCCATCCAGATCCTCACAGCGTCCAGGAACTGAAAAATATCAACCACAGCATCACTTGGCTCACCATGGATTGTTATGTTATGTTATGTTATGTTATGTTATGTTATGTTATGTTATGTTATGTTATGTTGTGTTGTGTTGTGTTGTGTTGTGTTGTGTTGTGTTGTGTGGTGTGGTGTGGTGTGGTGTGGTGTGGTGTGGTGTGGTGTGGTGGGGTGGGGTGGGGTGGGATGGGATGGGATGATGTGGTTTGGTGTGTGGTGTGTGGTGTGTTTGTTTTTTGTGTTTTGTGATATGATGTGATGTGTTATGTCAGGAGTGTCAAACTCACATCATCACGGCAGTGTCACGTGACATACCACAACTTTTTCCCCCTTCACTAAACCAGGTGTGGGTGTAGCCAGCACGTGATGCATCCAGCCCGTGGGCCGGGAGTTTGACAGCCCTGTGTTATGTGACGTAATTTGTGTTCTGTTGTGTTACGATTGAATAGTTAAATAATCCATTGTAGAGCTGCTTATTTATTTTTTTTGTCTGATTGGTCCATATAATTCCACCAGTGAGTTCTGAGATTGACTGCCCATCCAGGAGAAGACTTTCCATTTGTTAGTCAATGATACTTTTATGTCTTTCATTCCTTGCTTTGCACTGTAATTCTCTTCCTTCAGAAGGATACAAGTGATTTCCATAATGAACAAAAGATGTTCTTTGCATCTGTCAGGGTATCTGTTTTTGTCACTTTTTGAAGCCAAATGTGCACTCCTGACATCTCTACAAGCTGTCCCAGAAACACTGACATAGGCAAAACTGACAATAGTTACTAAAATTAGTGATTTATCCTGTTTTGTTTAAAAATAAAAGCCATCATTGCCTTGAAAGGTGGTGCTAGCAGAGTCCCAGGAATTTAACTAATTGTGTTGGCATGCTTATGAAACAGTAATTACAGCAAACAAAAGATGCACACACCAAAGTATAAAGCCTTCAAAAGCTAATTTGAAGCATGCAACACCCAGGTGTACTTTTTCCAAATCCTGAAATGTAAATATAAATCCAGATCCTATTTAACAAACAATAGGATAGTACTGAAAATAGTACTGAAAATATACCAGTTTGCTATCTAGCATGTTTGGCTTATTTTAAATTGAGTCACACTTGGTGTTTACAATCCACAAAATATTAATTCCCTTTTGACAGACTTGCTTAAAACAGGAGGGGAAAAAATTCAATTAGCATAAGCATCTTTCCCAAAATTACATGTGCAGAAAAATCATCCAGCAATTTTTTTTTTGCCAGTTCTCATTCACTTTGCTGAAAGAGATTTTGCTTTGAATTGCACTTTCAACATTTTCCAAATGCAAAAAAAAAAGGGGGGGATATTCTCATGGATAGAGCACAATGCTTTTGAATTGGCTGAGTGACAATGTTACATGACCAAATCCAGATATCCAGATCTGACCAGATAGTCCTCACTTAAAGACACTAATTTATGGGCAAATCCACAACTAGGTTAAGCAGTTGCTAATTGTAAAATCATGTGTCTGTGATTGTGCTTTCCTATTGGAAAGAAACAAGATTACTCTGCTTTATATCTTTGGCTTTTTAAAACTTCTTTTCTTAGATAATTTTTTAATTAAACTTTTATAAAACACATAAAAACTAACACAAACTATAAACAGCAGGAGCGAGCAAGCAAGAAGCTTCCAATTTTCTTTACAGCAAATATAAATACAATGACAAAATTATCTCTTGCTCTATGATTACAAAAAAAGTTTACTTTTTTTCTGTTAACCAAGTTTTTCCCCTAGTCTTCAAACTACAAATCCTAAGTGCATTTTTTCCTGTTTCATGCAAAAAGTCTATATCGGGTTTCCTGTCAAACATAAATGTAGATATTGGTTTTTTTTTCTAATCAAAGATGTTTGAATTATCAATCTCTGTATGTTCTATCATCTTCACAAACCATTCCATTGTTGCAGATAGTGTTGGATGTTACCAGTGGTGGGTTTCAATTTTTTTTACTACCGGTTCTGTGGGCGTGGCTTACTACTTGGTTCTGTGGGCGTGGTGTGGCTTGGTGGGCGTGGCAGGAGAAGGAAACTGTAAAATCTCCATTCCCTCTCGAATCCCGGGGAAGGTTACTGCAAAATCCCCATTTCCTCCCGATCAGCTGGGACTTGGGAGGCAGAAAATAGATGGAGGTGGGGCCAGTCAGAATTTTTACTACCGGTTCTCCAAACTACTCAAAATTTCCACTACCGGTTCTCCAGAACTGGCCAGAACCTGCTGAAACCCACCTCTGGATGTTACCTACTTTGAGTAATGAAATGTCTGCAGAAAGCAACCAAGCTCAGAGAGCACCAAGGACCCCTCAATGCCTATTCTTTTATCAAAATTAAACAGACAGCATCAATGTATAGTTTCAAATCTGGTAAACCCAACCTTCCTCATACCTTCACATCTTGTAATAACTTATACTTTACTCATGGGGTTTTTATTTTCCTTGTCATAGAAATTTAGAGATACCTTTTGTCAGTGTTTAAATGGTGTATTAGTTGTCAAAACCAATTTTGTCTGAAACAAAAATAACATTCCAGATAAAAACATTAATCTTAATCGTAGAAATTCTCCCCAACAGTGACAATTGTATTTTGTCCATCTTGACATCTTTTGTAGCTTCATTCCATGTCTTAAAACATTTGTTTTAAAATAACACACAATTCATATTAGTCATAGTTATACCCAAATATTTTACATTTTTCTCAATCTTAAAATCTGTTTTAGTCATCAATTCTGTTTAGTCTTAAAACTTCATGTATTTATTAATATCTTTGACTTTTGTTTAAGCTTGGTTATTTCTCCAATGCAAACATTTCCACCACAAGAGAATGGAATTGCACCAAAGAAAAGCAGATCCTGTACTTCCTGATTGCCTAGGAAAGACCTGATTTATTCCACAGAAGAAAAGATTACATTGCATACTGGCTATGGATAGCACTGCATTTCAATTAATAATCCTCAAAGATATAACTATGTCAGCCACAATAGTATATACTGTATTTTTCAGAGTATAAGACGCAGCTTAGTTTTTGGGAGGAAAATAGAGGGGGAGGGGAATCTGCCTACCATCTGGCTAGCGTCCTTAGTTTGGTCAGCTTCAGCACATTAGTTTGCTGGTTTTTTATCCCCTACTTGGGGATAAAAAGCAGCTTCTAAGGCACAGCTGAGAGGAAGCAGCAATGAGAAAAGCAGGCAAAGCACAGGGAGATCGCTTCATTCAGCTAGCACCTAATTAGGGCTGAAAAAAAGCTTCTAAAGAACAGCTGAGAGTCGGAACAAAACATGGAGATTGCTTCACTTGCTAGCACCTCGTAAAAGCACAGTGGAGAGTCGAGGGAGCAGGCAAAGCTGGGAAGATCGCTTCACTCGCTAGTGCCTCGTTAGCACCTCGTTAGGGCTGAAAAAAAGCTTCAAAAAAGCTACATTCAGAGTATAAGACACACCCAAATTTTCAGCCTCTTTTAAGGGGGGTGGTGGAAGATATGTCTTATACTCTGAAAAATACGGTAAGTATGATAAGGCTTCCTTGGAGTTGAGCTTTACTCCTGGTGATTTCATGGGCATATTCATTCAGTTTTCTTGGCAACAGTTTAAAAGTTGTCTCTAATGCTTTTTTGGGGTCTGCTCTTCAGCTTCCCAGTTCAAGCCATAGCCACATATTTCCAGGAAATCAATGAGAATAGAGTTGGAAGGGATCTTGGAGGTCTTCTAGTCCAACCCCTACTCAAGCACCCTATATCATTTCAGATAGGTGACTGTCCAGTCTTTTCTTAAAAACCTCCAGTGATGAAGCACCTACAACTTCTGGAGGCAAGTTGTTCCACTGATTAAATGTTCTCTAACTGTCAGGAAATTACTCCTTAGTTCTAAGTTGCTTCTCTCCTTGATTAGTTTCCACCCATTGCTTCTTGTTCTACCCTCAGGTGCTTTGGAGAATAAAGAAGCACCCCTCTTCTTCGTGGCAGCCCCTCAAATATTGGAATACTGCTATTGTGACACCCCAGTCCTTCTTTTCTCTAGACTGGCCATACCCAATTCCTGCAACCGTTCTTTATATGTTTTTATCTCCAGGCCTTTAACTGTCTTAGTTTTTTTTTTTTTTTTTAATTTGATTTATATGCCGCCCTTCTCCGGAGACTCAGGGCGGCTTACAATGCGTTAAGCAATAGCCTTCATACTTTTGTATATTTATACAAAGTCAGCTTAACGCCCCCACAATCTGGGTCCTCATTTTACCTACCTTAGAAAGGATGGAAGGCTGAGTCAACCTTGAGCCTGGTGAGATTTAAATTTACAGTAATTGCAGACAGCTTGATGTTAATAACAGTGCTTTAGTCTGCTGAGCCACCAGTTGCTATTCTTTGCACTTTTTCCAAAGTCTCAACATCTTTTTTGTAACGTGGTGACCAAAACTAGATGCAGTATTCCAGTTGTGGAATACTAGGGATTTATAAAGTGGTACCAATTTTCTATCAAAGTACTAGCTAGGCAAAATCCTACATAGTTTCTGAATTAAGGAAAGCTTGGCCTGTCACTGCTATTACTAAAGTACCACAAAATTATTTTTTACAGAATTAGGGTACAATTGTCATTGTAAATGAGCCCTAATTCCATTTAAAAAAAAAAAAAGAAATGGAAAAAATCACAAAATCAGAGGGACTTTAAGAAAAGCCTGCGCAGCTCTTTCTCTGTCTCTTATATACACACTCCAGAGTTTTCTCAATGTTGTGCACATTGTCCCTTTAGTAAAAATATGGATGCTTTTTCAAAGGATTAAAATGTGTTTGAAACTGGGTGGATATTATTGGCAATGTATTAATTGGTAGAAAAAAGTAAGATCATACCTTGTCTTGTTAAAATGCAAACACTGTTTTCATTTTATAAAGCAAAGGCTGATATGACTTAGGCTGGTTTGTATGTAATATGTGAGCCAACACATACACACATATATACACACATTCAAAGAGGCAAAGAAAAATGACATCAGGATTTTTTTTAATCTAGTGGCATAAAATATATGCACTATACTTATTCAGGGCTGCAAATTATAGTTCAGAAGATTGTGTATGTCATTGCAAGCCATAAAAATAGCAACCCCTGGCCTGTATCCTGTCAGGAAAATTACTTTATTTTAATCTGATAGCTATATCTCTCAGAGCTAACTTTCTGGAGGGGCGAAGTACATGAGCAAAGGAATTACAGGGCAGATTGTTTGAGCACAAATAGCAATAATCAGGCAAGATACAAATGAGTGGACCACAGTAATTTCACACAATAGTCTCTGTGATGGTGATAATGCAAAAAAGACCATAGCCAGAAAGTGCCTTGGATAAATATGCCCCAGCCTTCAGAAATGAGAGATAAGTAGAAAGACCTATATTTGATCCTCTCTGTAGCTCCATAATTCTAAGAAGGTAGGTCCAATTAGTCTCAAAGGTGATTATTTGTTTCTTGTGACTTTGACTGCAAGTCAAGAGTGTTAGGGATGGGGTTGAGGGGTACCCCGGACCGTGAACCAGCTCATGAGCAAACACACTGGGACTGAAATAAGTCTGACAGAGTCGTCTTGTGTAAAAATATAATTTACTTTAAAACATTTAAAAAGCACTATGTCTTTAAGAAAGCACATTAAAAACAAAGTCTTATCTTGGTTATGTGAAGCAAGGCTATCTCCCTAGATTCCTCTCCACAATACCGAAACAGTTCACAAGAGAATAAAGCTAACATGAAGATAAGCAGCTTCGGCGTCGATACATCATCGAGGTAATAGAAGGGGGGCAGCACAAACTTCACAGCTAAAAGTCACCTGAAGTAAAAACAGTTCAAACAGCAAACATTGCTTGAAGCTTGTGGGAGGAAGAAGGTCCAGCAACAGCAGTCCTGATGATAGCTTGCGTGCTACAAAACAGCAAAAGGCAAGCATCCGTGGGAGTTACTCTGCAATGGTGTCTGGAGTCCTTATCTGCATTCTTCTTCCATCTGCGGCATTTGCACATAACTTCCTGCAGGAGCTGTGCATTTAGGCCTAAACTGGAGTCTAGGCCCGAGTAGCAAGCGAAAAGGTCCTTGCTTATATGGGGAGTTAACCTGCAATTAACTAGGGCGGGGAAGGCTTGGAGGTAATTACAAACAGGAGATGGCTTGATTGAAACCATACTGTTTGTGAGTAGGCAAGTAGCCACAGCAATCCTGGAAACACTCGTGACAAAGAGAATTATAAGTCATCACAGAAGTGCTTCAGACTGCTGTTTCCTACCTAGATTTCCTTCACATACAAATTGTGATGAGGGATTAAAACGAACCATCAGTTCAGAACACATTAATAACAATAACAGTTGAAAATGATCAACTGTTTAAATCACATAAAATTCCTATTACTTCTAGCTAGGGTCCAAAATTAAGACAAAAACCTGGGCTACATGGAATTACATTTCTGTATTTCATATGTCCAAATAGAAGTTCATTACGTCAAAGTCATCTTATTCCTAGTATTTTAGGAAGTATCCCTCAATTCATATACTTTACAAAGAATTTGCAAAGATATGGAGATGTCATATTAAAATATATGACTAAAGTAATAAGATCATTATTAGAACCTTATCTAATCATGTTCTAAGCATGTCCATGCATTAACTGAAAGGACCAAGATAAATACTACAATGGAATGAATCACTATTTCTGGATCAGGGTAGTTTTATTCCCCATGCTGTGATATTTGTAATGTAATCTTTTAAAAATCTACATAGTACTTATTGTATACATACATATCTTTATATCATTGATGAACTATTAAGAGAGTTGCAAGACTTATAAGGTAACTTTGTGCCAGTCTATACCTTTATTAAGTCCAGATGGCTTGCTTGCAATTGCTGAACTGAAACAAATTTCTGTGTATCCCTACATAGGATGCCATATCCTTCCCTTCACCTCTGCCTGAGGGAAAGAAGATTAGGAAGTTGAGAGGCAGAACAGATAAGAGACTTGATAACTGTGTCGTTTTAGTACTTTGGAGCATTTAGATGAGAACATAAATCCCAAGCACAAACAGTTTTTGGTTGGTTTCTTCCCGGAGGCCAAGATGATATAAACAACACTTTCTACTTCAAGTGTTGTTTTATTTTCCTTCAGCCTTCAAAGAACCTGTGAGGTCTGTGCTGAAAAAAAGTACCTGCTACCAAATTAGCCAGTGAGCCTCCATAGCTGAGCATGGATGTCAAACTGGGTTTCCAAAGCAATATTCTAATGCCCGAATTCATATTAGCTTTCTAGAATAGAATAGAATAGAATAGAATAGAATAGAATAGAATAGAATAGAATAGAATAGAATAGAATAGAATAGAATAGAATAGAATAGAATAGAATAGAATTCTTTATTGGCCAAGAGTGATTGGACACACAAGGAATTTGTCTTGGTACATACTCTCTCAGTGTACATAAAAGAAAAGATACGTTCATCAAGAATCATAAGGTACAACAATTAATGATAGTCATAGGGAAACAGTCAATATAAATCGTAAGGATACCAGCAACAAAGTTACAATCATACAGTCATAAGTGGGAGGAAATGGGTGATAGGAATGATGAGAAGATTAATAGTAATAGTAATGCAGGCTTAGTGAATAGTTTGACAGTGTTGAGGATTATTTGTTTAGCAGAGTGATAGCGTTCGGGGAAAAACTGTTCTTGTATCTAGTTGTCTTGGTGTGCAGGGCTCTATAGTGTCATTTTGAGGGTGGGAGTTGAAACAATTTATGTCCAGGATGCAAGGGGTCTGTAAATATTTTCACAGCCCTCTTTTTGACTCGTGCAGTATACAGGTCCTCAATGGAAGGCAGATTAGTAGCAATTGTTTTTTCTGCAGTTCTGAAAAGTCTGAATCCTCTGAAGTCTGAAGTCTGTGTCTGTCTTGTTGGGTTGCAGAACCAAACCAGACAGTTATAGAGGTGCAGATGACAGACTCAATATTTATTAGCAAAAATGTAATATCCTTAATAGCTATAGTTGAGGATTTTTAAACTGTAACATATACTACCCACAGCATGCTGACGATATATATAATATATATTATCTATATATGAATAAAAATAATGCAAAAATTGGCTCTAAGAGACTCCTCAAAAGTTAATGGAAAATAATGGAATAATTTTTCAGACAACCCCAACATTACTCTAACAGGGAGGAAAGAAATCAGTAGAGGACTGTCCTATTTTCAATTGGTAAATGATATTTTAATCTGGGCTTATTCAAATTGAAGAGATAGAATATGTATATACTAATGCAGTAAGTACTAATGCAGGTGTCATGAATACTGAAAGATGACATAGAGAAGCTTTATGCCATAGAAACAGGAGAGCTTGTTTTTGATTAATGCTGGTAAATTTGGGTGTCTATCTTGGAGGTGTCCATCAGAGATAGGAGGCTAATAGGAATGCAGAAAAGGAGAAAGGCATAAATATGTATCTTTGTCTGTGTCAAGGTTTATGATTTGAGAAAAATGTATTTCGAAGTGAATTTAATCCACAGTGTGAAAAAGATTTGTGAGCACAAAGCCGAGAGCAGTTCTTCTTGTTTGGCAGGTGTAATTAGCATGGTTTTATAAATGGCTGTTAGCTCTCTTTGGTACCTCAAGTAATTTTAGGTGAATATGTTGCCTCTCCAGTCACCAGAGCAGTAGTTTTGTTATAAATCTTCATTGGAAACCATTTCAAAAACATAATCTGGAGCAAATCCAGATTTTGTGTTAGATATTTTCTTATTTCCAGACTGCCGGATAAGCAGAGTTCTACATCAGTTAAAATATATAAGATAAGTTTAAATGAAATAATTACAAAAATATTAGTGCTATGGGTAGATAGTAAAGAGCTATTATGAACACAGCATATTAAATTGTAATCCAGCGAGCTGCAAAATAGTATTGCTGGGTTTTCAACAACTTTGTCCTTGTAAGAACTTCCGTTCTGATTCAGGTCAAGGCACATCTTGGCTCAAAATTTTGTTTCTCACAAAAGTCATCCTGCTACCTTTGAGGTCTTGCAAGCAGTAAATGGAATATTCCTCATTGTTAGCCTTAAACTGACATTTGAAAGCCTTTTGTCCCCAATCCAAAATTAACATCAAGAGCAATAAGTATTGATACACAGGTCATTCCTGAATTTATCCAATACCTTTTTAAAGTGAGTCAAGTTACAGTACTGGCCATCACCTAATCTTAGAATAATAATTCCATAGGTTGTACAGTTAAATGAAGTGTTTCCTTTGGTTTAATAAAAAAAAAAACATCCTTCCTATAAGCTTCACTGCATGGTCTCTGATTGCAATATTATGAAAGAAGAAGAAAAACTGTTTCTTTTTTTCATGCTGTGGGATATGAGAAAATTCAAAAATAAAATAGTATGTAGGTATATAGGTTAGAAATGCATATAAGTGAAGATTCAATTTTGCTTAAGCAGGGGTTTGAACTGGATGACCTGCAAGGGTCCCTTCCAACTCTGCTACTCTGGTAAATTTGTTAGACATTATTCTACTTAAGATAGTTGGAGAACATACTGATAAGAGAGAGTCATGCTAACAAATTATTTTATGGGCATAGTTATGGGGAGATGTTGATGAACATGTAATTAGGGAAAAGAGATGATGTTGTCTCTGAAGGCATTACGGATTAGCTGTGATCGGTCACTGGATGCGATGTAGGAGGAGCATGGGGGGCGTCGAGATAGGGAACTATAAAATGTAATGCTTTTGAAATTTTAGGTGTGGCTTTCTGGCTCAAACTCCTTGTTGAGGTCTGCTGGGATACCACCCTATTTTGCAAAATGTTTTTTATTATTTTCTTTTAATAAAGTCTCTTTGTTTTCATCGACCCATGCTTGTTGGTTGAATTCATTTCCAACAATGCCATGCCTGATTGAATATACTGATTTTTTCCCCAAGACAAAAAGGAAAAAAAATTCTAGCTTCTTCCGTTAAGAAAGATGTTCAAATTCCCTGATCATTTTGGTTGATGCTTCCCACACTTTTTCACCTCTATTACATCCTTCTTGGAGTCTAGTGATCAGAATTTTACAAAGTATTCCAGAGAGGAACACACCATAGAGTGTATGAATTCCTTAAAATGTTAGCATTTGTTCCCAAGAACTTTCCTAATGATCCGGTATGAAATTTCCCCTTTTCATAGCTGTCACATGCTGAGTCAACATATGTGTACATGCAACACTCTGCAATAAATTGAAAAACCTGTTTTCAGCTTTTTTTTTAAAAAAAAATAGTCAAATAGCGACTGCTAGTAATTGTGTATTTTAGTTCTGGAGCTTTTTTTTTTTTAATCTAAAAGACAATCCCTTTTATTATGCTTCTAGAGAGCATGAAGTTCTGGTTTTATCAGTCACTATCTAAACTTACCATGATGCTTTGTCTCTGCAGAGGGTGGTCTGATTGCTCCTCTGACCATAAGATAATCGTTTAATAGAAAATTAATTAGACCTTAGACTCTTACAAATGAGGACTATCTAGAGCCATGATGGCGAACCTATGGCACGGGTGCCACAGGTGGCACGCAGCACCCTCTCTGTGGGCACGCAAGCCATCACCCCAGTTCAGCTCCGCCATGCATGCACACATGCCTCCCACTGGCCAGCTGGTCATTGGGTCTCTACTGTGCATGCACGGGGAATGGGGCGCATGTGGGGGGCGCATGTGTATGCGTGGGGGTGGCACATGTGGGGGGCATGCACACATGCATGGGGGATAGAGCGCATGCAGGGGCCGTGCGTGCATGAATGGGGGTGGAGCGCATGTGGGGGCTGCACAAGTGGGGACTGCACACGCATGTGGAGGGGTCATGTACACATTACATTTTGGGGCGCGTGCGTGCTTTGGGCACTAAGTCCGGAAAAGGTTAGCCATCACTGATCTAGAGAATAACTTGCTTCAGTTATTATAGATAAACCAGGAGGCTTAGAATGATGGAAAAACTTTCGGAATTTGGAGTTCATATATTTTCTTTACTTTTTTCTGACCCTCCCCAACCCTCTTCTATAAGAAGCACATCTTCAGAAATGTTTATGCTTATGGAAAGGGAGCTGGGGTACTTTTGATTATTAAAGTTTAGTCCTTGCCAGGTTGTTCCCATCTGGCATAAATATATAAGTTGGAGGAAGCAGGCAAGCAAGATACATTTGTTCTTAAAGCAATCTTTTTTTTCCTAAGCAATAGTATTTCTAAGACTAGTATTTAATAACCAGTTATAAAATTGAAATTTGTCTCTCCCATTTCCTGGCTGCAATCAAATTAGGTAGAGAATTTTTCATGCAATTTTTTTTTTCTATCTGTTCCTATTCTCATTTGATGAAAGTGAATTTGTTTTAGAAATTCTTTTACAGGCCAAGGAAAGAGAATTTGGGAGTTATCTATATTAGCAGAATATGTTCCTGCACTTATTTCATTATGAGGTATTAATATGCTGTCTTTCATTCTGCAGTCATCTCTTCCACGGTCTGCAGTTTCTCTGGCTTCTTCAATTCTATTAACTCCTGTCATTCCTAAAAGGGACCCTGCTCTTTAACAAACATTTGGAGAATTACTCTATTCCTGAGAAGTACAATCCATCCAATATGCCTACCCACAAAGTTGTTATAATTTTTTGAAAAGTCTTTTGTGACTCACTTCATTCAAATAATTTCCTACTCGTGGCCCTTTATCCTGACAACAGAAATAACTCTTCTGCTGTTCGTGACAGCAAAAAGTAAAAATATCCATTTGCAGATGTTATTCATTCAGGGTTGATAAAACAGGGTTCTAGGAAGGACATTATGTAGCATATGCCACTATTGATGGGTGTAGGGAACGTCAATAGGAACAAGTTATTAATATGAACCCATGGAAGCCCTACCAAAATTTAAACATTTGTTTAAGCATCAAAATAAAAACAAAAGCAGAAAGAGCAAGGCAAATGCAGCATGGCAGTTTCAATGGCCTATAAATGGGAAGCAGTGGAAGTATATGCATACTTGCACGAAAAATAATCTCATTAAGGAAACAAATTACTGGCTGCCAACAGAATTTTGTCTGCCTTCAACTTCTGTCAGTGCCATGGGCTTTTCAGATCAACCCACTTCAAATGCTGAGAGTATTTGGGTTTGCATAATTGGCCCCGAAATAATCCCTTTGTTTCAAGTTTGATAGAATCACTTGTAGTGCATCCAGAAACTGCCAGAAGATTAAGGTGGTAATGAGATTGTACCTTTCCCTATTCTCGTTAGTTTGTCAGGACAAATAATTGATGTGCCATTTTTCGTTCTTGCCATGAGAATGGATTAACACAGTGACATTTTCTATTCTCAAGAAGCTGTTTTTAAACATACTTAGCAAGCTAAAACAGATCTGTTGGTCTCTGCAAAATGAAAACAGGAATTGCTGGTTATAATTGTTTTCTTCCCCCCTCCCCTTTCTTGTATAATTCTGAGCTGTAGGATTTTAAATTGCTTTTAACTGTGACTGTACAATTCAACGCCATGGTGTGTTCCAAACAGGTCCTGTATTTATTGTGTTTGTTTGGCACTACACGTAAAGATATTCTGGGGAGAGGGTCCACAATAATATTAAAATTAAAAACAGTGACATCTTACTGATTTACAGATTCTTTAATTAGAGTAAAACCAATGAAAGATAGCTTCAAATTATAGATCTCACCACATTGGTTATGCTCATCAATGTTTGATTAAGCAGATTGGCTTCAGCCTGATGGAAAATATTAATAGTTAATATCAAGTCATCCTTTTGATATAAGATCCTGCAGTGATAGCACTACTGCAGATATAATTGCACAACACGCAGTAGCAAACTGATCCCATTTGTTTTAGGCACTGCATATTTTAACAGAGATCAATAATGGCTGATCCTATCAAAACATCAACTGGTACATTACAGTTTTAAATATCAATAGTAATAGCACTTAGAGTTAAATACCACTTCACAGTGCTTTATAACCTTCTCTAAACTTTTTACATAGTCAGCATATTGCCCCCAACAATCTGGGTCCTCATTTTACTGACCTCGGATGGATGGAAGGCTGAGTCAACCTTGAGCCTGGTGAGATTTGAACTGCCAAACTGCAGGCAGCTGGCAGTCAGCAGAAGTAGCCTGCAGTACTGCATTCTAACCACTCTGCCACCGTGGCTCATAGGGAGTATATGGGCTAAATCAATATTGGTTCTTATTAAAGGACATTCTTTTTTATGAATTTCAGAAAGAATTTAGGGTTAGTTTTAAAATTTTAATATTTATTTTAATTGACAAGTTTTAAATTATGGGCCAAATTTATAAATTATTTTAACTTTATTTTTTAACTGTGATGTTTGTATAGATGTTTTTTATCTGGCTGTTCACCGCCCTGAGTCCGAAAGGAGAAGGGCGGTATAGAAATTCGAATAAATAAATAAATAAATAAATAAATAAATAAATAAATAAATAAATAAATAAATAAATTAATTAATTAATTAATTTTTGGTGAGTGTTTAAATGAACAGATGGCAAACATATAATTCTAGAAGTACCTTGAACATCTTGACAGCTCACATCCACCAATAAAAGAGAATATTTGTAGCTCAGGGTTGAAATGAGGGGTCCAGAGATTTCATTCATTCTAGCACTGAGGATGTTACCTAATTTGGGTAATGAAACAGCTGCAAGAAAACAAGCAAGCTCAGAGAGCAGAAAGGACCCTTCAACTCAGATGCAGTTAGCCTATGGCAGAGTTGCATCTCTATGCAATATGGTGCTGTGAAATATGGGCATGAGTTGGTGTCCCAAAGAAAGTCCAGAAAGTCCAGTTTTCTCTTGAAAAAGCACTTTTGGGATAACCATGACCTGGATTACTGAGAATCTTCATAGACATTTAGCTTGAGTTGAAGGATATCTCAAAACATGACTGAGCAGATAACAATACTAAAAATATGTAAACAAATAATATGCATATATAAAGATAACATACATACCATAGCAGCCAAGAGAAATTACAAACGTATCTAATAGTATAATCAGGAACTGGGCTTCATCACATACTTGGGCTCTAGACTTGAACACAGAAATGGGTCTTCAAGACCCCATGAAAGGCCAACAGATTCAGGGTTAAACTGATCTCCAAATGGATGGGATTCCATTGGACAGACACAACAGCAGAACAAACTCTCCTTCTGGTCTTCTGGTTTCTGTTTCTTCTACAGCTTTATGAATAATTACCAGTTGCTTTGCAGCGTAACTCAGGGAAATGACTTGAACGCATGTACAACCGATTGTAAATTATGGAGATTATGTCATTATTAACTTTAGTCAGAAACTCATATTGGTTTTAGCTATAGCCAGATGGGTTTCACTTACCTTTGCTACTGGTTCGCTTGCGCGCACACCACTTCTGCACATGCACAGAGCGTATTTGATGACGTCTGGGTGGGTGGGCGGAGCCTCCCACCATCGCTGCTACCAGTTCATCTGAACCAGGGTGAACTGATAGCAACCTACCATTGATCCAGATGGAATCAGTAATTTCTTCTTCCCGAGCCATTCACAAATACACTTTTGATGAATTTCATTTTTACACATTACTAAATTTAGTATCTCTTTTTTATTTGTAAAAGCTATTTTCTAAGATCTTTCATCTAAATTTGATAGAATATTATTTAAATAATTCCATCCTGTAATTGTATTTGGGGGGCTAATGTACAGAAACACATTGCATTGTGACATTGGATATATACAGAATTAATATTTTCCTTACCTTCATCCCTGTGAAAATTGTCCATTGGCTGCATTGTTATTGGCAACTTTTCCCACCTACCCATTCATTATGATCTTGATGCATCTAACACAACACAAAAGAGCCTTGATAGTACAGTGGTTTAGTGCACCCTGTTATTAACACAGCTGCCTGCAATTTCTGCTGGTTCGAATCTCTCCAAGGCTCAAGGTTGACTCAGCCTTCCGTTCTTCTGAGATGGGTAAAATGAGGACTCAAATTGTTGGGGGCAATAGGCTGACTCTGTAAACCACTTAGAGAGGGCTGTAAAGCATTGTAAAATGGTATATAAGTCTAAATACCATTGCTATCTTATAGGACCTAGGAAGTGTTCCTTTTCTTGATTGTCCCTGTTCTCTGGAATGATCATTCTTCCCGCATCACCACCCCGACTCCAATACAGTGGGCCACAACTCTGCTTTAAGAAAACTTATTTTCCTCCAGCATTAGGGATCTGTTGAATGGAGTTGCCTTTTGATAGTTTTGTTATAGTGCTGGTGACTATTCTGTATTTCACATTTACATATTCTGTATAGGTAGCCCTGGTTTAGGATTTAGTGACCTAATGGAAATGTTAAGTGGTCACTAAGTGAAACCATGGCAGTGCTTACAATCTTACTTTAGCTTTACAGACCTGCCGAGGTTGTAAATATGAGAATTGGTTACAAGGTTACTTTTTCATCACTGTCATAACTATGATTGGTTACTAAAAAAAAAAAAGGCAGACACTAGAAAAGGACTATGTACATTTTTCCTTTATTGTTTTTGTTGTTGTATATGTCCCAGAGTCACATTTTTTTGAGTTGGGCAACCTTATAAATCTAATTAAATAACATATTCAGAACTGGGCTTCAGAATAGATTAGGAGGCTGCCAAATCCTGCCTTTTTAAGACTCAAAACAATAACTCAAAAGGAATAGTGGTTGTTTGGTATAACTACTATTATAAAGTGAATCAACAGACTTAGTAATACCTGCCATCCCCCCATCCTGTCCCAGTTTTAAGTTTGTTTGGTTGCTTGTTTATTCATTCATGCATTCATCCTGTCACAATCCAATGACTCTTGTCCGATTTGCAGTATGGTTTCTGGGGTCACGGGTAAAAAGAGAAAAGAAGGCAGATAAAGAATGATTTAGAGAGACTCTGCTTTTCAGTTCCTCTTTAGTACTTTGTATCTGTTCTGGAAGCAGAGAGAAGAGGGCTGTTAATGCTACATTACCCTTTTCAATTTTGTCCAAATGATATAGTTGACTGGACAGAATTATTTTAACCTCAAGTTGTCAGGGTTCTACAAATGTCAGGAAATCCTAGCTTTGGGGAAATTATCTAAGTAAGAGAGCAGGAATGGAGTGACTGTATATATTCAACCACCTTCAATGGTTGAAACAAGAATGAATGAGGAAAGGCAACTCAAAACCTATACGGGTGGGGGAGGGGGACAGAACAATACTGTAAAATGTGTCCAGAAATATTTTATAAGTCTGTAGCTTCTGTTCCCCCCATTCAGAAAATGTCAAATCTCTGATGAAATAAACAAGTAAGTAAGCTAATTTTTAGCTCTTGTCTGAGGAGCTCTTGTCTGAGGAGAAGTCTGGCACAAAGAGCTGCAAAATTGTTGAAGACTAAAATAAGCTATGTCCAAAAACATGGCTTTTGGGAGATAGTTGACTGGATTATTTAATGGCAAGTTAAGGTTTTTTTTTTTTCTTCTTTCAACTGTGAATGTACCATTGAATTTCATTCCTCTTCAAGCAAGAAATATGTGGAATGAATGGTTCATTCTGGTCAATATTTAAGCTTGCCTAGACCATAAGTCTTCAACCTTCTTGGGCCACTGGATAAAGTTAGAATTTCAAAAGCCTATGATAAGCATTCTCATAAAATGGTTGTCATAGTGACAGTAGCCAATCACAAAACAAAAGCTATATATCAGAAGGCAAATAAAATAAATGGAACAAGTCAGCCATAATTTTGTTTTCTAAATATGACCCTGGATTTTATGAGCAGTTCAGATGGAAATTTAGTTTGAAAAAGCCAGTTTAAGATAGTGGTTAAGTTACCAGACTGGAAACCAGAAGATTATGAATCCTGCCTTAAGCATTAAAACCATTTGGGTGACTTTTGTCTGATCACTTCTCTCAGCTATGACATCAGGCTCAGACAACAATCTGGTCAGTCAATTCCTGTCACAATCAAAAGATCAACACCTGGTTGATATGAAAAAAATGGACCCTACATGCTAGGAAGCAAAAAAAGGAGGTATTATTCTTGAACTTGGTGCTTGATTTTGTAGCATACTAAGAAAAATAAATAGCAGAAGTAGTTGTAATAGTAATAGCACTGATAATAATATGAACAACAATAACAATAATAATTGAAGTAAGATAAGAATCATCCTTAGGTACGATCAAGACACTTTTTCCCCATGGTGCCATCATGTTAAGACCAAGAATCTAGACCAGGGATGAAAAATTATGGCCCTTTTATAACCTGTGGACTTCAACTTCCAGAATTCCTGAACCAGCATCACTGGCTCAGGAATTCTGGGAGTTGAAGTCCACAAGTCATAAAGGGGCTGTATTCTCCACTTTTGATCTAGACCATATTTGGGTATTACATAATTTTGTTGACTCAAATGTGGCCAACTGCTGAATAGCATTTCTATCTAATTATTGACCTCTATTTCAAATTGCAGCTGCAGGTCTTTTGTTAATTGCTGAAATATGGCTTGTCTGCATTTTGCAACACTGAGGCATCTGTCCTACTTTTTCCATACTGAATATTCTGCATTGACCACATCATGAGAGCAGCAGAGCTGCAATGACAAATGTGCCAATCCCACCATGAGCAACTTTTCTTGTTTCAAGTGCCACTCTGAATGGTATGTGAAGGTCGCAGCATCTGCCCATACCCCAAAAATGAAACATTGAATCGGATCTGGATTTTTCTCAGCAAAGAAAGTGCAAAGAGTATTAAGATAAGTCAAGTTCTGTAAAGGAAAGAACAGTATTTATCAGGATACTTCTCAGATACAATTATTTCTCAGCTATGTCTTAATAGACTCAAATACTTTGGCCACCTAATGAGAAAGAAGGACTCACTGGAGAAGAGCCTAATGCTGGGAAAGATTGAGGGCAAAAGAAGAAGGGAACAACAGAGAATGAGGTGACTGGATGGAGTCATTGAAGCAGTCTGTGTGAGCTTAAATGGATTCAGAGGATGGTATAGGACAGGAAGGCTGGAGGAATGTTGTCCATGGGGTTGCGATGGGTCAGACATGACTTCGCAACTAACAACATCAAATGTCTTAATAGATAGTACAAATATTTAAAGTGGTCCTGAGCCTCAACAATTCTTCTGTTTCTAAGCTCCCACTAATGGATACACCAAACAAAGCTTCAGAAGCAAAGAGACTAAATAAATTGAATTGTCTCATTGCTGTACACTGAGAAGGCAAACTGCATAATCTCCATGACATCTTCAGGGATAGTGCCCTTATTTCCTACAAGCCTGTTTATCAGCAAAGCAAAATATCTAATACTGCACTTCACCACTTGTATATCAACGTTGTGTCATTATGAATACTGTGCATTGTTTATGCTCAACAGTAAGCGATGAAGCAGTCTCTTAAGGAAAGCCAGCAGTGTCACGAAATTCAATAGAGAAGGGGGGGGAATTGCTATTGTCAACATTGAAAAATAGTAGTACATCATGTGAAGTGTAGGATGCTGAAATCAGTACGGTGACCCTCTGCTTCAGCATGATCTTTTTGAAGGTTTCTGGATGCAGCATAATTACAAGCTCTGTGAATTCTCAGTGTTGGGAGAGAAAGGAAGAGAAAAGAGTTGCCTTATCGGGGAAATGAGAGGCATAAAAACAATTAATTAAATAAATAAATATAAACAAATAAAACAGAATGGGTGTGGATCCTTAGAGGCAGTAATAAACACAGCTTTCCAAACTAATAATGTTGTCTGGTATTTAATAACAGATGAAAGCTTATTACTTACAGTAATTCCTGAAAACACTTGGATTATCCTGACAGAAGTGTAATGAATATTGTTTTTGTGGTCCTTTTTTGTTGAAAATACTTAATGTTTGGTAATAGCTTATCCAGTGTATTTATGGTATGATTAGTTTGTTTAAAGCAATATTGAGATTCATGTCAGGAATTGTTAGATCCCCAGGTTGCATCTGAACAGAAGCCAAAACACAAGGAATCTCTAGTACCAGGAAAAACTAGGAAGGATTATGCTGATAATAACTTTCTCCTCCCCCTCCTCCTCCTCCTCCTCCTCCTCCTCCTCCTCCTCCTCCTCTTCCTCCTTCTCCTTCTTCTTGATAGCAGGACATATATTACCATTTCTGTAATTTATCCAGTTGTGAGTTCTGTTATTCATGGGAGCAGGCATATTAAATAAACGCTATTGAAAGACGTATAATATCTGCAATTCTGTACCTCCATTGTTCTGCAGACTGCCTGACTGAGCACACTTCCTGATCTGTAAAGTCCTTTCAAAATGTTCCTTTCATGATGCTTTTCCTTGGGATTGACAGAAAGAGTAAGAATCTGGGAAGCAAAAAATCATGGAAAACAAATTTCTGTAAAACCTATAACATTCATGCACACATTTCAGCTCATATATTACTAAGAAAAGTGCAGAAATGCTGAAATTATGAAACATTATCTTGGGGGGGGGGGAAAACCCAACAACACTACCCCATTTTTCCAAACACAAGATATTGGTAGATATTTTCTAGGCTCGTTATTCTAAGTTCTAAGGTCCAGTTTGTCAGTTCATGAGAAGTAAAATGGATTTATCCTAGAGAAAATCTCTCTGTGTAATAGCAAAGAGTTGAGACCAACATAATGACATGGGATCAATCAATATGAACCTATGTACTATAAAAGAAAAAAAATAACAGATGTTCATTATTTTGTAACTCTTTTGCCTGCCATTCTTCTTTATTTTTTAGAACCAATCAAAAGATATTATGAGATTAATCTATTCCTTTCCAACATATTTTAGAATCAGAAAAAAGAAGAAGAATGTTGGCAAAACACTAGGGATCCATAAACAGAAGCTTGTAATCCAACTTTGAAGCTGAGTAATTACCTAATAAAAGTTTCATCTAGAAGTAGTCCAAGGTTAGTCTAAAACCTGTAATTTACACTTTACAAGTGCAGTCCTTTTTGCAACCTTTGAAGGGGGAGATCAACTTTCCTTCTGTCTTTTTTGTCTTTTTAATAACCTTACTATTAATAATCAAAGCAAGCTGCTTTGGGCCCTTGATTTATTTGCTAACATATAAAAATATAGTAATTTTGTAGAACACTGGCAGAAGCAATGAAGAAAGCCTTAGATCATAGCAGGAAGACTACTTAACATTAAGGCAATGCATAAGATGTTAAATGAGAAAGCAAATAAAAGATTCTTTATTGTATTCTGTGGTCTAAAGATTTATTTCCATATCTCCTTGTGAAGTTGTAGAGGTTATGCACTGACGAAAAACAGGGAAATAACTTCTGAAATTAAGCCAGTTCACATATAACCATTACATTGTCTTTATCATCAAATGCTTAACATTTAGTTTGGTTTGATTATTTACATTAATTAAAAAGCAGTATAAGCTCTTTTCAATAATAAGACAACAATTTAAGAGGAATGCATTAAAGTAGCAATAGCATTAGTGCAATTGGTGCTCATCATAAGAAATAGTATCTTTTAGCTTTTTTTTTTTTTACTTTTCTCAGCTGCTTAGAATCAAATGATGACAATGCATGTGTGAATGAACCATCCAAGGTTAATCATCACATACAGCATATTGATTATACTTATTGTCAACTCAAAAATAATGTCCTTAAAAGCTCTGTTGCTACAGAATATTCACACACAAGGGAACTGAACCTAACAAAGTCAAGGTTCAGTGCATCTCATTTGGCAATGGATTTTTATAGAGAGTATGTGAACTTAGAATTTATAAGCAAGAGGATATCATTCTTATTTTATTCCAAATTGTCTGCATGTTAGAGTTGCATAAATATAAGTGTGCAGGTGTATATTTGTTTGTTTCATTTCCTTCCTTCCTTCTCTCTCTCTCCAAGTAATTTATGTTGAACTTCCAATGAAACTTCTTTATATTTCCAATTCCAAGATAAATGAGTTAAATTATTTTTACCTTTCAGCCAAAATTTCTTCCCTATCCTGAATGTGTTAATACATTGCCTGTAGCTCCTAAGTAGTGAGAATGTCAGCAAAAGTATTTTGGCCCACAATATAGACTTTAAATGAGAGTTTCTAGATTACACAGAGTAATACATGCATGCTTGGACTAAAATTGAAATTTGCTTGTGTTTGTACATACTAATCAAAATGTGTTAGAACCTATCCCTATTTATATTTGGTTGGTTGGGTTTCCCATTTTTAGGCCATCTTTTCACTTTCTTTATATTAGGAAAGAATGATGCACATAAGTATGTCAAATACAATCCCACCTTAGCTTTTCTTTTCAGTCTTGCTATGTTTCCCTTTCTATAGGAGAGGAGTAAAAATATTCTTCCAGTCTTCATATGCACATGTAGTTTTTATGAAGCAATTTTCAGATACACTCTGTAGACAATCTGCATCCAAATGTTAAATGTTAACTTTCTGTAATAAAACTGTCTACATGTTCAGCCTTACCATTGTCATAATGGTACTTCATGGCACATGACTTCATTTTTATTCATTTTTCTTAAACATGAACCCCTTTCATTAAACAATTGAAAAAAAAAGTCCATTGAAATTAGGAAGGTAATAAATTTTAATAAATAAATAAACAAGTATCACAAGTTGCATTTTCATGCAACTAAAATTGTATGAACTATACAATATTGCTTGGGTCATTCGGTTAAATTCTCTTTGCTGGCGATTCCTTATGTACATTTCAAAATATTTAAAAATATTTCCCTAAAAAGCAATCTTCAACAAGAAGTTAAAGAGTTTTGAGACTCTCCTATTATCTATGCAAAAAAAAAAACAAAAAAAAACCTAGCTTTGCACCAGCTGTCAGTTTTAGAAGACAGTTTTCCTTTTTGCTTCCTAACTGCCACATATTTTAGCCTGGGAAATTGGGAGGGTTTTTTTGTTGGAGCAATAGAAAGTTAGGCATAACAACATTCCTTATTCAAGGACACTTTTTCCTGCACCTGCTGGAGACTGCCTGGAGATTGTATCCAGTTGAATGGGAAGAGTTGATTGGACTATGTGATGAACTTGTGGATGTGGGGAAGGGCTGTGAACTGTTAGCTGGGTGTGGAAAACCTGGAAGCTTTCAGATTCGGGTTTTCCCAGATGTGCCAACATGACATCTCTAATAAATTGGAACTTTGAGTTTTATCCTATCCTATCCTATCCTATCCTATCCTATCCTATCCTATACTATACTATACTATACTATACTATACTATACTATACTATACTATACTATACTATACTATACTATACTATACTATACTATTATACTATTTAATAGGACAGCTTTATAACCAACCATCTATAATAAATCCAGAACTTTACTTTTTTTTCTTTTCTTTTGGCCTTCCAGGTCTTATGAAAACAGGTCTTAAGTCAACACTGGGTTTCTTTGTCCTTCTTATATCATTGCACTATTTTTCCAAAAGTATAACTGAGCATTTCATCCGAAGTCTTGAAGCCATTACTGTCTCAAAGGCTTTTAGCAATGAAATCTGAAAAATGTAATTGATTTTTTTGTGTGGCTTCTAAGGTCTCCACTATTTGTTTATAAGGTGATCTAACTTCTATTCTCGGGAGGTCCTCTTTTTGAAATAACTGCCAAATGGGGTTAAAGAAAGGAGAGTACCAATCTAATACAACATATAACTTTGTAGTATTGTCAGGACATTTAAGAAATATTTCTAGCTAGAGTTGTTAGGCATTTAAGAAATATTTCCAAAGTAAAGGAACAACTTATTGCATGATATTCCTATAATCATCAGTGACTCATCTTAAGTGCCTACATGATAATAGACTGGAGTATGAATTGTAATGATTATTAATAAAGTACTATAAATGCATTATTACAAATAAGAAATTACCAAACCACAACAATATTCTGGGATGGTAACACAGCCCAAAATCATCAGTGAAGTCACATTAAAAATGCAGATACTTAATATTTCATATTGGAATTAACTGCAAAGCTGAAAACTAAAGAAATCAGGGTATATGAATGAACAATATGTATATCGTGCATTGTGATACTTGAATAATAAACCTAGCAGATCATTTAGTGCTATAGAAGAGAGTTTTTTTTCTTATTTGCTGAAGTTTTAGATTGTCTTTAACTAGTCTGAAAAGGAACTATAGTAGTGACATGACTTTATTTTCTCCTTCAGGCTGTATTGCCTCTGAACCCTCATAGTCAGCTTTGAAATTTACATCTCAAATCCCACAAATGAATTTCAACTTCTAAGAAAGGTGAATTTGAATTTCTCAGTCGTGTGCAACTTGGAAGTAAGTGCACACAGATAATATCATTATTAGTGATTTAACTGTTCTTAGAATGCAGTATCACAAGCTGACTCTGCCCACAGTCAGGAGTTTGATTCTGATCAGCTCAAGATTGACTCAGCCTTTCACTCTTCTGACATCAGTAAAATAAGGACTCAGATTGTTGGCGACAATATACTGACTCTGTAAAACCACTTAGTACTGTAAAACACTATGAAATGGTAAAAGTCTAAGTCAGCAGTGGGTTTCTCTTACCTCCGGAACTGGGAGTGCATGCACACATGCACTCGCTTCACTCGTACCTTCTGCACATGCGCAAGGCATCCATGATGATGTCCAGGTGGTGGGCGGAGCCTCCCGCTGCCGCCATCTATTGGTTCACCCAACCCGGGGCAAACCGGTAGAAACCCACCACTGGTCTAAGTCCTATTACTGCTATTGCTATTATATTACTCTAAATGTTTCAATGTTATTTTGTAAACATCACAGATTTGCTTTGTTTTCGTTTTTAATATATCCTTGTTAGCTTCCTTGAGCTCAGCTGAAGAAGTGCAAGAATTAACTAATTAACACATTCTGAATCATATATTTCTCCATATCAGCTTTCTATTTTACACTGTGTCTCTCTGATTTAATTATTATTACCAAACTAAGCTATAGTTAAACAAAATAAGAAACAGAAAAAAAACATGTGCCAAAGGGGATTTAAAAAAATAAAATTGTTCATGTGTACCAGGAAGGAACTTTCCACTTTGCCAAATGTCTTAGTCTTGTGAAAATCACAAGTCATCACAGTCCTCCTTTCATTTATTATAATTCATTTTGCAACACTTAATACTTCTATAGAGCATACCTTTATCATTCTATTCAGACAGAACCCTCCAAGCTCTTTTAATTACAAACAAAATATGCTTGATGAATTTAATACTTAGTAGCATAACTGATCATGGATAAGCTTTAAAGAGATTCCAGCAATAAGTCAGTGAAAAATGTATTTAGGTTGGGATTTGCTACTCAGTCCAATCATTACAGGAAGGGAAAGAGAGAAAGAGATTAAAGATTTAAAGTTTCATTTAATGGAAACTGAACCTGAGACATAAAGACTTTTTAAATGTTGAAAGAAAAAAAGTAATGCTTGGGTTCATACATAATAAGCAAAATGTCCCTTGCTTGTTTATAGTTTATTGTGTTACATTAACCAAAGCATTAAAGTTTTCAAATCATGTTTATAGCTTAGCATGTTGTGTGAACTCATTCAGTTGTGATAATCAAATGGACCATGGCTACTCAAACAAGAATTCAATATAGTGGATTAACATATCAACTGAACTGTAAAATAAGGATGCTTGGTTTTTGACTTTGCAGATATGGAAATGGGAACAGTGAAAAAGGGAAAGGAACTGAGGGACTGTCAAATTTATCTTTTAATCAATGATTTACCAGGTGTTGCCCACTCAGTGTACAAAAGCAGCAATGTTCAATTTTGTAATAGGTTTTGTCCTCTTCCTCGGTCTTATCTGAGCAGAAATGTTTGACATGCTTTCATGGAATTGATAAAAGAGAAGACTGCTGTGGGGTTTTGTTTTGTTTTTTAACTTTCCCAATATCTTTTTATTCCAATAAGGAATATTTTGTTTTGCCAATCCTGTTCCTAAAATATTTTCCCCTACCTCAATCTACACATTTACCCCCTTTTGGGAAACAAAATCCATAAAATTCAATGGGACTCACTTCTGAGATGTCAAATTTAGGATTACTTGTTAATATATCTACACATATAAATCAAATTATAAATTATTTATCAAATTATAAATAATAAAAAGAGCTGTTTCTCTTCAGTCTTTTCTAAAATGAGGAAATTATCTGTCATTGCATTTGTATTTTTCTTAGTATTTTTATTTCTATGTATAATTTCCATGGTAAATGTAAATTCAGTATACATTTGGCTAAAGAAAGTGTATAAAGAATATATATATGAAAATATCTGTTTAAACATTGGATTTAGTCATTCTCTTCTCCCTGTTTATACAGTATTTCTCAAAATCTATTTGGCTATTTGGGTAGAAAATATAAGTTATAAGCTTGATTTGTTGTTGTGACTGCCATGTATCTATAAAATAACAGTCTTCAGAATTTTGTATTTTTCTTAAGTACCTAATTCAGGACAGGCTTAATCTACAGTTTCTTGGAATTTGTACAGCTAGTGTGCCATCTACTGACAAACCAGCACAAAAAATATATATTGCATGAAAATATATTTTACTAAAACATTTCTGTTCAATTGGAGTCTTAATTACACACATACACATAAAGTATATGCATATCTGTCTATCTTTCTTTTAATCTTCCAAGCAGTTAAATGCAATAGTTAGACCTAATGCACACACACCAACCGTAATCACAAGTTTTCTGTATTTCATTGTCTTAAAAGACCAGCAAAAGAATGGTTGATAGATTCCAGATTTCATCTACATAAATATTAACAATGAAATAGTGGAAATACAAATTGTCCATAATTTTAGGGTTTCTTTAAGAAGGGACAAAATAGTGCCTATTCAAAGATTCTGTAAAGAGGCATGCATCAGCCACCATGAAGGCCTGTTTTTCAAAATCTCCAACTTAACTTTAATTAAATCAGTGACAAATACTTAGGTTAGATCACATGACATCCAAAATATTTATTTTCCTACAGCATAGAGTGAGTCTGGGTAATTTTGATCCCATGGTATCTGTCTATGGAGGAGCGTAATATTCCAAAAAGTAGGTGGGAGTTATCTAGCTTTCACGTTGTTTTAAACACTTTAGCTGAGTATTTAGTAGTCACAGATACTTTATTAAAATAAGGACTTCACTTGATTCCACAGCTCTGAAGAGAAGGTTCAAATGATTGAGACAATTGCCTTTCCCAATATGCCATTCAAAAGAGAAACTAGGGATATGTTGAAAATATAAATCAGGAAATCTTCCAAGGTATTCTGAAATGCATTAAATTCCACATGTTTCTGGAGCTGAATCAGACGTGGGTTTCAGAGGTTCTGACCAGTTCTGGAGAACCAGTAGCGGAAATTTCGAGTAGTTCGGAGAAACGGGAGTAAAAATTTTGACTGGCCCCACTCCCATCTATTCTCTGCCTCCCAAGTCCCAGCTGATTGGGAAGAAATGGGGATTTTGCAGTAACCTTCCCCTGCAGTAGGGTGGGAATGAAGATTTTACAGTATCCTTCCCCTGCCATGCCCCCAAGCCACGCCTCCCAAGCCAGGCCCACAGAACCGGTAGTAAAAAAAAAATTGAAACCCACCACTGAGCTGAATCAAAAATAATATCTGGTAGTCTTTACTTGGGCTTTACTCAGTGGTGGGTTTCACTTACCTTTGCTACCAGTTTGTTCGCACATGCGCAGAACGTATTTGATGATGTCCGGGCGGTTGAGTGGAGCCTCCCACTGCCGCTACTACCGGTTTGCCCGAACAGGAGGAAACCGGTAGCAACCCACCACTGGCTTTACTTTACTTGGGCTAGTGACTAGTCTGATCAATCTTGTTTAGGGTTTATTTAATTATGATAAAAACTGATAAAACACAAAGATTGAATCACTTAAAGTATGATCTGCATCTAAAAGCACTTCAAACATGGCATCTACAACATTTTTGAAGCTGGTTTGTATACTGAAAGCTCAAGGTAACCATAAACTCCAAAGCCACGAAAACTTAGCTTCAGTATTGAACTCTCCCAGCATCACTATCATCCAACATCAAAACATGACAACTGCCTTTCTAATTGGAGAATGCTGTACAGGATAAAGGTATATCAACAAGATCCTTGTTCTGAAGCCCTGGATACAATTCTAGAAATGAACCTTCAATTCTGACCCACTGATAGTTTTTCTAATTAAAGATATAAGATCCCGACTAATCAATTCCACCCTTTTCTAATATGACCCTCCAAAAGTTGTATTGCATTGTATTAAATATACTGGTGAGCAAAGCTGTTAGAATATATACAGTACATAAAAATTTACCCACGCTCCAGAATTTAAACAATGCATATCTGGTTTTCCTATTCATTCACAATCAAATAATCTCTCATGATTTATCAAGAACTAAGTTGTAATTTAGGATTAACAGAAATATCCTATTCTCAGATGAGAGGCTACTTTTCCATTTTGTGGCTGAACGAGCAGTGAAAATTCTTAGTTAAAGTCTATTTATGGTCCAAAAACAATATGAAATATCCTTCTAGTGCATTCAAAGCAGGCCATTATCTTTCCCTTTTTATTAATATGTTAATGAGTTTTCTAACTATTTTCTCCTGAAAATTTTCCTAAACCAAAACCTCACAGAATACTATTCAATATGGAATCAAAATGATGGAGTACTCTTAGAACAAGGAGCTACATGTTCCAAAGTCACCTTTGCTGGTTTTATCATTCAATTGGCCACAAAAGCTGTTGCTGTTGGGCTGGATGCCAAATTCTTAAGATCAAAACAAAATTAGTTAAATCCACCTTTTCATGGAAAATAGCTTTGAGCTGCTTTTAAAATGAATTATTACATTAAATTAGACTGGATAAAGTCAGATGGAATTACTTCTCATCTTTCTTGGGTGAATTTATGAGCCAGCCTTAACAATATGATTAATAATAAAGATGCTATGAGAGACTTAATGGCTGCTTCTTATGGTTTGGTGAGTTGAGCCACCTTGTAACTACTACTTTTGCAGCATTGTTTTGTGTGGGATGTGTTTAGAATAATAACACAAGCTTGACAAATTAATTATCACAGCACACTTCATTAACTGGAGTAGCTTGCACATAGCTCTTCGCTGTTTGAATAGATTTGTTCTGAGGTGATGCACTGACTAACAATTCTAATTTCTTTTTTCTTTACTTGAAAAAAATGTCAATGCATTGCAAAGAATAACAAGTTTTCACTTTCCTTTTAGTTCTGAAGAGAGATCCTTTAGTTATGAGAGAGATAAAACAAGTAGTATTATATGTGGAAAAGAAACAAGAAGTAGTGAAATACCCTCTTCCTTATGTGTGTCTTCCTCTCCCTTCCTTGGAGACCTGGACAGACCCTGATGCATCTCAGTTATCCTAAAAGAATTCCTACAGCCAATTAGAAGTCTCTAGTGAGCAGAATGTCATGGAGAAAGAAGATGGTTGATGACTCACAGTGAAGGATGAGTCATGATAATCTAAGAAGCTAATTGAGACAGAAGTAAGAATAGAGAAAACCAAGGAAGAAATAAAGAAAACAAGATTAAGATATGGAGGAAAATTCAAACACACAGAAAGACATTTAGAATAGAGCAGTAGAGAGAAATAGAAATAGAAATGTCATTGCTTTGAGATAGGCAAAGTCAAGAAACAGAATCTTGGAACACACAATAATGCAGTTTGAATATCATAACAGAATCTCAAAAGCCTGTCATAGCCTCCTTCTACTTCAGTTTAAACCTAACACAGTCAAGGTGAAGTTATTTTACTTTCTTTCTCATGCTGTCTATTTTCCCCAAATGCAAAATATTTTTTCTTCAAAAGTTTGGTATTTTTTCTTTTTTCTGAGTCAACTCAATATTCATCATTTTGGTCATATACAAAGGTTTATAAAAGATTCTCTCCCCCTAAAAAAAAAAAAAAATTAACACCAGCAACCCAAGGACTAATATCCATTTTTTTTTTTTTACAATTCCACAAAAGAGTGAGTTCTCAAAATATAGAAAAGCAAGAAATAAACCATCCTCAGCAATTGTCTTAATGAAATGTTACATTCTATGTAAAGATTCTATTATAGCATTTCAGCATTTCAGACTATTAATGAACCTACAGAATCAGATTAAATATGAGATATGTGGATCAGGGACCTGCACATTTTCATAAATTGCTTTAATTCAATTAAGGCTGAATTAACTACACAATGCACTTTTGTGTACTAATACAGTGGCAAACAATAAACAAACAAACAAATGATTCTTCTACTGATAAACAGCCATATAACATCCTTTTCTTGTATAGGAGCCCATTTCCAGTTAAAGGATGAGAGGTGCTTTGTATGTTGCAATGTGAAAAGGAAAAACACATAATAACTTCACTATGACAACAGAAAGAAAGTTGCCTCTGTGGTGTGAAGTTAGAACAAATCCTTCTGCTTTTTGTCTTTAAAAGCCAGAAATTTGAGGGTGAAATGAGAGGGAAGTTTAGCAGCATGAATAGATGAGCATCTCTGTAGGGAAGATGGATAGTATGAAGTTCGCCCACATTATTCCATTACATAGCAAAAGTAAAAGTAAAGGTGCCCCTGTCCAGTGACTCTAGGGTGTGTATTCATCTCCATTTCTTGGCCAAGGGAGCCACCATTGTCTAAAGACATTTTCCATGGCCATGTGGCAGTATAGATACACACCAAAGGTGCAAGTAATATTGTTACTCTCCCACCAAAGTGGTACCTATTAATCTACTTGCATTTGCATGCTTTTGAACTGCTAGGTGGTCAGGAGCTAGGGCAAAGAACGAGAGCTCACCCCATTGCATGGTGGTCAGGTCTCAAACCTGGACTGTCAGCTTTCCAGCTGACAAGCTCAGCATCTTTACCTGCTGAGCCATCACATCCCCAAGTATTATATAGCTTCTGCTTCTTCTTGTGCCATATCTGTCATCAGACGTTGGCGATCATGTCCTATTATATAGCAGAAGGAGACAAAAGCTGTAGTGGGTAAAGGGTTGAGGTTTCCTTGCTAGATTTGTTTCTCTCTTCTTTCTTTCTTTCTTTCTTTCTTTCTTTCTTTCTTTCTTTCTTTCTTTCTTTCTTTCTTTCTTTCTTTCTTCTTTCTTTCTTTCTTTCTTTCTTTCTTTTGTTTTTGGAAATGATTATTTGAATTGTTTCTTAAGTTAGTCCTCTTTTACAATTTTTCTATGTTTATATCTAAAAGTGTCTACTTACCAACTGTCATAAATTTCCAGCACTGGCACATTTTTCAAAGTGCCAGTCTCAGAGCAAAACCCTGCCCCAGAAAAATCAGCTGAAATCAATAAACTTACTGACTTGATTAGTTTCTATTCTCTTCTCTTTTTTTTTTTCTCCCTCAGGGCTTCATCTAGGCATTCTCATTTGAAGTTATTTTATAAATGGAAGATTTATCTTCTTCTGCTCCTGGAAGTATGATTTTCTGCAGCCAGTTGGGGGTAAAGGGAAACTGAAAACAACAATAAGAAGAAAAGAAAGATAAATTAACAAGCTGAGCCAATTTCCCCTGGTCTACAGTTAAGGATTGTGTATTTCCTTTGTATTCAAAGACAAAAAAAAAAATCATAATTTGTTTGTACATTGACTAGAAGAGAGTTTGGTGGGCAAGTTATAATTGGTAAAATTCTGATGTGTATAACATGAGATATAATTATTTATGTTTCTTGGCGTTATGTCTACACCAGTCATCAGAAAGCAAGGAATTGTCTTTTCTGAATGAAATCAGTTGTCAGTGCTGTGTCAGCCAGAAGCCCTGAGAAAAGAAATGGGTGCTTCCAGTTTGGCTTTGAGCCTGACATCAGTGCTGTATGATTCTGCTTATATTTTATAGTTCTGTTTAAGAAGATTGTGATCCTACTATATTCTTGTCATCTGAGGTAAGATGGACCCACACCTGAATAGGGATATAAAGGTTGCACTGAGCAAAAAACAATTGATCCAACCTTCCATATAGAAAAGAAACCACTTATGTGTTTGTATGAGAGATTTATTGTGTAATTTCCTGTCATGAGGTTACAATCTTCTGCATGTTTACCTGGAAATAAGCTAGAATGAAGGTGGGAGTCTTATTTCTGAAGAAGTAAAGAATACCTTTATGAAAAAGTATTGCCAAGAGAATTATATGAGACCGAGTCGTGATAAATGGAACTGATGCTGTGATTTTGAAAACCATCAGCTTCGGAAAAAAAATTCTACAAGCCTGATGAAAACATAATGATTTAAAACAGGCTTCTCAAACTTTTTCCTTCATTATCCAAAACCATTTATCAGAGAGCCTTTGTTACCCAATGTAGATAAAACACTTTAAGTCAATTTAAATGTCCCTGCTGTGATTCAGTAAGGTTTATGTGTTACTATCCAAAGAAAATTCATTTTTACTCAATTTTGAGTAATTTGCCCAGGTTTGAGGATAATGTTACCTAGTTAGGGTAATGAAACATCTGCCCAGGTTTGGGAAACAATGGTTTAAATGAACATATAGCATGATTTTGATCATTTAGTGAGATCTAAATGAAAGTTCTCCCATATATTTGAAAATTTGAATTAAAACGGAGACTAGTTCTGTTTCGGCCTCAGATTGTTCTGTTGCTGTCAAGCATGACAGCTACACTTCCTGGATTACAATAAACATTTCTAGAAAATTTAGTTTGCATTAACCTGAGTCATTCAGTCTCCATTTATGTTACAGTATTTATTCTAGGACAGAATGGGAAACATATTTCCTTTCTTGTTGTTCTTTTGTAGTTTACTTTTCAATTGCAATCTCTCAGGGGTCTCAGACTGACAATGGGTAGTCATGTTTAACCAGTCTGGCTAAAATGTTGATTTTTTGCTACCACTTTTCACTTTTGTTTTCTGTGACTTCTCTTACTCTTTTTCCCTATCTCTATCTAATGCCCACTGGGTTGTGAGATAAAGGGAAGTTCTCCTTTGAAAGAGATTGCAACTGACAGCTTAAGAAAAGAGTTTGAAATTAGACTTTGGTCCATATGTGAAATAGTGCCAAAAACTATTCTTTGCCAAACAGATCTTAGCAAAAGAAGACAACATGTAAATTTGTTCCATCAGATTAAAATTTTTGAGGTTCCATATTGAAATCAAATATCTATGATAGTATAGTAGTTTTTATACTATAGTAGCTTTGAAGGTCTTTGTTCAGTGTTGATTTAATTTAGTTTAGTTAGTCTAGCTTGAGAACTACCTTTCAAGAAATCTAAAATAAGATTGCATCCTACTGGTTAGATTTTTAACTGCTTTTGACTTTTTTCAGTTTGAATATTAACAAACCCTTTAACTCCCTACCTGCTTCAACTACCAGTAAATCTAACTTACAATTTTGAAAGAGATAATATAATTATATTCAATTAGATTTTCATCAAACCACAGTACATGGAAAAGTTTAGTGTTCCATTCCCATCTATGCTCTTTATAAAGTTAACTCTTCTTCTCCATATGCCTGTTCATCGTAGACTTGAGATGAAAGTGTTTCTCTATGCCCCTACTCTTTTTAAAAATATTTTTACCTTCTATGAATTCTGTGGTGCCAATGAAAATTGGAGTAGATTTATCTATATTCCATTCTTTAAAACATTTGTATAATAAAGCACTTTGTGATTGGGCACAAAGTTGTAAGTGTTCTGAATCTATTAATATTAATTTGCTCAAAACTGATAAAACAAGAATCTAACATCTAACAACAAAACAGCTTCTTTTGCAGCTAATGGTTCATATCTTTAATATCATGCAAACCCAGATTTGCCTAAAATGCCTATTTTTAAAGCAACATTATACTTTTAAGATGACCTACTTATGTTTTCCCCACACCACGGCCATTTTGGCTGAATTCCTTTTGAAGAGCAGTAAGATGTCAATATGCCTGAGAAGTTATTATGCATCAAAGTGGCAGAATAATTGCCAAAATGCCAGAGTTATGTACATTTTCCTACATTAAGCTCTGAAAAGTGGTACTTGAAGATGACAGCTCTTTAAGAAATTTTGATTCCTGTAACAAACCTAGTGGACTATATGAATGTCTTTCATTTAACTAATTCAGCAGCAAAGACATCTTATATCAGTTTGTATTCAAAGAAGAGCTTACGAACATTTATGAATATAGTCATCCCATTCAGAATAGTATCTAGCATTAGTTGTTGACCTGAGCATCAACTTCAGAAAAGCAACCAGAGGAATTGTTTATTAAACTGCCTAAAGGGAGAAAAAGGAAACATGGATATAGAACTATGATTTGATGACATTTTTCTGAAGAGAAGAAAAGAGAGAGAGAGAAAGGTTCATGCTAAGAGACCTATGGTCAGATCAGCTATATTGGTAGGCCAAATTAGTCTTTGGAGCAAAATTTTTCATCCTGTTGTAATGAATACATTTGGCCTTGTTTGTAATCTCTTTCAGGGGCAACCCAGAAGTTGGAAAGGGGCTTGTTTTTAAAGAAAGACCCAATATGTCTACTTTATTATTACTATTACTGAGGCATAATTGTATGTTTTATCCCATCATATATCATAGGCTGTTAGTCTTAGCAATATAATTAGATAGTCTGAATGTCAGGGTTCCAAGTAACACCCCCATTTTTATATAATATATTTATATCTCAACGTTTTTACTTTTTGCCAAATTCAGATACTTATTATATTGCTAATAAAATAGCAATAGCAATAGTACTTAGACTATATCACTTTTACAGCCCTCTTTAACTGGTTTACAGAGTCAGCATATTGCCCCAACAATGCCCCCAAATATTGTCCCCATTTTACCGACCTTGGAAGGATGGAAGGCTGAGTCAACCTTGAGCCAGTGAGATTTTAACTGCTGAACTGCAGCTAGCAGTCTGCTGAAGTAGCTTGCAGTGCTGCACTCTAACCACTATGCCACCTCAGCTCTTGCACTTTTTTCCATAGCAGCATTTTTTGCCTATTTAGCTGATAGCTTACTGTTATCTCAATAGTGGGGTGATGAAAACTCACAAAGAAGTGAACATGACAAATGGCATCCTGATTTAACAGATAATAGCACTGATTAATCATCTTTGGTGAAAAGATTCCAAGTTCATGATGGCGTAAAATTGAATAAAAGACATATCTGTATTTTCTTTAACCACTCTAGAGACAGGTAAGATCTTTGAGTGGTAACTAAAGATGTAAAGAAAATCCAACGGAGAGCTTTTCAAGTGGAAATGAAGATGCTGAAAGCAGAATATACCGTAATACAAATAGTCCAATAATTCATAAAGTCAACACTTAACCATCCCATAATTTTTCCTCATTCAAAAACTACAAATAAAAATTCTTATATACTCAATGGTGGGATTCTACCGGTTCGGACCAATTCACCCGAACCAGTAGTTCCCACTTCCTGCCAAGAGCGAACCAGTTCTCTGTTGCTGTGAAAGTGGGCCCGCACACCCGCCCCCGGTTATACTGACCTTTATTTCTACTTCTGAAGCCCAGCTAATGTGGGGTGGCAGATTGAATGGTCCTCCTCAGCTGTTTTCCTTTTTCCTTTCCTTGTTTGCAACACAGAAGTTCAATTTTCAAGTTCAAATGGGCCTGGTGGCTCAGCAGATTAAAAGCATTGTGATTAACACCAGCTATCTGCAATTACTGTAAGTTGGAATCTCACAGGCTCAAGGTTGACTGAGCCTTCCATTCTTTCTAAGGTAGGTAAATTGAGGACCCAGTTTGTGGGGACAATAAGCTGACTTTGTATAAATATACAAAAGTATGAAGGCTATTGCTTAATGCATTGTAAGCCACCCTGAGTCTCCGGAGAAGGGCGGCATATAAATCAAATTAAAAAAAAAATTATGGAAACTGCATGTGTGCACAGTGTGTGTCTGGTGTGCACACTCAGCGAACCGGTTGTTCAACTGGTAGGATCCCACCCCTGTATATACTTTCATGGCCTGTCTGTTGAGCAATATTGAGCTTCAGGATTTGGACCATAGTCCCTAAACCTTGAAGCCCAATATGGCCCCCATATGGTATACAGTTAAAAAAGATTTGAAAATATTAAATATCAAAATGACACATTGCTTATAACTGTAAGTACATAAATACATAAGAAAATATTGCATACAACTGGGTATGTGTTAAGGAAAGAGGTGCAGAAATCAAGACTGTACCCAGTCTCAATCTGTATTCCCATATGTTGTTTTTTTCTCTGTACAAATAACATTTCCCCCTTCACAAAGAGTGAAAGAATTGAAATATCACAGCAGAAGGCAAGAGATATACCTGCCTTGTTAAGTGTGAACGGTTGAAGAATTTCTCTTTCTTTCTAAACACTAAGCTTGCTATATACAAGCACCTATAGCAGCATAAAATTATACGATTTCTACAATTTAAATAGCAGTATAAATTTCTTCTGTATTTCTGAAATGATCAGTTGGTCCCATAATGTCTCAAGAAGACCTATAAAGAAAGAAGATCCATAAAAGCTTCCTTTAACTTCAAAATTAATCCCTAAACAAGTTTGTTGACTTTTATTGGATAGAAGAAAGGAAATTACCTCAGAGGAAGAAAATTTATAGGGAAGTCACAAGCTTCACTTACATCTTTACAGAATTTATTTGGTAGCAGCATTGTGGGTCTATTTATATAATTTGTTGTTGTTCAGTCACTAAGTTGTGTCTGACTCATCTTGACGCCATGGACCATAGCAGTCCATGCTCCCCTGTCCTCCACCATCTCCCAGAGTTGGCCCAAATTCATGTCTACTTCATTAGTGACACTATATAATCATCTCATCCTGTGTAATCCTTTTCGAATCTTCAAATCAGGGTCTTTTCCAATGAGTCCATTCTTGTTATTTGGTGGCCAAAGTATTTGAACTTCAGCTTCAGTATCAGTTCTTCCAAAGATCAGTCAAGATTAATTTCCAAATCAGGATTGACTGATTTGATCTCCTTGAAGTTCAAGGACTCTCAAAGGTCTTCTGCAGCACTATGCCATTACAAATTCAAAAGCATTTATAATAATAGTAACAATAATTTATTAAACTTGAATGCCACCCACTTCCTAACAATTCCAGGCAATTACAACCATCAAACAAAGAAATTACAATAAAATCAATAAAGTTGGCAGCACAGATGGAATGAAGCAAGTGTCTCATTCACTTTCATTAAAGTCTTGGGCAAAGAGACAGATTTTTCCATAGTTGTTCTTAACAGAAGCAGAGTTAGAAGCAGAGTGTGGGCTTCTAACTCTATGGGGAAACCTCATTTTAGCAGTTCCAGGAACTGCCACTGATTTTAAAACTTACTCTGTTGTGATGCTGCCCTTCAGATTTTTATGTAAAAGATATTCCTGATTATCTCTGACTTAGAGAAGCACAAGCTCTGCTTTCAAATTACCGAAAATATCTAAATAAATGCATATGGGGACTAATATAAATGTATATGCAAACTGCATCCAGGGGTGCTATTCAGCAGGTTCTGACAGATTCTGGAGAACTGATAGTGGAAATTTTGAGTAGTTCAGAGAACCAGCAAATGCCACCTCTGGCTGGACCCAGAGTGGGGTGGGAATGGAGATTTTGCAATATCCTTCCCCTGCCATGCCCACCAAGCCACACCCACCAAGCCACACCCACAGAACTGGTAGTAAAAAAAATTGAATTCCACCACTGGCTGCATCTAATATTTGCAGATTTTTATGTTTGTTTGTTTTTTTTTAAGCTGATGAAATTGTATGCCTAAATGCCTACAATGTGATTCAAGAGGCACAAAGGAAACCAAAAATCTATCTGAAAAATAAACTTCTGCATTGTCTAAGTCACCAGCATAAATGAGGTTTACTGCAATTTGCTCTGCTAATATAACACCTTTCCATTGGTCTCAGACACTTAAATTGATTCTCTCCAGTGCATTAATCAAATCATGTCAGAGTATGAGTTATTCACTGGAATGCCTGAGATGTCCACATTCCCAGGAGACATTTAGTCTATTACCACTTTCTGGTTAGGGACAGGAATGAAAAAGAAACACGAATAGAAATCAACATGATGATTCATTTCCTTTCATCTCTTTATCACGCTGCTACCATATGCTAAGATTCAGATGTGACTCTAAAACCTAATACATAGCAAATCACATTGACAAGGTAAATCTTTGAAGATTCTGAAGAAAGATGTTTGATAGATACAAACAAACTGTGATCAGTTAGTCTTCGAAATGTACATTTCATCTAAGAATGTATCAGATCACTGAAATCAGTGGTACTTGGTTCTGAAAATTGGAAAAAAAACTATTCCAACAAAAGTGATCCCTATATGAAAACCTTATCTGCTCTACCTTCTTTCTTTAAAACTAGACGGGTGACCTTAAAGGTATTAGCATGATAATAGGGAGGATAAATCCACATTCAATCTCTGAAGGCATATAAAGCTGGCATCTCTCAAGCTGACACTTCCTGAAGAGCTTCACTTACTTAATTCTAATTGATTCCCTCTGAGGCTTAAATGGAGATTGACAGATGTCTGATACATACCCAATACATCGCTCAACTTTTGTATATTGTAGGGTGGTGTTATATAGAATTTTAATTGTTTCCTTATTTTGTATAATAGCTCCAAGAACTTTTAAATTCTTCACTCTGCATCAATAGATCTTATTTTTATAAATTTTCATGTAATTTGCCACGTATCTAAACTAAGGCACAAAACCATGATTCTCTGCTCAGAAATTTTCTATAAACCATCTAACTGTTCTGAAAAACCATTAATGTTTGTCTCTGTCAAGGGGAAGATATGTATAAATATTACATTGCTTTAACATGTTATAATAAGGATACACTAAACTTTCAATCTTGGCACAGTTTATTAAATATGGGAAAGGTGAAGTCATAAGAATGATTGGATAGAAGTAAAGATAATTTTAATTAATATATGAAGGACACCTACATATATTATTCCCAGATTTAAAAATGTTCTAACATTGATTATGTTCTGGTTTCATCTGCTGTTGGATCAAATATAATGCCAATCAGACCTTAGATCAATATGTTTATCTTCATCATGCCCAGTAAATATTACAAATAAACTTTTTTAAAATTTAAATTTAAATAATTTAATTTCCCTTTTTAAAAAGCCTACATATGTTCTAAAAGAAGACATTTAAATTTCAGAAAGAGAATGAAAATTTGAGTTTGAAGGATAGTTATGAAAAATTATTGCAAAAGAGAATGGAGTTAGTAATAACATAATAAATTTGCCAATCAACTGCAAGTTACTTAGTGGAAATTTTATGCACGGGATAATAAGAGATCTAAATTATTATCAAATGCATTAGAAAAAGAGTTAATGGATTAAATCTAATTCATTAAAGCTGACCCAGGAAAGAGATTTTTATTTGTTTTGTTTTTTTAACCGATCAATTAAAACTTTTTTTTTTGTTTAGGTTTATGCTAAACTGTATTGTTCAACCAACATGATTTTTTTAAAAAAAAAAAAGATAATTTCATAGACATAGTTAAAAATCCCTCACTTATTAGAAGCTTGAATGAAGATGAAATTAAATGATACAATTCTATTTGAAAAATGAATTGAAAAGTAACTAAAGAGCTGAAACTGATAATATTACTACAATTGCCTATTTTTTTAAAAAAAAATCATGAATGATGTTTTCCTATTAAAATATTCCCTTTAATTCAAGGCAATTATATGGCACTATATTAAGTTAGTTTAATAAATATACTAAAGCCAAATTAAGAAATGGAATTAGTTGTATATAGTTTTAAGATTTTGATCAATTTTAGAAAACTCACTTGTTTAAATTAATTGAAAAGTTACCAGATTATTTTATAAATTTTAATTGTTATTTCTGTTCTAAATCTTTAGCAGCAAGTCAGATAAATTCATGAAATTCAGAATGTTTTAGAATAAACAGAGATAATAAAGAGGATTGCCACTTTTACTGTTACTGTTTAGTATAAACAGTTGTAAACTTTTCTTCAAACAATTAGAAATAATCAACATATCAAGACTTTGAAAATTAATGACGAGGAGCATTTAATTAGTTTCTTTGCAGATGATGTGATGATATGCCATTATTTTTTGCCTAGAATATCAATCCAGAAAATGTGATTAGCTTTCAAGAATATATCAGATTTATCATTTATTTATAACAATAAATAGTATGCTTTAATAGGGGGTTAAAAATTAGGGAAAAAATAACTTTAATTGAAAGGTGCTGGAAATTGTTTTGGGATCAGCCTATTAGCTTTTGGGACTGGAAAATAGTGGGTGGACTGCAATATCAGTGGAGATTAGACAAGGAGCAACATTGAGGTAGTGTCAGGCAGGGACAGAGATGGTATTCAGCAGGTTCTGACCAGTTCTAGAGAACCGGTAGCGGACATTATAAGTAGTTCGGAGAACCGGTAAATACAACCTCTGACTGGCCCCGCCCTCATCTATTCTCTGGCTCCCAAATCCCAGCTGATTGGGAGGAAATGGGGATTTTGCAGTATCCTTCCCCTGGAGTGGGGAGGGAATGGAGATTTTACAGTATCCTTCCCCTGCCACACCCACCAAGCCATGCCCACCAAGCCATGCCCACAGAACCGGTAGTAAAAAATTTTGAATCCCGCCACTGGGCAGGGAAATATGGAGGGAGCTAAAGAGCAGGACACTCTCAGGGAAGGCAAACCTGATATTAACATCACTATTGCTTTTCACTCCTGTCATATTTAAACAGTAGAGGTTGCATAACCACCAATGCTGCCAATTGTGCTTGTCAGTTACATTCATCATTGCTGCCACCACTGTCACCAATCTCACCTGTCAGCTGTGATCCATTTTCAATGCTGTGGATACCACTGGTTACTCCTGCCCCCAGTCAATTGGAAAGGGCAGCTTTACTGGGAAGAGCTTACATTCTGCAACAATAACCTTAATATTATTAAATAATAATATCTGCCTATCCCTGGTCCTTTTGAAGGACCCAGTAAGTGGACAAAATGCCGAATCACTTTAAACATCTGGATAACTACATGACCAATCAGTTGGTCAATAATGATATTGTTAAATGTCAACATCTGCATATCCTAGTTCTTTGGAAAGGACTTGTTAAATGGACAAAAATACCAAAACCGTGTCTATTCTTAATGAAAGAATTTGTAGCCGAGAAATGTTTGCCTGCTGCATTCAGTATAGAAAGATATGTTACTCATAAAATGCAAAGAATCTGGAGTAATATCTACAATCCAATAATAAGTAAAATATAATTGTTAGGAATCTAAAGTGTGTGCGTTTTTATTTTTGTGCAATTACATTATGCTTTATTAAATAAAGTATTTTTTGAAAAAGTTGTGTGTGTATATTACACCTCCTTACAAAAACAGGATATAATATGGATGATACATAAAATGTTAAACTAGGCCATTGTTAACTAGACATTAATGACTGGTGTTTCAAAAGGTTAAATATAAATATGGATAATTGCAGCTTTTTCATTGCAAGAACTCATTAGCTTCTTTCTTATTCATTATGGCTTAGATCCAAAACACCAATATAAAATAGAATTATATATTTTATTCTACAATCAAAATAGGATCTAGTTGGTTACAATTATAGTTGACAATTTTTTTCCTGAATACATATTGCTCAGAGTGCTCTCAGCTGGGATTATGTTTCCCCTATAATTAAGCCATGCAGTGTCTAGTTTATATAACTAATCATTAAACTAGGATGTTAATGGTATCAAATTGCCATTTCATTTATCTTCAATATCAAAATTGCACTATGTGTTTGCAATTCTGAAATATAAAACAGACCAAAAAAAAAATCGAATATAGAGGTAGCGCTCAATTTACGACCACCACTGGGACAAAAATTTATAACCTTTGATTTTATAACCTTTTTGTCATAGCTGTTAAGCAAATTACTTCAATTGTTAAGTGAATCATAAAGTCATTGAGCAAATTCAGCTTTCTCACGTTGACTTTGCTAGTTGGAAGCCAGATGGGAAGGCCACAAATGGAAATCACATGTTTCTGGCATGCTGCAACTATCATAAAATGCTCGTTACCAAATATTATGTGACTGTGAGGATGCTACAATGCTTGTAAATGTGAGGACCAGTTGTAACTTCAAACAGTCACTAAATAAATGACTATAAGTCAAGGACAACCTGTGTAGCAAAAGTATTTTACAGCTGCAATTTAATATGGTACACATACTAGGAAATATAGAGACTAATTTTAAATTGATACAACTCTTTTTACAATCCTGATATAAACAATTAGCTTCTATTAAATACATATATTTAATAGAGCCTTGGTACTACAGTGGTTTAAAGCACCCTGTTATTAACACAGCTGCCTGCAATTTACTGCTGGTTCGAATCTCTCCAAGGCTCAAGGTTGACTCAGCCTTCCATCCTTTCTAAGGTAGTTTAAATGAGGACCCAGTTTGTGGGGGCAATAAGCTGACTTTGTATAAATATACAAAAGTATGAAGGCTATTGCTTAATGCACTGTAAGCCGCCCTGAGTCTCCGAAGAAGGGCGGCATATAAATCAAATTAAAAAAAAAAATTAAAAAAAAAATATATGATTTGCTTCTTCAATTTTATATACCCTAAATGAAATATGAAATAGAAGAATCCTATTCTAAAACTTTCAATGCTTCAATAATGAGATCTATCAATTATTCAAAAAGTCATTAACAAAAACCAGCAAAGAACATTTCTGTCTTCCATTAAATATTATCATCATTATTATATACACAACACGGTGAAATCACATTTCCAAGTTCTTTAACTGGTGTTGACCTTCATATATATCATTTTTTTTTCTAAGAACCTAGGATGTTGTAATCTATCACCATAATATATGTACAGATCCAAACAGTAATCCCTCTTTATTGGTCCTGAATTATAATAATAGGCCATAATGGTGTAATTTTCAAACACAGTATATATATTTTTTTCTTGTGTGTATTTGTTATTCTTGCAGTAATCCTACAGGCTAAACCCTAGTTGTCCAGACTCAGCTCCTGAGACCTGTTGCTCACTTGTTGCCAGATACCCAGGAATTCTACCATCTGATGTGGTCCTTGTTGACCTAAACCAGAGGTCTTCAAACTTGGCAGCTTTAAGACTTGTGGACTTCAACTCCCAGAATTCTCTCAGAATTCTCTCAGCCAGCTAAGCTGGCTGGAGAATTCTGGGAGTCGAAGTCCACAAGTCTTAAAGCTGCCAAGTTTGAAGACCTCTGACCTAAGCAATGACTGTAGGATTCTTTTCCTGTTTTCTCACCATAGTTAATGGATTGATGAACACACTTAATCTGGCTCTTCTGCTGACAGCTGTCTGGAATGGGTGACCCTTCTGGTAAAATACATTATTATTAACCTTGTAAGTCCAGTGTATTCATTATCTGTCTTCTTCCTCATTCACAACTGGGTGTCTCTGAAGCCATGCATTCCCAATTTCAGAAAAAAATGGATTAAGGAAGTTGTCGGTAAACTAGAAGGTGGAATCCATTGCTGACTTCTGTTGGAATAATGTTTTCCATCCTTTATTCTATTGTTTATAAGGGGACAAGAAAAAGTAAACAAGGGATTCCCTATTCTTTCCCGTTTTAGATACTTTACCCTTCTGCTTCAGCCTGATTCTCACAGAAATAATTTGACATTTCCTTATGTCTTCTCTACCACAAGGATAAGAAAGATTAAATGGAAAATGAAAATTCAGTATTCAAGCAGAAGATTTTGCTGATTAGTAGAAATGTTCAATATTGTAATTTAAGGTCAAGTGAAATATTTCACAAAAGATGCTATGAAGTAACATTAAAGGACAACACTGACTTGTCATGATGGAGGTGAGTTGCTTATAAAGGCAACTTTCTGGGAAAGTGACCTTTCAAAAGACTAAAATTGAAACAGTGGTCACACAAGATATTTTTGAACTTGTGACACAGGAGACTCAGTCATCAAAGCTCAAAGGCAGCACTTGATTTTGAGAAGGGAAATTTAGAAAAAGTCCTAAAGATAAATTCTTATGTGGAATCTAAATGTATATACAAGAGGAACCAAATCCACTTTCTTCAACTTTTGGTAGAGATTATTCTTTGTGGTGAGACATGGAGAAGAAGAGAACTAATGATTTTGGTATTTATTAAATACCTTTCCAAAAATAAATTAAATTACTATTCACTTTTTAAAAAAATGCAGGAAAAATTAAGAAAATTAAAAGGAAGTAATTAGTTTGAGAATGAAACCCTCACATTTTAGACTTGGATAACAGAGCATAGTATGAATTCTAAAGCATTGTGAAAATAAGATATAAGAGTAAAAACATTTTTTACAGAGTAACACTTGAGTTTTGAGAAGACAGATTTTGGCACCCTGCTTGTTCATAGTAGTTCTATTATTGCTAGGACACTGTCTTAGTTTATAGTTCCCATTTTATTATGTTAACAGGTAACAGAAATACTTAGCTGTATTATATCACTGATGACCACCGATATCAGGCTGCATTATTCAGGGTGCTTTCTCATAAGCTTACTAAGAAAGCACAGGGCTTTATTACTCAGACTGTAGTAACTTTGTTGAAGGCAGAAGTTTTAAAAAGCATATTCCAGTAAATCAAGCTTTGTAGGTGCTATAATAAGCCTGTTGATGCACACTGCCAAGCATTATAACTACTAGCTTCTGTTGCTTTTCACATATCGTTACCCCTCGGTAACTCTCCAGTGCATTTATGGCATTAGAAATGATCCAGGAACATCAAAACTGAGTGCTACAGCACACTGATTCTAAGATGAATAGATGGCTTCTGGCTGGTTATTAACTGTGGCAGATAGAATTATTTCCCATGTCTTCCTGGTAGGAGCTTGCTAAAGGGCATGACAGTTTAGATCTATAATAGAGATGTATATTTTAGGTCTGGTGAGCTAGCTATTATCTACCTTGTGGATGTTCTGATAATTCCACATCATTTCACTTCAAAAACCACAGATTATTTTAGTAGGTTAATTTGTACCCTAACTTGCTTGCAAACTAAGTGTTAAATGACAGCAGCAGGAAATTATATCTTTCAGCATCTGAAATCCTAACATAACCAGTGTTGTTTCTGTCTGTCTATCTGTTTCTATTATCCTCCTATCGAAGTTGGTTTCTCTACAATAAACTGCTGGAAACTACGGTATCCAAGTATTGGACAGAATACACAGAATTCCCAAACAATTACTTCAATAAAATGGCTGCTGAGAGAGTTAGTTATTCAGTGTGCAAAATAAGGGATGTAAGCTTAAGAAAAGGGATAAGCTGGAGAGTTGGTTGAAAGTAAGAAGAAGGAAGTTAGGGCTATAAGAAAGAGTTTAGAAAAAGATCACAAAAAATTGGATAATGTGAAGAAGAACCAAAACAAAGTTAGCTGGAAATGGTGATGAATAAATGGTTCACCATCTAAAAGACCTACCTACTCTCCAGATCATCGTCTATGAAGGTCCCCAGGAAAAGAGCTGTCAATTGTTGGCAAAAATATGGTAAGTTTGGGGGAGCCCAGAAGTATGGGCCAAGGCTAAGAAAGGGGTGAAAACACTGTCTTAAGAGCAGTAAGGCAGTTACTATTGTAGAGGATTAGGGAAATTGTTGAGCTGGATATAAGACAGAAACACCAGCATTAGATAGCTGGCTTCCTGGATGGTAAGGCATAAGAAGAGTGTGAGGGACTGAGAGAAGTTTTGATTAATTTTTGTTGTGAGCAGATTTTCTGGAGGCACGGTAGGGAAATGGCAATTTGACACCTGTGCAGGGTGGGCTCCTGGGGGTTCAGCAGGGTTCAGGCGATCCTCTAGCCATGGATTGCCAGGGTTCGGTGAACCCCCAAATGCACCCCTAGCTGGCCACACCTGCTCCTACCCTGCCCCTCCCTTCCCAGGAGTCTCCAGATGGCCTGTTCATCATTCCAGGTAAGTACAGAGCCCGCAGATGGCAGATCTGGGAGGGCAAAAAATGGGCCTACTGGAGGTTCCGGAAGTCCAGAAACGGGCCTGTTTCTGGCCCCCATAGCCCGGGGGAAGCTGTTTTTGCCCTCCCAGATGCTTGAGGAAAGCCTCCGGAGCCTGGGGAGAGCAAATGCCCCACCCCCACCATTGTGCAGGCAGCTGACTAGGCTATACCCATCATGGCCATGCCCACCCAGCAACTGGGCAGCAAACCTGTTGCTAAAGGGTCTGAAGCCCACCCCTGCACCCATGTTACAAGAATTAAAATGTTGGGAGAGGTTGATGTGGCATTTTACCAGATAATAATAGAAACATATAAAGAAGCAAGCCAGCTGTTTTGAAGCCTCTTTATTTGTGCATACTATCTCTGGGCACCTGTGTCCTGTCCAGTCTCTGTGCATCATCTGGTCAGAATGCAACATGCCAAGGGATTGTAAATTTCATTCTCTCAGGTTTAAGCAGCTGTAATTAATAACACTTTTGCAGATTAACAGAGACTCTGTATGCCATATGTTCCCTTGAGCATTTGTGTGTGTGTGTGTGTGTGTGCATATGATCCTGAAGTTCAAATCTGTTCTATATTCTTTTGCTTGATTCTCTTAAGAATAGAAACATTAAAACCCATGGAACTGCACAGATGGTTGGTGGTGTGGGGATTTCGTTTTGCTTTGGGGGTTTTTTCCCTCATGTGATTTTATTCCAATTCTCATCTATCTATTCTTAAAATATATTTTTTTCTCAAAGTCAGTATTTTCAATTTAATTCTCATTATCTATTTTTATCTATTTTTAGGTATATATTTAAATACATTGCATGGAGTAATCATAGAGCCTTTAGACTTTCTTATTTGCTTTTTGTTGTGAATAGAATTTTTTTAAAAAATTGCTTAGGATATTGTGTTTCTTCTTTAATAGGATATTTGGTCTCCAAATGCTATGAAAACTTGTGCTTGTTGTGAGCATTACCTAGCTCATAAAGAAGTGATATAATAATACTATTGGTATTATTAGCATTATCAAACATTAAACATACTAGAGATGAAATCTATGTAGGGCGAGAAACCTTCCTATCTAATTACACAGCCAATGGTGAGAATATTGTAGTTCAAACTATGGAATGCTATAAGCAAATATCATTAGCTTATTCTTTTGGTAACTTTCTCTGTAACACCTCTCTGGATCAGTGGCGGTTTTTACTTACCTTTGCTACCGGTTCTCTTGCGTGTGCACCACTTCTGCCCATGCGTAGAAGTAGTACTAGATGACTTCCAGGCGTGTGGACAGAGCCTCCCGCCGCCGCTACTACCAGTTCTCCTGAACTGATGCGAACTGGTAGCAACCCACCACTGCTCTAGATGCTAATAGAGACTGAACATTGAGTATGATGTGCTGTGAAATAAACCATCATGGAACTCTACCGGTCCCAAAATATGTGAAACAGAAAAAATCCTAAAATAATATTTACTCTAAATTCACACTTCTGTATTAGAAATGTGACTGTCATCAATCATACCAATAATTTTAGAGCGTGCTTGAAATAAAAACCCAAAAGCTAACTTTTATACTAACTGCTGATTTAAATAAGTTTCCAGTAAGTCAAAGTTCCAACTAATGAACCCAAGCACATCAGAACTCTGAGACTTGAATCCACCTAAAAGGACTTCTTTATTGAGTACATCATATCGGCAACTCTAAATAGTTCCCATGGTTTCAGTATAGTTAAAGTAGGAAATAAGCCCATCCCCAAGTGTCACAGGTCACATTGGCCAATTAGGTCAATTGGCAGGCTCTTCAGGCATTCCTTGCCCAACCTTATCCATTATACATAGAGATGATCTTGGTTCCAATGAGAAAGCTCTTTGTTGTGTCTAGTAGGGTATTCCAACCTCCTTCCCGTTCTGTGTGGCAACCTAGGAACAGTAAAATGGCTTCTGCCAACTTCGGTTCAAAGTCGACCCATGTTTGACTACATACACTTGAAATAAGATTTGGTGCTTCATATCCAAATTTCTGCAGAACCCTTGTGTTGTGTATGCATGCAAAGATTTATAATATTTTGTTGCATGAAAATCGAAGAAAACTCTATTTTCTTTTAACTAATCTTCCTCTGGTTTCTTGCAATAGGACATTCATATATATTAAATCACATAAATAACTTATCAGCTTCCTACTGACAAGTCTGAATCTGATCGGGGTGTGGGATGGTTTATATCCTTTGTTATGTATGTATCTATTTTGTGCAGGAAATTCAAATGCAAGAATGCTTGTGATTGGTTAACAGTTATTTCTGAACTGTATATAAGGAGGGCTGTTGCCTGTGTTTCTTTGCTGAAGTCTCACCCTGAATTAAAGAGCTGTTGTCACTAGTTTGCTTGTGCCTCTCATTATTCCCGTGCTACATTGGCGATGAAGGTGGGATTGAGACCACAAGAAGCAAAGTAAAAGGAGCTTTGAGTTTCAGCAAAGCTGAAACTTGGGTGACGAGTGGACTACGGAGACATATTGCGATGTCTGCCTATGTTCCGCTAAAACCCTTCAACCCGACCCGAGAGAAGTGGGGGTCGTATTTGACCAGGTTCAAGTGTTCCCTGGAAGCTAGCGAGATGCAAGGGCTCTCAGCGAACCAAAAAAGAGCTCTCTTCCTGAGCCACTGCGGGCCAGACGTTTTTGAGATGGCCAAATCTCTCTGCGAAAAAACTCAGTTTCAGACGGTCCCCTGGGACGTCCTGCAAGCAAACCTGAGAGCCCACTACACTCCTGTTCCTTTGAAGTTTGTACAACGCTATGAGCTCTGGCAACGAGTACAAAGAGAAGGAGAACCGGTCAGCGCATATGTGGCTGCCCTTCGAAAAGCCGCAATGCATTGCGACTACCAGGATCTAGACGACAAACTCCTGGAACAGTTGATTTGTGGCGTGAGAAATACCCGGTTACAGAGGCGCCTGCTCGTGAAGCCAGACTTGACATTAGCCGGCGCGCTTGTTGAAGCAAGAGCACACGAAGCATCCACTAAGGCTTCCGAAGTGCTACAACGTCCACAGTCAGGCAAAGACGGCCCAAAGTCAACACCTGTTCATCGAGAGGAGGCGCGGACCAGTATGGAAGAAGAGTCAGACGAGGACATCTTCCACACTGACAAAAAGAAGGGTGAGCAAAGTCGTCACCGAGAAAACTGCTCGAGTTGCGGTGGAGCTCACGAGAGACAGTCCTGTAAATACCGAGACGCCACTTGCAGGCGTTGTGAAAAGAAGGGCCATTTGGCTAGAGTCTGTAGAGCTCAATTTCCTAGAAATAACAAGTCACGTGACCATCACGACCAACCAGAACCGACACGTTCAAATCAGCCAACCAGAGATGGCAGTGTGAGAAAACGGTGTGAGAATCAAAAGTAAGAGACCTACAGCACGAGAATCGGCCAAGCCAGCACGTCTGTAGAGGAGAGTAGAAATTGAAGGAAGACCATGCGACATGGAAATCGACACCGGGTCTGCCCTGTCAATCATGTCCTGGGCAACGCTTAAATCACTTCTACCAAAGTTCCAGAGAAACCAGCTTTCACGGCAATGAGTTCGCCTCCTCGACTACCAAGGAAATCGAGATCCTGTGGAAGGCATGGGCACGTTCCGGGTCACCTACGGCGGGTTCCAGAAAGAGCTTCCCCTGACCATCATCAGCAAGTCGCTGCCAAGCCTCCTGGGCCTAGCTTGGTTTCGAGGCCTCAGCATGGGCTTCATGGGTGTCCACAGCCTCGGCGGACCGTCTCTAAAGGACAGTCTCCTGCACGAGTTCCAGGACGTTTTTGAAGAGACGCTAGGCAAGTACATGGGGACCCCTATTTCTTTTAATCTAGACCCTAATGTAGCCCAGATTAGGTTAAAGGCAAGACGAGTACCATTTGCCCTAAAACCAAAAATAGATGCAGAACTTGACAAACTGATCAAGCAAAGGGTGCCAGTTCCTGTAGATCACGCTAAGTGGGAAACCCCAATAGTCACGCCAGTCAAGTCAGACGGATCAATCAGAATCTGCGCTGATTATAAATGCACAATCAATAAGGCGCTTCAACAGAGCACGTACCCAGTCCCGATCGTCCACCATTTGCTTCATTCCCTGGGCCTTGGCAAGATATTCACTAAGTTAGACCTTGCACAGACGTACCAGCAGCTGCCGGTAGATGACGCTACGGCAGAATCGCAAACTATAGTAACGCACAGAGGTGCGTTCAAATGCACTAGACTGCAGTTTGGGGTTAGCATTGCACCAGGGCTCTTCCAAAGCACTATGTAGCGCCTACTACAAGGACTTCCGGGAGTTGTACCCTATTTTGACGATGTCCTCATTAGTGGCCAGAATGAGGCTCAGCTTGGAGAAAGAGTTAGGCTAGTGCTCACCAGATTTAGAGAAGTGGGACTAAAGCTCAAAAAGTCCAAATGTAAAATTGCGGTACCGTCCGTAGAATTTCTGGGCTACCGAATTGTCGGCACAGGCATTCACCCCACAGAGAGCAAAGTAAGGGCCATCCAAAATGCACCCACACCAAAATCGAAGGCCGAATTACAGGCATTCCTGGGACTTCTGAACTTTTATACCATGTTCCTCAAAGACAAGGCCACCATTGCGGAACCATTACATAGATTACTAGGGAAAAACGTTCCTTGGGTTTGGGGCAATACTGAAGCAGTCGCGTTTAAGGCTGTCAAAAAACTTTTGTCGGAAGACAGTTTTCTGATCCAATACAATTTGGAATTGCCACTTGTTCTTGTCTGCGATGTGTCCCCTTTTGGAGTGGGTGCCGTATTGAGCCATAGACTACCGAATGGGTTAGAGGCGCCCGTTGCATATTACTCTCGCACCCTGTCCAGTGAAGAATGAAATTACAGCCAGCTGGACAGGGAAACCTTAGCAGCTGTGGCGGGGTCAAAAAATTTCACGAATATTTGTTTGGCCGGAGTTTTGAACTTATAACGGACCATGAGCTATTGTTGGGACTTTTGGCTGGCGACAAACCAACCCCAGATGGTCTTTCCCCCTGGATGACCAGGTGGTCTATTTTCCTGGCCGCTTATTCGTATCGACTAATCCACCGATCGGCCGGACTCTGGGCCATGCTGACGCCCTCAGCCAATGACCCTTGCCTGAGCTGTTGGAAAACTCGACACCGGAAGCCCCTGTCTTGTTGCTCGATGTTGTATCCCTGGGGCCTCTCTCGTCTGGCGAGGTGGCAAGGGCATCTACCAAAGACACTGTTTTATGAACTGTTATGGGCTGGGTCATGAGGGGTTGGCCAACTACGGTGGACAGTGGGGATTTTCAAGTGTTCTTTACCAAAAAGAATGAGTTGTCTATGCTGGGGGGCTGTTTATTGTGGGGCGATAGGGTGGTTATTCCCTCACGATTAAGGCATCGGGTGTTGGAATTGCTACATGAGGGGCACCATGGTATAGTCAGAATGAAGGGTCTGGCTCGGAGTTATGTGTGGTGGCTACAACTTGACTGGGACGTCACAGAATGAGTGGGGAAATGCAGGCCTTGCCAGGAATCCCGGCCGTATCCCCCTGTAGCTCCCGTTAGAGAGTGGGAGAAGCCTAAGGCACCATGGGGGAGGATTCATATAGATTTTGCAGGGCCATTCCATGGGCAGAATTTTCTAATAATTGTCGACGCCTTTTCCAAATGGCTGGAAATAGCTTTAATGCCATCAACCACTTCCAAGGCGGTAAGCAAGGTCCTCAGGAAGCTATTCGCAACCCACGGGTTACTGGACACCCTGGTATCTGATAACGGGCCCCAATTCATGGCAACACAGTTTGAAAGCTACCTGGCCGAGTTAGGAATAAGACACGCATTATCAGCCCCATTCCATCCGGCTTCTAATGGCCTTGTAGAGAGATTCGTACGAACGACCAAAGAAGCCCTGTCCCGACTCGATGCGGGGGACTGGCAGGCCAGGATTGATCAATTCTTAGCAATACAGCATGCAACCCCATGCACTGCCACAGGGCACAGTCCAGCAGAACTTTTAATGGGTCGGAAACTTAGGTGTACTCTCAATCACTTACATCCGAACTATTCCCAAGATAACTTCAAGGGGGAAGAGGGAAGATTAAGACAATTCCAAATTGGGACCCCAGTATTCGCAAGGAATTATGCTAGTGGCCCACTATGGATAGGGGGAATTATTGTTGGAATCACCGGCCCGAAATCATACACAGTGGACATAGGGCAAGGTAAAATTTGGAGAAGGCATATAGATCAATTGCGTAAACGTTTGAATTGTGAAGCCTGTGAAAGTACTGATATTGTCAAACCTAACTTCCAAAGTTTCCCCGAAACAGCTATCTCAAGCCCGAATAAACCGGATTACTTATCGGGTAAGCCTGGGCTCCAGCGCCGCCCCGACGAGTTGACACTCCCAGCCGGGGATGGCCACGCCTCTGGAGAAATCCAGGAGGTTCCATTGGCAGAGCCAGGAGAGACGGGAGGTCCCTCTGACCGGCTCGACGCCTCACCAACAACTGAACTGCACAGGTCAACCAGAGTGAAGTCACGCCCTGGTCACCTGCATGATTTTGTATGTAAATATGTAAATAGATAGGATAAGTGCCTTCTGGGAATGGAGGGGTGTTATGTATGTATCTATTTTGTGTGGGAAATTCAAATGCAAGAATGCTTGTGATTGGTTAACGGTTATTTCTGAACTGTATATAAGAAGAGCTGTTGCCTGTGTTTCTTTGCTGAAGTCTCACCCTGAATTAAAGAGCTGTTGTCACTAGCTTGCTTGTGCCTCTCGTTATTCCCGCGCTACAACATCCTTGGTTCTCTAACATGAATTCAATTTGACATAGTTTGGAGCTGAAAGGGGGAGAGCTGAAAAGGATGGAGTCTTCAGCAAAGCAACATAGCTAGCCGATGAATCAGATACATTCCAATGGCTGGCTGACCAGAGGAGGAGGAGTGAAGTCGCCAAGCAATCAGCTCTCATCCCGGCTGGACAATGTGACATATTGTTTTAGAAAATTGAGAAACTCTTACTTATAGTGGGGTGGAAAGCCCAGGAACATTTAGTACTGGCTTTCCACAAGTTCATGCCAAGATGATGTATCTAAATAAATTTGTTCTTTGAGGAAATGAAATACCTCAGAGTTCAATTTTTGATGGGTGCATTACTTGGAACCTGACACCTACAACTTCTTATAAAAATATAGTTTTCCAGTTTAGCAACCCCAATTCATACTTCCAAAATATTCAACCTCTTCAGAAGCAGCAGTAACACCTAGATTGAATAGACAAAATAACAAGTGCTTGAACTAAATGAGTTTCCAAGAACACTTGACATTAATCCAAATGTTTTAATTCTATAGAAGCTTTAAAAACTGCTTCTTTGGAATTTCCAAATACTAATCAAAACTTCAGTGACACAAAATTGGATGAGATAATCAAGACCCTAGAATGCAGACTTGAAATTTAAACTGATCTTCAAGTTAAAAAACATGGGACTTAGATTTCAAAGAATAAAATTTAAGAGGAGGTGATGCAAAGTACATAGATTTAGAAGTAAGAAATTAAATGTTCAGATATAGGACACCTGTTTGGCAATGGTAATTTGAAAAAGGCAACAAACTCAAAATGAGTGGGAACAAAACACAAATTCCTAATCTACAAAGTAATGTGTATAAATCATGGAAAATTAAAAGCCTCAATTCATTTTGCATTGCTCTGACCAAACAGGATTGTTTTGGACAAAACAAGTTAATGAATGATTAGAACAGAAACTAAGCCTTATTAAGAGTGATTAAAGGAACTAAGAATATTTAACCTTGAAAGGTAAACATTAAGGAAAGTCATTATAGCATCTTCATTTTGTTTCCTTTTTCATTATGGCATCACACACAAACCTAACTCAGTATAGAGCACGGGTGTCATGTTAATGTTACGTGACATTTCACAACATTTTCCCCTTTGTGGAGCTGGAGTGGGCGTGGCCTGCAAATGCCAGTTTGACACCCCTGGTGTAGAGGATGTTATAATGCTGGGAAAGTGGAAAAAGTAGAGGATGACCAAAGTGGATAGACTCAGTCATAAGCAGCAATTTCTACAGCATTAGAAAAACCTGAAAAATCAGATTAGAGCAGATCATCTTGAAGAAAATTTATTTATTTGGTCTCGAAAAGTCAAAAATCAACCGATGAATTAATAGTGGTAGACCTTGAATTTTCTCCTCTGTGAGTTTTTTTTTTAAATTAAGTTTTGTATTTTCTCTGAAGCCTGTGTTATGTCATCATCTCAACACAGATTGATTTATATCAGTATGCTCTTAGTGGCTGGTTCTTATTGATCAAACAAAAATATGAAAAAATAAGAGAAGAAGAGGCAAAAATCAGCTCAGAACAGCTGAGATACCAGAAATCTCCTCAACTGAAAAAATGTGTAACATCTAAAGAGGATATAGCAGTCTCCAAAATTGGTGAAATGATTTTACAGAAAAGACGGCAAAAAGTAAAATAGGACATTCTCTGTCATTGTACAGTGCAGAAGACAAGATGAATTTAAGTTATGAAAAGGCAAATTCTCAATACATGTTAGAGAAAAATATCCTAATAGTTTAATAATGGAATTAAATATCCCAAGAGATCATATACTGGTCAAGTGAAGAGTAGATTCCAATACAATAGGAATGTTGTGTTCTGAATTCCTGCCTTGTAGGGAGTTGAACTCAGCAACCTAACTGGTCTTTAGAAACTCTGTAATTCTTGAAAGAAGGAATCATTTAATGCATTTCTTAACACCTTTTAAATACTACATAATTTAAAAGAATAACAATACAAATCTATGTCTCATAGCAACTTAATCACCAAATTTACTGTACATATTTTTGTTACAATTTTTATTACAGTATGTTGTACATCCTTTCAAAACATTCCCTCTTGATTAACTCTTATTCAGTTAGTTTTGATACTCAGCTTCTTTTTCTGTGCAAAGATATCACACTTTATTGAAAATCGCATCTTGTCATCATCGACACATGATTTGGATAGATTATTTTATTTTACCACATTGGAAAGGCTCTATCATTGATTTATGACACAATGCTGTTTGAGCACCAGGAACCAATGTTTATAAAGGCCCAATTTGTCAACTCAGATGTCATTGTAAATTATTAAACATGTCCCTTGGAGCACAAATTCGTTTCCCATAATCCATTCCTATTGAGAGTTTAACAAGGACAGGAAATTGTATTGCTTGGAGTCTGCAGATTCCATTGTCATGTTTAATTTCTACATAGTGTTATCATAGTGAATAGGTATTCATAGCATAGTGTTATCGACTCTCTTCAATGTAGTATTATTTCTATAGTTCTGAAATCCATTCATTAATGCAGTGAATGAAATCCAAAGATGGCCCCAGACTCCCAAATGAAGATGTGGTAGAAAGGTTTGGTTACCCTTATATTCCTCTGAAAGATACCGGATCCTGTATCTTTTTGTATCTCTCTGTGTGTATGTGTGTGGGGTTTTTTTTGTTTTTTTTGTTTTTTCATTTTAGCATGAACAGCTGCCTCCTATGTAAAACAGTGATTTCACCACAATTTATTAGCGCTTTATGTCAACAAAAGTGTCAAATGTGGAGGATTTCATTAGAGCTTGCCCATATGGTGCCCTTTTTTTCACTCTTGCATCTATATTTTTATCAAATTAGTTGCTTCTAAGTGTAAATCCAATATTCTTTAAGCTATAAAAATTGAAAAACTGTAAGATTGTAGAAAATGGGATTTCAACTCATTCTGCTGTATAGAATAAATAGAAACATAAAACAAGTTTTAATGTGTCCCCATACTTTATCTTACTACATACACTGTCAAAGTCAAAACTTTTGATCACCAAGAATCCCATTAACCTTTCAGAAACTTGCATTGTGTTTTCAATTTCAATTGTATTTTCTAGTATTAGTCTGATGATATTAAGTACATTTTTAACACAATGGAAAAGGGAGGTTCTATTGATGGTGCGAGGATATCAATCTTGATATATTGGTTACCTGCCAATTTCTATAGATCTTTTAGGAAAGCAAATCTCAACTAATTAAAATAATATGCATATAGATATGTATCTATGTATTTTATATTCCATTCTTCCTGCCAGAGAATCTTACAGCAGCTTTAAAAAAAAAAAACATTTTTTTAAAAAAACGTAAATAATTTACCCTTTCAATTATAATTATAACTAATTTTGAACATTCATTGATAAACTCACTATTGAATGACTACCTTATGTGATATTAACTTTATACCCATTTGCTTTGTAACTGATAGAATTGCATCATAGTACATCCAACAATGGATAGGCAAAACTGGGTACTATGGTTCAATATGAATTATTTTCAGTTCCATTTAATGGTTTTCTTTTTCTTTGAAACCATAGATTACAATTGTAATATAGTTGTACTTTATACAGTTTCCATATTAATGTACATGAAATGTTACTAGTGGTTCAAATACATAATAACATTAATACCACCTGTATATCATCTGAATTTAGTTTCAGTTTTTCAGCTCTTCTTCAATCCATCTCAGCTACCAGGTAACTGCCAAGTACTTATACTGGAAAAGAAGAAAGCATTTGACACAAATAATATCTTTTTTCCCACCATAGAGCCTCCATTTTATAGGCAGCCAACTGTTAAGGCCAACTGATGTCCTTTCAAAGTATTCTGGCTATGTTTTCCTGCCACTGCAGCAGAAAATATATACTGAATAGCAGGGGGAAAAACTAGAACCTGGCGGAAGCACATAATTCAAGGTTGTTCCCCAATTCCCAATCCATTGATCCACTACCAGGAAAACTGTATTCGTATGAATCAGTCAGTTGCAAACAACCACTCGGGTCCAAACAGATACTTTATTGCTGATCACCTGTATTACAGGAATCTCACCGGACTGGCTGTCTTCCCTTGGGATATGACAGGATTTTACCTCCAATGTTTCCTCCCCAAAACCAACTCCAAGATGGAATGTCTTTTTATGTCCCCTAGAGGACTGGATTCCACCACAATCTGTATATATTAAATAAGCTTGATTTTGCATTATGTCATCATCATGCCTAGTAAATTCTGATTACTAGGTATTTGCTTTGTCCTTATTCAGATGTTCTGTAGTTTTGTTTCCATGGTAACAATTATGGTTCATTGAACCATAACAAATCTTTAGTCATGGTATATGAAAAAAAGGGTAATGAAATGGTGTAAGTTATATGGCAGGAGTTGTGTGCAAATGCTAGTTAATAAGATTTGCTACTGAACTTGATCATTGTTCTACCTGCCATGTCTGTCCTTGAAAAATAACTTTTGAAAGCAAGGTTGAGGAATGGAACTCTATTTATTGTAATCATTACATGGAAGAATAGTCACTGTCAAATGATTACATTTACTTTCTATGCATTTTGCTTTATAACTGATAGAATTCAGAGAAGAAGCCCAAACTGTTGTTCACTGTGTATTTAATTATAACTTATCAAGAGCATAATCCAAAGCAATAGTGGAATTTCAACCTAATATCTGAATAATTTCAAAGGAAGTTTTCTGAAAACACTATTTAGCTAAATTAAGTTGAATATAAAGAGATTCAAATATGCATTTTCTCTTATTTACAAATTCATCAAATAGAATTCGATACTTTACTATGGGAATTTTTTTTTACTCTCAAGATCTGCCATCAACTAAAAGAAATACAATGTTTAACTTTTTCTGTTTCTATAGGCCCATTAATTAAAATAAGTCTGATTAATGGCTGAAAGTAATTTTATTTTTATTTCATAAATAGGATGCATCAGGCTGTCAATCTAATAAATATAGTCATAGTAAAATAAGAAGATGGAATATGAAAAGATCTTTTGTAGCATGTAATAAAATTTAGCACTGAAATTTCATCCCAATTTTCAACAGTTATTTTTATTGTATCTCACTTTCTTTTTTGTAGAGATCCCTATTATATGGGATGAATATAGTCCTGCAATATTAAGAGGAGGGAAATATATTCTGTTGAAAGTTAGAAGGGCTAAGAGATCATTTGGCATTTAAATAACCTCAAATAATTATATTTCTATAAATATGAAGTTGTACTTAGGGTGATGTTGTATCTGCCAAATAACTCTGCCTCTAGATTGTGGTACATTTAACACCATCCAAGTTTTGTTAAAATATAAGAATATTAAGAATTTTAAAGGATCATATTTATATCCAGCAAGTAGCTTCAGCATGTCCATTTCAAATGCAAATGTTCTAAAATAAAAATCCCGCAACACCTTAGAGACAGACAAATTAAGTTGTTATTATTAGCCTACTTTTTCCTAAGACTCTTTGTTTATTTTCTGCAAAAGACAATTTGACTATTGTTTATCAAAATGTTAAAAAAAAATTCAAAAGGATAGCTTTGTAAATTTGAAATGTCCTTTAATAAAAGTTGTATTTGATGGATTGTTGATTGTTTGAGGGGTCCTTGGTGCTCTCTGAGCTTGCTTGTTTTCTAGCACTGGTGATGTTACTGATGGGTAATGAAACATCTGCAAGAAAACAAGCAACCTCAGAAAGCACCAAGGACCCGTCATGTCAACCCTGAGCTACAAATATTGTTCTTTGTTGATTGTTTGCTTGCTTTTTTATAACCCAGAGCCTATTACACAAGCAAAGTTTATAAAGTTTATATTTTCAAAAATGGAAGTTCTTACTCCATCTGATTAATAGACTGAAATCTAATATTGATTTCTAGTAGAAGAAAAATGATTAAGTCATTTCTTACTAACTTACTTACTTACTAACTTCTTCAGAAGTCGGTTACATTACTCTGGACGGACTTCCAGCTATTCATAATATATTTTCAAAAACTATAGGAAGATGCAAGAAAAATTAATAGTTTCTTATTAATTCACTTCCATTACCGGGATCTCTAGATATAAGCTATTGTGCACATTTTGTAAGATCTTCCATACTAAAAAGAGAGTTGGAGTTAAAAACATGGTTAACATTAGGATGCTCTAATTCAGGTCTGAATATTTGATGACATAACTGCAATATTTTATGAATCTTAAAAATTATGTTCCTATCATTCTCTTTAGCTTAATTATGGACGATGAAATTCTACCTATCCAAAAACAATGAATGTATAAATCTGTACTAACCGGACCAGTATAAAGTGTTTGCGATCATTAGGAAATATTCTGCCTTTTTTTTTGTTTTGTTTAAGCTGAAAAGATTTAAAACTTCCCTAACATGAATCCAACTTTTGATTTATAAGATCGTCAGAGAATACCTTGTTACTAATAAAATTCGAAAGAGTTTGTAGGAAGTTAGGAAACACAAAGAGTGAATGTTTTCTGCATCACTTTGGAAAATTAAGTTTTAATGATTTATCCAACTTTGCAGCCATGTTTTCCTTGCATAAACTATGTACATATTACTTTTAGACCCATTACTGACATTTCTTAATATATTTTAAATCTAATGTTTCAATTGTTCATAGTAACTTTTAATGTATTTTAATGAAGGTATTTTACTTGATTTTTACAGACTTTGAATTGCCTTGGCAAAGGAAGCATTGCATAAATAGATACAGCAGTTTCTGCTTCCTTCTTCAACAATCCCACGATAGAGCTTAGAACAGAGCAAGGAAATTAATAGCAAGGAAATTAATAGCCAATCAAAACAATTGATCAATTCTAAATGACAATAAAGGCCTTCAATATACAAACAGATTCCAAACCAAATTAAATGTCCATATTAAATTGTCCATATTTCTTCTATCCAAACCAGTTGTAACCATGTTCCTTAACACCAGAAGGCTACAAAATCTCTCCATTTCTTGCTACAGACATAAATCCCATGAATAGTGTAATACAGGGCTGTCAAACTCCTGGGCCACGGGCTGGATGTATCACGTGCTGGCTACACCCACGCCCGGTTTAGTGAAGAGGGAAAAAATCCTGATACATCACGTGATGCTGCCATGACGACACCAGTTTGACACCCTTGGTATAGTAGTAATGGTAATACTAATAGTAATATGTTTTAATATGAGTTTTCCTAAATAGTCAGTTTTACATAAGCTTTTTAATATTTTCTCCACTGCTTTTATTTTTTAGACTTTCCTTTCCTTTCCTTTCCTTTCCTTTCCTTTCCTTTCCTTTCCTTTCCTTTCCTTTCCTTTCCTTTCCTTTCCTTTCCTTTCCTTGAGGTAAATTATTAGTGCAAATACATCAAACATATGCATCTCATTGTATTCAGCTTTGAGAAATAATACTTTTCAAACCAATCATTTTCTGGGCAGATTCTGAATATCAACCAACAGATATTAATAGTGCTACTGAAAGTCCATATGGGCGGATCTGGCAAATACATTTCCAAAGAACTAATGGAAGATATTTATTATCTTGAAGAGTCAAATGTCTTTATCATTTCGTAAAATTGTTAAGGCACCAAGCTAGAAACTACAAGATTTCTATTTCCAATTTGGGCACAAAGCCACCTGAGTAATCTTGGACCCATCACTGTCTCTTAACCCTAGGAAGAAGTCAAAGGTAAGACTCTTCTGAAATCTTACCAAGAAAACTGAAGGTACCTGTCCAGGTTCTTTCTTGCCAGACCCAAGAAATAAAGCCAAGCTAGAGTTTAAGGTCCAAGAAATATTAATTTATTTTTTCTCCATCTGAAACACTTTGCCACAGACAAGCATACAGGATAAGCACTGTATGTATGAATGTAATACTCATTCTTGGCCTCGGACAACCTCTGGCTTGCATCTGCAATTCAATTCTGAAGATTAATCAGAACAAGCAGACTAGTTTCATATGCAGATCTCCTTTGCTATAGTCAATCTTTCATAACTAAGGATGATTTACTTACTACCTCAAGTTTTATTCTTGTGGAGTTTAGCAATCATTCTTTTTTCCTCCTTATCATTCTCTGACAACAAATAATAAAAATAATAATAAATTCCTTTATGATGTGCAGAATTGCATTTGAAATGTCACCATGCTTTAGAAAGTATTATGAAATAAATAACCCACGTAGATAGATTTTCTTTTCATACCTATTTATCTCTCTCCTTGCTCTATAATAAAAAATAGCCACTTCTGTATATGATCTTACCCCATAAAATATAATTATCCCTGCCTTGTATGAAGAACAAATCCTAATCACTGACATAAATCAGTAGCATACTAGGGTTCAGCAAAGATCAATTACACAAGGAAAGCAGGTGTGTGGAAACAAATTTTACTACACAGAAATCTAAAATATTAGATTTCATAGTGAATTCATAGTGAAAGGTAGTACATTAAAAATATAATTAGGTATCAACTTAAATACATTTAGCTACCCAGAACTTAACTCTGTTTATTTGGAAACTTGATGCAAATTAAAAGTGGAGAAAGAAGGAAATAACAAATGCAGAAATATTTCCTTCTCATCCCTTGTTTCCAGCAAACTTCCTGATGGTTGAACACAAAAATCAAATAACAATTTTGCATCGTATTTTGAGTAAATGAACTCTTGGGAAAATAGACTCCCAGCATGCTTTGGAAGAAAAAAACTAATTTTGTTACCAGTATTGAAAAAATATGTTCTATCAAACCTTCAAGAAAGGAAGGAATTGTCCATACACACATACCTTTCAAGTACACTGCTATGACCTTTAGCCAATAGGGACTTTAAAAAGTTGATTCATCTCTGAAATTCTTCCTTGACTTGGTCTGTACACCATATTTAACCAAGTCAATTAGATATGTTGAAGTTATATTCCTACCATATTTTAATTTATTCGAGTTAATTTTGGGTATATGTTGTGCAAAGCTAATTTATTTGATAGCAGTTGGTAAACTCAGAAAATGTGTTGGTGCAATAATCAGCTTGCTATATGCCTTATTTGGAAATTCAGTACAGTAGCGCTGTCAATTTCAAAAACATCTTAGTAGATGTTTCTTATCACCACTTCAGTTGTTATGAAGTCAGAAGAATACAGGAAATGATGGCATACCCACTGACAAATGACAAGCAACAAAAAAAAAGAATGAGTAAAGCTTCTAATCACATTATGTTAACTACGGAGAGAGAGAGAGAGAGGGAGGGAGGGAGGGAGGGAGGGAGGGAGAGAGAGACAGACAGACAGACAGACAGACAGACAGACAGACAGACAGACAACCACTCTGGTGATCAGATTAGAAGAAATCAGACTATATTACAAAACTAAAAGCAGAAAATGTGCAAATTATCACACAATATTCTTCATTCCACATGCTAACAAAATAACATTTAGGATTATCCAACACATATTAGAGGCTACATGGAAAAATAGATGCCAGATGTTCAAGTTGATTTTAGAAAAGGCTGAGGAATATGAAACATTACTGTTAAGGCAAGCTGGATAATTGAAAAGAGAAATCAAGTAGATTATTATAAAAAGTTCTTTGATTGTGTTGATTATTTATTTTTATTTTTTATTTTATTAGGCATATTTCTATGCTGTCCACTCTCCGAGGACTTTGGGTGGCTTACAACAAAGACAGTATACTAAATAGCATATTGCCCCCAACAATCTGGGTCATTATGTTGTAGACTGTCCTTAGAAAAATGGTAATCCATTAATGCTGTCCTCATGGGAAACCTACAGTATATTCAGGCAAAGCTATATTACAGATATAACAGGTAGAACAGACTGGAATGGAATGAGACAAGGCTATATACTCTTATCTTATTTATTCAGCCTATATGCTGAACATATACAGGTAGTCCTCAGCTTACAATAGTTCATTTAGTGACTATTCAAAGTTACAATGACACTGAAAAAAGTGAGTTATGACCATTTTTTTCAAATTTATGATTGTTGCAGCATCCCCATTCACATGTGATTTACTTGTGGATATTGGATAACTGGTTCATATTTATGATAGTTGCAGTGTCCCAGAATCATGTTATCATAGTTTACAACCTTCTGACAAACAAAATCAATGGGGAAGCCAGATTCACTTAACAACCATGCTACTAACTTAACAATTGCAATGATTCACTTAACAAATGTGGCAAGAAAAGTTGTAAAATGGGGCAAAACTCACTTAAGAAATTTCTCACTTAGCAACATAAATTTTGGAGAAATTGTGGTTGTAAATCTGTATTCTGCTTCTATTGCTTCCCTTTCTATTGAACAAAGAGAGTAATATATTTTTTTTAAAAAAATAGAAACAAGTATAATCTGGGCCTTATTTTTGGTAGAGAGGGACCTGGAGGTGTATACTAAGAATTTTCATGTGAGATTCAGGAGCTCAGGATGAGAGAATACTAGATTCCTCATAACATTTTTATGTTTGTCTCAGATCTTACAATGTAATAAAATTTCTAGTTCATGCCATATACTTTGCCTCTTCATTCCTGTTGGGGATCAATATATCTCACCAACTTGATTCTAAAAATAAATATAACATTCAGTTATCAGCATAATATTACTAGACACAAGGGACTAACAGAGCACAGGTAGCACTGGCTAGCTGAACTGCAGCTACAAGTAGACTATTTTATTTTTATATATGATTTATAAATTGCTATTGAGTTCAAATAAAATAAAAATAATAAATGAATGTGGGAGGTAAGAAGTGCCTTAGCAACAAACAAAGAAAACTTTATAAACAAAAATCTGTACAAAAATAAAACTGCAAACAGAAGAAAAGACTAAAGAAAGTTTTTTCCCCCTCAAATATAAAACAATTGTTTGCGTTTTTCCCTAAAATATTGTTAATTATGACACTGAGGAACTGTGAATCCTATTGCATACAGAGGTTGCTGAAGAGAAGCTTTTTGACATACAGGAATTTTTAGGATACTTTGTAAGAGAAATCATACCTAAACCTGTAAGACTGTTTTATTTTATTTATTTATTTATTTATTTATTTATTTATTTATTTATTTATTTGTTTGTTTGTTTGTTTGTTTGTTTAGATATTTGTTGAGTACATATTAGATAATATATATAAGTATAAGCATGAATTGAATACATAAAATGAATACAATTAAAGGGAACATTAAGACAGGGACAGTAGGCACGCTGGTGCTCTTATCTACGCCCCTTACAGACCTCTTAGAAATGGGGTGAAGTCAACAGTAGCCAGTCTAAGGTTAAAATTTGGGGGGATGAAACCACTGAGTCAGGTAGTACATTCTAGGCATTGACCACTCTGTTGCTAAAGTCATATTTTCTGCAATTGAGTTTGGAGCGGTTCACTTTAAGTTTGTATCTATTGTGTGCTCATGTATTGTTGTAGTTGAAGCTGAAGTAGTAATTGACAGGTAGAACATTGTAGCAGATGATTTTATGAGCTACGCTTAGGTCATACCGAAGGTGGCATAGTTCTAAGTTTTCTAAGCCCAAAATTTCAAGTCTGGTGGCATAAGGTATTTTGTTGCGAGCGGAGGAGTGAAAGATTCTTCTTGTGAAATAGTTCTGGACACATTCAATTGTATTAATGTCTGATATGCAGTGTGGGCTCCAGATAGATGAACTGTATTCCAGAATTGGTCTAGCAAATGTTTTGTATGCTCTAGTTAGTAGTGTAATATTACCGGAGAAGAAGCTACACAAGATTAGGTTTACAACCCTTAATGCCTTTTTGGTAAAGTTGTTACAGTGGGTTTTGGCACTTAGATCATTTGATATGAGTACTCCAAGGTCCTTGACAGAGTGAGGGTCATCTACAAGGTCATGTCCACTCAGCTTGTATTTTGTGATTCCTTTTGCCAATGTGTAAAACAGAGTTTGTTTAATTTGTTTAATGTTTCGTGATTAGAACTTTTGTTTCATAAAATTCATTAAGATAATGTAGATAAGATAAAAAATGTAAAGTATTATATTTTTTCATCCTAAGGTTAAATTTAAGATTACCTTACTGGCTTCACTGCATTACTGAAAGCACAGACGAGTACAGGTCACTCATTTAGATAATTGGGAGTGTGGGTGGGATACTACCTATGTAAATGCCCCTTTCTACTTTATCAAAGTTGCTGGCTAAGTTGTTACTCCCAATTTGTTGCTTCAATTCAAATGAAGCCAAAGAGTCATCTCAAATTGATGACTGTTAACAATGAAAAAAAAAAGATAACACTTTAGAGAAAATGTCACATCTGTCTTGAGTCTTCTAATGAGAAAGATTCATTATTTGTTCAGGAACAAGTCTTACAGGAAACAATGGAATCCCAGCCAACTGTCAAGGTACAGATTCAGTTCCAAGAAAGCAGAAGAAAATGATGTTTCTGAGTGAATATTAATGACAACTTTGTACTCAAGAATTGGTAGGACTAATTCTCCAATAGATTAATTATAGTAGTGGCCAAAATTGTGGAAACCTTTTGGGAAAAGTATATTTTCTAAAACTAGCTAATAACACCACTTTTTTCTGGAGTAGTACTATAAAATTAGTACCATAAAAAGGACATGGTGGCTCAGTTGCTAAGATGCTGAACTTGTCGATCGAAAGGTCGGCAGTTCAGCGGTTCGAATCCCTAGTGCCGTGTAACAGAGTGAGTTCCCGTTCCTTGTCCCAGCTTTTGCCAACCTAGCAGTTCGAAAGCATGTAAAAAATGCAATTAGAAAAAATAGGGACCACCTTTTGTGAGAAGGTAACAATGTTCCATGTGCCTTTGGCATTTAGTCACGCTGGCCACATGACCACAGAGAAGTATTCGGACAGTGCTGGCTCCTTGGCTTAGAAACGGAGATGAGCACCGCCCCCTAGAATCAGGAACGATTAGCACATACAGTATTAAAGAAATTCAGTGAGCTAGCTAACTGTATACATGTAGTATATATTTCAGACCTACCTGAAAAAATAGACATAGTATATATTGGCCTTATAGAAATATTATCATTGGAAGACCTGAAAGTCCAGGTAAATGACAGATTGCCATGGGGAAAAAAAATCTATCTAGGTGGTTGCTAAGAGTTAAAAATGTTTTGACAGTATACAATCAATCAATCAATACAAATTTTGGTAGTATTTAAAAAGCATCCAGTTCCAAAGGCCATAAGCAGTATCAAGAGAAAAAGATAATGCTTGTAGGCTGAAGACATTGCTTAATTTAATCCTGGGAGAGTTAATATTGCTTCTTTTCTCAGGTTTCCTAAATCCAAGTAGCTTAAATTTATTTATTTATTTATTTATTTATTTATTTATTTATTTATTTATCCAATTTATATGCCGCCCTTCTCCGTAGACTCTGGGCATTATAGCAATAGCCTGTATATACCTGCTTATTAGGGCTTTCGGGCCCCCCTAAGCGTTGTTGTTCTATACAAAGCTGGCTTATTGCCCCCACAATCCGGGTCCTCAATTTACCTACCTCGAAAGGATGGAAGGCTGAGTCAACCTTGAGCCTGGTGAGATTTGAACTCGCACTAATTGCAGGCAGCTGGCAGCTAAGTGCTAGCACTTAACAGCACTTAGTCCACTGCACCACTGAGGCTCTTCATTGTTCTTTCATTGTTCTTAGTCGCAAAGTCATGTCCGACCCATTGCAACCCCATGGACAACATTCCTCCAGGCCTTCCTGTCCTCCACCATCCGCTGGAGTCCATTTAAGCTCACAGCAACTGCTTCAGTGACTCCATCCAGCTACCTTATTCTATGTCATCTCCTTCTTCTTTCGCCCTCAATCATTCCCAGCATTAGGCTCTTCTCCAGTGAGTTAAATTTCATAGCATCATAAAATGTATGGATTGGAAGAGATTGTTTTGGTCTTTCTTTAGTCTAAACTTCTTCTCAAAACAGGAACCCAGTAAAATTAAAGTGGCCATCTAGCCTTCTTTGAAAACATCAAATTTTACTTTTAATACATTTAAAATGTGAACTTAGCCCCAGTCATTTCTTTATTCTTCTCTTAGATATTTTTTAAATCACAGAATTGGTGCTCAGAAGCAAATTTATGACATTGGTTCCTAGTCTACCATTCTACATCTGATTGATAGCTAGAACAATTAATCAGTGGAATGGCTTGCCTTCAGAAGTTGTGGGTCTTCCATCATTGGAGGTTTTTAAGAAGAGATTGGCCGACCACTTGTCTAAAATGATATAGGGTCTCCTGTTTCAGCAGGGGATTTTACTAGAAGACCTCCAACATCTCTGTTATTTTGTTAGTTCTGATGAGCATACAGAGACACTTTGTACGGAACTAAAAGGAGAAAATACGTTGTACTTAGAAATTCACATTTTTCTTGGAATAGATTTGGGTGAACTTTGATTCAGATCAGGAACCATTCCTCTCAAAGGAAAAGTTGCCCATTGTTTTAATCTTCCCAGATGGTTGTAGAAGTTTCTACTTAAACATCAACTAAAATTTCTCCATTTCCTCCTGCATTTTACATGCCTGTGTACAGAGCTTTCTGGTTTATTTCCAACTCTTATTCAATCCAACAATGGAGTTCTAAAGAATTAAAACCTGCTGATTCAGGTAATGGTCTGGTACAATTGATTTTTTTTTCTTCCCAGAAGAAGCTGTGTCATTATTGTTGTATTATCGATCTCTCTCAATGTCCACGCTTGCTCAGCTCAGTATGTCTATATATGTGTGCAATTGCAAACAATCAGAGCCCTATGTAATGTAATGATCCTTTACTGATGGCAGGGAGCAGGGATATTCCACTTTTGTCTCTCTTTCTATTTTACTCCTACATCAAGGTTCCATGGGAGATGCATCAAAAGCTTACACACATTCATTTTTAATGCAGTGGGCTTCCGAAGTGATTGTCTCTCTAGAGTGTCCTTTTACAGCCTTGTCAATTAATGTATAATTAGCTGAATTTACATGCAGTACCAGTTGGGAATTTTGGAAATGGTTCCTTTTTATTAATAGCATTGAAGGAAGTGAAAGAAAAGAAGCATTTTTAATGGGGTTGCTGGGTGCCTGTCAGGTGAGAAACAAAAGAGAAAGTCAAAGTCAGTTAAGTTTTGTACATATGTGGCAGTATACACAATTGTACTTTAAAAAAAATGAAATGAAGAACATTTTGACAGCTTATTTATCTTCCTGTAAAAAATCGTTCAGACCCTGCCCTTCTAATACATATTTGTCTCTAAAGCTTTAGTTCATACAATACAGTAAGAGGAAAAAAAACCCAAATCTTTCAGTTTAGTTTAGGTTTAGCTTATCTTGCCTGATTAATTAAATTAAGTTGTATGATTATTGACACAAATAAGCAATTAATACAGTCCATTTTAAAGGGACACGGTGGCTCAGTAGCTAAGATGCTGAACTTGTCGATTGATAGGTCGGCAGTTTAATGGTTCAAATCCCTAGTGCCACATAACAGGGTGAGCTCCCATTACTTGTCCCAGAGCTTTTGCCAACCTAGCAGAAGCACGTAAAAAATGCAAGTAGAAAAATAGGGACCACCTTTGGTGGGAAGGTAACAGCATTCTGTGTACCTTTGGTGTTTAGTCATGCCGGCCACATGACCATGGAGACATCTTCAGACAACGCTGGCTCTTTGGCTTTGAAACGGAGATGAGCACCACTCCCTAGAGTCGGGAACAACTAGCACATATGTGCGAGGGGAACCTTTACCTTTACCTTTACAGTCCATTTTAAATGAATTCATAATCATGGTCTTTTTATATTTGTAAGTAGGACATCCAACCCTACACTGACTGTTTTTCTTGATAACTTTTGCTTGGGGTGTGATGCTACTGACTGCACTGTGCTAAAAATATAATTTGCTCCAATCTCATTTTTTTAGGAAGTTTTGTTTTGTTTTGTTTCTTCTGGGAGTAAATGAGCTTCTATATGAACCAGAATTTGAACTGTTGCTACCTGAGACAACTAAAACTGGAAGGAAGACCAGGTCAGAGTCTCAATTATTGAGACTGTGAATGTTAACCCATGTTCTTGAATGTTAACCCATTCATCAGAAAAATATAATTGTTGTTTAAAAACATTTATATTATTTACATAAAAACAATTTGAGAGGTAACACTTCAGAAAACCACCAGAGTAAATCTATGAATAAGTTGTTTCAAAAGTAGATCATTACTATCTAGTACAGGGGTGTCAAACATCATGGCAGCATTACATATCATGACTTTTTTCCCCTTCGCTAAACCAGGCATGGGGATGGCCAGCGCGTGACTCATCCAGCCTGCGGGCCATGAGTTTGACAGCCTTGAAGACATGAATTTGGTATGAATTCAGAAAATCTACACCTGAATTAAATTTATGAATATGCTTTCTATACTGATTTTTCTCTTGAAATAACTTCTCTGTCAAAACATTACTTTGTGTGTAATTATAACACATCCAGGTTAATCTTGTTCCAGTGTACACATTTTGCATGAAAAAGAAATTTTAAGGTTAACATTAAAATAAGACTGGGTACAGTAGAATAATACAATATGATAATAATAAGAGACTATTTCTTATGGTAATATGCCAAAAATATACACCATAGCAGGGCATGCAATTCATATCATCCAAACTTCAGTTCAGTAATGACAGTCAGTATTCATAGCAGTGGCCAATGAGGATATAGAACAGGGGTGTCAAACTGGCGGCCCACAGGCCGGATGCATCATGGCAGGCCATGCCTACTCCAGCTCCGCAAAGGGGAAAAAATATTGCAGTACGTCCCGTGACAGCAACGTGATGCCACAAGTTTGACCCCCGTGATATAGAATAATTGTTAGAGACATTTACATTAGAAATCTGGATGGTGAGGAAAAAAATACAGCTCAGGTAGAGTAGCCCTAAATTACATTATGACTGGATATCATATGCAAGGTGTCAGGCCTTGAAGCCATCTTTGCATTGGATCTTCAGGCCTGCTACATTTAGTGCTGTGAGAAACTGGGAGGGGGATTGCATGGAGCAGAGAAGATATATAGTCTTAATAACATTTCTTTCTCTGAGAATCAAGGACATCTTGCCCTGCGTTTGGAAGGGTGTCACTTAGAGGCATCTCCAGTTGGGATGGTGCATTAAGTGGGCCCTGTGATGGACATGTGGGTGCTGGGCAGGGACTTAGACTTTTCTATGGGTGGGGAAAACCTGGAAGCTTTCAGATTCGGGTTTTCCCAGATGTGCCAATATGACATCTCTAATAAAATGGAACTTTGAGGAACTTCTAGCCTTGGAGTCTTCTTTCATCAGGGGTATTATTTGGAACCTTGACACAAGGATCTCTAAATGCTTTATTAATTGATTTATCAATTGATCAATTTATCTGGCTGCCAATGTTATACAAAATAATCTAAGATAGTTTACAATAAGAACCCATAAAACTATAAAATAAGATAATCATATGACCCTTACAAATGAGACTCACATCACCCTGGCACATGAAAGCCCATCAACTCCTCTGCATCATCCCCATCCTGTCCTAATATCTTTTCTTGCTATGTCAAAACCAGCAAACATATGCATAATTCACTGACTGTTCTGGAAGATATCACCTGTGGTGTCTCTACTTTACATGTTCAGGGTAGGAGACCTCAAGCCAAAGGCACCCCACATAGTAGTACAGCCAAATTTCACAAGTTATGTTTGAGGCTGCACTTCTAGTGGCTACTAGAGACTCCAGAATAACAGCCACATCTCCATCTCTTTGCCACACTGAAAACACAAAAGGAAATGTGTTATAGACAAAGGAAATGCTCCCAACCTTAGACAGGTTTTGATGATGTACACCAAATTGGCCTTCTCATCCATATTCAGATCATAGCAATAGCAAAATCATTTAGAGTTATATGCTGTCCCATAGAGCTTAACAGTACTCTCTGGGTAGTTCACAATGTAGAAGCATTGTTTTCATATTGTCCCCAAGAATCTAGAACCTCATTTTACTGATCTCACTGTTTTCAAACATCCTATTGAATCTTAATCATACCAACGCTAAAAATGGACAAATTTAATTAAGCCAACCTTTGCAATCTAATATGACCACATCCCTCCAGGATTGTATAATGAATGTTTGGGCAATAATCCAAGCCCAATAATTTCAAGCTCTTCTTAAATGAATAAATTCCAGGTTTTGGCAGTATAATTAAAAATATATTAATATTTTTAAACTTAACTTTACCCTAGGAACTTGGTTAAACATAGTAATAACATATCACCAAAATTTATATTAGAGTGACCAGAATATGTGAATGAATAGGACATCCTGAGAGTTGAAGTCCAAAACATCTTAAAGTGTATAAGTTTGAGTAACACTGTTATAAGGTATAATAGCAGGGTCTTGCCAGACCCTGCCAGCCTGCCAGAGTTTCTATCAACCTCTTCTTATGCTAAACATAATCCAGAATTGGATTATTTTGATTTTCTTTATGACGCTTCCTCCTTTCCCATGACTGAATTATCTTTTATTTTTTCTTAATCATTCTCCTAATGATTCTTATATTCCTTTTTCAAGGATACCTCTAGACTCATCTACAATGTACTTTCAAATGTTTTTCAGCTTCAATATTGAAAGGCTGATAACCAACCTTCCTGATATGTGGGGTGGAGTCCAATAAACATTAATATTATTTAGGTTGTGGATGAATTAAACTTGTTTTCATATAATAAGAAACATATGATACTTGGAATTACTTAAAATCTTAGATATTGGTTGTATAATAATATATAAATTTGCATTTGCATTCCAATGCCTCGCTGAAATTAATAAACCCAAATGTAATCTGGAATTTAAAAACAGAAAATGATCCAAAGAGTGTTTTTGGTTTTTAACCATGTCACTGGAAAAAAATAACTATTAAGCTGTGCTTATTACTTTTCAACTATTTTGTTTAACTGAGTGAAATCAATGCTTTCCCTATAGCAGTCTTGAAGTTTTGAACTCATATTTATTTTCAGTTCTACACACTCTCAAATATTTTTATCTCCTCCTAATATCCCCATTTATCTGCACTATACAGCTTGAGATACTCATATTTATTTTAATAATTTATTTTCCTAGGAATAATTACATTTGGATACGGAACAAACCATCATTTTCACCCTAGAACAATTAAATACATTTCTAAGTTGCCTCTGCTGTGGGATGGAAATGATACAGAGACAATGTCTTTAAAACATATCCTTTATTATGATGATGACTTTGTACAGTGTTAAACAGGTTGTGAGAGCAAATAACAAATAAATATGAGCCAGTCATTGTTGAGCCATATCATGATAGATCTAGTAAAATAGCTCACTGTGAAAAGAAAAGAAAAGAAATTCCAATATTTCATTCTGTTTGTAATGTCTTTCCTTTCTAAACACTTAGAACTTATGTTCTTGCTTCTATTCTTGAAAGCAAGATGCAACATACTTTTCAACCAATGAACAAGCAATAATTTTTTTAGGTACTTCAACTGAAAAGAGATCAAGACCTTTATTAGCATGCATTACCATAATAATAGGTAAACATAATATGATTACTTCACAGTGTTTGATTTATTACACACAAGTAGGAAATTGAAGATCAGGGTATATGCCTCTGTTTATTATACATATCCAAATATTTACTAATCAGAACCTACCCACTGTACTAAAATATTAAAGTCCTAGAAAAATTGAAGAAGTAGATGAAGTAGTTTGGATCCTATGGGATACAAAGTCTAAATTAATTAAAATTTAGCAGGCAAGTTCAACCCAGAAGTCCTGCTTGATTATATGATGCATCCAAAAATAAAATGACAAGGAATTCTTTCTAATCAAATTTCTAAATAACTGAACAGCCATGAAAGTACAAAATACATCCCAAGTGAGTGTCAAAGTACAAAGTACAAAATATATCCCAAGTGAGTGTGAACACATACCTGGGCAATTATCAATATATAGGGTAGGAGTACATAGCAATAGCAATAGCACTTAGATTTATATACTACTCTTTAGTGCTTTACAAATGTAAACAATTTACAAATCCTTAAAATAAAGACCCAGATTGTTGGAGGCAGTATGCTGATACTGCCTCCAACAATCTGGGTCCTTATTTTACTGACCTTGGAAGTATGGAAGCTGAGTCAACCTTGAGCCAATCAGGATCAAACTCCTAATGTGTGGGCAGAGTTAGCCTGCATGCAATTCTGCATTCTAACCACTGTGCCACCACAGCTCTGACTTGTTGAGCATATAGGAAGAATAAAAGTATTGAACAGTACACATTTTTATAGAATCATTTATTATCCATGATTCATGTACAATCATTATGATCTATGCATGCTCATAATTCCAGAAGGTTTTCTTTTGTTTTGTTTTGTTCTTTTGTAGTCATGTTAGCAGCTGTGAGACACTTCTGGGTTGAAAGGATTAGCCAGTGATGTCACCATTGCCTGGGATACACCCAGTTGAGGGCTCTTTTTATATCCACAGCAGGAACCGGAGTTCCACCCCACCTCATGGCAGGACTCAGGCCTTGAATGCAGGCTTGTTAACCTCCAGCCCAGTGTCCTAACCACAAAAGCCACTGTGCTTCACTCTAGAAGTTAAAACACAAATTCTTTTTGTAGAAATTTTGAAATTAAAAGTGTGTGCTAAGCACATTAGGAATACAAACGCTTATGTAATAGCACCTTCTAGTTTTCACTGTAATACCACAGTCAATTTGTTACTACCCATGCTACTCTTGTAGCAAAAGAATTATTCAATTATTCACATGTAGGCTTTCCACATCCAAAGAATATATCTGTAACCAGTTGAAATAGTTAAGCAACAATGATTGGGATGATGGTATCAGGCATTTTGGACATTAACTTCCACATCATTGACCTTGATAAGTGAGAATTATAGTCCAAAGAATCCAGAAAATACCAGATTGCCTATGTTGGGAAAAGCAAAGCTAGAACTACACTGAAATATTTGCCTTACAAATAAATAGCATTATCTATTCAATTTGTAGTATGCTGCAGTACTAAATGTAATTGTTTTCACTATTAATCCAGTTAAGGCCACATATCTTGAAAAACCAATTGGGACCTGTCTGGTTTTATATAATTCTAACTACAACTCAACATGAGAAATTCATTAGAAGAAATAATAACACTGACCGCCTTAACTTCATAAGGCAATTTGATTCTGTCCGCCTGTTTAATATTTAACCACTCATTATCCAGAGTGCTTGAACAATATTCCTGCTCTTTCTGTGCCTGAACCATGTTTACTGAAATACTCTTACATTTTGTTGAAATCAAATTTGTCTTATAGAGTTACCGACCTGTTAATATTAATAAAAGAGAATAATTAGTGTTGTGCCCTTGTTCATTTGAGGACTCATTCTTCATTATATGTTAATTTAGGATGCTGCAAAGTTATGGACCTAGCATGAAACATGTGCATCTCTTCCTCTTTGAATGCTGCCATGCAGGGATTGTTCAACTTGTTTATTAAAAATACATCCCATCTGCTGCTTATATAAGCACTCAACATGACTTATAACAATAATATATCAATGTGACAGATTCTTCTAATGTCAGTGAAGGAGATTCTTCTATCAGCGCTATGAAGAACAAAGTATTTTAATATTCCAGAGCTGCCAATTCAGGAGTACTATTCAGCAGGTTCTGGAGAACTGGTAGCAGAAATTTTGAGTTGTTCAGAGAACTGGCAAATGCCACCTCTGGCTGGCCCCAGAGTGGGGTGGGAATGGAGTTTTGCAATGTCCTTCCCTCAGGAATGGGAAGGGAATGGGGATTTTGCAGTATCCTTCCCCTGCCGCGCCCACCAAGCCACACCCACAGAATTGGTAGTAAAAAAAATTTGAATTCCACCACTGTTCCAATTGATCCTGATCTGGAAAGCTGGGTGACAGACAATCTGAAATCTCAAAGTGAAGCAGAGCTGATCCATACAGCCTATTATTCAGAAGTAATGAAACTGACTGGGGAACCCATTCTCCTAGTGGTAGACCTACTAATGATAGTGGATTAAGCTTCAATGATCCTATTTGGTCATTTGATCCCATTATGTGCGCTACATTTTTCCTTTATCTGTCTCCAGGTTTATTTGCAGGGTTTCTTTGACCCTGTGGAATCTTTTGCAAATCTGTATTTGTTTATTTTTGTGGTATTTCACAAAAAGAATCCAGGAAAATATTTCAATGCTATGAAATATTTACCCTAGTTGTATTCAGGGTAAATCAGGGTAAATTCAATATTCAAGGAATATGACCCTAGTTGTATTCAGATAACCCTAGTTACAGAAATGATATCTATTTTTTTTCTTGAAATATCAATACTGAAGATATTATCCAGTATTTTAAAACATTTTGCCCTGCTTTTGACAGTTTGACCTGCCTTTGACACGTTGCCTATGCTTTTGACATTAACATTCCTCTTTATCTTCTTCAGTGGTATTAAAAAATGCCACAGATTCTAATCCCTGTATGTATTTTAGCTGAGGATATAACATTGAACATTTCGTGTACCTCATTCTGGGGCATGGCATCCTCATACACAAGTCACTGTCACATTTCCAACCTTTACCAAGATTATGTTCTGGAACTCATATTTAAAATAAACATTCCTCTAAAGAAACAAGAAGTAATTTCCCCTGTTATTAGTGCTTGAACCTTTTAAATGAAAATGAATCCTGAAGTTAATTTCTAAAGGTGGATCAGTTGCAATTTATACAGGAAAGCTCAGACTGAGAAGAGTGCCTTGCAAAATCAAGTTTAAAAAAGAATTGGTTTCTCCCACTGAATTAAAGATGATGATGCCAATGAACTTTGAGAGAAATGATAGACAAATTACAGTGTGCTTGCACTATGATATATCAACACTTCCATGTCTAGAAGGCACACTGTCAGTAATTGTTAATAAATCTAGCTAACACCAAATGGTAGAATGTATCCTGTATTACCCTCTGCAATAGGTCTAGAACAGGGGTGTCAAACTCACGTTATCACTGTGGTTTTACGTGACGTATCAGGACATTTTCCCCCTTTGCTAAACTGGGTGTGGGCATGGCCAGTCCCATGGGCCAGGAGTTTGACAGCCCTGGTCTAGAACATTCTGGGAGCTTCTACGGCAGGGAATCCAACATTAAATACAAGCCTTGGTAGAAACTTCTTTTTATTGCTATTCTAAGTGAAGCTTGAAATAATATTGTTAGGTTGTTTAAACTACAGGCCACAAGGCCTGAAAGGAAGATAAAAATGGCTAAAACATTTTTTAAAAAGGCTTTAAAGCTAAAGTACATTATTTCATTTTCTTTAAAAAAAAAACCAAGTGAAATAAAATCTAAAAATAAAAAATAATTAAGAACAAAAAATAATAAAACAAATCCACATATGTTAATAAATGCCAATTCTAAGTAATAGGGTAGCATATTGTACAAATAGTGGCATAAAACTGGAGACTTGAAAGATTATTTTCCAGCCCTTGTACAAAAGAAGTAACATTAAATAGAAATCACACTCTGTACCTGGACAGATTATATAAGGGTCTATCTAGAGTCCTTACGTAGGGAACAATATAATGTGTTAGAGAAAATTTATTTCTCTATAGCTGTGCCTATTAATGGATTTTGGAATGGACAGATACATAAGCCAATCAGAGGGCAGCTAATATTTTTGAATCTCCAGGGTCCTACCCTAACTGTCATAGTTAGCGGTATAAAAGGAGATTCTTGTCAGAAACTCTTTGCTCTTCGATCTTCACTTGTCTTAGCTATTTGGTCTTAGGTCTTAACTCTTCTATAATCTTCTGTTAAACAACTGTGAGCAGTTTGGAAGTCTGTTAGAAGAGTAGTTCTGGTGGTTTATAATAATATTTCTTCTGACGAAGAATAGTCACAGATAACAGAGCTTAGAGAGAATAGATATAGATATATAGCTGACAGGATAATTAATCATAGTAACTAAGTGCTGTTTATTAATTATATATATATTGTTATGTTTTTATTATGTAAATAAAAACATTTACTGTTAAATGATTTAAAGGCTCATTTGTTAAAGTAGAAAATCATAGAGACAAAGGTTCACGGTTCATTGATTTTATTAACCTCCACAACATAATGGCATACAGCTTACAGGTTTTACTGAACCATTAGAACATGAACATAACTGTATAGAATACCTTAAAACATCCAAAAAAAGGACACTTTAGGGCTGGGATGGCGAACATATGGCACGCATGCCAGAGGTGGCACGCAGCACCCTCTATGGTGGCATGCGAGCTGTCACTCCAATTCAGCTCTGCCACACATGTGTGCATGCCTCCTGTCAGCCAGCTAATCTTCGGGTCTCTGCTGCACATGCAGGGGGTGCGTGCATATGTGCGGGGGGGCAGGGCGCATGCGTAGGAGCTACATGTGCATGCATGGGGGTGGAGTATGAGGGTGGGGCAGCTGCATGTGCATGTGTGGGGGGCTAGGCACCTGCAGGGACCATGCGTGCATGCGCAGGTGCGGGTACATGTGGGGGGTACGTGCGCATGTACAGGGGCAGGGCACATGCACAGGGCCCATGTGCACATTGCATTTTAGGGGTTCGGGTGCAAGTGCTTTGGGCACTAGGTCCAGAAAAGGTTAGCCATCACTGCTTTAGGATAATGCATCCAATTTGGCCAAAGCAAAGGCCTTATGAATCTTTTGGAATCTTTTTAGTATCTTTATCTTTAATTATTTTTGATTCCATTACACATATTGCTTTTCCATTATAGAAGGTTGTAATACTAGATATTTTGTTTGAATTTGGCTATTAGGGCTGTAATAAATTTGAATTTGATGCATTTCATAGGATAAATTTATTTCAGAATTATGCAACAACAACATATTCAAACATTAGCCCAATCAGTTCATAAGAGACTGTTTATAGTACTGATCGCTGGGACAAAAAAAGTCGAACTGGAGCCACAATTATATGATTGAAGCTCCAGCCCTTTTCTTTTACAAACATTGTGTGTTCAACATATGTACAAAAGGGAGAGGCCTCTGCTTTTGCTTCTTTGACTTGCCCTGCAGACACTCTTAAAATTGGGTGGTCGAGGTATCAGTCTGCTTGTTTGAAGTTTGTGCTTACTCTGATCATAAAGCTGAATATAGAGCTACTGTATATCGAATAAGGAAAGTATAAAGTGATGTCCTAGGTTTACATTGGAGGTCAAAAATTAGGATGATCGTGATGTTCAGAGGTTAATCAAAAAAAAAGTATTGCTTCCAAACTTTATAGACTGAAATAGTGCTCTGCTTAGTTTAATCTCAAAAAGGCATTTGTGTCACAGCATGAACATAGGCACCTTTTGGCAACACTGCAAATAATATTTTCATAGCATTGTGTATTTTCCATCATGGGGTTGTGGTGAAAGATACAGATGGTTCACAGTATTGCAGATAAGTTCAGTCTAGACACTTTTAAAGGAGATGCAAATACAAATTTGATAAAGTTGAGAGGAAAATATAACTTTCAGCAAGCAGCATTTTTAACAATAAATTCATTCTGGTCCCACATCATCATATAAAGCAGTTGCATATTTGTTTATTTTTTTAGATTGGCACAAATGAATGAAAAAGAACTTGGCAGCATTAGCTGGTAGTAGAAATATTGTACTCACACTCATGTAAGGTCTGAACCATTTTCAGATGGGATGCAGTCCATCTATAGTTGATCTAAATATTTGTCCAGAATAAAACTTAATAGTGAACAATTTCATTTAACAAATTTAAACCTGGTTCTTCATATGACTGTGGAATATTTGTGCATCAACACAAAGTGCAAAATAATCTTGTTTTTCAAGATAGCGATCATTTCAGTGGTGAAATCTAAAATTTGTTATAACCGGTTCTGTGGGCGTGGCTTGGTGGGAGGGTAATGTGACTTTAAATGCCTCTGACGATCCAAGCTGAGATTTTTAAAAAGGTTCTGCCAATCAGGCAACTCAGCTTGGATCGTCAGAAGCATTTAAAAGAAAAAAAAATGATTTTTTTTCTTTTAAAAGCCTTTGACGATCCCAGTTGAGCCGCGCGATCATCAGAGTCTTTTTTTTTTTTTTTTTACTTTTAAACGCATTTTTTCGGCCGAAGAGATTGTAGAAAAAATGCTTTTAAAAGTAAAAAAAAAAAAGCCTCTGATGATTGTGCAGCTCAGCTGGGCATGGGGGAGGCATGGATTTTTGCTACCGGTTCTCCGAACCACCCGCCTCCATCACTACCAGATCGGGTGATCCGGTCCGAACCGGGAGCATTTCACCCCTGGATCATTTGCAACAGAGAAATTTTTAAAATCTACTACTTCATATTATATTGCAAAGTATCCCTTTGCCTCAGCATATATCAGTGCAAATAACCAGGTCTGACTATCATGGATAACAGCCTATTTGAAGGGGTAAAAAAAGAATAAAAGATATCCACATTGACCTAGCAACATGTCCATATGACCAGGCAGAGCTACTGAAATAACCTAGTTATTAATTTGTCATCCAAGTAGCTTCTTTAGAACTGAAGAAGTTTCTTGGATGAGAAGCAAAATGTCTTCAAGGAAAAACAAAGGAAGAAGTCTAGTTGCCTCTTGGAAAAGTACCTTTTGGACAACCTGGATGACTGAGAATCTCCATAGACATCTAGTGCTTCAAATATCATTGAATAACTTAATCAACATTCAAATATTTGGGAATTACATATTCTAATACCAGAGGTATAATGAATTATAAACAAGCAACATGGGTTAAACTGACCATTGTTAAGTTGAAACTGTTCAGTTTTTCTGAATATGGGGTGGAGTGGGGTGTAGGTAATTATTTAATAGTCTGCAGTACAAACAAATGTTTTGTGTTCATTGCCAAATCTGACTAACAAGTACCACTGCCTCTCAGCTGCATTAGAAATTATCAAAGGCTGTGTCTATCACAGGGGGCATCATACATAAACCCATTAGGCTATAATTAATATCATCATGATCATCATGGTCATCATCATTTACAGACCACTCACTTCCTGGACATAAACTAGACACAAGAACAGTTTTTTCCCGAACACCATCACTCTGCTAAACAAATTATTCCCTCAACACTGTCATACTATTTACTAAGTCTGCCCTACTATTAATTTTCTCATCGTTCCCACCACCCATCTCCTTCCACTTATGAGTGTATGACTGTAATTTTGTTACTTGTATCCTTACAATTTATATTGTTTCCTGATCGCGTATTTGTACCCTATAAGTATCATTAAGTGTTGTACCTTATGATTCTAGATGAAGTATCTTTTATGTATACTGAGAGCATATGCACCAAGACAAATTCCTTGCGTGTCCAATCATACTTGGTCAATAAAAAATTCTATTCTATTCTGTTCTGTTCTGTTCTGTTCTGTTCTGTTCTGTTCTGTTCTATTCTATTCTATTCTATCATCATCATCATCATCATCATCATCATCATCATCATCATGCAGTGTGAAATGACTTTTTCAGAAGTATCTCTGGTACCCAACAGTTTAATCAGCATGTCAAAATGATTGTCATAACATTGTGCTGGAGCTCCATCCCATACATGTGGCATACAAGAAAACTTGTGATATCATGATGCTCATTTCATTATTTACTCACATTTTCCCCTTACTTTCTCCCTCTGCAAATACCCTGCACTTCCAGTCAGCCTTTTTATGGTAAGTCTAATTGTTATCACACTTTTTCTTTCCTTTTCCCATTCATCAGCCAGTCAGTGAGTAGGCTACATCATGGTCATGCTCGCTCAGATGCTGATGTTAGACCATTGTCACTATTGCTAGCTCCTGCACTCTGGAATATCACTTGGGACCTTCTAAGGCAGTGGGGGCCAAACTTGATTTCATTGAGGGCTGCATCAGGGTTGTGTTTGACCTTGGGGGGAAGGGAGGTGTGGACAGCTGGACATCACTCATGTCGGGTGCGCTGATTGTGGCCCGAATGCTCTGCCAGTGAAAACAGGCTCTTGAGCTCCATTTGCGACAGCCTCCTGCAACCCTCTGCCAGCTAAAATATGCAGCCCTCCCAAGCTCCATTTTCACTGGCAGAGGTACTGTGGGCCAGTCCTTTGCTGTTTCCTGGGCGGCCCTGCAGGCCAGTTGATCCCTTTGAGATCCTATCTACAATACAGGGCCTAGCCCTCCTAATTGCAACCACAAATGAAACAATATTGGGTAAAAGTCCCAGAGTCACTGTTAGCTTTCATATTCATGGAATCCAGTCCTAACTATGAAATTATATTTTCCAAAAATGAATTTTGGAAGTGCTGGTTCTTGTTCAAAATGCTGAAGTATGAACAATTCTCTGACTTTCCTTATGACTGACCAATAAAGAAGAAAGTACATTTGCTGAATTATCCTATAATAATGTTAGTAGTACAGGTAACTAGAGTTCTAAAGGTAGGTGTGCATCAGGAAATGCCTTGGAGTTAAAAAAAAAAAGGAAATTGAAACCATCTCATATAATTGGAATGTAGCCATTCATTTTAACCTCTTTTCAAAAAAAGATTGAGTTAAATGACCTTTCCGGAGTCCTTCTTTTCTTCTGACTCTTTGCAATATGAATCTTTTGAAGCAGAACTGAATGTGGAAGAAGGAGACTGCTTTTTTGTATGCACACACATACACATACACACTTTTATTGAAGGACTTATTCGAGACTGTGTGCTTCTTAGAACTTTAGAATAGCAATTTGAAGAGTTATTTATTGCTCTAATTAAAAAATAATCACATTAAAGACAGGAATCTCATGTTTCTGCCATCAGGTAATGAAAACCAAATAAAAACTGCAAGTAAGTACAGACATATACACTCATATAGTCCCTCTTCAAACATGCAATTATTGCATTGCTTATAACAAGGTTTTTAGTGTCCTCTGAGATGCACAGAATAGACTGAGAAAATATTAGAAAAAAGATAATAGCTGCAGAAACAACTTTGCAGAAGAGTAGCACGACAGTGGAACAGCTTGCCTTCAGAAGTTGTAGATGCTTCATCACTGAAGATTTTTAAGAAGAAGCTGGACAGTCACTTGTCTGAAATGACATAGGATCTCCTGCTTGAGCAGGGGGCTGGACTAGAAGACCTCCAAGGTCCCTTCCAGTTCTACTCTGACTCTGATTCTGACACAGGTAAGTATAAATAAAGTAAAGCTAGTCCTATTTTTAGGCCTTTAAAAGCACTTAAGCCGAAGAAGTAAGGAAGGATGGAAAGCTTAGTCAACTGCTGGCAGTTAGCAGAGTTAGCCTGCTATACTGCATTCTAACCACTGCACCACACTAGTTTCCTGATTCTTTTTTTCCCCTTCCTTACCTCTATCTATGTTGCAAGAAGTTCTGTTTCTTTAGTAAGTCTCTAGAAGAAGACAGATACTTCTAACTTTAAGAATTCAACAGAAAAGGGAAACTATTTTTTCACAGATGCATAATAACTGCAAAATGGCATAACCTTTTCTCTCATATATTTTTTAGCAGTGTCTGTATGTATCTGGCATAACTTTTTCTCTCTAGTATATTTGTGTGTGTGTGTGTGTGTGTGTGTGTGTGTGTGTGTGTGTGTGTGTGTGTGTCAGTGGTGGGTTTCAACCGGTGTTACCACTGGTTTGCTTCATGCACTCGTTTTGCTCAAGCGCAGTGTATTATGGAACAGCTGAGACGCAGCAGTCTGTTCTGCTGCGCCTTTCAGCTGGGCTAACAACTACCAAATATAAGGTATGTATAATGCAAGGGCAGGCGGGAGGGCCAAGCTAACCGTCAGAGAGGACCAGTTCACTCTCAGCTCACCATTGCCACTACCAGCTCACCTGAACTGGGCCGAACCAGTAGAAACCCACCACTGGTGTGTGTGTGTGTGTGTGTGTGTGTGTTTGTGTGTTTATATGTAGTGAGCCATAGACATGATCTTGGAGAAGGCATCCAGAAGTTATGAAGGCAACAATAGGTTCAGAAGAAGCATGTGTTAAGACCAGGAGCGGTAAAGTACTATACAAAGATTCCGTCTGCTCCTGGGGTATAAGAAAGAAGAGAAAAGCTGAGTAACAAGATCCTGTAACAATCACATATCTCATTAAAGTCTAGAAAAAGCCAGGAGAATTCCCTTCTCTTCTCTTCTCTTCTCTTCTCTTCTCTTCTCTTCTCTTCTCTTCTCTTCTCTTCTCTTCTCTTCTCTTCTCTTCTCTTCTCTTCTCTTCTCCTCTCCTCTCCTCTCTTCTCTTCTCTTCCCCTCCCCTCCCCTCCCCTCTTCTCCCCTGCCCTCCCTCCTCTCCAGTCCTTCCCCTCTCCTCTCCATTCCTTCCCCTCTACCCCCCCTCTCTCACACACACACACAAAGACACACCAAAAACAAACACACTGCATCTGTATTTCATTCTTTCTCAAAGATAAGAGAAATAAATCTTTGGAAAAGGGTGGAATGCAGATGTGATGTGGCTATCTGAAGGAAAAAGAAAGAGAAGAAAAGTCTAATACTTGAGTGAAGGGAATAAATCTTCCTCTTGCCAGATTCCAAAAAGTGGGTACTGAATATTACATTAAGCAAGAATTTATGATATAAAAATTGCCAGAAGTTTTGTACTGCATAATATTTTCATTCAGAAAGGTGAAAGGTTTGACGTATCCCTGAGTATGCCTAAAAGTGCATATTAATCATACAGTAAGAATTTGATGATCTGGAAAGCGGACATTCTTTGCCATCCGTTCTCATAAAGTATTACCCCTGGGATACTGTGCAGCACAAAGGACTTTAAAGTACCAAGATATAGCACACTGCTTGATTACTTAGAAGACAACAATTTCTGGAAGATAATGGTAGTTTTTGCCTAAAGCATAAAATCTAAGTAATAAAGTCATCTAAGGTATTGTGATTCTTTTTCAAACATATTCAAGAATATTTTAATAGCATAAAGGGAGGGAGGGAAGGAGGCTTAGCGAAGAATCTTTGGCTTTGGGAAGGGAAGCAAAGTAATTTTAAAGCAAGCAAAGTCAAATGTGATATTAACAACTAGCAAACACACTTTCTGATCACATCTTACTGGCAGATCATATTCTCTTTCCATCACTTTTCTATACAAAAATTTCACATAGCTTCTTGTATAATGAAGGAGTAAAGTATGTAGAAGAAACTATAACGGAATGCATATTAAGAGCCACTCATCGTTTTAAATAACATTGGTTTCAGAGCAAAGATTAGGTAGAGATTGTTCCACTGAAATTAAGAACTTTTAACAATGCTTGATTGTTTGTCTCCATTTAAATTATTATTTTTCTAGTTTATAATATAGCATCAAAGCAATGAATGTTCCTCGCAACAAATATTCTTAAGTGGTCTTATTATTTGATTACTTAAACAAAACTTTAAAACATCATCATCCAGTCCTGGTCAAAACATTAAAACATTCTAGAAATAACAACCTATCTATTTTAACCTTGGTCAAATAAACCAATTTTATATTCGTTCCCCTTGCTCCCAATAATTTCAATCTTTAGTCCCTTCAAATAACCCACACATGAGAAGATGGCTTCCGGCCTAATATTGTCAGCTTCCAAAGCTGACAGTCCAGACACTTTTCTCTTTCTTTTTGTTTTTCATAACCTTAACAAATCCCTATTGTAAAACCAATATAAAAAAATATCCAGTGTTTAAGAAGTCTTTTTTTGTAAATACAATGTAAAAAGGTTGTCCAAGTCATCCTCCTGATCTATTATTTATACACCTTTTTATTAGAATTATTAGAACATCAGCCTATTTGCATCATCAATACATGGGCCTATTTGCATAGTCAATACTTAGTCTTTTTCCATGTACTTCTTGTAAACTGTCATTTTTGACAGTTTCTAACATCAGCTAACATTCTATAGGGTTATGGAGTAATAATAATCTATAGATAGATAGATAGATAGATAGATAGATAGATAGATAGATAGATAGATAATGATAGAGAGATAGAGAGATAGAGATAGAGATAGATAGATAGATGATAGATAGATAGATAGATATTTTACTTTTATCCTTTTCATGTATTTCATGTATTCAAAATCATGTTTATACTTTTATCTATTATCTTCTATATGCTTGACAAAAAAATAAATAAAATAAATAAAATAAATAAAATAAATAAAATAAATAAAATAAATAAAATAAATAAAATAAATAAAATAAATAAAATAAATAAAATAAATAAAATAAATAACTAACTAGATGGATCCGTGGTGGCACAGTGTTTAAAGTGAAGTACTGCAGGCTACTTCTGCTGATCACCGGCTACCAGCAGTTCGGCAGAATGAATCTTACCAGGCTCAAGGTTGACTGAGCCTCCATCCTTCCGAGGTCGGTAAAATAAGGATCCAGATTGTTGGGGGCAATACGCTGACTCTGTAAACTGCTTAGAGAGAACTGTAAGGGACTGTGAAGCAGTATGTAAGTCTAAGTGCTATTGCTAAGTGCTATTGCTATGGATGGATGGATGGATTGCTGGATGGATGGATGGACAGACAGCTATATAGATAGATCACACTTAAAACTTGTCTTGTACTGAACTGAATAAAAATCATCCATTGAAATCCATAAAAACTTGTCATCCTGAAATTTTTCAATATTAAAAAGTAATAATAAGTTGAATATAGAATGATTTTGAAGATCAGCTGAATTTTGAATAATCAAAGACTGCATTATGACTATGATGTAATGTAATGTAATCATTGACTCTAGCCTCTTGACTAATGAGCCAACTGCAAAAACTTCCGTTCCTGAACTTTACTCACAAGAAGCAGCTGTCTGGAATGTGTGTGGGCTGTCTCACAATCGTCCTTTTTTCAAAAGAATATTATTTGTCTGGATCCAGCTACAAATTTCAACTGTAATGTCATCCCTATTTTTCAGAGAAGATGTTGAGAAACATCCAGCTAGCAAGGTGGATATTTCAAGTAGAAAATCAGCCTTTAATTGAAGCACAGTCGAAAGACAAATTCCCCTAAAGCTCCATAGAACCTGACTTTCTGTTGTCAGACAAAGCTTGACAGTCTTGGGAGATGATAGGCAGAATATAATACAGTAGTTGACTTGAACTTTACACATGTAGATATGCTTGCTTGCACCCTGAAAGCACCCTGAGAGACAAATGCTCTGTCTTACATATTGGCAAAAGGAATCAAAACACAAAATACAAGCTGAGTGGACACGACCTTGTAGATGACCCTCACTCTGTCAAGGACCTTGGAGTACTCATATCTAAGTGCCAAAGCCCACTGTAACAACATCACCAAAAAGGCATTAAGAATTGTAAACCTAATCTTGCATAGGTTCTTCTCCAGTAATATCACACTACTAACCAGAGCTTACAAAAAATTTGCTAGACCAATTCTGGAATACAGCTCATCTGTCTGGAACCCGCACTGCATACCAGACATTAATACAATTGAACATATCCAGAAATATTTCACAAGAAGAGTCCTCCACTCCTCTGCTCTCAACAAAATATCTTATCCCACCAGACTTGAAATTTTGAGCTTAGAAAATTTATAACTACGCCAACTTCAGTATGACCTAATCATAGCTGATAAAATCATCTGCTACAATGTCCTACCTGTCAATGACTATTTCAGCTTCAACCACAACAATACACGAGCACACAATAGATAGAAACTTAAAGTGAACCGCTCCAAACTCGATTGCAGAAAATAAGACTTCAGCAACAGAGTGGTCAATGCCTGGAATGCACTACCTGACTCTGTGGTTTCCTCCCAAAATCACCAAAATTTTAACCTGGCTACTGTTGACCTCACGCCATTCCTAAGAGGTCTGTAAGGGACGTGCATAAGAAAACCAGTGTGCCTACCGTCCCTGTCCTAATGTTCCCTTTAATTGTACTCATTTTATGTATTCAATTCATGCTTATACTTATATATATTATCTAATACGTACTCAACAAATAAATAAATAAATAATATAAATAAATAAATAAATAAATAAATGTCCTCATCAGAGGTATACACATTGATTTCTCTTGAGATTTTGATCTTGCGAAGAATTCCTTGGATTTTCAAGTATTAATCTACCAAAATTCCATTAATCTGAATTTCCAAATTCAGTTTCAGTAACGCATTTCTTGGTCCTAACAGTTAATGAAAGACCCAAGTCAATCTCATTCTACTTTCTGCCTAAGGAACCATGCTAGTTCTATTCCCCATCCAATTACTGTTTTTACAGAGTGTTCTGTATATGCTAACTGACTGAAGGGTGAACTAGAGTATAAAATTTAATTTAAAAAGTGACTGATTCACATATACACAAAGGCATGCAGTAAAGCAATTTGAAAAGGTATAGCCATATACTGTAACTGCAAGGATTTTTAGGGCTGTGCAAGGCTTCAGATCAAGTTTCAAAAAGTTCAATCAGTGTAAATGGGAATTAAAATGCAATAGATATCTGTAACTCTTGAGAGCACCCATATCTTTTCCTGAGATTGGCTGGCTGCTTCAAGGAACTGCAGACAAATGCTATTGTCACACTTAGCATCTTTTGGGAAACTACTGCAAAGTACTGCACAGACCTAGTGGTTTTTATCATACTATTACAAACCTGATTTGTGCTACTGGCAGGGTTGATGTTTGATAGAATGAGAATTCCCAGAACTGTATGGCAAATGTCCATCAAATTTAAACAACCATTTTATGCTTTGATAGACATGTTTTTTTTAAAAAAAATCTTCCATTATCAAAAAGCACTCTGAACAGATTGTAAACTACTGTCATATGTCAAAACATGTGCAAACTGCAAAGCCAAACAGTGTTTGCCAACATAGTTATTTGTAAGAGCTGATCCACTATCTAACATGAGACAAACAAGATGTCAATAGTTCTGGATTGTATTACATCAAAATCCTTTCTGAGCCCAAGAATTTTCTCTCTGTATCTCAGAGTACATTTGATAATTCACTCCAGGGGTGAAATCCAGCAGGTTATGACACGTTCTGGAGAACCGGTAGAGGAAATTTTGAGTAGTTAGGAGAACCGGCAAATACCACCTCTAGCTGGTCCCAGAGTGGGGTGAGAATGGGGATTTTGCAATATCCTTCCCCTCGAGTGGGGTGGGAATTGAGATTTTGCAGTATCCTTCCCCTGCCACGCCGACCAAGCCACGCCCACAGAACCGGTAGTAAAAAAAAAATGGATTTCACTACTGATTCACTCCAACCCAATTTGTTGGGTCAAGTTGTTGTTTCCTTCATTGCCACTTCATTCCTTCTCAAAAACATGATGTTAAGCCCCAAGACTCACAAATGACATATGGATTTAAGAGGCATTTATTTTATTGTTCTTCACCCATAGGAAGAATCTTGCCAGACTAAAACAACTATTTGCATAGCTACAGATATACTTTGGGAAACACTAGGGAGGACCAACCCTCTTTCTGCTGACCAAACTTTCCAAATTCCACTGCCTCTTTGTCCTCTGGAAAGCAGCACCTCCTTCCTGAGAGCTTCTCTTCTCTTAGTAAATCCTACTGTTCGTTCTGATATAAACAAATATTTTATTTATTTATTTTGCTTTTCCATCTTTAGCAGTCATTTTTTCACATTAGACAACGTTGTTCTTTAATTGTGAGGTTCAGGATTTGAAGTCAGTTCCTGATGTTCTCCTTGAAACTGATTGAGATGATGTCCTGAGGAGCCCCATCATCTGTCATGATATTGTTAATCATTTTATATTTTCTATGCATATGGTTTTCTTGGTAAAAATACAGAACTGGTTTACCATTGCCTTTTCTCACACCTTTGCCAATGTCACTCAAGTGGTCATCTGCCCCCAGCATCTTTGTGATGGAATGTCTACCTGGAACAGAATGAAGGACAGTTTTGGGCATACTGAGGTTTATCAAAGAGAGGCCCAGATTAAGAGACTAAACAGTCCCAAAACAGATAGGGAAGTGAGTAAGAGGTTTAGCATAACCACACCCTATAATCTCTCAAAACAGCTTTAGTAGGTTATAATTAAGTTATAGGCTTAGTTTGGCAAGATTCTGTCCATTAGGTGCAAACGAGTAAAGGACTGACCTCAATTGGACTTCACTGTGTCATTGTTAATCAAGATTATGATAACTCTGATGATTGGATTAATGATTCTTATGATAAATAAGAGGCAAGTGTTGGCAGGCCTTCAGACTTGTGAAAACCATGATAAAGAAACCATTAATTTAAAGCTGAACATGTGCTCCTTACCACAGGATATGTGCACAACTCCTTCCAAAACTGCAGCATAATATTTGTAAATGGCTCTTACAAGTATTTTAAATCAATGTTACTATTTTGATAACTTCTGTATCTTACCTACTATGAGCTGTGTTTCCTGTAATGTTAAGAGAAACCAAGAAACCTATATCTGTTTGTTTCAAAATGTATTTGGTGTTCTTTCAGCCTTATGGGAAAACACGTCTTTGTCCAGATCTAATAACTGTGTAACTTAGAGAACTTGGACTCTGCCTCATTGTCCATGCCAGTGTGGGATTCAATTTTTTTTACTACCAGTTCTGTGGGCGTGGCTTGGTGGGCATGACATGGCTTGGTGGGTGTGGTTTGGTGGGCATGGCAAGGGAAGGATACTGTAAAATCTCCATTCTCTCCCCACTCCAGGGGAAGGATACTGCAAAATCCCCATTTTCTCCCAATCAGCTGGGATTCGAGAAGCAGAGAATGGATGGGGGCGGGGCCAGTCAGAGGTGGTATTTACCGGTTCTCCGAACTACTCAAAATTTCTGCTACTGGTTCTCCAGAACTGGTCAGAACCTGCTGAATACCACCTCTGGTCGATTCCAAGCCACATTGGGTTCCTGCTAGCATCATCTCTGGGTTTGGGGCTGACAATTTTCCTACATTGCTGCTGCCCAAGATAAAGTGCCTCCAAGCCATGAGAGACCCTGATGAGAATATATATTCCAAGCAAATATTTTTGACATTCTTCACTTCTCAGGAATACTTTCCAAGAACAGACTGAAGGAGAGACTTGGTTCATTCTGGCCTTTAAATGCTAACCTAAGACTCTAGTGGATTAAAAACAAAAATGGATTTATTTCATTTAAATATCAATGTGTGATTGATTCGCCCAATTAATTGCCTTTTCTGTGAAATTAATTAATTGTCCTTTCCAGTAGTGGGTTTCAAATCCCAGTGCTACCGGTTCGCTACCGGTAGCACACGGGTGTGTGTGCTCGCTTCAGTAGCACACGGCGGTTCTGCCCATGCGCAGAGAATTTTTTTAAAAAAAGTTTTTTATTAAATAAACATTAAAAACATTGGTCATAGTGTGACCATCCTGGTCTTGTTTTTGATGATGTCTGGGTGTGTGAGCGGAGCCTCCCTCTGTCGCCGGTACCGGTACGCCCGAACTGGGGTGAACCGGTAGAAACCCACCACTGGTCCCTTCTGCCACATTTAAAATTAATTCAGAGGCAACTTTTGGAATAGGTTGAGGTCCACACCTAAAGCTTTCAGGAGATAATATGCAGATTTAGGACCACAGATTGTGGATCTCAGTGATGAAAGATGAGGAGATATTGCAACTTCTATATTTTATATATAAACACCAGCACACAGAACTATCTGGTAAATTAATTAGAAGCCAGTGGAGGAAAAAAAATTACAAGCTGGAATAATATACTAGAAAACTTCAGACATTATTTTTAAAATGCTACCCTCTGTGGGCCTATTTTCAAGGCTGTTCCAGACATATTTAACCACAATTCATTAAAAGATAGGATTTAATTTTTAAAAAATATATTGAAGGGGGAGCATGCTCTAAATGTCAGCATTGTGGATATAGATGATGATACATCATTTATACAATGAAATATTAAAACACCCAGCAGGAGCCCTGAAGGTCTTTTCAATTAAAAAACCCTCTGCCTTAATTTACAAAGGTAAAAAAAAAAAGAATATCTGAAGAGTATAAACTTACTGTTAACTCCTTCCAAACCTACAGCATTGTAATATTTGTAAATGGTACTTTATAATAAATATTTTAAATCAACATTAATTGTTGGATTTTCAGGACATCTGTTTGATCTTTATCTATTTATGTATAGATAACTATATCTATCTATCTATCTATCTATCTATCTATCTATCATCTGTCTATCTATCTATCTATCTATCTATCTATCTATCTATCTATCTATCTATCTGCCTATCTGTCATCTATCTAACTAGGGTCTCCTGCTTGAGCAGAGGGTTGGACTTCTAAGGTCCCTTCCAGGTTTATTTTGATTGACATTTTTATGTACATTATTTGTTAGCCATCCAGGGAAGATTAAGGTCCCATAGAGTCTGTTACCTTTATTAGGCTGTGGATGTAATTTTTGACAGCATTGTCTTTGAGTGAATTCTGAGAAACATATCAATTATCTGGGAAAAGTGGATAAATAGAAGCAATATTTTTTCCCCTTCTGAACAAAATTAGAATCCTATGAACTAGGACATTCTAACTCCAAATGATTCCAGGTTGTCTAATGCAGAAGGAGAATGTCAGACATTTTTAAGCCTAGACGACACCAGAGGATATATATCCAAGCAGCCATCTAGTGTAGGACAACCTGTCTAAAGCCAAAAATAGATGTCTCTGCAGAAATGAAAAACTCTTCAAGTGTAAGTGTTCTCTGATTTGTTTGTTTACATCCAGGCATTTCTAGAGGCATGAAAGCACTTGTACACATCACACATTCAGCTAGGAATCAAGATGTATATTGATGAAACCTGATGCCACACAGTGGTCTCTTGTGCATGCTGAATAGGTGTAAATAAATCATTGAGATTTCAGTATCACCCAATGAAGGGACTTAGGAAGATGGAAAGTAACAATACAATGCTATCAACTGTGAACTCTCAGAGATGGCTTAGGAAATCACTGGTTATAAGATAGTACTGAAAACTGGTTAGAGATCATGCAGATACCAGGTATGTCACACTACTGCTATCCTGATACTGACATAGATCATCCCCATGTTGAGCATGGGCCTAAAATTGGAGTGAAATAACCCCAATTTCCTTCAGCATCCTCTGCAATTGGAGACCAACTACTTTCTCCAAAAAGGAGTAGTTGGATACATATCAATAATTATCAATAATTGTCTGTACATCTGGATTGAGTGATGGCTTTTTAATTAGGGGAAACTACTGCCTTTTTCAGAGAAGTGGTAATATTCCCTCTTCACTTTCCTGAACTAGTTCCCCATTTCCTCCTTGGAGTCTTTTCCAAGAGCAGAGTCCAGACTGCAGTGGACTATGATCATTTTCTTGGGATTTACAGGATCAATCTCATCCTGGAAAATATGCAAAATGGGACCTCAGGCATCTCCTCTGGAAGTGTCCAATTAGTACCAAACTCTGTGCAGATCTGAACAATTTTATTTATTCAGAAAAAATTTGTAGGGATGCATATGTAAGTAGACCAAAGCAGAAAATCAATCTACAGTAAAATCACAACTCCAATTTCTAGAGATAAACTATTAAAAAAGGAATCTTGTTAAGTCTGCTTGTGCTGTACCTACCCTTTTTCTTATACTCCAGTGAAATAGTGAGGCATTTACTTGAGTCACTTCTGAATATTACCATATTTTTGACTCTTTTGCTTAGGTAATGATTTTTGCATATTTTTGTCCTGGTTACCTCCCTTACTCTTGACTACACCAATGTTTCTCAACCTTAGCAATGTTAACATATGTGGAATTCAATTCCCAGAATTCTCCAGCCAGCCAGGAATTTTGTGAATTGAAGTCTACATATCTTAAAGTTGTTAAGGTTGAGAAATCTTGGACTAGAAAATTTGGAAAGTATAAAACTGTTCTTGCTTCTAAGTAATTATTATCTCTCTCTCTCTCTTTTTTTATTTTATTTTTTTTGGATTTTTTTTTAAAACACACAAATAAACATACAATACATCTTTTCGGAACAGAGCATTGATCCAGTCATAAATTTGTTCAACTTTTTGTTCATCTTTAACAAAATTTCATATATTCTATTTTTGCCATAACACTTATCACATATCTCAACTATTACCATCTTATAGAAAGCTAACTCATATTAACTTCATCAAAGCAATTACCCTTCTATTAATCCACCTTAAATCTTAATTCAATTAATACCTCATAATACATTTCACAATTCTTACCCCAAATACTCACTATTAAAAATACAATTCAAACATGTTTATATTTCTAAATCTTATTTCCATTTCTAGAACTTCCTTACATTTTATTATTACTTCCTAATAATATTCATTAAATCTTTATTTAATTATTACTTCATCAAATTTAAGTCTTATCTCTAATCTTGAGAATATACCAATTAAACATTTAAACAAAGTTCTTAAATCAAATAATAACATCCACTTACATCTGCTGTCTGCAATTACTGCAAGTTCAAATCTCACCAGGCTCGAGGTTGACTCAGCCTTCCATCCTTTCTAAGGTAGGTAAAATGAGGACCCAGATTATGGGGACAATAAGATGACTTTGTATAAAATATATAAAAGTATGAAGGCTATTGCTTAACACATTGTAAGCCACCCTGAGTCTCTGGAGAAGGGCAGCATATAAATCAATTTTTTTAAAAAAATAACACAGCATAGTACAATACACAATTATTTCCCTAAATTCTGTCTATTTAACAATACCATTTATATAAAGGCCAATTTAAATGAGTCTTTTTTTAGTAAATCATAATCCTATATCATTTCCATTTTCTTTTTTTTTCTCTGCTTAAATAAATGTATTATTGAATATATTCAAATTATTACAATTGTTATAGCCAATATTGAAACAATTATAGCCATCAATTTTCTCAAATAGTACCATCCAACATCTCAGTAAAAATTAATTCATTATATCCATTGATATATTTTCTTTTTACATAATCTAATTTTCATATATTTTAGCTTCACCATATATTTTTTTTATTTGATTTATATGCCGCCCTTCTCCAGAGACTCAGGGAGGCTTACAATGCATTAAGCAATAGCCTTCATACTTTTGTATATTTATACAAAGTCATCTTATTGCCCCCACAAACTGGGTCCTCATTTCACCTACCTTAGAAAGGATGGAAGGCTGAGTCAACCTTGAGCCTTGGAAAGATTCAAACCAGCAGTAATTACAGGCAGCTGTGTTAATAACAGGGTGCTTAGACCACTGTACTATCAAGGCTCTATTTCAAGTCTAGGTATCTATAGCATATTCTTCTCTCATTTCTATCTTCCTTTTTCTATCCCCTATTTTGCCCACTGTTAATCCCAGTGTAATCATCTTTATTTTTTCACTGTTAATCCCAGTGTAATCTCTTATTCTTCTCTCATTTCTATCTTCCTTTTTCTATCCCCTATTTTGCCCACTGTTAATCCCAGTGTAATCATCTTTATTTTTTCACTGTTAATCCCAGTGTAATCTCTAGAAATAGCCATCAATTTTCTCAAATAGTACCATCCAACATCTCAATAAAAATTAATCATATCGTCACTGCTACCGGCTCAGCGGAACCGGGCCGAACCGGGAGGAACCCACCACTGAATTTACCTCCTTGCAGCAAGCAGCAAGAAGAAACAGCCCATTTCAGCTTCAGCATAGCCTAATTAGCACAAGTTGTTTGTCCCTTGGATCAGTCTCCCAACTCTAGCTGTTTCAGGCTGCAGGGATTGCCATTGCCTATTGCTCAGCAGGCTTCTACTGCTTTCTGCAAAGAGGTAAATTGCTGGAAGCAGATTTTTTTTCTTGTGCTAATCAAGCTATGCTGAAAACGAAAATGAAAGTAAAGCAGGCTGTCTGCTGCTTGCTGCAATGAGGCAAAATTGCTCAGAGGCAGAGGGAGATTTCTTTTTCTTCTTTTCCTCACCAAAAAAGGTAGGTGCGTCTTATAGTCTGGAGCATCTTATACGCCAAAAAATATAGTAACTCTCTTTATAACTGGGACTGGTGGATATATCCATGGAATACCTAGTTTTAAATATATATCGGGGTGGAGGGGAAATAGCATTCTACTTCTACCTCAACCTTACAGCTTTTGTATATTCAGCAGGGAAGTCCCAAAGTCACTAAAAACTGTTAATGCCTACTGTCTTGAGTCTTTAAAAACTTTTGCTTCATTGATTGCTTTAAAATGGGTCAGTTTTTGCTTCCATTACCCATGTACACATGGAGTCCCAGCTGTATAAGCCTGTGAATAGGTAATTAAAGTTTCGCTGTGATATAGCCCTTTAGGTTTATTCGAATTGATCCTCAAGGTCCTTAGGCAATGTACTACCATGAGACAGTGGGAGTCTATTATTTTCTTTTTATATCTAGTACATTCACCAGGGACACAGCCAGAAGCTTTACTGAGGCAATAACAATGCTGTCACTTTAAAATTCTAATGGACTCAGAGATCCCACAGGATCTGGTCTCTCGTATATCCACCCAGTGAGAGAATTAATTATATTGTCTGCTTTAAAAGCTTCTCAAAGGGTGCACCTGAATTTCACCTTATTTTTGTTTTTTCACTTTCCACTCTGGGATGATGTTTATTCTACATCAGGAATAAAGGGTCGAGTTCTTATAGTGCTGTAGCAAGAGGACAATATGTAAACCTATACACAATCAAAGTAGTAAGTAAAAGATTAATCAAAGATGCACTCAAGGCTTTATTAAATAGTTCTTGTTGTTTTCTTTTCATGTTCTGATGGTAGAAGATTTCTACCACTAAACATCAAACTGTGGATGCTTGTGGCAACTTTTCCCCTAAACTCTGCTTCTCTTTGAAATATACAGCTATGGAAAATGCAAAACACCACTGGAGTTCATTTCAGACCCTCCTTTGTGAAATACTTCATTTGGTGAAATTCCGCCTAGCATTGTGAAAAGTGGCAGCTGTTTGCTTTCATGCTGTGCAGTGAGACAATGGGAATCCAGAATAGAGAGACAAAAGACACTGGATGCGAATTTAACATTAAAATTCTGCCAAAAAACAAAAGCAATATATTAATCACTAGAATTAGGGAAATACCAAAATGGTTGATCACTTCATAGGCAAACTGAATTTTCTCATCTGATGCTACTATCTATTGCAGGGGTGGGAAACTATGGCCACTTTATGACCAGTGGACTTCAAATTCCAGAATTCCTGAACAGGGCTGGCTCAGGAATTCTGGGAGTTGAAGTCCACAGGTCATAAAGTTATCATAGTTCCTTTCCACTTCTGTTTCTTGTGTAGCAATAATTTAGAAAATAAGCCTTTTTTATTTCATGGTATACCATCCATGAAGATAGATGAATCTATCTTCTAATCTATTTAGTGAATTTAGTGAATCAGAACAATAAATACAAGCTAAGTGGACATGACCTTGTAGATGACCTTCACTCTGTCAAGGACCTTGGAATACTCATATCAAATGATCTAAGTGCCAAAACCCACTGTAAAAACTTCACCAAAAAGGCATTAAAGGTTGTAAACCTAATCTTGCGTAGCTTCTTCTATTGTGTAGTAATATGCGTAGTAATATTACACTACTAACTAGAGCATACAAAACATTTGCTAGACCAGTTCTCAAATAAGCTCATCTGTCTGAAACCCACACTGCATATCAGATATTAATACAATTGAGCGCATCCAGAAATATTTCACAAGACGTGTCCTCCACTCCTCTGCTCATAACAAAATACCTTATGCCACCAGACTTGAAATTCTGGGCTTAGAAAATTTAGAATTACGCCGCCTTCGGTATGACCTAAGCATAGCTCACAGAATCATCTGCTACAATGTCCTACCTGTCAATGACTACTTCAGCTTCAACCACAACAATACACGAGCACACAATAGATACAAGCTTAAAGTGAACCGCTCCAGACTTGATTGCAGAAAATATGACTTCAGTAACAGAGTTGTTAATGCCTACCAGACTTTGTGGTCTCATCCCAAAACCCCCAGAACTCTAACCTAAAACTGTCTACTATTGACCTCACCCCATTCCTAAGAGGTCTGTAAGGGGCATGGATAAGAGCAGCAGCGTGCCTACCGTCCCTGTCCTAATGTTCCCTTTATTTGTATTCATTTTATGTACTCAATTCATGCTTATACTTATATATATTACTCAATATATTATGTACTCAACAAAATAAAATCAATCAATCAATAAAAAAGACTTCTTTAACTGGAAAATATATCTTTTCTTATTCCTAGCATTATTTCCGCACTATGGCAAGGTCCACTGGAAAATATACCTGCTCAGAGAAAATATCAGTTGATACCTTGTACAGCATATATGAGCAGATCATCACATACTAAGTCAGAGATCTTACATGCACCTTACATGTATTTTTTATAAACTCTGTCCACAACTTAATGTACCCTTCAGGACATCTGGTCATCAATGATGTGAGACATGATTCTCACACAGGTGCTGGATTTAGTACTAAATAACTAATGATATTTAGTTATCATTTTTGGACACTTTCAAAAATAAGGTTGCAGTATATGTTTCTAGCTTTAGTGATGTCACTGGTGTTGCTTTATTTTCTAGACATGTTTATTCTTGGATTGCCAGAGTGAAAACTATTCCCACTGCTACCTAAGTTTGAGGAGCTACAAACAGGCAATGCAATAACATTACTGTAATACTATTTCCACAGCAGAGTTTTTGGACGTATAATGAATATCTGATACTGGCAGTTTACCCAGAGGCGTATTTGGATAGCCTACTGCTAATGGAGTTGTGATGAGTATGCCAGCCGAAACCAAACTGAGCTGCAAACTTAGCTTCCTTATCTCTCCATTTAGAAATCTTTTACTATAGAAATAGGATGGATGAGTAATTTGAAATCTGGTGTTGTTGTTTTTCCCCTGTCACTTTGGTAGTTTTCTTCAGCCTAGAATGCAGGATCATTATTTGCAACAACACGACAGGAAAAATAAACCATAACCTTCAAAACAAACACTAAAGTAATGGTGAAGTTTATGGTCCCCAGTGGATACGCAAGCAGTGACAAAGCTGTGAGCAATTTTCACAAATTACTAGCAAGTAATTCTTATTAGTCTTCAAGCATATTAGCTCAATTGTATTAACAAATTCCTATCTTTAAAAATAGTGGCATTCTACAAAAGGGGCCCTTGAGAAAAGCCATGACATATGAAGAAGCTGTACGAAAATAAAAGTAATATAAATAAGGTACTCCCTTGTGATTGATTGCTCTGCATCAGGTACAGGCACTCTGACATGCTTAGTTATCTGTCAAATTCACTTCTTTGTTTCTCTCTCTCCTTTTTCTTTCATCTCATTGTTCTCACAGAGCTTCAGAGAATTTCATATGCTTCACTTCCTTTATTAATACAGAGAAATTTGAGCTTTCCTAATAGCACTAACTTAACACAAGGAGAAGGGATTTGGTGGTTTAGTGGCTAAGACGCTGTGCTTGTCGATCGAAAGGTCGGCAGTTCAGTAGTTCGAATCCCTAGTGCCGTGTAATGGGGTGAGCTCCCGTTACTTGTCCCAGTTTCTGCCAATCTAGCAGTTCAAAAGCAAAAATGCAAGTTAAAAAATAGGGACCACCTTTGGTGGGAAGGTAACAGCATTCTGTGTGCCTTTGATATTTAGTCATGCCAGCCACATGGCCACGGAGACGTCTTCAGACAGCACTAGTTGTTCGGCTTTGAAACTGAGATGAGCACCACCCCCTAGAGTCGGCAACGACTAGCACATATGTGCAAGGGGAACCTTTACTTTTTAACACAAGGATGGTTATCTTCTAAATTTTGTACCACAATCCCATAATTAGCACTACTGATGATTATTGTTAGATTAATGGAATTAAGTATAAAACACCTGGAAGTACCAAATTGTATATTGTTGAGGTAAATTAATTAATGTTAATGTAATATGATGAGAGGCAGTTTGGCGTAGTATGTAATGGGTGTACCCAATGATACAAACAATTCCACACCCCAATCAAATTCAGGCTTGACATAGTAAGCTTGAATTTGTCTGAACTTGTCTGAAGTGGTGTAGGGTTTCCTGCCTGGGCAGGGGGTTGGACTAGAAGTCCTCCAAGGTCCCTTACAACTCCTATTCTATTCTATTCTATTCTATTCTATTCTATTCTATTCTATTCTATTCTATTCTATTCTATTCTATTCTATTCTATTCTAGTAGTTAAGTAGACTGTGAGTTTTGCTCCTGCCTTAGGCATTAAGCCAGCTGGGTGATCTTGGGCCAGTCACTTTTCTCCGTCTAAAAAGAAGGAAATGGCAAAACACTTCTGGAAAGTCTTGTCAGGAAAACCCTGGGACCTCTCCAGGCATTATATGAGAATTGAACACAATTGGATGGGGAAAAATATGTAATAGGGCTTTGTAAAATTTGAAGTCACTTCGGGTTCAATAAATTTTCAACCAAAGCAACTTTTTGAAGCAAAGTGCTAAATTTTTGAAATGAAAAGTTGCACTCAAACAGTTGTACTGTTTTATTCTGGACAATACAGAGCCTTTTCTACAAATGTATGTAAATTACATTTACATTTCTTTTTAAAAAAATCTGGATCATAGTAGCCATTGAAACAAATCAAAATGACTCACTTTCTCAAAATGAAGCTCTGCTTTGAAATGGATTGTTACTGATCTGCACAGCTGTATAATGTAACAAAATGGATTGTATAAACAGCAAGCTATCAACTGAAGTGTCTTTTACGCACAGAAGAAAAGATAGTAGCAGCAAGAACTCTGGAGGAGTTCAGACTCAAACAGTGTCACACAAACACTCCTGAAATAACATTTTTAATTGGAATTAAAAGCAGAAGGAAAAGGACTAGGCTAACCTAAGGCATGAAGAAAGTTATATCCCATATAGAACATATTGATCCTAAGTCAAGGATATTACTAGGCCTTTACAGAAAACTGAAATTATTTTTATTAAACACAAGCAAAACGAATATTCAACATTTTAGCAAAAATGTTGAGTGTGCCCCTGAAGGAAAATTTGAACTAAGGACTTCTTGAGTTAAACCTCTAACCTCAGTTAAGCTGCTGGACACCATGTGGACTTCCAGTTCTCTTGTATTTTTTTAAAAAAAGGGGCATTCTCAGAGCCCGTTTATAAACAATACTTATTAATAATATTATTAGCTCCTTTTTTATTTTTCCTTTCCATCTGATTTGTAAATATAGGTCATGAAGCTCTATATTCCATAGGAAGATAGAAATGTTTCCCATCAACAATATGTAATGTGTGTACAACATAGTGGTACCCAAATGTTACTGAACTCTTAGTCATAAGAGTTCAGAGAGTTATAATCCATTTAATAGAAAACATACTTGTGAATCTGTATGTTACATCCTGTAAAAAGAACATAATATTTGGACTATTTTATTTTGTTGGACTATTTTATACCATTTTATACAGAGGTGGGATTCAAGTACAACCGGTTCTCTGCCCTAATGATTTCTTCCAACAACCAGTTTGCCAAACTGCTCAGAAAGTTAACAACCGGTTCTCCTGAAGTGGGGCGAACTGGCTGAATCCCACCACTGATTTTATACCATAATAGCAAATTAAGTTGTCCTACGGTTCCAATTGTGACTTGGAAATGATAGCTTTGACAAGGCCATGCAGAACTGCCTCTTTCTGATTACATCAATCTGCCTGTTAGATCTGGCAGAGAAGGCATGTTGCAGTACCCTCAGCGAGGATATTTGGAATGTTTCAGGAGAAATACCTTTTCTGCTGTGAGTCTTGCCTTATGAAGCCTTCTTCCTCCAAAATTAGATTAGCCCCATTCCTTTTGATGTTGAAAGGTATTCAAGACTTGGTTAATCATTAGGTCTGGTGATTCTAGGACAGTAAAGGCACATTTAGATGATTGTTTAGGTAGCAATTTTTATTCTCCCTATCCTTGGAGCTTGTATATTTGTTTTTTACAATATCTATTTTTTTAATATGGTTATTTTTTATATCTGTTGTATATCTTATTGTGGGGGCAATAAGCTGACTTTGTATAAAAAAGAACACCGCTTGGGGCGGGGGGCGAAAGCCCTACTAAGCAGGTATATACAAAAGTATGAAGGCTATTGCTTAACGCATTGTAAGCCACCTTGAGTCTCCGGAGAAGGGCGGCATATAAATCGAACCAATAAAATGTCTGACTGTGATGTGCTATCCAGAGTCACCTTTTGTGACATGGGCAGCTATATAAACTTGATTAGTAAATAAAAACAAGAAGAAATAAAAATGTAAGGAAATAGCAAATTATCAACTTGGGTTTTAATTTTTTGTTGCAAAGAAGATTCTTGGTAATAAGGGCTGAATTTATAAATCAGTTGGATAATCCTAGGACAGGGCGCCTAAGAGGAATTCAAAACTGGCAAGAATGCTTTATGGATTCTGCTTTAGGGTCTGAATTAGTCAAATACAGGAGGGTCTGCATGGCACTTCAGTTTGCATAGCTATGTGTCCTGCTTTATGGAAGTTATATGAAGGGCTTTCAAAGGACAGTCCTCTATTTCAAATTTGGGTGATTCAGGACACAGAAAGAAAATACTGTTTCAGATTTAGTTGAATGAAGGGATTTACTGGCAGAAGATGTGGTACTTTTCATCATTCTATATGACTTTAACAGCGGATTAAAATAGTTCATGGAGTATAATGTTATTAATTGTTACTAGTCTTGATGGCTGCATGATGCTTTCAAAACCTTCCTACTTCCGTTGCTGGAATTGTAGTAGGAAGGAGCTATTGTACTCATATGGCTGGACAATATGGAAAAGAATGGTGGACTATGTAGCCACTTGGTCTAATCAATAACAACCCCAATGTTGTTGATATATTTGATGTCATCCTGATATTCCATTTCAGGAGTACCTGAATGATTCCATGAATTTACAAAATTTCTAGAAAGAGGCTTCAAAGAGATTAGAGTAGGCTGCAGAGACTAAGAAGACTTAATTTAGTCTTGCATTATGTTCCTATTCAGTTAGAATAGCTTTCTTTGTAACATTGTAAGCAATAATGTTCAGTAAATGTATAAGTACATTGTTAAAACAATGTTCCAGCAAATTCTTCATTAAGACCTCAATAGAAAATGTATTGAAACCCAATGATGGAGCAAGTAGCATTAATAAAGTCAATTCCATCTTGATCTTGACTGTGTAGCAAGATCAAATTATTGCAATAGACATTTACTAAATGTATTCAGATGGACAAATGGCACTGCATTTGAAGCATTCAAGCTCTAGCATATTCTGTAAATGTGGTTTAATTTATTTAAATTCAACAACAGGATTTTGTTCACTAAGAACATGACATCCACTAATGGTGGTTGCTGAAGAAACTTTTAGGGTCTTTATAGATCTTTCAAGAACAGTATTGGGCAAATACCAAGAGGTCTACAGATCAGTAGTGGGTTTCAAATCCCATTGCTACTGGTTCACTCGTGGGTGTGCAGAAACGTCCGGGCAGGTGGGCAGAGCCTCCCGCCACTACTGGTTAGTCTGAACCAGGACGAACCAGTAGCAACCCACCACTGCTACAAATGAACCACATTCTTGAAAGAACAGAATAGTCTGTAAAACACAGCGTAAAGAAACAACATGGAAGTCTTAAGCATCTTTTCCTGGATGATTTCATAGCCAAAGTTATTTTTAATAATGTGATTTTAAAGTACTTAGCATCTTTTTTTTATTATTCTTATAAATAGTTTTGTTCAGTGCACACTATACTCAAAGAACCATAAATATTAGCTGCAAATCTTTGCCTTCAAGGCATAAAAGGATATTTCTTGTCACAGGAGATTATCTCATAGTTTCTCCATTTGTTATACTGTCAAAACATATGCCTTACTCTACAGTTCATTTCTGCAGTACTTTAGAATTTCCACAAGGCTGACTAATATGATCAAGCTGAAATTTAAAGAGAATTGTCATTTAAAAATCTCCCCTACAAAAAAGGACTTTTGAAGTTCTAGTTAAGAAATGTATTCTTTAAAGAGAGCAAGAGGGAAAAGAGAATTAATTCAGAAAGGCACTTGGCTTTTTACAACAAAGTGAACCAAACAACAGTCAATGCAATTAATTAATTCATCTCAACATTTACTTGCAGATAATTTCCATTCAGTGAAACATTCACACTACTTCTTTGATCAGTATTCAGAACTGAAAAGCTAGGAAACTTAAACCAGATTAGAAAACCCATAGAATTCTCTCTTATTTAGTTTGTGGATATGTTACACTCTAGCCAACTTGCTAAATAGGACAGCTGCTTTATTCTTCTTCGCTGTCCACATATCTGACTAGATGAAGCACATCCGCAAAAAAATAAAACTCTGTACTGTATAATGAAATGCCTTTAGGACTTCTGCTTCTATTGCATGTGCAAAAGATTAAAGCATCCATTTCTAAATGAGTGAGTTTTTCTTCTTTTTGAAGTTGTACAGCCTATATAAAAAGGTAAAGGACATACTGTATATGCATTTTGTTTAATGCTTCGATATATTTGATTTTGCATCCTAATTTCTCCATCTAAATTTCTGAAGTTTGTCTATTGGGATGCATTTTTCTCTTCTCCCATTCTTTCTTTATGAGTTCATTCTCCCTCTTCCTGAGTCGCAATAAAGATGTAAGTAAAATTCAGCTTTTTGAGCTTTTATGCACCCACACCCACACATAAACCCCTGGAGAGCCATTTTCTCTCTTTTGTTCTCTAGACAGTTTAGTACAGGTTTTCTTTAAAAAAAAAATAAGATTAGATTTCTTAAAATATATAGGTTGTTTTTTTTAATGTATAATAATAATTGCTTTTTTTATTTGGCTATTTGGTGCATACCTAATTCGTTAACATTTTTAACAGAAACGTTAAATTTTTTGGAGATTTTTTAAAAAATGAACAACACAATTCACATTAGGGAGAAAAATATGTGCTGAATTACAACTCCTAGCATCCCTCCCCCTCAGCTATCTAGGCTGGAATAAACGATAGTTACATTTCAGCAATAAACCAAAGAGCTGTGGTTCCTAGCCTTGGCATTAATTGGGCCAGGTATAATGACATCCCTGCACTGGGATAACAAATCAGAAATTGGCTTTATGATAATGCAGCAATTTTTTCCTCTGATTGAACTGACATAAAGGAAGTGACAGGACGCAACTATTTTAAGAAGTCTTAAATTCACCAGAATTTAATGCAACTCTTAAAACAGTGCCATCTTTTTCTTTTGTCTCACATAGGAGCTTCAGAAAAGTCAGCTTGCTTTAAAGAATATCAGAAAGAAGTTGTACTTATATGAGGTCTGTCCAAAGCACACTTTTTCTGAATAATTTTTGAAGTCTTCACTGCTTTAATATACATCAGTAGGACAGCCTTCAACTGTGAATGCCCAGAAGACAGGACCTTTCTCTAATGCACAAAGCCCCTTTGTATTGTATAAATAACACAGCCTAACAAGAATATTATTCTGCAAACCTTTTCTTCTAAAATATGCCATTCCGGCAGCTCTTGGGAGTTTATGACAGTTAAGCATTCTGTACCCTAGATTAAAAGAGGAAAAGCTTTGCAATCTACAATATAGAAGAGACCTTTACAGGCAAGAACTGTGTTTACTCAGAGAGATTTGCCCAGTCTGAGAAAAAAATTATACTCAAGTTTTTTTGTTCCTCTAAGAATCATCTTTTATATGTCCCCCACTATTCCATTTTCCAACAATCAATACTGTATGTGAAAGGCTTCTTAAAATATGATCACTTCAATTATTATTAGCATATGGCGTTGTTACAGCAGTCAGGACATCACAATGTTATTGCAGCAGAGTAGTTTGACTTGCCAAGGTCCAGGCCATATTACAGGAAGTGCTCTCACGCTTCTGAAGGAAGGTGCATCACAAGAGGCTGGGCTGGCTTCACAACAGAGAGAAAGACAAGTGGCTCTTCCTGCAATGTCACCCAATGCCCTCTCCCTTCCCGGAGCTGCCTCACAAGTGGGTGCCAACCAGGAAGGTTCAGAACCAGCAGGAATCTGCCATTCTGCACAGAGCCCCAGTTCATATCTCACCAAAGTGATACCTTTGGTGGACATGGATAGAAGCTGAGGCGAGTGATAGGAACTCACCCTGCCATCCAAAGCTAGGGCTTGAACCACCAGAGTTGAGACCATCTCCAGCATCATTAAGCCACTGAGCCACCATGGCTCATCACTTCAGTTTGATAGACCTTATTTTCTATGTTGTAGGAACCAGCTTAGAATCCACAACATTATGAGAACAAATTGCTGTGTTGATCAGTGATGCTACACATACACAATTTAAGTTCAAAGCATATTCAAATAACTTTGTGCCGCTTTTTAAATGTGTCTATATTTATTGTTTATGGATAACCTAGTCTTGCTATCATGCTGATTTACAGGCTTCGAACTTCTTGATTCAATTCCTTTAGTTCCTTCAGAAATAATAAAGTAACTGCTTTTAAATGCTGGGTTTAAATTATGAACGCCAGCCTAGATTCTTCCGATCTTCTTTATGCATTCTTTCCAAGTGTATTTTTTAAAATCACTTATATCCTCGCGTCATAAATCGTCTCTTCACTCTTTACTGATAACTCTAGAGATTCCGAAAATGGGAAGTTATCAGTCATGCTTCTCTGGTTATGTTTCCCACAAGAAACTCACCCCAAGGAAATGTTTGCTCAACTCTCTTATTCCCAAATTCAGGCCGGCAAACATACACATATAGAAATTGCTTTTGCAAACAGATGGTTATGTGCAGTTTAGAAGGTCAACTTTCAAGGAGGGGTGGGGAGGGGGTTTCCCCAGAAATTTAAGAGAAATATCTGAAATGTATATTGCAACTTTTTTTAAAAAAAACCCTCTTGCCTCTGTTATGAATTTCCAGGCTATAATTTTGTATTTATAATCTTCTTCACCATCTAGAAGTCCATAGAGTATGATATATTTGTGCAAGAATTCAAAGGATTTCAAAGTCAAATAGAAGACAAACAGGAAACATTTTTAAAGATGAGCAGTTTATATCCTATTCATTCCAAAGGAAAAAATGTAAATGCCTAGTTATTTTTTTCCAGTTGAAGGAACTTAAACACATTTAAATCACAGCTTACTGATACCCTGTTTACTCTGCATCAGACTGGAAACTTAGTTCTGGAGGCTGCTATAACTTTCTTCTTCTGATGAGTTTTTCCATTTAATTTCATTGATTAAATCTTAGGGGTATCCTGACCAACAGAGGTAAGTACAAATTCAGAGCCATTACATTAAAGCAACTTAGATTAAAAGCTATATGTTTTAGGGCAAATTATAAATTTACTTATGTTTTACAAAAAAAAAAATATTGCAATAGATATTTTATTAAGCTACTTCTATCATTGCAAAGTAGACAAAGCAAATTTCTGTTCCCCGACATTCTGGAATAACCAAGCCAATCAATCATAATTATTTATTACTGATGAAATTGTGCAATCATTTCTTGAGGGACCTGAAAGAAATTGCAAAGGTATGGAAAAGGCAGAGTTACCTGGAGGTGACTTTTTTCCCTAAAGAGAAATTAATTTAATATAGAATTATTTAAAAATAGAATTATTTCACCCTAAAGGAAAATTAAAATTACCTTTTTACTTTCGTCCTTTTCCATTTCCCTCATTTTTCTCAGTTTTATGAATGGTAGATCCCAACTGTGCAAGAACTTCCCTGAAATAGAAAAATGATGTTACAGGTAACTGTCAAGGTCAATTTTTTTTTCCCCTACCCATAGTGATCTATCGGGTGAATAGTTTTGGCTAGTGATGGCTAACCTTTTTTTCCTCGGGTGCCAAAAGTGTGCACATATGTGCAACAGTGACTGCCCGCATGCCCACACCCATAATGCAATGCCTCTGGTGTGCCCTTTCCCCCTGCACACACACCCGTGTTTCCCCACCCTCCTGCGCATACATGTGTGACCCCCCCTTTCGCCCCACTCCCATTCCTCCCACCCCCTCCACACATACACGCACCCCTCTCACCCACCGGCCCGTTTTTGGTCCCAGGAGGCTTCAGGAAGGCCTACTAGGCCCAAAATGCAGATGCACTGTGCCCCCTCAGCCCCCTGTACATGTGTGCATGCTCCCCCTCCCCAGTATCCTTCGCACATGCGTGTTTGTCTTCGTAGTAAGCTGGCCGGTGGGAGGCATGTGTGCATGTGCAGTGGGGCTGACCTAGGGCGACAGCTCGCGTGCCTGCAGAGATGACTCCATGTGCCACCTGTGGTACCCGTGCCATAGGTTCGCCATCACAAGTTTAGGCTCATAGGCAGTTAAAAAAAATAAAATTCCTTAGGATCACCTGTAAGTGAGTACACAGGCTTTATAAGGAAAAAAGAATAAAAAAAGCCAAAGGAGATAAACAGGAGTGGGGGGCAGGATTTACATTTAGCAGGAAATGCTACTAGAGTGACAAGGAAAGGCATGGAGTGACTGGGAGAACCAGAAGCCAGATGATCCATTTTATGGGAGAAAAGTCAGGAAGAAGCCTGAGGCAGCTAAAGGGAAAAAGGAAACTGCAAAAAGTCAGCAGAAAAAAACAAACAAAGCACAGAGCCTTGGGCTATAATGGTTCATGGAAAACTCCAAGTAGTTCAGCTGCTGGATACTTGGACACAAATGTGCTAAGGAGATAATTGATTAGCTTTGCCAAGGCCATGTTGTACAGTTCATGCATTCATGCATGTTTTGTGCTAGCTTCCCAATTAAAAAAAAAAAATCCAAGAGCAAAGCACAATGTAGTTTCTCTTATGAAAATATTCCTTAGGAAGAAGAAGAGCTGTTGAGCTGGATAATAGCTTTAGGTGACTGGATGAACACTGAGAAAAAGAACTAGAGATGAACTAGAAAGAAGGCAAGATAATAGTATCTGTTGAAGATTAGCTGTTAGCTAAAATACAAATGGTTGTTAGTAAATATATAATGGGCTGTTGGAGGTTTGTAGTTGGAAACAAACCTGAGGATCAGGAACCCGAGAAGTGATGTTTGCACTGTTTCCATCAAATCCACAGAATTGTCAGGGACAAACCCAATAAGGATACATGGTGATTCTTCCATTTCTTATTGTTTCATAGTTCAGTATAGACAGAATCTTGCCAAAGTGAAGTACTCTACTATCTGCATCTTCCATATATTCTGAGGACTATTAGGGAGAAGCTGCCTTTATCCTTTTTTTCTCACACAAATACCTGGACTGAGCTATGTCTTATTCCTCTAAAATGTACCCTCTCCCTCCTGGAATCTGCGCTACTACATTCCATCACAGAATTCAGACACAGTCATACACAGATTTCGATCCACTCTAGAAGCACAAAGCAGCTACTATTCAACAGAGTATAGAAAAGGAATAATTCAATTAAAATTAACAAACAAATCAAATAAAGAAAAAAAATAAAAGCTTCAGAAAAGAAAAACTAGAGAAATTTGAAAGAAAGAAAAAAATGAGAATTTAGTAAGTAAAAATAAATGTGATTTCATCACAAGTATAAACAACTTTAATAAGATAGCATCTTCTCTTAAATACAACAAATGATATATTCCTTCCAGTTCCATATCCCAGTTCTTTTTAATGAACATTTCCATAAATCCTGGATAAAGTCCATTAACAATTATCAGAGATAAAAACATATATATTTTAACCTTGATCAAAGAAACCAACTTTATATTCTTCCTTTCTACTTCTAAAATCTTGATTTTTAGTCACATCAATGTTGTAGAACTTTATTTCTTTTTATTTTGTTTCTTTGTTCCTTCTCACAAAGTTCTTCAAACCATAACTAGTCTCTTTTCTTAATCCAATAGAGGAAATTTTTGCAGGTTATTCTCTTGGTTTGTTGTTTGCATATCCCTTTTAAGTATTAGGTCACTCAACACTTTCTTTGATATGATGACTATAATATCTTTTCCATCTTGTCTTGTAGACAATCATATTACACCCAATTTAAATATTTTCTTTCCCTTTAAACAAATTCTCCCTTTTCTCTCTTTTAATAATCAAACTACAATCCTACTCAAACAACATTTAAACATTACCAGAAATATCTATGGAGATTCTCAGTCATCCAGGTCATAGCTGTCCCAAAGATGCTTTTTCAACAAGCAACTGGACTTTCTTTATTTTCCATTGAAGATGTTTTCCTACTTATCCATGAAGCTTCTTCAGCTTCATGGATAAGTGAATGGTGGAGAATGGAAAGATTTACATTCCTTGCAGTCATCTCATCATGAGCACATTCCCTGAGAGTCATTGAAGCCATTTGGAGGTTTATCTGTGCTTCAGGGAATAGTGAATAGTGCAAATGGGTGTGGAACCTTCCTGGAACTGCTGAAAGGACTGTGTTGTAAACAAGAAATACGGTAGGTGGTGTTGTATTCCTCCACATCTGTTGTGAGAGGGCTGTTAAATGTTAATGTAGATGGCCTCTTTGACCCCTTTTTCAAATAAGTGGTCCTCTCTGTCCAGAATGTGGACTTTGCTGTCTTCAGCTGTCTCTTAAAATCTAAATCCCACCGATTGCATTAGACACAGTTGCAGTAGAAGCTAAAAGAAAGAAAAAAATCAATACAAGCAAGCAAGCCTTATTCCTTTCTATCGTATGCAAAAGACCTTGGAATGATCTTCTCAGAATTTCATACCAGACTGGTGCATGTTAGGCTGCAAAAACAAATCTCAATTGATCAGAAATTGTATTGCCAAGTAATAGTTCCCTATCTTTTCTATCTTCTCATTCCACTATCAAACAATAGGGGTTGTTGACTTCAAAGAATGTTGCTTTAGGAGAGTTTTGCTCAGACTTCATTCTCTATTTCTTAGAGATACTCTATGAGATGAAAACAACTTCTTGTAGTTGTCAGTTTTGTGGTATAAAAACTGTACTTATCTGAAGGGAAAAGATCTATTTGGAAGTTTGCATATTACCCTCAGCAAATGATATATGCAAAGGTGACAGAAGAATAAATTTTATAATGTCAGAAAAGAATCTAAGTTAAAAAAAAGTACCTCTTTGTATGATACCTGGTTTCTATCAGGAAGTTGAAGTGTCATTTTTTCCAAATAAATATTTTGTACAGTTGACAGCCTACTATTTTGCTGTAATATTTCATTTATTGAAATGTTTTGTTTATTTTAATGCCATTATTATTTAAAGATATTTTTTTGCAATTATAAGAGATTTAATTTATGTCATGAGTACATGATCTACAATTTACTGAAGCAATTGCAAATGAGGAAGAAAATAATGGCAATAGTATGAAATATGCCCTTAAGATTACTTAGTTTCCTTAGCTGGCATTAAGCATAACTAACTTTTGAATATACATTTATTTTATTGTGAACACAGTTTCAATACAGGTAGTTCTCAAGTTATGACTATGATTGAGCCCAAAATTCGTGTTGCTAAGTGAAAGATTTGTTAAGTGAGTTTGCAACATTTTACGATTTTTCTTGCAACAGTTGTTAAGTGAATCATTGCATTTGTTAAGTTAGTAACATGGTTGTTAAGTGAATCTGGATTCCACATTGATTTTGCTTGTCAGAAATTGATCACGACTCCAGGATACTGCAACCGTCATAAATATGAACCAGTTGCCCAGCATGTGACCATGGGGATGCTGCAATGGTTGTAAGTATGGAAAATGGACATTTCACTTTTTTCAGTGCCGCTGTAACTTTGAACTGTCACTAAATGAACTATTGTTAGTCAAAGATTAGCTGACTAGACTAGACAAGGATAGAATAGAATAGAATAGAATAGAATAGAATAGAATAGAATAGAATAGAATAGAATAGACCAGACCAGACCAGACCAGACCAGACCAGACCAGACCAGACCAGACAAGACCAGAATAGAATAGAATAGAATAGAATAGAATAGAATAGAATAGAATAGAATAGAATAGAATAGAATAGAATAGAATAGAATAGAATAGAATAGAATAAATTCTTTATTGGCCAGGTGTGATTGGACACACAAGGAATTTGTCTTGGTGCATATGCTCTCAGTGTACATAAAAGAAAAGATACATTCGTCAAGAATCATAAGGTACAACACTTAAAGATAGTCATATAATACAAATAAGCAATCAAATCATATTAGGAAACAGTCAGTATAAATCATAAGGATACAAGCAAAAAGGTTACAGTCATACAGTAATAAGTGAGAGGAGATGAGTGATAGGAACGATGAGATTAATAGTAGTGCAGACTTAGTAAATATTTTGAAAGTGTTGAGGGAATTATTTGTTCAGTAGAGTGATGGCGTTCGGGAAAAAACTCTTCTTGTGTCTAGTTGTTCTGGTGTGCAGTGTTCTATAGTGTTGTTTTGAGGGTAGGAGTTGAAACAGTTTATGTCCAGGATGCGAGGGATCTGTAAATATTTTCACAGCCTCTTTTTGACTCGTGCAGTATACAGGTCCTCAATGGAAGGCAGGTTGGTAGTAATTGTTTTTTCTGCAGTTCTAATTATCCTCTGAAGTCTGTGTCTGTCTTGTTGGGTTGCAGATCCAAACCAGACAGTTATAGAGGTGCAGATGACAGACTCAATAATTCTACTGTAGAACTGTATCAGCAGCTCCTTGGGCAGTTTGAGCTTCCTGAGTTGGCGCAGAAAGAACATTCTTTGTTGTGCTTTTTTGATGACATTTTTGGGATAAAAAATAGGGATAAAAAAATTATGTCAATGGCATAGCAGAAGAAATGGATGCATGGTGTAAGATTTTTAGATGGGATTGGTCTTCAAATTTTTGCTGAATTTCCTTTGAAAAATTATAACATACCCACTTTCTAAGAATTTGGTCTGTTAAGAGAATGATCAAATTGTAAAATATACATGTCAAGATTTAGATCCCAATAAAATCTGATATTTTGATATATTGACAATATATTGTTATTAATAATAGTGTCTCTATAGTTATTTTCATTGTTAAAATGAAATTATTAGATGTACTGTTAATCACAGTTCCCTAGAACCTGACAACATTTCATTTTGTAGCAGGATTAGTGTCTGCCAGCAGCTCAGGCAGTAGTTATTGCAGGATTAAAATGAAACTCTCCAGTTTCTACAGGAAAAGACAATCTACAATTTTTAGAGATAAATCTTCACCAGCACCAACATGGTATCAGTGTGTTTTCCAGATGAGACTTCTTAATGTCAGATTTTATAGTGAGACCACAATCATTACATCTCTAATTGTTGGAATTTATACTCACTGATACTCTGGAAAAATGTCTCTAAAGGAGATCTAATAAATCTTTAGTAGCAAAATATTTCAATTAGATATATTGTAAATTTGAAAATCTTGCTTTTTTCCCCAGATTTTTAATTGATTAAACATAGTCCTTCAAAAGTGTTTGTAAGGTCCTTTGTTAATGAACTGACCCTATCTATTCAACTGTTCATATACATGAAAAACAACCAAATCTTTGGCAAAGACTGCTAGAATGTGTTGCAATTAATTTGTATAGCATATCCCAGCCTATTCCCTGATTAAATCCTCTGTAGCATACCAAGTTAGGGCTGGTTATGATGAGCTTTTGTCAGAGACATCTGTCAACCAAAAACTGGCTTGAGACAACCAAGATTTTAGTCAGGTTGCTGAACAGCACACACACTGTAATGAATTTCACACAGCTGCTTAGAGCTTTGACTTCATATGGTATATTGAATTTAATATTCCCTTATGTAGTCATATAATCAATTTTGAGACTCCAAAATTTATTACCTCCTGTCACCGGAGTAAATTTCCTGTGTGGTGAGGATCACAGAGATAGAATTTAGACACTGCTTTCAACATTCCATCCACTTCCCAGCTGTCATTTTTTGGTCCAGAATGCTAAATTTCTCTTACCTAAAGAGCTCTAGATTGAAAGATGTACATAATTAAACATTCCCAGAGAAAAAGTAAAAAAAAGGAATCCTTGTTGTACAACATTGAAATGCCATTAAGGCCTTCTAAATAGTAAAAAAAATATTTACATCTTAATGCAATACTGTGGAACACCTCAAGGAAGTTCAACTCTTTGTAGGATGAGATTTTATTTAAGGTGGGAGATTTTCCTGAAACCCTGAAACACAGATTATTCATTTAAACAACAACCAATAATCAATGGAGAAAAACCTTCAACTCTCCCCCAAAAAAACCACATTTGAAACCTTTGCAAAGATATATATGCCCTTTTTAAATGAATATATTTTGTTGCAACAGGTAGTATCAGGTAGTCAACCTTCTCTCAACTAATCACTTGACTAGGATCATGACTGGTTAATACTTGGATGGAGAATACCAAGGAATACAAGAGCTATAAGATAGACTAGAAAGTTTTTTAAAAATGTCCTAAAAGGGCCATAGCAAATCACTTTCAGACTGTTGCCAAGAAAACATTATGGATGTGTACATTACTCATGAAATCAACAGCTTGTCTCAGACGAGATTTAATGTTTTTATATATTTATCAGGTAGCTGAACGAATTTAATTCCTCAAACATTGAATTCCTTTTTAGTTGAATTCACTCATAAAGATCCCTTAAGCTTCCACCCCCCCACCTTTTTCCATATGAAGATGGAATGTGGGGGTACATCAGTAAAATACTTCAAACTTCTTTTCACCTATTTGCCTTAAACAAGTAATTAAGAACAATTCTGTCCTTCATCTTAGCTAAATAGATGATCCAACTAATTCCCATGAGGATACACTGTAAAGCTAATTGAAATATATTATTATGAAAAAGCAAAAAGTTGTGCTTCGATGTTAATGCCTTATTTACTGCAACAGAGCGAGTCAGAAGTTAATGCTTCTTCTTTTTTCCTTATCCTTCTTCACTTGTCTTCCCCCTTTTCCTCCCCACTGCTTTTCTATTTACTTTTGTATTTTGTATTTTACAATATTTTATAACTCAATAAAATGTTAAACTGGAAGGAATAACAGAGGAGTCCTTTTTGCTAGTTTTTATCACTTTCTGTTACCATGGCTGCTGTCATTCCCTTAGAAGATGGCCCTAGAAGATAAAAGAGAAGCTGGACCTATGGGAAGAGGACAAATACTAAAGAAACTAGAGGAAGGAAAACAGTTGATGGATGAGATAGTGGATGTGACCAAAAAAGAAGGACAGTTTTGTGGAGAACTTAGAAAGAAAGTAATGCTAAATTGAAGGAACAGCAAAAAGAAATCCCAAGAGAAATTTCAACAATCAAAGGGAAAATGAGAGACAGCTGAATCCGAACAGCTGAGTCAAGTTCCTTTCCCCAACCATTTCTCCAGGGATGGGGTCTACTTACCTTTACTACTGGTTTCGCAATGGGATCGTGCTTCTGCACATGTGCAGATCGTCAGTGATGACATCCGGGACAGTGGATGGGGCCTCCCTCCAGTTTTACTACCAGTTCTTGCAAACCGGTCTGAACCAGGGACAACCCACCACTGCCTTTCTCCCTACGTACAAAATAGGCAAGTAAGATGCAAGATGGGGAAGTTAACTTTTACAGCAGAGATTACTAGACATCATTTTAACTAGCATTTTAAAATGGAATTGTATAAAATACAATTTAAAATGAAATTGGAATAAAATACAATCTAAGATGAAAATGGGATAAAATGCAATAATTTAAGATATAGATAAAATATGATAAAATTATCTTTTTGTATCACCCCTACATAGTGGTGAAATCCAAATTTTTTTACTACCGGTTTTGTGGGCGTGGCTTGGTGAGCGTGGGGTGGCTTGGTGGGGGTGGCTTGGTGGGCATGGCAGGGGAAGGATGCTGCAAAATCTCCATTCCCACCCCACTCTGGGGCCAGCCAGAGGTAGTACTTGTTGGTTCTCCGAACTACTCAAAATTTCCACTACCAGTTCACCAGAACCTATCAGAACCTGCTGGATTTCACCCCTGCCCCTACAATCTATCCCAATCAGTCCCACATATGCATATCTCAACCGAACCATTTTGCTTAAGGACTGTCCGCCAACCCTTTGTCCTTATACAGTATGTACTAACTTTGAGAAAATGTAGAAGGAGGACCTATTTCATGCTGGAGTTCACACAGAAATCTGTCTCACTCTGATTCTCTTATACACACAGACAAGTACATACAAAAGTCTCAGTCTCTGCTACTGTATCAGGTTGAACAATAAGAACAGCTGTCTTACTCTTGATCTTCAAATAGGGTTGATAGAACAGGACATCCATTACTAACAAATTATATTGAACAGATGGCTTGCAGTTCTTCCTCTCTTCAGCAACTAAAAATATAAGTCCCTCTGGTATATAAACCAATAAAAGAATCCACTTTGGGAATTAGTTCTTAGTGATTATTGTTGTACATTTGAGCAATACTGGAAAACTTATTGAATGAAAGGGGAAAAATGATGTTCCATAGCTGCGATATTGTTATATATTTAAAATGGCAACCAATATTTCCTGTGAAAATCAGAGGGTAGTGGAGGGCTCCATTACTCCTGTTATAGCAGCTGTTTCTTAACCATACCAATGTTGGAAAACAGTATTTCATATTTAGGGCCTTGGACAAAATTTTTGTCAATCTGATAGAAATCTGAAGAAGACTTAAGATGTTGTATCATTGTATTCACAAGCTTATCTATTTATTTGAATTACTGGGATTTTACTGCAGGACTATATCATGAAACTAACAAAGCATGAATATAAAATACATTGTATTTATTCAGCACTATGACAGTGAAAACATTTTATTCCTGCTTACAATCTTGCATCCTAAATGAAATCACTGAAACAATTTTTATTAATACAACTCCAGAGTGTTCCTCAATAAATCTTCAGTACCTATGAACAGAGCTTTACTTGTATGAAAATTGGCCAAAGAACCATTTCTGTCTCTATGTGGTTTATTAAAAGGCAGGAACAGTAGCTTTTTGCTCAATATGTATAACATCAGTTCCATACCTGACTTAAATTTAACAACTAATGCAGTGAAGTAGCAGTATATACACATTTCTCAAATCACTGGGAATCCATCCAAATATTTCCCCCAACTGTAAAACAAATTTATTGCTTAAAACTTTCCCCCCCCAATAAACTCCACAGTTAGATTATTTACTGGTTAGAAGATTTCATGAGCAACATCAACTATAAATAAAGCAGATTGAAAATTGACTTCTTTTGAAATTGCATGAGATCACAGATTATAAAACTAGGAAAGTAAGGAAAGACGTCAGCAGTCACCATCTGTACTATAAGAATTATGGAAGGACAGCTATCAGAGATTTCAAAATCCTAAAATGGCAAAGGATATGCTCCTTTCACATTAACTTGCCATTTAACCTCATAACATTCTCATTGACAAGAGCATTTTAATTATCTCTTTGATTAATATCCCATTTTTTGCTCTTAAAGCCCAAGATGGCATTCTTCCTCCAATTATTTGCCACAACTGGCAAAGCACATGAATTAAGAGTTAATAACTGACCCAAAGTCATACAGTAAGATTTCATGGAAAAAGGTGTCATTTGGTCTGGTCCTCATTCAGTTGTAAACATCTTGTGTGATACTGCTGCTCCTGGAAAATCAAATTTCACACAGCTGCAACTACATCAACAGGACGCCTTGCACACAGTCCTTTCAATTTTGTGTTTCTGTTCTAATGTTTTATTTTCAATTGAATGAAATGTTTTCATGTTCAAATTTTCAACATCATTGTTGTATTTGGCAATATTCATGTTTGGCATAATACTATGAGTTTCTTTACAATTAATAAAACATACCTCGGGTGATATCATGTTTTTTCTTTATCTAAATCCTAGATAAATAAAGACACTTATTCCTACCAGGTATTCTTTTTTTAATGTCACACCCATCCAAAATGCATTTTTAATCTATAACTTGGTAAAAACTTGTTCAAACGCTCTTGAGAAATTCCTTACATACATAATGGAAATCAACAAATTGAAAATGTATATAAAGAAACAAATCATAATTAATTTAATATGATTATTTATAAAGACCAATGCAATATTCACAACTGTTTCTTCGGCTGCTTAAAATAATATCTCTGATTACTTTAATTGTTATATAATTCTATTTTTATATGGTAGGATGTTCTAAAATTCCCAATCATTCTGTGATTGAAATAGAGAAGGAAAACAGATAAACAATAATTTATCCTGCATTGTGTATGTAAATATATTACTCTATCTGTTAGAGACATTCTTTATAAACAATGTCTTATTCTGATCACTTAGCAGAAATTACCAGAATTTAGCAGAAATTCTACCAAAGCTTTGTCTCAGTCTTACTTCTCAGCAATGTATTCTACTGATGGCAACAGATTCCAGAAGATAAGTGCCATGGAGACATTCAGATCATGAATTTCTTCAGTTTATCCTCATCTTGAGCTAATTTATTAAAAGAAGATTTGGATCACCAGTATCAAGCATCCATAGGCTGGGGAATTAGTTTTCAAAATTTGTCCACACTTATATTTCATTAAATATATATATAGATAGATCCTGTAATTCCCTTTAAGGTGGCTGATACTTTCTCCCCTTTTCTTTTTATAAATATCACTCTGTTCTTACTTTTACCCAGGAAGAAAAAGCTGAAACTCTAAAGACATCACGCCCAAGTTTTCTTAATCGCTCTCCACTGTAAAGGAGAATAATGCACAACATAAAACCTTATAGGTATAAAGTTAAAAGTATGATAAAAGTATCATACACAGGAAAGGTTATGCATCATTCTAAGTCACCTTCCTCTTCTTTAATCAATTGGATCATATACATGAATTTAATCATTATAAGTCAATTAAGGGTCTCAACTATAGTACTGGCACAGATCCAAATGACTGCACAGTCCAACCTCCTAATATTCCATCCAGTCTTTTCTTAGAAACCATTTATAAGAATCTTTCATATTTTGAAAGCCACTCTTACAGTTCAGGAGGCATAATCCATCAAAAGTCAATCACACTATGTTCCACTGAGTGCTGCAGAATGGGTCTCAGTTATGATGAAGATTAAATAAACGTTCAAACGCAAAGATCATCTTAAAAAGGTACTGCTCTCCACATCTAAACAAAACTTAGCTCTACTAAATTGAATGGACCTCAATTCCAGAATAAGTTTAGGGTGCACCAACTATTTGAAACTCATTGGCCTGTTTGATATATTGAAAAAATGTTATCACTTTGCCCTGTGGCAATATAGTTAATTATAAAACTTAGTACAGAAGTCTCTCTCTCTCTCTCTCTCCCTCTCTCTCTCTCTCTCTCTCTCTCTCACACACACACACACACACACACACACACACACACAGAGAGAGAGAGAGAGAGAGAGAGAGAGAGAGAGAGAGAGATTAGCTTGGATTACAGCTATTATAATTTTATTGTCCAATAATGCCTCATTTGTTTTTGTTTTTTTAATTAAATGGGAGTTTATTTACAGGTAGAATGAGTGTTTTGTCAGTGTCAAACCATTGGAGCAAATGGCTATCATTAGGAAATTTCTTAGCAACATTTTTTTAAGTGGTTTACCATCACCTAAGAAAGAGTCAGTGGCCCAAAATCAACTGGTTGGCATCATGTCTAAGGCAGGACTAGCACTTAGACCTTCCCATTTCTAGTCTAGTTCCCTTAATCACGGCACCAAATTGTCTCTGTATTGCCAATTTTAATATTCTTCAAGATTCTTCTGCTTTAAACTTAAAATGTACTTAAAATGTAAAAAAGGGAACTTAAAACTCAAAATTATGCCTATAAAAATGGTCGTTTTAAATCTTATTGGGTGCTTTTGAGGCTGCAGTTAGGGTGCTAGGAACTCCATGTAGGGAATGACTGTCACAGAAAACACAGAAAATGTTTGGTTTATTTCTTTATACTATGATATACATCAGTTAGAGAAAAAAAATACATGGCTTGCCTCACGTTTCTAAATCCTCTGAATTAGACATGAAATAATGGGAGAATTGTTGTTAATGTTAGTATCTTCCTCAAAGGATCTCAAATCCTGCTCGAACAATCACACTGTTGAAAGAAAAATATGTTCTAAAAAGACAATAGAGACCATAGAGGCCAAACAACCAGGCTTTGAATTTAAGAGAAATAATTAAAAAAGGCAGATAACAAGAAAACTTCTTGGTTTTACTAACAAATGGAAGAAAGCTGATATATTCATAAAGACAGCTTCATTAGTTCTAACTCTGCCATAAATAGAGTTTCGAAGAGAAATACAAGTTGCTGCTAAACACCCAGGCATTCAGCATTGTGTAATCTACATTACAGGTAATTCTTGATTCAATTCATTCAGTGATCTGTTTAAGTTACCACAGCACTGAACAAACGGATTTACAACTGGTGCTTTCGAAGTTACAACCATTGCAGCACTCCACAGTCACATAATTGTGATCTGAATTCTTGGCTACCAATTTGCACTTAAATCGGGTTGCCAAGCCCTCTGGGATCATATGACCATCCCTTGCAATCTTCTTTTCCTCAGAAAGTCAACAGGAAGGTGGGAGGGAAAAATCATAAGCCACTTCCTTTGTCCTTTGGCAGGTAAGGGAATCAGCGTGCTGTGTCAGAGAAAGGAAGCTCAAATCATAGGGTACTGGTTCTCTCTTGCACATGAAGAGGAGGGGAAGGCCTAGTGGGCCAGCAAAGCAAACATTTCTCTGGTCCATTGAAGGAATTCCGTTTTGTGCATGGAGGGGAACCACCTGCCATCTTTGGGCAGGCAGCTCTTTCACGCCATTTGTTTAATAACGTCATCTTGGAAGGCTGGGATGGTGGTAGTTGAGTGAGGCAATCATATGGATGCCTCACTTAATGACTGTAAGAACTTACAACTGTAATGAGCAGGTTCCATTATGGTCATAAGTCAAGGACTACCTGTATAAAAAGGTAAAGGTAAAGGTTCCCTTCGCACATAGTCGTTCCTGACTCTAGGGGGCAGTGCTCATCTCCGTTTCAAAGCCAAAGAGCCAGCGCTGTCTGAAGACGTCTCCATAGTCAGGTGGCCAGCATGACTAAATGCCAAAGGTGTACGGAACACTGTTACCTTCCCACAAAAGTGGTCCCTATTTTTCTACTTGCATTGTTTATGTGCTTTCAAACTGCTAGGTTGGCAGAAGCTGGGACAAGTAATGGGAGCTCACCCCATTATGCGGCACTAGGGATTTGAATCACTGAACTGCCAACCTTTCGATCGACAAGCTTAGCGTCTTAGCCATTGAGCCACCATGTCCCAGAATACTTGTATACTTTTATTTATTTATTTAGAAATTTTATATGGCCGCCAACTCACTCTCAGTGACTCTGAGTGGTTTACAAAAAATAAGATCCCAATATGCAACAGTAAAAGCAATAACAATTTTTTGTTGTACTGGTTTTATTGTCCTGTTTTTAATTACCATTAGTTGCTCAGAATTGCATGTCACAAAAAGGGGCAGCCATATAACTTTTAAATAAATTAATAAATAAAGCTATATAGGTACAAATATAGACAGATAAACCATGATATGTTTACAGCATTAAAAACATCATCATGTGACCAGACCAGATTTAATAACCATTTTTACCATGTTGAGTGAATTACCATGGCTATTAGATGAATCATGTGGTCAGTAAGTGAATACAGCTTTAAATGAATTTATCCAGATTTTTCTTTATATTGTGTACATTTCTGGTAACCACACCTGGGAAAAATATTACTGTTTTCAAAATATTAAGGTGTATTGGTTGATCTCCCAAAGTTTAGTATAATCTGACTTAGTAGTTGGATTAGAGTACTAGTGAATAGATTTTTTTTCTATTCTAAAAAGAAAAAGAAAACTACAGCAGAAGGCAATGGCAAACCATTTCCATTTTGTTGCTAAGAAAATACACATTAATGAAGTCATTAGATGTTGACATCAACTCAAAGATTACTACTGTATTACCATGACATAATATTAAATTATTGCTATTGAAATGTTTAACCTTAACAACAGCAGCTCTTCATATCAATCATCTTTAATATTGATTGGTGAACCTCAGGCCCTTGAGAGACCAATCAGCTCCCAGTTCAATTTTTTATACTTTCCTGAATCACCTTATGGAAATACTCAAACCATAGCATAAACCCTAAGTTAAGCAGGCATGCAAGCAGACAGGAAGATCTCCCCAACTAATCCATTAAAATGCAGGTGGGTGGGGGGGAATCCTAACTCTACCCATATATGGAAAATGCCCTTGCTTGCCTTGTGTAATTGCTTTGATGACTATAATACTATCATTTCCAGTGGCTCAACTGATAAATTTATAAATTGACATTCCAGGTCAATACAATCTTACACACTATCAAAGAAAGAGGAAGACCTCATGGATTCAATTGAGACTTACTTTTGATGAAATTTCCATCAGTTCTCCTTGTAGGAAGCTGCCAGCAGGCAAAGTGTAAGGAAAAACAGATAAGTCTAAGCAATAATAAGATTTGTTCTCTGTGTTCTTAATTAGGTTTCAACTCATACAAGTTTGACATTTGAAGAAAAGTACCACTGCTTTTGGCATGTAATTAAACAACTCACAATTAACATTTAATTGTTGTGAAAAAAATATTAAGTGGAGTAGAAATCAGGGCTTCAGTAGCCTGTTCTTGTTTGTAATGCTTATTTCCAGGTAACCTTGGCTTTAATCAGCTTTCTTAGATAGTAATTTCTGATAAACATTCTAATTAATATCAAATTATACTAGTTTTGTGCTTAATGTAGTTGTCAATCTCCTAAACTCAACTATACAATAATGATTTCACCAAACATGGCAGTATAACATTATTTTCTCTTGTTTTCCAGTCACATCATTTGTTTCAAGTCAAAAAATCATGACCTGCCAAAATCTAGTTGCAAACCTACACTCACTGCCACTGATGATTATGTATAGTTGGGTGATGAAATGTCTGCATGCAAATAACCAAGCTCAGAGAGCACCAAGAACTTTACAGGGAACCAAGGACTGCATATATTATCTTCTATTGAAAATCTAGCTGAGAAAAATCAATATTTTCATCTTCTTTCTCACTCAGCTTTGTCTAAGAGATATAAAAAGCAAAAAGCTTTATATTAGGTCAAAAATCTTTGTTTTAGTAATTGATTGGCTTCATAACATTGTTTATATTTCACAAACAGCATCCAGCACATGATTCTCTTGGATAATCTAAATCAGGGGTGTCAAACTTGCGATGACACGTCATCAAATGACGTATTGCAACTTTTTCTCCCTTCGTTAAAACACAGGTGGGGGCCAACGTGTGATGTATCCGGCCCGCAGGCCAAGAGTTTGACACCCCTGATCTAAACTAATCTGGTTAAAGACTGAATACTTAATCTACATTGCAAGATCTTCTCTTCTTTCTGTAAAAGTTGCACAAAATCTAAATCATTTCACCCATTTTCTAATCAGATAGCACTGGTGAATTCTCATCAACTTGTGTAAGCACAATTTTGTATTAGTAGGATAATATTATGTCATATGGTAAATAAGTATAATTATCATAATTAGTATGAGAAAGTTGATTAGTATGACCCTAATCAACCTCTTGGAAACTAAATTGCTTATTACTTATTTACTTCTGTTACCTATCACGATAATGTTAGTTGTCCTAAGAGAGAAGACATTATGCTGAATGTACACTTTGGTTTACTTCTCCTCCGTCAGCAATAACATTAGTCAAAGTGCATCTACAAATGCACTTTGTTTATAATACTTTCTCTCTTTTTCTTTCTTTCTTTCTTTCTTTCTTTCTTTCTTTCTTTCTTTCTTTCTTTCTTTCTTTCTTTCTTTCTTTCTTTCTCTCTCTCTTTCCCCTTCCTTCCTTCTTTCCTTCCTTCGTTCCTTCTAATTATCACATTTTTTAACTACTCTTCTCCCTCAAACTTTCTTTATGGGGGTTAATAATTTTTGGTGTCATATAGTGATGAAGAAAATACCAGTAAATTAGATTGCATATCCTCATCTCTACTTCCTGTCTCCTTTATTCAATTTTTGCATAAGCCGTGTTGACATAAAATTGCATGCAGTATTTAATCTGTATGTGTTTGAGTAGGATATACGTAGATTAGCAATGTAACATAGCAATGGAAACATAATGGGGGGGGGGGGTTGAGACAAATTACCATAAACCTTTGCCCTTGTCTCCATTTTATTATGTTTTCAGTACTGTGCAAAACAACCCAAGAACATTTCTTAATCAGAATGACATAAGTATTCCAAACAAAATCAGTGTCCATATTAAGGAACCCCTTCATTTATTTCTAAAGAACAATTATTTGAAGAGATACACTTTATGAGCTTTCATTGAAGACATCACTTTAGCAGCAATAAATCTGAAATGGAATTTATAGTGGTCACATTCAAAATATGACAATCCCAGCTATAAATTCTGGTTAAAAATGAAAGAGTAGGTATCTGGGAGAGAAGAGGAAGGAGAGGCAAGCAAAAGATTATTTTGGTGTGTGTTTTAAATGAAAATGTTATTTATCCCACCTCTCCTGCTAATGGAAGGAATTTACTTAATTTTTCCCTAAGTAAGTTCTTCCAGAGATAGCAAGATATATTATTTAAGGATAGAAACAAACTGGCTTTTTAATGAGAACTTATCTCATTTACACTTTTCAAGCCTATATATAAACTCAGTTGCAATTATATCTCATTATCTACATTTTTCTGGCTTTTGTGATGCATTTTTTCAAACACAATTTTCATTAAAACAACATTTATTTATTTATTTGTTTGTTTGTTTGTTTGTTTGTTTGTTTATTTAATTTGTATACTGCCCTTCTCCAACAGGACTCAGGGTGGTGAACAGCCATGGTAAAACACAACATATAAAATTTAAAAGCAGTTTAAAAGACATTAAATAATTTTGGCCATCAATTTAAAACAACCCAGTTAAAAACCAATTACATATTAAAACAGCAAGGATGGGATCAAGCCAGCCCGGCTAGGTGAAATAGATGTGTTTTCAGGGCCCGACAAAAAGTCCGGAGGTCTGGTATCGTGCGTATCTCCGGGGGTAGGTCATTCCAGAGGGCAGGTGCCGCCACAGAGAAGGCTCTCCCCCTGGGAGTCGCCAGCCAACATTGTCTGGCCGATGGCACCCTAAGAAGGCCCTCTCTGTGCGAGCGAACTGGCCGGTGGGAGGCTATTGGTGGCAGAAGGTGGTCTCGTAGATACCCCGGCCCTAAGCCATGGAGCGCTTAGGGAACATGTTAGGGAAACTAAAATAAAACACACAAATAAGGAAAATATGCACAAAAATATGTCTGTTAATGAAAGTAGTATATGTAATGGTAAAAAGGGTTGCAGTAAGTACACATTAGAAAAAAATCTCATAGAAAAGCAGTAGCATATGCATAAAAACTTCCATTTTAAACATGTCATATACATAAAAACTTCCTTCTTGAGAAGAAGGCATGGAATGAGATGAGCTGTGATACAGAACCAAAAAGTAATAAAGTTGAAGATTTTAGCTGTCCTTAGTAATCAAACACTGAGACATTCATTGAATTTTTACAAATACAGTCTGTGAGTTTTAGGTAGGTTCATTTCAATAGCCAATATCCTACCTGGACTATTTGGTAGTGAAATCTACAGGTTCTGTGGGCGTGGCTTGGTGGTGGTGGTGGTGTCCTGTGACTGAGTGGGCGTAGCCAGCAAAGTCACTCAGCCACACCCACTCAGTCACAAGATCCCCTCCCACCAAGCCACACCCACAGAACCCAGTAGGAAAACTTTTTAAATTTCTATTCTGCCGGCATGTGCTTACCTTTCTCCCACGGCTCCGCCCACCCGCCGCATTCCCGAGAGTCAGGGAATGCACCATTCCCTGACTCCTACTGCCCACCTTTCTCCCATAGCTGGCTGTCAGGGAAGGCAAGCACCCTGTTGTGGCTCCGTTGCCTGAGCCTGGGCTATCGACAGATGCAGACTCTGAGAGTGAGGGGGAGGAGTTGGCAAGGCCTCACTCTCCAGGACCCTCCTCTCTGGCAATGCCTCCGGAGGACACCAAAGGCCAAACGATAGGCTCAGAGCCAAGCACGTCCCCGCAGCCACAGGTGGACAGCAACGAGGAAAATAAGTGCTGGCTGGACCCTCACCAGAGGCGCAGGGAGAAGCGTGCACAGCAGAGGGGAAGGTGTGCCAGAGATTAGCTGAGTCACTGGACCACACCCCACAGGCTATAAAAGGGAGTGTGGTGGCCATTCGGACTCTGTGACGGACAAAGCTAATCTCTGGCGAGGCACTTTGCATCTTCAGACACAACACCTATTTGCTGTGGATTTAATTACAAACTGGACTATTCAAACTGTGTGTATTTTTGTCTGTGTTATCAGAGTAAAAGCTCTTGGCAGGCAGCCACGGAGTTGCTGCCAAGTTCCTTATCACTGACGTTGAGTGTTTGAAGAGTTTATTTAACCCTCAGCTGGCTGGTTGGGTATGTGCATGGTACGGGGACAGAACACGCCCGAAAGGTACCGGAGTTGCTCACTCTCCTTCTTGAATGAGCCGCTCTGGTCTACACGCTGGCTGCACAAGTGCACACTGTTTATTTAATTCAGCAGCAGGTTGGATGTGCGCTTGCGCAGCCGGCACGTGGACCAGAGCGGCTCATTCAAGAAGGAGAGTGAGCGACTCCGGTACCTTTCAGACGCTTGCCTTCCCTGACAGCCAGCCGCAGGAGAAAGGTGAGCAGTAGGAGTTGGCAAATGCACCATTCCCCAACTCCGGCCTTGCCGCGGAGCTGCTGCCGCCTGCCCTTCACCATGCGGCTCCGCCCATCCGCCCCATTCCCCAGAATGCACCATTGCCCAACTCTGGGGAATGGGGCGGGTGGGCGGAGCCTCCAGCTTCCATTGCTAC